>NC_133759.1:33665000-34265000 GCF_036562045.2 Rhinolophus sinicus
AGTAATAAATATCAACAGAGAATTTTACAACTCTGAAAGATTCAAAGTTGTGACAGGTACCAAAAAGGAATAAAAAAAAGGAAAGGTGGAAAATTATGTCTAAGTTTCCTTTACAATAATATCTTTTTACAATACCAGATTTCATTTCATCTAAAGTGCACCATTATTTTTTGTGCCACTAAGAAAGAAAAACAAGCTGTCAATTATCGGACGACAATCCACTGATTGTAAAATGGTTCTAATTTCAGAGATGTTCAAATGTAGAAAAAAACTATCCATCTTCTAATCAGTGAAACATGGCCTTCAAAAGGCTCGTTAGCTCAGGCTCATCTCAGACCTCCTAAACACATTGCTCAGGGTAGGTCTAGGAATCTCTTTTGTTTCTGCCCTTCAGATGATTTGGACTTTATCTAAAGATAAGGAAACTGCTAACCTTCAGAAGCAGCAGAGTAGGGAAAGCAGCACTCTGGAGTCACACAGCCCCAGACACGTCTGTGACCTCCAGCAAACTCTGTCATTTCCCAGAGCCTCAGCTTTATCTGTAAAAAAAAATGTCAATGCCATCTACTTCCTATGGTTGATAAAAGAGAACACATATGAAGTACTTGTACTAAAACACATGTATTTATATAAGAACATATTTATTGATAAGACATATTTCTCTTATAAACAAGAATGAGACCTACGGAAGTAGTTTCCAGAAATGTTCCACCACTCAGCCCGGTCACTGGCTAGGCACAGGTACCAGAATCCTTCAGTACTAAGTGTCTGTCGTGTAACGCAGCCATGCACGTGCGTTTGTTTGGGCATGTCACATTTTAAGAGGTCCTACATAAATGAAAGCTATTAAATAACATTTTGACTACAAATATTATACTTGATTTACATCAACAAGGATAACACAAAAAAAGCATACTTCTAAGTGTGATCTAATTTCAGAGTAGCTCATGGCTCTGTTTCATGCCCAAGTTTTTGTTTTGTTTCCTTTTGCTTTGGTATGCACAGCTGGCAAGTTTTTTTCAGAACACTGGCATAATTGCATTAAATCCCCAAAAGTAATGCTGTGGAACTTCTCAATTTAGGGTCCTCAAAAAAATACCTATATGTTTTCATTTGTTTCTAAAGTGACCCTTAAAATCCAAACAGTATTTTAGGCAGCACCTTCAGAACTGACGAGTCCACTCAGGATGTGACTCACAGGGGACAGGTTTAGCTATAATTGGACAGAGTTCTCCCACATGTGTAGTATGAAGAAGAAAAAACTGAAAAGCCACAATTGCACAATGTCCCAGCCTTGCTCTCCCAATGAAGAACACATGGATTCCAACTGACGCTGCGTCACGGCCACCAACCCCACCCAGAGCGCCCAGGGTTAGGAGTCTGCTGCAGAGTGCAAACCCACCTCCACCAGCACCCCATCTCCTCAGGGGCTGGGCAATGGCAGGTTACACCAAACACATCTGCAGAGAGGACACCCTCAGAGTCCTCCCCCACCAAGCACTTGGCCTGAGGTTTAAGAGGAAAAAGAGATGCTGGAAGCAGAGGAACACATGGCTCATCTCATTTTTCTTTCCCTCAACCACTTCCCAAAAGAAAGAGTCCTTTGGTTCAGCTGCCCAAATCTGAAACCCTCCCTTTTCTTTAACCCTCAGGTCTCCACTAAATCTCCAAACTCCCTGTAAATTCCTCACAAATCCATCCCAGCCCTTCAACTGCCCTAGCTGATCCCTCGTAT
The DNA here is from genome assembly GCF_036562045.2 of Rhinolophus sinicus. Lineage (NCBI taxonomy): Eukaryota > Metazoa > Chordata > Mammalia > Chiroptera > Rhinolophidae > Rhinolophus > Rhinolophus sinicus. The sequence goes on from NC_133759.1 coordinate 33,666,736, forward strand.
CACAAAGCTGACTCTGTCCCATTTCCCAGATCCTGCTTTTCTGTCCTCAAGCCGCCCTCCTCACTGGGGTCAAAGCTAGCTGTTCTATCCGTCCGTCCTAACTGCACTCTCCTGTTCTAAATTCTTCAACAACTCGTCAGTACCCCTAAAATACAAGTTCCTAATCCAATCTCAGCCTACTTCCCAGCTTTATCTTCTACCACTCTCTGGCTTTGCCAATTTTTCTCAGCCACGTTAGACTTTTCCTACCCCTTGATTTCACACACATCTGCTTCCATAGGACTACGGCTTTGTTCACGCTATTTTCTCTGCCTGGCATGAAATAAATGTTTGTTTCTCTTCTCTGCCTATCAAACTCGTCCTTCAAGATGAGGCTCAAATGTCTCCTCTTTCCTGGAACATCTTTCCTAAACGCTCTAAGCCTTTCTCCTGCCCCGCCCCCACCCCCATAGTCAATAGTCATCACTCTTACAATAACTTACTTATACCAATCAGCAGTGTAACTCTTATCTCAGTGTTATAGTCATAGGTATAACAGTCTCCCCTACAACATTCTCAGTTCCTTAAGAAAAGGAATTTAATAATTTTGAACTGACATTTTCTATGACAGTATATTGTACTTGGTTGGTCTTCAACATTTTTTACTTGATTGATTTGGGGAGCAATGATCCCAACTAGTATTCACCTGATTTTAATAAGATGTGAGCAGTGTTTAAGTCTTCCAGGGGCATTTATTTTAAGAGAGCAGCAAGTTATCCAAAGTGAATTTCTAACTGGTGGGAGGCAGTCTATCCTCAGGAGTCCCTCTGACACCTACAGATTCCTTATCACCACCACCACTGCGGCCATGACCAGTTTATACCATCGCCCCCACTCGCCAGCATTTTATTCCCAAACCCGTAGCACTTCCCCAGCCACAATATCACTTTCACAAGTTCTGGACTTAGGGAATTCAGTACTATCAGAATTATCAATTAGAGAACACGGGAGGATGCAAATAATGACCCAGTCCACAAGCAAGCACGTGTGGTGCAGGCTTGCAGACTCTACTCCTTGTGTGTTTTGGTTCATTGCAGCCCCTCCAGAGCTGACAGAGACAGTATGAATTCCAGACTGCGGCGGGACTGAGTCAAGGCCTGACGCTCTCCTCACTACCAAAGGGCTCCAAATCAGAGTCCTCACCAGTAAAACGAGAAAATGGATGCCTAAAATGCAGCTTGTTAAGAAAAGTAAATGAGAGCCAGGAAACAGGGCCTGGGACACAGGAATGCCACAGGGATGAAAAGCTCCCGAGGCTTTTGGAGCCTCTGTATGGATGGGCTTCCATAAGGACTGTATGCCCCACTACCAAGCAACGGGGCTGGTTGCGTACCTCCTTCAAGCCAGTTTCTTCGTCTATAAAATGGAATAAGAGTACATACTAACACATGGATCACCTTTGCTTTGTGCCTGACACAGGCAAAAGATTGTCACATGTCAGCAAAAGTGTCACCTAGTACTTCCCATACCACTACTACTCTATTACAAAAAAAACTGCCAAATCCCACCAGCTCTTCAATAGTCAAAGCCCCATCCTAACTGATAGTTACACATTGTGAAATGACCACTAGACTTTATCCCCATTTCCTCCCAAAACTCCTCTAAAATGATAACAATGAAATCTCAAAGACATTAAACCACAAAGACAAACAGAAAGGGAAAGAAGACAACACATCACACATTGAAACAAATTTTTGTAAGACGCGAAGTGGTCGAAGGAGTGGTCACTGCCCCTCAGAATTCCTGCGGGGTTGAGCCCTGGAGCCACCAAGGGCCACCAAAGGCCAGCCTGAAGCTCAGGCCTGACAAAGGGGGAGCTTCCGAAAGGGATATTCAAAGCATTTGGGTCCCCAAGTCCAGCAGGTGACTCCAAGTTTTTCCTGAAGAAACTGAACCACAGAGGCAGGAGAACTATAAACCGAACTCAAAATCTACAGCCTGAAAGGCCGCACTCTCCATCCCTCCCAATGAAACAACTCAAACTCGGGCAGCTGGTGTTTCACCAAGAACAGGAGAGGCAGGAGATGGGAGGTGTCTTCTCTGCAGACACTGACTAGTTTCAAAGAAGATGTGAAAGTGCTGGTATGTGGGGTAGACTCCCAATGAAAAGCCCACCTGCACCTGAAAGGTACTCACTAGACCACCAGCTAGCATCTCGCACTTAATTACAGACAGCTACGGATCACCAGATATTTGTGATATAAACAAACATAAAAGAACCCTGAAATTAATAGGCATCCTGGAGGGAAGCAGGATATTAAAAATATATTAAACATGTAAAAAAATTTAAATACAACATAGACACACACCTTGAAGATAAAACATCCATAAAATAAAAATAAAATGTTTTAAATAAAAGCATGAAGACAAAATTAAGAAAATCTCGGGGCAGCCGGATGGCTCAGTTGGTTAGAGTGTGAGCCCTGAACAACAGGGTTGCGGGTTCGATTCCCACATGGGCCAGTGAGCTGTGCCCTCCACAACTAGATTGAAGGACAACAACTTTGGAGCTGATGGGCCCTGGAGAAGCACACTGTTCCCCAATATTCCCCAGTAAATATTAAAAAAAAAAAAAAGGAGAAGAAATTCTCCCCATTTTCCCACCTCCAAATACAAAGATATAAACAAGAGGCAACGTAAGAAAATCTGAAGGTCAATTCCAGGAGATTCAATCACCAAACAACAGACATCTCAGAAAGAAAAAATAAAGGGTAGAAAATTATCAAAGAAGTAACAGACATTTTTGAAAACTGAAGGATATGAGTCTCTACATTGAAAGGGCCCACTAAGCAAGATGGATGACAGACAGACAGAAGGAAGGACCCACAAGAAAAACAATCCTACTGTACAGATTAGAATAAAAGGATGGAAGACTCTGGAGGAGCAAGTCTCTAAAGAAGAAACCAAGTGGAACTGATTTATGATTTGATGTATTACCTGGGAAAATATCAAAAGGCATTTAACATATTTCTTGGGAGTATTTGAGGGAATGTACCCTAGATACATTAAAAAAAGAATCAAAAAACTTTAAAGCCAATTATTTGCTCTAAGAAAATAGGAAAAGAAAACGTAATCATGGGTCATGATTTAACTCAGAAGTGAGCAATAAATATATACATAATAATGTAAATACTGACTGCTGGTTTTACCAAAAATGTTACGTAACTATACTGGGGATTTAGGGGAGAGATGCAGGCAAGGAAGTACTCAGGTATAATACTAGGAAGTCAAAGGCTTATTCTACACTGATTTAGAAATATGAAAGTGAAAAACAAGAAAAAAAGAAAACAGAACTAGTTTGAGATAGTAGCTTCCACTGGAGAGTAGGACCTGGAAGATAAAAAGGCCAAAGACAGGACACTGCTGTTTTTCACTGTAAGCCTTTTAGTACCATTACGTGCACGTATTCATTGCATTAAAACAACTTATTCTCATATCAAGGGCAATTAGTTCAATTTATAAAGTTGTCACTATCAACTTCATTTATAAGTTTCTTACTTGGAATTCCAAAGTCATTGTCTTAGAAATATTATAAAATAATGGTTAGTTTCCCAAGTCAGCTTTCAGAAGGCATTTAACCCATAAGAATACAAAAATATGGTATAAAGTATTATTTCAAGTAGTCTTAAACACCATAAGAGTTTCTATGGGAAACTGCGTTCTGAGAACTCAGGACGCCTGGTATACACCTCAGCCCTACACACCTGCTCTTCCCCACACAGAGGTGGCCAAGGAATACTTTCAAGGTAGAAGGTACCAGGGAGGTGGGAGGGGATGGAAGGAGAGGACCCGGGTCTAGCAGGATGGAGAGTGGAGAGACCTACAGTCACAGGTCAACTCTATTTGCATTAGAGAAAACAGTGCTGAGGTCCCTCTTGCCCCAGAGATGGACAAGGTTGATCAGTGAGGCCATCCTCTCTCCCTGCTCCCAACATCCCATTCCTGGGCATACACTGGATGTTCATCAATCAGGTAACAAATAATATCATTTCAAGTATTAATCAGCAATTGTTATTTTTCCACCATGCAATAATCAAAATGCTATAGTATAAACAACACCTTCATTTCATTCAAGAAAACTTTGTGGCTTATTTCAACATTGTTTGATTTAAAAAAAAGATTATAAATTATGTGACCTTGAGCAAGTTACTTAAAGCCTTACTTCCCTCATCTCTAAAATGGGAATGATGATTCTTACCTCACTGAGTCACAAGACAATTAGAGGAAATGATGTTTATAAAACATGTAGGGGCAGGTATAGGGCAGGCACTCAATCAATGTCAGCCTGTGGTTGTCTTGTCCCCTACCCCCACCCAGATTGGTTTGTTACATGTAAACAAAGTCACAAATTATATACACTCTTTTAACCAAAAAAAAATTTACAAAACCACGCATAATACAATAATACTTTTTAAAAATTAATGTGATATCAGTCGATTTATAAGCATTCAGTGTTTTTCCTAAACCTTAGTCTTATGTGCCAAGTACTAACCCAATTTGCAGTTTTAATTCAGCTAAACTAAATTCAGCTGATTCAGCTAGACTAAAAGGGATTACGAATGGCAGGACATTATAAAAACAGCATTCTTCTTTGGTTAAGGACTACAAACCCATATATGTAACATGTCTAACGAGTCTGCTAAAAGCAATTCCATTTCAACAATTGAGACCACCTCAACAGACCTCAAGAAAGTCTTAAAACTTTAAAAAAAATAAAACTGACCGATAATGGATCTTAAAGAGAATATTTTTTCCCCTCAAACACTCAGATGCACCACAAATCTGAGATGAAATAAAGGGCTATTAATACACAAAAGAAAGTAAATGTCTAGGTATCTGCAACTACTAAAGACTTACCATTTGGGGCCATTTCTATCAGACCTTCCTCTATGGTCATTTCCAGAATCTACAAAGTCCCAACAGGAAGACACCATTATTTTTCAAATGAATTCCCCAAACGACAAAGCTCCTTAAGGAGAACAGAACTGATCCAAAGCCAAGTTCTCTTTTCCCTACAAGGTATTCAAAATAGACGAGTGGCCTAGAAATACAGGATCCGTCCAAACTCCAACACATTCCAGACCAGAACCAAAAAGGTGCTGAAAAAGCTAAAAGGTTCTGCTACCTGGAGATTCCTCACTATTTAAAAGTATGCTATCGGTCGCAAGATTGGGAGACTGCCGCGAACATGTAGTGCCCTTATAACCTCTGTCTCATTTCAAAAGTAAAAGAAAGCATGATGACCAGAAAGTATGAGCTCAGTAGCGTGGCCTCTACTGTGGCATCCAAACCACCGCCAGGGATTTGCAGGTTTCGTCTACAGAAAACGTCGATTTCCAGGCATACAAAATTCAGGGCCCTGGAGTGGCACGCATAAGGGTCAAAGAAAGTTGGTGTGGCAGGGAAGAAAAGTTGTAAGGTCGCTGGACTCTACGGTACAGGGTGAAGGGCTGAAGAGGCTGCATGGAGGATGGAACAGGGTGGATCCCGGTCTTTCGCAGCGGCCGAGGGGTCCCCCGGGCAGCGAGCGCGTATGGGGGGAAGCCAGAAGGCTGACCATGGGCGGGGGCCGGGCAGGGACCACACCTCCCGGCCAGCACAGCAGGCAGAGGCCGGGCCCGCAGACGACCTCGGGCGCTGGGCCGGGATGGGGAGCGCCGGGGGCCAGGGAGGGGACCGGCCCACGGTCCACTGCGCGCTGACTGGGCCGCCGGCGGCCGGAAGCAGCCGGGGCCCGGCCCGACCTGCCCGCCCCGGCGCAGACGGCCCCACTCACCGATGAGCCGGCGCACCTCGTCCTCGCTCAGGTAGAGGCTCACGCTGGGCCCCGCGGCCACTGGCGGCAGCGCCGGGGGCCGCGGGGCCGGGACAGCGGCGGCGCCAGGCACGGGCAGCAGCGGCAGCAGCGCGAACAGGAGCAGCAGCGGCGGCGGCGGGGCCCTCAGGCCGCGGGCCCCCGGGAGGCGGCCCCGGCGCGGCGGCCCCAACCGCGCCGTCCCGCGCATGGCCACCGCCGCCGCCGCCGCCTGGAAGAAGCGATGGCGGCCCGCCTCGCCGCCGCCGCCCACCCCCGGCCCCGAGCCCCTCACAGCCCCGAGCCGGGGGCGGCCACCCAGCTCATTGCGCCGCCGGCCCGTGGCAGCCGGCCGCCGCTTCAGACCGCCGGAGCGCGCCGCCGCCGCCGCCGCCTCCTCGGCAGCATCGTCCACTGCTGGGGGCTGGCCGTGGAGGCGCGCCCGTGCGCGCCGCCGCCGCCCCAAGAACGCGCACGCACGCATCGCCGGCTCTGTGCGGGCAGGGGCTGGGCGGAGAGCGCTTTGATTTTAAAGTGCAGCCGCCCGCGAAGGGCTCTCTGGTCACCCTCTGAAGGAGCACGCCCCCGCCTCACGTTGTCACCAGCCTGCTGTTTGCTTGTCTATTGTCTGTAACACCCCAATCCGGCGGAGAATGCAGGCAGGCAGGCCCGGTCCGCTCCTGCAGCCCAGTGGGCTCCCCAGATCCAGGGAAATGCCGCACTGGCTGCGAAAGAGAAACTTGCTTTTTTGTTTACCTAGAAAATGGAGAAAAATAGCAATCACCTTTTATCCCATCATCAGAGGTCAACATTAAGATTTCCGTGTTTGTTCTCATGCATAGATACTCTATTCATTTATTCTCCAAAAAGATCTTACTCAGCAAACTTTAGGAACCTATTGTTACAAGTTACACACTTTTTTTTTTTTTTTGCAGTCGTTCTGTGTCCCTAGTGTCCCTATTATCAACCTGCATCTGGAATTGTTAACCTGTGGTTTTGTCAAGCTTTGGCAACCCCCCCCCCTTCTAAAATGTAACACTGTGTGCAAAAGTGTGTCTGTGTCTCTGACTGTGTTTGTATCTGTGTACATCTGTCTGTGTGTGCTGTGTGTATGCTTGAGCACACACAGAGAAGTGGCATGTACATCTCATCATTTGTCCTAGAGAGTCCCTTTCCCCCAAAGAGATTAAGAATCATGGATATTCCTAAATTATAGAAATGTCTAACCACTATACTGTACAACTGAAATTAACGTAATATTGAATGTCAACTGTAATTGGAAAAAATTAATTAAAAAAAAGAATTATGGACACACCTCATCTTTTCTAAAGACAGCTCAGTGAGATCACGAGTATACCCTCGGGCCTCCTGACTTGTTTATGTGAGCCACCCAACACCATTGCAGTCAATTTTACTCCAGGTGCCCCCTCTCTGTTGGGTGCCCCCTCTCTCTGTGAGACTTCCAAGCGTTCCTGTCTGACCCAAGTCACCTCGCCCCTATGGGCAGATCCCGCACCTGACCCAAAGCCTTCCTACGCGGGCTCCTGGGGGAGCAGCTGCTCCCAGGTCAGGCAGCTTCCATGCACAGTTGCTCCACCACTGTGAGGCCCTAGGAGGTGGTTATTTTTATCCCCTAAGGAGGTGAGGGGGAAGAGAGATGCTGATGAGGCCCCGAGTCCTAGAACTTGATTTTCCCTTTCTCCAGTGAGAGGGATGGGTTCTATTTAGAGATAAGCTGTTCTCAACTCATCAAGCCTTAGCCCCTCAACACAATACTGAGCCCATCATCCTATAGGAGGAGGCTGGGCAGAGTATGAGGGCTGAAGAAAAGTCCTCCACCAGAGACGGATCAAAACCACAAAGGTCAGCAAAAATACTTCTGTTGAGGCAGCCACTGCTACCTCTTAGGGGACCAGGGTCCTGTCAAGAAGGGCTTGGGGCTGGAAATGTGCTGTGTGAACAGAGTTCCTGTGGGGACAGAGTCCCAGAGAGCAATTTCCAGGCTCTCGGCCTCATGTGGAAAGGTGCTGGCTCTGTTATTAGATGGCCATCAGCTGTAATCAGATGGCCAAACACTGTGGCTGGTTGGCCATCCGCTGTTACTGGTTAGCCATTAGCCACTAGTACAAATGCCATGGCTATGCTAGGGGGGGTTGGTTGGTTGGCAGATTGCGGATCGTGTGGATCCTGCTTCCTGTGTCTCCAACCCAGCCGCCAGTGAGAATATAGCGGTATGACTCCCCTACCTATGGCTCCTTTTGTGTTCCTTTTTGGCCTCACCATATCCTGCATTCCTGTGAAGGGAGCTGGACCAGAGACCCCGCATGACAGCTCCCAATTCAGATAGGAGGCATTTTTTTTAAAAAGATGACATATTCCCTGCATTTTTAAAAGTGGCTCATAGTCCGCAAGTAAGAAAGCTCTTGTCTTCAAGGCAATCTCCTCTTATCAGTTACTTCTTAAGGTAGTCTGTGATGTAAACACAGCAGAACTGTCAGTCAGGCCTGTCAGGGCTCTGGTACTTGTTAATTGTGTGACCTTGGGAAAATTATTTGAACTCTCCAAGCCTCAGTTTCCTCAGTCATAAAATCGGGTGATAATATCAGACTTACGAGGCTTTTACAGGATTTAATTGGAGAAGATGTGAGTAAAACACCTAGCCTGACTCTAGACTGGGTGGGTGTCACACCCATTGTTATTATTATAATTAATTCCTTACCTCTAATGACCACTTCCTGGAAATTTTTATCACCAATAACCTCCAAACAAACCAGGGATTCAAACCAGGGATTCTCAAGAATTTCATTCAATACAGCATCAAACCCGGCCCAGAGCCAAGCTCCATACATTCCTGCTAGGCATCATGCTTGGTACTGGGACATGGGTGAGCAAGGTATTTCTTTGAGGACATACCATAAACAAATGTTAAATATAAATATAAAAATTAATTGTGTGTATAACATTTTCATCAGTGCTAAGAAGCAAAAGTTAGTGGTTTTCAAAGTACGGTTGCCAGACCAGTAGGATTCTTACCTGAGACCTTGTAGAAAGGCAAATTCCTAGGCCCCACCCCAGACTAACAGAAGTAGCAACTTCAGGGGGTAGCAACACACAAAGAAGTGATATGCACATTTCGTTACTTGTTCTAAGGAGTCCCTGTTCCGCAAAGAGCATCACAGGCCTTCCAGGTGATGCTGGCCATTCTGTCAAGAAAATCTCAGCTCTACTATCTCTCCTCTAGGTTATTATAGTTGTCACCTCACTGGCCTCCCTGCTTTCCCCTTACTCCTTTAGTCTGTTCCCAACACAGCAGCCCAAGCCATTGCAGTAACTGTCAGCCGATCATGTCACTCCCTGGCTCTTAGACTACTAATGGCTCCCTAACTCATTTAGAATAAAAGGCAAGGTCCTCACAAGGTATCAAGGCAGCGCTCACTCTCCATCTTCCTCTCTTCCCTTCTGATCTTATCTCCTCCAGTTCTCCCCCTACTCAATTAGCTCCAACCACAGTAGCTTCCTTGCTGTATTTCCAACACACCAGGCACAATCTTACTTCAGGGCCTTTGCACTGCTGTTCTCTGTACCTGGAATGCTCTTCCTTCTGACATCCACATGGCGTAATCTCTTACCTCTCCAAATCTATACTCAAATGTTAACTTCTAAATAAGATTAAAATTGTGAGCTTTCCAACACTTTAAATTCCCAGAGAAGGAACCAGTTCCCAGTCTCTCCTGTCTCTGCAGGGTACTAGGTTTCACACATGGGTCTCTGGTGGAGTCTCCTTTCCCTACCCCACCAAGGTGTGGGTGGCAACTTTTCAAATTTCCCAATAAGCCTCGGGGTGAAAGTGCTGGGAAGCCCTGACCTCAGCTTCTTGAGGTTTCTTTGCCTAGAGGAAATGAATGCCACAATCACTACCATACTCCACGCACTGTCCCCACTTTTGGTTTTGCTTGTCACTGTGGTTGACCTTATTCTGCTCCTCAGGAGTCAAATTTCAGAAGGCCTGGAAAATACCATCATCAGGACTTGCTTCACTATTCTTTAAAAAAGGCAAGCCTTGAGCTTGAGATGCAGCAGGGTAAGTGAATGGGAATGTTGGGAGGCGACAGGTACAGGGGTGAGGCCTCAGGGAAAATGGAAATCACTGGGCTGTTCCATGCATGGAGTCTGATGCCCCACTTAGAGTCCCAGCTCCTTTCCTCAAAGACAGACATGCAGCTCAGAGAGCTCTGGAAACAAATCCCCAACCTAGGCTATGCTCACTCAGCTGGGGGAGGGATCCAGAAAGGGGTGGCTCTAAGTTCTGAAAACAGCACCTTCCTTTGCAAGGAGCAGTTGGGGATGCTGCCCTGTGTAGCATAGGACAGTTGACCTTTTAAAACGTCTCTTTCCACAGGAGTATATTCACCCACTGTGTTGTGAAGGAGTTAAGAGGCACAGAAGTACACGGAGTAAAACATGAATATCCTCCTTGACACAAACCGTCCTCTCTCTCTCCCCCACCTCCCAGTTGGGTGTATGTTTTTCATCTGTTTCTGTAGATATTTACCTACATACACACGTATTTAGACATGCCACTATGTGTGTGTGTGTTTATTCAGTTTTACAGAGATGGAACCGTACAAAAGGAAATGGGGCTACATGATTTGCTTTTTTCACTGATCAAAATAAGTTGGGGTTTTGAGGATGCTCGTCTAACAGGTAGACAGAGAGGCCCGGGTATGGTGTTCTTTGCATTGGGGTGTTCCATGCATGCAGTCTTATTGGATGGACCCTAAAGATTTTACATTTCTGGTGATCGACTGCACATCCTTGCACAAGCTTCTTTGTGCACATGGGTGTATATAGACAGATCGATTCTCAGAAGTGGGATTGCTGAGTCAAAGGGAGTTACATTTCCACGTTGACAGACCGCTTAATTGCCCTCTGAAAAGACTGTACCAATATATACTTCCACCGATGGCATAAATGAGAGAGACAAGATACTACAGTGTATCAGTGTTTTTCATTTTGCTTTTGACAGTCTGAAGAAAGAAAAATAACTCGTCGTTTAATCTTCATTTCCCTCATTACTAGTAAGGTTCAGCATCTTCTCATATATATGAATTGCCCATTGATTTACTTTGTGAAGTATCTGTATATTATCTTTTACCTCCTTTTCTAGTGGGTTGTTTGTCTTCTTATCGATTTGTAAATAATTTATTTTACTGTATCCTTTGTCATTTAACTTTGGTTATGATGTGCTTTGCTCAGTTTAAATGTTTGATTTTTATTTTAGATAAATCTACCAGTCTTTTTCTTTATGGCTTATGGATTTTGTGTCTTGTGTCTTGCTTAAGAAGGACTCCACAATTAATAATTTTTATATTGTTCTCATGCTTTTGTACTTTTCTCTTTAAAAAAAACCAACTCCGCCATCCATCTGGAATTTATGTTTATATACGGCATATGACATGATTTTATTTTTTCCATATGGAGAGCCATTTATCTCAAACATTATTTATTGTGTTTATTGCATAGTCCACTCATAGTAGTTGCAACCATCTGTATTAGTCAGGGTTCTCCAGAGAAACAGAACTACTAGGAGATAGATAGAGATAGAGATAGATAGATATAGAATGATTTTAAGGAACTGGCTCATGTGATTGTAGGGGCTGGCAAGTTTGAAATTTCTACGGTAGGCCGGCAGGCTGGAAATGCAGGGAAGAGTTTATGTTGTAATCTTAAGTCCAAACTCTGCATGCTAGAAACTTAGATAGAATTTCTATGTTGCAGTCTGGAGGCTGAATCCCTTCTTCTCTTGGAACCTCCAGTCTTTGCTCTTGAGGCCTTCAACTGATTAGATTGAGGCCCACCCATGTTATAGAAGGCAATCTGCTTTATTCACAGTCTGCTGATTTAAATGTCCATCACATCAAAAAATACTTCCACAGCAGTGTCTACACTGGTGTCTGACTGAACAACTGGGCATAAGGTAACACATAAAATTAACTATGGCAGCCAGCCTTCCTGTTCTTTTCCTTTTTACTGCACACGGCTATTTATTGTTATTCATTCTTGTTGATGTTGAGAAACATGTGTTCACGACATGTTGACTACTGTGCTCAGTCAGCCACACAGCACTCCAGGCATCCATGCTGCCTAAGAGATCGTAGGGTGTCATTTACGCTCAAGGGTCAGAATTACTCCATGGCTATCCCAGCCCCACACGGGGGAAGCTCCACTGGGACTAGGATTTCGGTGGCCTGAATTTCCCTTCCCTGGCTTCGTTGTTTGACTGAAGCTGTCTCTAACCTTTCCTTTCTTTTACTACAAATATAATCATCACAGTATATTTGTGACATGATGCATTCCTGAAAAACATCTTTTTGTAATGGCACTATTAGGGGTTCCTGCTATGAATTCATCAACCAAAGAAAGAAAAAGCATTGTTTTTTTGCGGTTCAAGAGGATCTTTAGCTCACGGTATCCTTAAACGTTTAAGGTCAGCCTGGCTCTCCTTACCCCCAGGAAAGAGTTACCAGACCTGTGCTCTCAGGAGCTTGGTTAAAGAAGCCAAATTGGATGAAGTGGGAGTCGGACTAGATTAGGGCATCCAGGGAAGGAGGGATGAATCCAGCTGCCAAGAAAACCTCACAGACACTGAGAAGGTTGGAGTGTTTCAGGTTCTGTGAAGAGACTGGGTATCTGTGGACACTAAGTGGTGGCCCTGGTTGCCACATGGGCCTCTATAACTGAGCCCCGTCTATGAGGAAGGCCCTGGGGGGGGCCATTTGGGAGTCCTCCCTGGAGCAGCAGTGCTACTCCAAGCTGTAGTCCAAATCTGTGCAGCAGGAGTAACACTGGTGAGACTCCTAGTGGTCTATGATAACCGGAAGCTCATCTCTCCCCATTGTTCTGACTAGACAAGCCTGGGCTTCTGGTATCACCCAAGGGAAGGAGAAAGAGTCGCAGAAAATGACTGGTACCAGACTTCTTGCTGACCATTATGAGTGAGCCTCGGAGCCAGGTTATGTTTGACTGAAAAAATAAAGGTATATATCTTCCTTACCATTTAAATACTGTGGAGTCGCCCTTACCTGTTCGGTGCATGTTCTTTTAGATCTGGCCTCATCTTCCTCAGATTCCTTCTGCTAGATTCTGTCCTTTCTTTCAAAGCCTGTGGAGTTCCTCCCTTTACTCAGAATGTCCCTGCTCTTCAGCATCTGTCTCCACCCAATACTATCAGGAAATATATGATACCCTGCAGGATTCTGGGGGTTCTTCATTCTTCCTGTAGAAAATATCATCCTTATGGGTGGTCAGTTTGCATTACCTAAAATCCCTGATTAATGCAATGCCTGCATTTCCTCAAAGTAAGTGCTTTTCTGCAAGGGAAGCCAGAGTTCCCAAACTCTGTTCTACGATCCACCAGCTTGTAAGAGGTTAAGAGTTTTTCCATCAAACTCTTTATCCAGTAAGTTCGGGAAACATGGCACAACAAGGCCTGATTTTGGAGAATCAAATGCACATTAGCATATTGAAGATTGTGAGAAGTCCTGTTAAACTTTACTTACCTCACTAATTTTCACACTGAATCACAGGACACTTTCTCATGGTGCATCTATTGGCATCAGCAGTTCTGCAGACTCGATTTGGGAAACTGGTGCAATGGAAGAATCACTAGGCTTGGAATGAGAGGAAATTTGTCCTTGTGCACTGGGCCTCCTTGAGGGAGGGTCACTGTACTTCCTTAGAGCAGCCTCTTCTAGTTTGCAAAATGAGGTAGATAGACTTGAGTTTGAATCCTATCACAATCAGAAAATTGGAGCCTATGGAGGAGCTGAGAGTTTATCCATAAGTAAGAAGCAGAGAGCACTGAATAGCAGTGAGACAGATCTGGGCTCAGACCCCAGCACCCTGACCCACTCTAGCTTTGTGACTCCTGGCAAGTTGTAGGTCCTTAGATGTAAGTGGAATTAATAGCACCAATTCTGCAGCTGGGATTTCAAAAGGAGGGCATGATATTGTGCATGCAAAGCACCTAACTGGTTGCCTGGCCCATAGGAAATATAGGTGTGAAATGATTGCAATAGTGATGATAATACCCAGAGGAGAAATGGTGATATGCTTTGAAATTTAAATTTAATTTATTTGAAGCCTCATCTTTGCTTCCAATCAGGTTCACACACCCCCACAAAAAAAGAATGCCCTTTTGTTCCTAGGATCTGCAGGTTTCAATTTCATCCTACCCAGAATTCCTAGTGTCTCCAGGGGCACCCTCCACCTCTGCTCTTGTTCTTTGTGCGGAGCAGATCTAGACAGAATAAAACCCCTTTCCTCCAACTGCAGGATCATGCCGGGCAGTGTTTATGTAATAAACTTTATTAAAGATGCAGGGTAAAGTGAAACGGGGTTGAGGGCAGAATAGGAGGCGTTCTAGACCAACACAGAATTGTCCAAATCTTGAGAGGACATGTTAGACACCTGTAATCTCTATATGATAGTCCCACTCCTACCACAGCCCACTTTTCTCCAGCCACCCACTGAGATGGTGAGATGGCATTTCTCCACCAAGGCTTTCTTCAGTTTTCTTCCCTTTCTAGATGCCTTTTAATACCCCGATTCTGGTTTATGTCCTCTGCAGAAAAGTTTCAACTATCTTTGTTTTATATTCTCAACTGTTCACCTTCCACATCCACCCAGGTGTTTTGTCAAACAAAGAGCCTTGTGCGCAGGAGGAATGCATGCCTGAGGGGAAGATGCAGCTGCAGTCTGTTATGATTTTAAATATTAGCTTTCCTCCCTTTCTATTGCAATTAGAATTATTGCTGAAGTATGCCTAGGAGAGATGTGAAAGTCAGACAAGCACGTTAGATGGATCATTTTGATGAAGATTTAGAGGATGGACTAGAAGTGAAGTGCTAAGTCCAGAGGCTGGGAAACCAGGCAGCATGACTTCCCTGATAGACTAGGTGATAGAGAATTGGGACTAAACGAGACAGGGCAGTGGGGATAGGAATGGGGGACCCGATGTGAGGGATATTTATGGGATAGGATCAGTCGGGTTGATGATACACTGAGTAAGACTGGGAGAAAGAGACAGAGGCCAAGGATGAATCCAAGTGTTTGAACTGGGACCAGGTGATGGTGGTGCCTTTAGGATGGATAAAGAATAACTGTTTTGTTTTTTTAAAGTTTTATTAAAATATAGCTAACATACAATATTATATTAGTTTCAGGTGTACACCATAGTTATTCAATATTTACATACCTAAAGAAGTGATCACCATAAATTCAACAACCATCTGACACCATATCAAGCTATCGCAATATATATTTCCTATGCTGTACATTACATCCCCATAAATTCCTTGTTTTATACGTGGAAATTTGGACCTCTTCTTCCCCTTCACTTTTTAAATTTTTCAATTACAGTTGACATTCAATATTATTTTTTATTAATTTCAGGTGTACCGCACAGTAGTTAGTCATTTGTATAATTTAAGAAATGATCCATGCCCCTGACTAGTCTAGTATGGCACTATACATACTTATTACCATACTGTTAACTATATTCCCTGTGCTTTACTTTACATCCCCATGACTATTTTGTAACTACCAGCTTGCACTTCTTAATCCCTTCACCTTTTTCACCCTGCCCCTTAACCCCTTCCATCTATCACCCCAACAAACCTAGTACCCATCTGACACCATACTTAGTTATTACAATATTATTGACTTATACTATACCCTACATCTCCATCATTACTGTGTAACAACCAATTTGTACTTCTACCTGCAACCTTGTGGTTGAGAGGACTGGCACCAACCAACTGAGCCATCTGGGAGTTCAGCAGTAGCTCAGCTCAAGGTGCCGTGTTCAATCTTAGTTGCAGGGGGCGGAGCCCACCATCCCTTGCAGGATTTGAGGAGTCGAACTGGCAACCTTGTGGTTGAGAGCCCACTAGCCCATGTGGGAATTGAACCGGCAGCCTTAGGCATTAGGAGCACGGAGCTCCAACCGCCTGAGCCTTCAGGCAGGCCCACCAATTTGTACTTCTTAATCCCTTCCCCTTTATCACTCACCCTCAACCTCCCTCCCATCTGGCAACCATCAATATATTCTCTCATCTATGAGTTTGTATCTGTTTTGTTTGTTTATTTTGTTTTTTAGATTTCACATGTAAGTGAAATCACATTGCATCTGTCTTTCTTTGTCTTACACTCCACTCAGCACAATACCCTCCAGGTCCATCCATGCAGCCACAAATGGCAAGAACCCATTCCTATCCATGGCCAAGCAATATTCCATTTTATATATATACCACCTCCTCTTTATTCGTTCTTCCATCGGCAGACACACAGGCTGCCTCCACATCTTGGCCATGGTAAACAATGCTGCACTGAACATATGGATGTACATGTCCCCCCGAAGTAGTGTTTGGATTTCTTCAGATAAATACCCTGAAGTGGGATTACTGGGTCCTTCTTTGTCTCTCGTTATAGCCTTTATTTTAAAGTCTATTTTGTCTGGTATAAGTATTGCTACACCAGCTTTTTTTGTTTGTTTCCATTTTCATGAAATATCTTTTTCCATTCCTTTATTTTCCATCTCTGTGTGTCTTTCATTCTGAAGTGATTCTCTTGTAGGCAGCATATGTAAGGGTTCGGTTTCTTATCCATTCAGCCCTCCTCTGTCTTTCAATTGGAGATTTTAATTGGAGCACTTAGATTGAAAGTAATTGTTGAAAGATGTAGCTATTGCCATTTTATTATTCATAATTTTGATCTTTTTATTTTTTCATCTTAAAAGAAGTCCCTCTAACTTTCCTTGTGATACTGGTTTGGTGAGGATGAACTCCTTTAGCTATTTCTTTTCTGAGAAGCTCTTTATCTGTCCTTTGATTCCAAATGATAGCTTTGCTGATTATAGGAATCTTGGTTGTAGGTCCTTGCTTTTCATCCTATTGAATATTTTCTGTCAATCCCTTCTGGTCTGCAAAGTTTTTGTTGAGAAAACAGCTGATAATCTTATGGAAGCTCCCTTATAAGTTGCTAGTTGCCTTTCTCTTGCTGCTTTTAGGATTCCCTCTTTATCTTTAACCTTTGTCATTCTAATTATAATGTGTTTTGGTGTGGGCCTGTTTGGGTTCATCTTGTTTGGGACTCTCTGCACTTCCTGGACTTGTATGTCTATTTCCTTCACCAGGTTGTGAAAGTTCTGTCATTATTGCTTGAAATAGGTTCCCAATCCCGGCTTTCTCTCTTTTCCTTCTTGTACCCTTATGATGCAAATGTTGTTATGTTTGATGTTGTCCCAGAGGTCTCTTAAATTATGCTAATTTTTTTATTCTTTTTTTCTTTTTGCTGTTCCAATTGGATGTTTAAAGCTACCATGTCTTCCAAATCACTGATTCAACCCTTTGCTTCATCTAGTCTGCTGGTGATTCCTTTCTAGTGCATTCTTCATTTCAGTTATTGTATTGTTCGCTTCTGAGTGGTTCTTTTTTGTGGCTTCTATGTCCTTTGTTATGCTTGTTATCTCTCTGTTGACATTCTCACTAAGTTCCTTGAGCATCCTTATAACCATTGTTTTGAACTCTGTCTCTGGTAGATTGTTTGCCTCCATTTCATTTAGTTATTTTTTCAGAATTTTCTCCTACTCTTTCATTTGGGAAATATTTCTTTGTTTCCTCATTTTGACTGTCTCTCTGTTTGTTTCTATGTATTAAGTAGATCTGCTATGTCTCCCAATCTTGGCTGGGTAGCCTTATGCAGTAGATGCCCTGTGGGGCCCTGGCACAGTTTCCCTGATCACTTGCTCTGGGTGCTCCAGGAGTGTCCCTTGCATGGGTTGTGTGTGCCCTCCTGTTATAGTTGAGCCTTGATTGCTATTGGCACATCAGTGGGTAGGACTGACCTTCAGGCTGATTGGCTGTGGGGTTTGGCCATATCCACAACTTACAGGCTGCTGTGTGGTAGGGCTTACCCCACTGAGTCGGATTCGCCCCAGTGGGCTCTGGTACCTGTTGAGACTGCCCTTTGGGTGTGCCACTTGTGCGGCTAATTGGGCAGTGCTCTGCTGTGATCTGAGCACACCTCCAAGTATGTTGGTTCTGGGGCCTCTTTCAAGAGGCTCTGGTGCAGGCCCAGGTCACCCACTGCCTGTGACCAGCCAGAACTACCTGGTAGGAGCTACAAAGTGATCTGCAGTTGTTCACTGACTGTGCTAATCCTGGAGGTGGTGGGAGAGGCTATGCTGCAAATCAAGGATGTTTGCCACCAGTACCCAGCCTCGGGTAGCTCCACAAAATGCCGGGACACCCTGAGGCCCGCTGCCACCTGCTGGCTCCCTTAAGGTTCAGGCACTGATAAAGCCATGGATGGTATACAAGTTGGGTGAGGCAGGGTCCAGGGTTTCACTAGAGTGGGAAGTGTTGTGTTCAACAGGTTAATATAGACCCTGGTTTGATGTCAGTGCTGAGCCTGGAGCTACTTAGCAAAAGTCCCAGTGCACAGTTGCTGCCACCTGGGGCCTGTGGACTCTCATAATTTTCCACAAAAGAGTGCAATTGGATGGGGCTGGCTGCTCGTGGAGAAAGTACCTCTGGTGTTGGGCGATTTGGGTGGGGTAGAGTCCTAGTGAGTCAGCAGGGTGGAGTAAGCAGAGCTCATCAGACCAATCAGATTCAGATTTGGCCTGTGGGGGAGGGCTCAACACAGGAAAGATGGTGCCTGCTTGCCAGCTGTATGGGAGAAGTAGCTCCACACAGGGAACATGGCAACTGTCCTCCAGCCCTTTCTATGAAGCCACACCCCTCAGTCTGCCCCCCATATGTCTCTGACACTCCCAGAGTTAATGTCCCCCACTGGAGTCCAAGGTGAGTGCCTGTGAGTGAGAGAGTCTGTGAGTGGGCTGTTTAAGAGTATGTCTGGGTTTCCTGCAGCCTTCTGTCCTACCCAAATGGTCAGAATCCCCACTGTTTTTCACAGCCATATGTTATGGGGGCTTCTTTTCCTGGCACCAGTACTCTGGGCTGGGGAGACTGGTTTGTGGCTGGGACCCCATGCTCCCCCTGGGGAACCTCTGTGGCCAAGATATCCCTCGTGGTTCTCAATCACCACATGGATGTTTGGGGCTAGCCCGTTTCACGTTTTTGCCCCTCCTATCAGTCTCGACATGGCTTCTTATATCCTTAGTTATAAAACTTCTGTTCAGCTAGGCTTCAGATGATTCTCCAGGTAGATTGCTCTACAATTTAGTTGTAATTTTAGTGTGTTCATGGAAGGAAGCAAGCACAGTGTTTATCTACTCTGCCATTTTGGATCTCCTCAGAATAATAGCAATATTAATGCTAACCTTCCAGAGCAGTGGAAGGGAAAAGGTTGTAAAGAACAAGGTTTTAGAGGATAGGTCATGGTGTCTAGCTTAGATAGTTCCCAAGTGAAACCATAAAGGGCTGAAATAGAATGAGATACTTCTGCTTAAAGATGGCAGATTGAACACAGCTTTTATCTCTGCAATCTCCCTAAACCCTACTAAAATGGCAGGAAAATTATATTTTTTTTAAGGGCACAAACTCAAATGACAAACGGAAATAGGAGCAGGGACAACAGTAATTATATTTTGGAAGCTGAAAACAGATGAATAACTGACTTAGCTAAAACCTAAGTCAGGAATTGAGGCACCAAGTGTCTCTGAAAGAGGCAATGCAGTAAGGGGTAAGAATAGGAGAACTGATTGAGTATCTCTTTGAGAATCATATAGATCCCCAGATCTTCTCCCCAACTTAAGCACAAAACTTAAAGTTTATGATTTTGATTTGGAAAGGATACAACAATGTTCTTTGGACTGGAGAACATCAGGCACTGATGAGAGCTGAGATACCATACTGAAAATAGGAGGATAAAATGAAAGTCTATGCACTAAATAGAGAAGACCACTCCCACCCAACTCTCACCTCCAGCCCTCTTCCTATACTTAGCATCCAGGATGCTGGCAGCTAGGTAGAAGTTTGGAAGATTTTTCTCCAAGGAATATGACCAGTCTGGTAGAAAATATCTAAAGATACTGACATTTGGTGCTCCCCCCATCTTTATCACTCTAGGTAAATGTCACCAGTCAATAATCAGATTTTTAACTTCACTCCTAAATATAAAAGGAAAGGCAACAGATATCATAGGTCACTAGACATTTGAGGAATTCTTCAACATGAAAGGCAAAAGACCAAAATAATCAGAAGAAAAGTAATCTGTATAAATAGAGACGATGTCAAGAATAGAAGAAAATATTTAAAGTATGATTAATAATATTGCTAGAGAAATGAGAGATAATATAGAATCCACAAAATAAGAACAGGTTGTTTTAATAAAAAAACAAAAAATAAAAATAAAAAACAGGTCCAAAACAAAGACCAATCAGAAAATAAACTATGACAATAAAAATTTAAAAGCCCATATAAAAGTTGAAATAAAAAGTTAAAGACATAGCCCAGAAAGTAGAACAAAAATATAGAGGCAGAAAATAGGAGACAAGAGCTAAGAGAATAAATATGAGCTGATAACTGTGCCACAGGTCAAGAGAGCTGCAGTCCAGATGGTGAGATAGAAGGATAGGAAAGCAGTCTCCAAGAAGAGGACAATGATTTAGAGATAAGTACATAGAAAATTAAGCATAGGGGGTAATTATTAACTCCAAGGAAAACAAAAACTTGTTTGAGAAAGGAAAGGCAATTCAAGTATACTATAGAGCTCACCTGTGACTTGTATTTATTTTGTCAAAACAATGTAAACCCTAAATATTGGTGGACAGAGGGGAAGTTAGTTTGTGTGGGAGTCTTTAAAAAGAGCTAAATCTTCATCTCTCTTACTTAAAAATCAGTAAATCAGTAAAAGTCAAGAAGTAGCAAGATAATCCCCTTCTTTAGAGGAAAATATCAAAAGAATCAGCTAAAGTGAGACTGGGGATGGAGGACAGGAGAGGGGACCAGAAGACTGTTGTTTTTCTAATATTTTACTTTTTAAAACTAGATGTGTCTATAACTTTCATAAAAATTAAATTAAAAGATTGGAATGAGATATAGCAGAGTCAACTGGAGCACAACAAAGGGGGTTCTGCCCACTGCATGAATTGAGCAGCCTGGTAGACCTCCTTCCAACTATATTAATTTAGTAAAAACCCATGTACCTCATGAGACAGGATCAAACATGAAGTATCAGTTTGAGGAAGTCTAATCGCCGTGACATCAAATAGCATATTCACTCCCCTCAACCACCACAAAAAGCCTGCTAACAGCAAGAATGGCAGACTTGTTAGTTTATCATTTCAAAGAAGTTCTGTTTTCTGGTGTGTAGGAGACAAAACAGTCTGGGAAGTGTGCACAAACTTGGAGAACTGGTTTCCACTGTGTGTGTGTGTGTGTGTGTGTGTGTCCCCCTTCCACTTACACACAAAAAAAGCTTTGTGCTGGGGGAACAGGGAGACAGAGGAGACAGAACTATAGAGGAAGAACAAGAGTCATAAGTGGTGGAACACACTTCCCCCTCAACATTAGTTTTGATGTGAGGACCAAAGGAAGGGAAAAAAGAAGCATGGCTCTGGGAGGGTTAGGGGACCAAAGAGAAAGGAAGACTTATGGGCTCAGTTTCCCAGCTGCAGTTGCTCAGATGGGTCTTGCATCTTTTGACAAAGGGAAGCAAGAGAGATGGTGGCATGGTACATTTAGTTGTGAGAGGGCCCCACTTTTTCACAGACCCAAGTGTTGCTTGGATGGTTTCTGTGAACTCATAGGGTTAGCTGAGCCACAGGTTAGCATGTGCGGCATGCTGTCTGGTTGGGGAATGAACTTGGCCAGCCCCCGGAGGTAAGGGAGGGACACGCCTATTCCCCAGAAGTGAGGGCAGGATGCAGCCAGACTCTTTGGTATGGAATAGAATGTGCCACTTACCAGAGCTGCCACACTGTCATCGCTGAGAGAGCACCACAGACCACACAGTGCGTCAGTAGCTGACAATAGCATGGGTCCCAGAAGCACGGGAGACCAAAAAGGAACCCACTTCTCTCTGTACACAGTATCTATACTGATGAGCAAAATTCTCAGATAATGCTCCACCAAGGAGGAGTGCAGAGGAAGTAGAAACGCAGCTCTGAGCTCCAATTTGATAATCACCCCAAATTTGGCCAAGAAGTCATTGGGGTGGGACAGCATGCACCAGGCAGGGTCAGATTGTCCTCCAAAAGCCAGAACAGAGCCACTGGGTCTGAAATTAAGACCAGTTCAAGAAATGACTAAGGTTACAATTTGTACACTTGAATTTTGTGAATGGCCATAACTGGCTATTATTTCTGTTGTACTTGTGTTATTTCTTTTTGACTTGAGAGGCCACAGAGGCCTGAAAACATAGTTGTCATAATAGTTTAGGAGCTATTGTTATTGGGTGCCCATTAAGGGCCAAGTGTTTTACACCCAGAACCTCGTTCAATCCTCATGTACCGAGTGATGGGGCACCATTATGATCCCCAGTTTACAGGTGAAGGGGCTAGAATTTAAATAGATGAAGTAACTTGACCAAAATAGGTAGTAAATAGCAAAGCTAGAATTCAGACTCAATCTATACTGATTCCAAAACCTGTGCTGACATTGAAGGATGACATGTCCAAATTGTTCTTAGCCATAGAGCCTGGTTTTCTAGAAAGTAGATCGTGTCTCAACATCAGTGAATGAACAAACATATTCATTTTATGGGGGGGTGGGGAGGGGAGGGGAGGATTGGTTAGCACTCCAGAAAGGTGCCGTTGGAGCTGGAAGGTGTGGTCGATGGTGTGGAATGGCCGCCAGGTGAAAGCCCAGATGTGCAGATAGGTGCTCTAACCTGTCAACAGTAGCAGAGGCAAGTACTGAACAAGAACCCTGAAAGTCTTCCAGCTCGAGGCACGCTTTTTCTTAAAGTGATTTTGAAACAGTTGAGGAATTTCTTAATTTTGGAATGTGTTCAATAAATTTCTGTTAAGTGAGGTATTCAGTTCAAGTTTTTTAAACTTGTGCCAAAGAGCTGTCAACTTAGATCACAAAGGATTATAACATTAAAAGCTCTCTGTTCTGGCAAGATTCATCAAGCCCCATGCATTTCCCTATTAAATTCTTCCACATCTGTCCTCTCCTTTCTCAGGTCCCCACACTAGCCTACACCTTTATCCCATCCAGCCTAGGCCACTGCGACAGCGTCGTCCATGCCTCTGTCTTGAACACTATTCTGTGTCAGGAAGCAGAGTCAGTACTGGGACCAGAGATGAAGAAAATGTGGTTCCTGCCCCCAAGGAGCTTCCAGACCCAGGAGAAGAAGAGCACTTGTGGCACAGATGACCACTGCCCACCCCAAACACCCCTCTTCCCTAGTAGAAGAGTTATTGTTCTATACGGCTTTCATTGATGTAAGAAACTTCCAAACCTGTAGAGAATTTTTATGAGTTTATTTGAGCCAAACTGATGACAAAAGCTGGGAAACAAAATCTCGATGGATTGAGAAAATGCTCTGGAGAATGGCAGTTTTGCAGCTTGTTTTATACATTAGAATGAAAGGAGGAGGCATAAGGAGGGCTACATGAAATCCATTGGTGGTAGATTAAAGGGGTGGGGGAAAGCAGAGGTGAAATCTCTGGGATTGGATAAAAGGCAAAATAGAGAGACACACACTTCTTTTACATTGGTAAGTACAGGACAGTTAATAATTAACATTTATAGCACACAGAGAAGATATATGGACAACAAGAGAACTAACGATGAGGGGGTCCTGTGGTCTCATTTTCTAGTGCCAGTAGTTATGCCTTGAGGGGTCTGGAAAGGTTGCTCTGACATTTCAAAGTTATATTCCCTTAGATGCAAAAGGACAATAGACAGGCTCACTTAAGGTAAAGATTGACCTTTGTCCAGGAAGCTACAGGCCTAGGACGTGACTACCTGCTATAACCTGCTTTCATTTAG
This sequence comes from Rhinolophus sinicus, assembly GCF_036562045.2. NCBI lineage: Eukaryota > Metazoa > Chordata > Mammalia > Chiroptera > Rhinolophidae > Rhinolophus > Rhinolophus sinicus. The sequence continues at coordinate 33,690,535 of NC_133759.1, forward strand.
GAATTTTTATGTTCAGACCATCCTATGTGGTTACTTTTGATCTCTGAATTTGTAAGGTTCACCATGGAGGTCTCCCCTAGGCTTGTCAGGTTTAGTATGTGGCCCCTTTTTCATCCATAATTCCCCCTTTTGGTCATAAATCAGTCCAAAGGAGGCATTGCTGACCAACCTCTTGGTTGGAAAATGTGGTCCCACAGGGCTAGGAAGGCTCATTCTTAGGAAGTCTTAACGAACACGTATTCTTGAGATGATGGCATTTGAACAAAATCCAATTACCATACCTCAAATGGACTTAAAGAAAGTGGGAAATGTCCTTGGGACCCATGGAATGATTTTCCAGGGTTATGTTTTGGGCAAATATTTGCTGTACACTCTATGAGCTGCAGTAGGAGAAGGTTTCCAGTAATATTGCTTACTCCATGAAATAATCTTCTCAGGACCCCAATGTGTTAGCTCATGTACATGTTGAAGTATAGGTAATTAAGCCCCTATAGGTAAGATTGGTTTCTGACTGGGTCCAAACTGTGTCTGTTTGTCTTGGTCAAAGGTTCCCTCTTTTTGTTGCCATATGATCTTTTCTTCTTCTGTAGCTGTCCATTGAAACTGTGAAAGAGTCTTTTATTGAGTTACCATGTTTCCCCGAAAATAAGACCTAGATGGACCATCAGCTCTAATGTGTCTTTTGGAGCAAAAATTAATATAAGATCCGGTATTATATTAATTATATTATACCGGGTCTTATAGAATATTAAAATAAGACCGGGTCTTATATTAATTTTTGCTCCAAAAGACACATTTGAGCTGATGGTCCGGCTACGTCTTATTTTTGGGGAAACACAGGAATAGGGAGCATGGAACACTCTCACATCTAAATAATTTGGCTGATTATTACTACTTGTGTAGCTGCAGCATCAGCTAAATTATTTCCTTTTGCTTCCATGGCGGCAGCTTTAGAATGTCTCAGAATTTTGATAATTGTCAATTGTTTCGGTTTCTGTATGATATTTAATAATTCTGCAACCTGTTTTCCATTCTTTATGGGCTTCCCTGAGGAAGTTAAGAAACCTCACTGCTTCCACAACATTCCGAAATCATGAGCTACACCAGAAGCATAACAACTATCACTATAAATGATATATTGGCTATTTGATCTTGGGCCAATTGACAAGCTTGAGTTAGAGCAGCTAATTCAGCTTGCTGGGCAGATCTTATTTCATTCAGGTAAATAAGAACTTTCAATTATGTCAACCATAGAAGTTATTGCATGTCCAGTTATTGCATATTGGTAGTGTCCCTGTTCATCTTTCAGATAAGATCCATCTGTAAACCAAATTAGGTCAGCATTATCAATAGGAGTTTCCTGTAAATCATTGCTAGGAACAAGAAGGTGGTTAGTAAGTGAAACATAATTATGGATGTCTCTATCCTGTAAAGATGGTCACAAAGTTGCTGGGTTAAGACTGTTATCCTGTAGGGGTGGAGTGTGGGGACAGAGCCCCAGAGAGCAGTTTCCAGGCTCTCGGCCTCACGTAGAAAGGTGCTGGCTCAGGTAGTAAATGGCCATCAACTGTTATTGGATGGCCATCAGCTGTGGTTAGTTGGCTGTCAGCTGTAACCAGTGAGCCATTGGCCACTAATATAACTTCTGTGGCTACGCTAGCAGAAAAATGGGGGCTAGCAAGAAGATGGTGGCTGAGCTAGCAAGGGCGGAGTGTGGGTTGAGGATCGTGTGGCTCCTGCTTCCTGTGTCTCCAACTCAGCCGCCAGCGAGAATATAGTGGTATGACTCCCGTATCTATGGCTCCGTGGGTGTTCCTTTTTGGCCTCACCATGTCCTGCATTCTTATGTGGGGAGCGGTAGCTGAGACCCTGCCTGACACCCTGCATGACAAATGGTGCAGCGAGCAGGGTATGGTGCCGGCCAAAGGTCTCTGAAGGTCAGTGGAGCAGTTTGTGCATATGAACATTCAGTCCCAGGAAGACCAGGAGGAGCAGCTGCTGGAGAGCTGGACCCCCGTGGAGGAGTGGGAAGACGTGGATGGTTCTCCAACCAGCAGAGGCCAGAAGAAGTGAAGTTTGTTGCCGTCCTGTGGGCTGGGAACTACTTGCTGACCCAGCCCAGATGCGGGACTTGTCCCAGGAGGAAACACTTGCTGAGCCCTCCTTGGGAGATGAGGGTGAGGTCAAGTTCGTCCCTCACGCCCAGGACAGCCCTGGCGAATGACGATGGACTATGGCGAATTGCCTTTGTGGGGACAGAGCCCCAGAAAGCAGTTTCCAGGCTCTCGGCCTCACATAGAAAAGTGTTGGCTCAGGTAGTAAATGGCCATCAACTGATTGGATGGCCATCAGCTATGGCTAGTTGGCCGTCAGCTGTAACCAGTGAGCCATTGGCCACTAATACAACTGCTGTGGCTATGCTAGCAAAAAAAATGGGTGCTAGCAAGAAGATGGTGGCTGAGCTAGCAAGAGCGGATTGCAGAGAGGCGGATGCCGCCAGCGAGAATATAGTGGTATGACTCCCGTATCTATGGCTCCGTGGGTGTTCCCTTTTGGCCTCACCATGTCCTGCGTTCTTATGTGGGGAGCGGTAGCTGAGACCCCGCCAGACACCCTGCATGACAGGTGCAAAAAGCAAGAGTACTTCATAAGAAGCCAGTCGACTGACAGAGAAGTATTGAGTGTGATGAGAGTTCAGTGAAGATTCAACAGAATGAGGAACGTAAATAAAGGAGAGCCCATAACTGTTTCTTCTGTTTGTTTGCATAACATGGCTGTAGCAGAGATGGCTGCCAGGTATGGCGGGAGCCCGTTGGCTAGTGAGTCTAATTGCGACCTATGCTATAAGTCTATGATGAGCTCTCTGTTTTTGAGTTAAAACTCCTAAAGCACTTCCTTTATTTTCATGTATGTGGGACAGAATCCTAGAGAGCAGTTTGCAGGCTCTCGGCCTCATGTGGAAACGTGCTGGCTTGGTTATTAGATGGCCAACCACTGTGGCTGGGTGACCATCAGCTGTTATCGGTTAGCCATTAGCCACTAATATAACTGCTGAGGCTATGCTAGGTGGGGGTGATTGGTTGGCAGAGAAGCAGACGGCGGATTGCACCTAGCAAGTGCAGTTGGCAAGCCGATTACGATTACATTGCAGATCGTGTTGATCCTACTTCCTGCGTCTCTCACGGCCGCCAGTGAGGCATTACTGTCCAAATAAACTGGTGATCTTCTCAGGCCAAAGGAAAGAGGTATTGCCTATCTTTTCTTTTTTCTACAGCAATGCTCAAAAAGGCACTCAAATCTATCACTGAGAAATATTAGCAGTCTACAGGACTGATAATAGGGTATGCGGATTTGGAACCACAGGATATCTGGGAATAACTATTTCATTTATAACTATGAGATTTTGTACAAATCTCCATCCTTTCCCATTGGGTTTCTTTACTGGAATGATAGGAGAATTATAGGAGCTCGTATATGGAATTATAAGCTCCCTTTTAAAGTAATTTTGTATAATGGACTTAATTCCAGGTCTTAAAGGATATTGGTGAATGTTAGCTAGAGGCAAAGTATTGCCAATAGCTATTTTAATAGGAGAGGCTGACTTAATTTTGCCAATATCTGTACTGGAAAGGGCCCAAAGTTGCATTGGAATGTCCTACAACAAATTTTCAATCTCAAGATTAATTTCCTCTTGTAGAGCTTCCTTTAAAAATCATTATTTTCCCAATTAGTTCAGTATCTGATTCATTTAGTTTGAAATACATTTTGCCTTTCTGGGAAAAGGACATGTGGGCACCATTGGTTTCAAAAAAGTCTTGCCCTATCAGGTAAATTGAGGCAGATTTGTATAATAAAAATGCTAGTAACATTCCCTACCTGGAAGGGAATAGGTTCTGATTTAAAAAGAAGACATTGGTTGATTAGCTGTGCCTACTATCTGTACAGAAGCTTAGTCCAAGGGAGAAGGCAACTTAAGTGGGTAGGGTTAAGAACAGATGAAGTAGCCTCAGTATCTACAAGGGACTTAGTAGTTTCCCTTTCATAGTAATTTCCATTTTTCCTGTAGTATTAGTAAAAAGAAGTGGAAACGCCCTCTCATAATCCTTGCAGCAACCCTATGCTTACTTCTGTTTCTTTTCTTTTTCTAAATCTCATGTAAGTTTTCTATGGTCCTTCTTAAGGTGACCTGCCTTTTTACAATAAAGGCAGACTCCTCTATCCTTTGTCTAAAAGACCTTCGGGGAGGTCTGGCCTGATTGCTTAATTGCTGGAGCTGTAAGTTCATGATTTTGGCAGCTTTATCTTTTTCTAACTCTTTTGAATAGTTTTAGATTGTTGATCAACCAGAATTGCCAGTTCATCAGTACGAGTGGTCGGCCAGTTTAATTTATGTTGTTTAATCAGAGTTACAAGCTCTTCATCCAGTCCTTCCAAAAATGCAGAATTTAGTAAGGGATCATTTTGATGATCCTTAAAACTGTCTGGAGACAGACCTGAGTGTTGTTTGAAAGTTTTTTGAAATGTTCAAAGAAATCAAGTACTGGATCATCAGATTTTCTTTTACATTGCTGTATCTTGACTCAGTCCATTTTCTGGGGATAATCACTGGATATGACTTGGTAAAGCCAGTGTGCTAATTCCCTGCATTTTTCCTTGTCTGTCTCTGTCTGTTTTAAAAAGTCCTCTCCAGGAGTTTTCCAATGAACCTTGTTTAGCCATTCTGTTGCTTTGTTCTCAGAAACCAGTTAGGTATGTTAATTGGAATAGATCAGAATGACCAGGATAATATATTCTAACAGTTAAATTCCTTTGCGAATCTATCAGGGTCCTGGAGAGGATCAGGGAAATCTTTCGATTTCTTTAATTCCTAGGACAGATTCATTAATTTTCTGTCCTAATACAAGGAGAGTAAATTACAGCTGGTTCTCCTTGTCTTGACCCTGGCTTTTCTCTAAAAGAAGCGGCCAGAACTTCTGTTTTTTGTTTTGTTTTTCCTAGTCTATCCAGGTCTAGTTTTCTATTCTGAGTCTCTGTACCCTAGGTGGGTACGGAGCTGCAGTTGACAAGGTGTAGAAGAGAAGGAAGGGGGAGGAAGAAGAGGAGAGTAAGTTGGCACAACAGCGGGGCAGTGGGAGAAGAGGGAAAAATGGGGTGTTGGCATCGAGCAGCTTTGGAAGCCTTCTTTAGTTCAGAGACAGTCTCTAAAATTTTCTTCTTCCTGGAGAGAAGAAAGTCTCTCTCTGCTCCATTTTAGAAGCTTCTATTTGCCAATTGAGGTAAGCCTCTCATTCATTCAGTTTAATTTTGAAGCTGGTTTTTTTTTTCCTTTCTATTGTGTGCACACAAAAAATTAAGTGTCAAAAGAGCTCCATTTTAGCTATCTTAAATTGATGTCACTTCTAGTTAAACCTCCTCATTTCTGTAAGAACTTACAAATGAAGGCTCCCTACAAATTGTACATCTGTAGGAGTATTAATGGGGGCTGGGGAGTTTTCTGCCTTTGAGACACAATTTCCCATGTTTTTCGTTTGTTTGTTTGTTTACTTGTTTTTTGCTACAAAAGGCTTTATTGTTTCAATTTGGTCCACAGCATTGGAGAGGGCTCCAAGGTGGTTAGAAGGCTGCCTAGTGGTTGCAGGGAGAGGCTCAGGCAGAAGCCCAACACCAAGATGATGCAGAGGGGCCCCTCAAAGGACTCTGGGCTCCAAAGGCTCCTAGTGGTGCTTGAGGGTGAGCCTTTTAAAGAGATACTCACCAAGCCGGGCCTGGGGGCTCGCCAGCCTGCAGAGGTTGGTCAGGTGGTCACCCATCTTCTTAATGAGTTTCACCTCCTCATCCAGGAAGTGGTTCTCCAGGAAGTCACAGAGGTGGGGGTCTATGCAAGCAGAGCCCAGGACATGCAGATCCAAAAGGGCCTGGTTCGGTTTCTTTATGACCATGGCAGCTCCCATGGCATCCTGAGTTTTACCCCACTCATCTTGGGAATGCTTCTGCAGGTCCTGGAAGAGAGCATGGCCGCCACGCTGGTTTTGCATCTTTAAGAGACATTCGGCACCCTGGTGCTTCTCCTTGGCCAACTCGCGGAAGAAGTGGCTTACACCCTCATCACGGTGGAAACAGAAGCCCAGAGAGAGGTAGGTGTACGAGGCCCACAGATACAGGTTGACCAGGCTGTTGATGGCGGCCTCCACCTGGGTGGAATAATTCTGACAAACTTGGGAGCTCATGGTTGCTCAGCAATCAGGAATTAAGCTCCAAAATATGGTGTTGGCTGGTCTGGGAAGCCAAAGATGGCTGAGTTGGTTCTGAAGGTTGAGACTGGAAAAGAGGCCAGAGGGTGGTTGGAAGCTGGAAGAAGGGGGGCACTGAATCTGTTCCATCCAAACACTGTTGAAGCAAGAGAGAGATCCAGGGGACTGCCGAGGACACAATTTCCCATGTTTTAATTTTAGTTTTCTTTTGAGATCTGCAGAGTCTAAACAAATTTCTAGGGTTATTGTGTGGTCGGTTGAAGTGTATTGCTTATGGATTGAGCACCTAAGGGACTGTCATTTCTGAGTCATTCTAACCCTCTTACATGTCCCAGTTTCTTTCTCTGGTTGTCTAATACAACTGTGAGAACTCAGAGCACTCAGTAACCAGCCTTTATGAGCACAACCCTGGACGAGTCAATTATTTAATTACAGTTGTGTTGGAATTCCCTATGGGGCCCTGCTTGTCTTGAGGGGTACTCTCAGACACAGAGATTCCAAGTCACCTAAGAATACCAAAAATTAGAGCTAGAGGGAGTAAATGTCTCTTATCTTTAGAGCTGAACGAGTTCAGACTCTCATTTATCTAGCAAAAAGTTTTGTTCAGGCTCTTAGTAAACAATTCCAATCGAAAATCCAAATTTAAAAAACCATCCACCCATTTTTTTTCCCTCCTGTCCCTCAACCCTCAATCTTTATCCATTAGTGACACCTCAAGGATTTTTTTTTTTTTTTTTTTTTTAGAATAGCTCAAATATAGTCAGGGCCTCCTACCTTAAAAAAGGGAGGTCCAGAATTCTAAGAAAAACTCCCCCAAGTTCACCAAATGCAAAGCAAGAAGCCAGTGGGGCACAATGGGTCCCTACTGGTATCCAGCACTGGGTCCAGATCCTCAGGGTGGTCCTGGGTGGGCTTCTTTGGAATCCTGACGACTATGCCAAGTAAACGCTGCTATAAGAAATGTCCAAACCTGTTGAGAATTTTTTATGAGTTTATTTGAGCCAGACTGGTGAAACAACTGCCAGGAAACAAAATCTCAGTGGATTGAGAAAATGCTCCTGAGAGTGGCAATTTTGTAGCTTACTTTACACATCAGGATCAAAGGAGAGGGCATAAGGAGGGTTACATGAAATCCACTGGTGGTAGATTAAAGACGGAGAAAGCAGAAGGGAAATCTCTGGGATTGGATAAAAAACAAAATGGAGGGACACATTTATTTTACATTGGTAGGTACAGGATAGTTAATAACTGACATTTGCAGATGGTCTGCAGAGACCAAGATATTGATGATGGGGTCTGTGGTCTCATTCTCCAGTGGCAGTTGTTGTGCCTTGAGGGGCCTGGAAAAGATGACTCTGACATTTCAAAGGAAGCTACAGGCCTAGGACATGACTGCCGACCATGACCCACTTTTAGTTAAGAATTCTTTTGTTCATATCATCCTATGTTGTTACTTTTGGTCTCTGAGTTTGTAAGTCCTGGCATGCAGGCCTCACCTGAGATTGTCAGATTTAGCATGTGGTGCCTTTTCATCTATACTGTCCAGCTGGACTACATTTCCCCAGTTCCTTTGGGCTTCGGTGAGGCCACATGACCAAGTTCTTGACAAAGTCATGTGAGGGAAGTGATGTGTGCCAAGACATTAGGCCTGCCTCCTCTGCCTCTCTTCTGTCTTCCAGATTGGCTAAAGCCTGGATCTAGTGGTGACCAAGTTTTTATCATCTGGTTAATGCCATTGTCCAAGGGGATAGCAGCGCAATGACATAGAAAGATATGAGTCCTTGAATAAACATGAAGAGCAGATCTCATCTCATTACTGTTACATGGGAGGGAAAAAAAAACACCTACATAATTTAAGCCATTGTATCTTGGGAACTCTTTGTTATAGACACTTACTTTTACTCTAACCATAGCAGAAACGTTAAAAAACAAACAAACAAAAAAAGTAGCCATAATATTCCTAGTGCTATGGCAAAAGTGAGAAAATCGCTTCAGGTAGGGCAGAAAGTAGGAAAATGGAAGAGGACAGGCAGTGGAAATCTGTGCCTGGTAGAGAGCACTCTTCACTGAATCTTGAAAGACAAGTGTTTTCAACAAACTCTGCTCACAGTTCTCATCTACCCTTCATTGTTTTGGTTTGCTATTTTTGTTCATGTGACTGCTTTCAAATATATTTTCTCTATCATCCCTGTGCTTCCCCTATTAAAGTCTACCCAGGCTTTGAGACTCAGATTAAATCTTACTTTCTCCTGGGGAGCCCTCCTTGGTCAGCTCTCCAGAAGTGATATCTCCTTCCTCCAAAATCCTATGGCACTTTTTATTATTTATTGATCACACATTTAATATCTCTTCTACCAATATCTGGCACTTTTGGTAGGCTCTGCAGCATCTGGCACACTGCCTAAACTTGTTCTGGGTTCCCCCAAAGGTGTAGGCATGCCCCAAATAGCTATTGCTTTGTAACAAACCTATCGCAAAACTTAGTGAATTAAAATAACAGTTTATTTGTGTTGCTCACAGTACTGGGGTTGGCTGGGCTCAGCTGTATATTCCCTCGTATGGCCTGTGTGCTGTTGCAGTCAGCTAACAACTGGGGCTGGAGTCAACTGAAGACTTGACTGGACTAGATGTTCAAGATGGCTCACCCATATGGCTAACCATTGATGCTGCTCTCAGCTGGAAGGTCAAAGTCCTATTAACCAGAGAGCCTACGTTTGGCCTCTCCATGTGACTTGAGCTTCTCACATAATTATACTGGATTCCAAGAATGAATGCCCAGGAGGACCATGCAAAGGCCTTGTGACTTAGCCTCAAAAATCTCAGAATATCACTTCTACCACATTCTATTGGTCAAGCAAGTCATTAAGGCCAGCTCAGAAAGGAAAATTACACTCCACATCTTGATGTGAGGAGCAACAGGTACATTTGGAGAGATAAGGAATTAATGACAGCTATCTTTGGAGACCATCTCACCACACCATGTAAGCATGGGATGTGGAGTGATGGTCGTTCCCAAATCAAAAAAAGTGACCATCCTGCATTTCCTCATCTACAGATCAGGGCCGATGGAGGAAGGGGTGCTTCCTTTCCTCAGTCAAGGAGAAGGAATCAGTGTTATTCTGGCATTTACCTAGGGATTGGAGAAACATTCAAATGCCAAGATATCCACCAGGAGGGGCTGAAAAAGGCCATAGAGAAGAAAATGTCTTTGAATTGGAGATAAAGGTAGCTGTTCATCCTTGGAAAGAGAGATTGAGAGAACAAAATAGAAGCCAAAGTCTTTTATAATCTAATCTCAGAAGTGACTTGCCATCACGTATGCTATGTGCTGTTGGTCAAACAGACCAACCCTGGTACAGTGTGAGAAGGGACTACAAAAGATGTGAATAAAAGAGGGCTGTCTTGGAGTCCGGCTACCACATTCTTTTGCATGTATTAGCTGGAAATCTATCATGGAAAACTCTCCTTCATCAGCTATTCAGTTACTATGAAATACAGTTTGTATAAAAGAGGTAAAATAAATTCTTTACCACTTTTCAAACTAATGAGTTGGTTCCCTAGTATCCACTTATCTGAACAATGAATTTTTTTAAAGATTTTATTGGGGAAAGGGAACAGGACTTTATTGGGGGACAGTGTGTACTTCCAGGGCTTTTTCCAAGTCAAGTTGTTGTCCTTTCAATCTTAGTTATGGAGGGCGCAGCTCAACTCCAGGTCCAGTTGCCGTTGTTAGTTGCAGGGGGCGCAGCCCACCATCCCTTGTGGGAGTCGAGAAGTTGAACTGGCAACATTGTGGTTGAGAGCCCACTGACCCATGTGGGACTCAAACCAGCAGCTTTTGGCATTAGGAGCATGGAGTTCCAACCGCCTGAGTCACTGGGCCACCCCTGAATTATTTTTAATGTCATTATGAGCTGATAATTTTAATATGTGTATTGTGTTTCAGTCAAGTTCACAGATATGTCATTATTTCTCCAGACATTTTGTTTTTATTTTTTGTTTATTTTTGATATATAAATTTTTCCATCTTTTGTTAGTGGGAAGTCCTTCCTGTTGGTTGCTCTGTCCTTTTGGCACAAACCCAGCAGTCTGATAGCATCCTTGATTTCTGGCACCACAAGATATTTTAGGCTCCTTTTATATGTTTCTGGCTCTTGCCATTTCTCCAAAGAGCCCTGGTTCCTTTTAGTTTTGGGTTTGTTCTTCTATTTTTTTCTTTTAAAAAAATATCAAATATCTTTATGTACACACGGCCATATTTAACCTGCCTCGTAAGGAGGGCCCAGCTCACAGTGGCCCATTCGGGGATCAAACCGGCAACCTTGGTGTTACCAGCATCATGCTCTAACCAACTGAGCTAACCAGCCACACCTTGCCTGCTGCTTTCTTCAAGGTAGCATAGTACATACACTGTTTTACACATTGTGGTTGTTTTTCACTTAAAATTAATCCTAGAGGTCACTTTGTTAGCAGAATATATCAATATTTCTGATTACTTTTTACAATGCATAGTATTCTTTTGTGTGGATGTGCAAAGTTCTCTAATAATGAACATTTGGGAAGTTTCAGTAATAGCATTTTAAAAGAAAGAGTTATGGGGGAAATATCTGCAGTTCAGTCAATTTAATGAAGGTTAAGTATTCAAATGAGTATACATAACTCCAGGGTTTTACGTGATGTAATCTTTTCCATTTATTTTTGATATGTAGAAGGGGGATAGAATCTTAAGCTGATCTTATTTCTAAAGTAGGTAAATTCAAGTGCAAAGAAAGTGAGTTCCCTTAGATACTCTGGATTTTATTTACCCCTTTATCTCATAACTATTTTTATAGTAAAATTTGTATTGGTGACTAGAAAGATGTATTAGGATTCTCTATTTTATTAGCAGTAAGCCATCTCTCCACCTTCAATTAAAACAAAACAAAAATCAAAGTGAACTTTTGTTCTTTGTAATGAACTCCTTGGCCCCACATACCTCTGGGGCTCAAACCGCACTCTACCTCCACTGTAAATGGTTTTCCTGGGAGCTGCAGCTATACAGCCTTCTCAATGTAGAGACCTGACTGTACGTGATGATGCAAATCACAACATTAATCTGTGACACAAACCCCGAAACATTACCTGTTATAGACAACTTGAGGCAAGAATCCTGAAGCAAGGGCGCCTCCCCTAACCCTCCATCCTCTCCACCAACACTCAACTCTATAGATGTTATACTCAAAAAAGAAAGAAGAATTCTATCAATTGGAATTCATTCTGTTCCTCTGAAGGGGCTCTGATGGAAAAGGGGTTGACCAGATGGGTCATTCCCAACAGTGTTCATTCATCAGAAACGCAAGGGGGTGGGACTAAAGAAAGTTTCTATTCCCAGGCCCATCCCTAGACCTGATATGCCCTGAGATACTTTTGGTCGAACTTCATTTATTTGTTTGTTTGTTTATTTGTTTGGTTTAAGGGATTGTAGGAAGTCTTACATTTCCTACTTGTTGGAAAAGGAAATGGGACAGCTCTAAAGTAAATTTCATTTGATTAAAGATTTAAATATGAAAACCAAATCATAGAAGACAAACTAGAAGAAAATAAAATCAAGTATTGATCAAATTTCTGGACAGGAAATATATTTGTAAGCATTGAAGTAAAAACTAAAAAGATAGGAAAAAAGGAAAAAAAATAAGCCACAGAGGAAAGAAACCTGAGGAATAAATAAACATTTAAAACCTCTGCACAAACAAGGCAAAACTAATGCAAAACCTGCTAAAACAATGGAAAAAATAAAAAAATAAAAAGTTGAAGAGACCAGAGTGGGAGTGGTGGGGTGGAGGCTCTAAGATGTAATTACCATGACCAGAGACTAACATCTTTGTCATATAAAGAATTTATAAAAATTGGTTTAAGAAATTAAGGCTTGAATAAATAAAGGAACCAACAGCTGTGCTGACAAATCACACAAGTGGAAACATTGCTGTAAACAAATGTGGCAAAAGAGTAAAGCCTGTGCTAATTACAGAAATACAAAGTAAAGCAAGGAAAAAGTATGATTTTTGTCTATCACAGAGACAAAATTTAAAACAATAATTCCTAATCCTGGTGACAGTGCAAGAAACTGATATTATGGTAGATAGTGCTTACCCTCCATGCAAATCTTGGAAAACAATTTGTCAACTTGACTTAAGAGCCATAAAATTATCTTAATACTTTGACCCAGTTATCCCACATCTGGGAATTTATCATAAAGAAATAACCTAAAGGAAGAAAGAAACTCTTCTTGGTGATGTCCATTGAGTGTTACTGTCATCTCAGGGGATTCTGCATGGCCTGGCCCTACAATGCTCCTGGTTGGTGGCACTGGGGACACCCCTCCCCACAAATATGTGTTTGAATCAGTTGATGGGCATGGCAGCTTTGGGGTTTTGGTTGAAGAGTGAGCAAAAGGTCTTTAGGGTGGATAAAGATGAGGACCATGGGGGATAAGAGGGTTTGAGTCTCCACCACCCAAGGCCTGGCTGCTTCACTGGTTTTGATGCTTTCTGGGAGAAGTGGAAGGAGCAGAATTAACAAAGGGCTACGTGAGACTCCACATCCAAGCAGGGTAGCTTTGGAGCCTAATAGTCGAGTGCCACGCAGAGCAGGGAGGTAAGCGTTCTCCTCCCCTCTCCACTCTGCCGTAGACCAGCAGACTGTCTAGGTGCAGATTTCTTGGCAATGTTTCACAAGGTTCCTGGTAGCAGAGGTGGTGTGGGCAGAGGATGATAGCATGAATGGAGTATGTGAGGGCAGGGGCTGCATCTGTCTCATTTTCTGCTGTGTCCCCAGAGTGTATATCAGGCTAGTACCTCACATTCAGCAAGTACTCAATGTGTATTTCTCAATGAGTAGAATTTGAGGGGTTATCACCCACCTGAGAACTCTGGGAAATAGTTGGGGCTGATTTGGGTGGTTGGGGATGAGAGCTGAGGCACTGTGTGAGTGGGTGGTGACTCAGATCTGACAATATCAAGGACAGTGTGGTCCCAACTATAAACATAGTGAAACCGGGAAGTTCTAATTATATTTATAACATCGAAAAATTGGAAACAATCTAAACGTCTAACCATAAATTATGGAATGAGCAATTAATGAAAAGTCACGCGAACATAAAGTTGAAAAGATGGCTCACAGGTACTCTAGGTTCTCTTCTTCCTGGACGCATGGAAGACTACATTTTCCAGGTTTCCCCACACCTGCCTTATAACATGGCTTCGTAACTAGGAAGTGATAAGTGTTCTCCTGGGTTCAAGCATTGAAGAGCCCAAGCATGATCCTCTATCACAGTCAAGGAGAAGACCTTTTTTTTTTTTTTTTTTTGCTTCTTTACTCCTATTTCCCAGAGCCCTCAGTGTTCAGATAGAGGTGACCAAAGGTTGAAGTAGCCTCCATCTCTCAATCACCGTGTGGCAGCTAGCCGCGAGAGTCCCTGAGATCCATATGGGACATTGGGTAAATAAAGAATAAGCCTTTATTGTATTAAGCCTCTGAGATTTGTAGGTTGTTTGACACTGAAGCATACCCTATCTTATATCTAAGGGCCAAAATAGAAAACATCTCACAATATTTAGATAATGCAAACTTACTCAGAAGCATGGAAAACACACGATATTTCAGTTACCATACTGAGGTGGTGAGTGTTTATTAGCATTTTTGTTTATTTACTCCTAACTTTAAAAAAAACGTTTCTCTACCAACTTTACAACTGAAAATAAAATAGCATGAGGGAAGGAGAAAGAGAGGGAGAAAGGAAAAGGAATTGGGAAACCCCTGCTCTTCAGTTTCATTTGCTCCTTTTTCTAAGTTTTAGGATCCCACTGAGTTCCTCTCAACCCACCCAACAGCTCTAAACAGACTTTAATAAAATAACAGTCAGTGCTGAGCACCATATAAGCTCACTATATATTATATCCACACAAAGGTCTATATATTGGATGCTATAATGATCATTTTACAAATGTGGAAATTGTGATTTAGTAAGGTTGTCACTTGCTCAAGGTTACATAGCAAGTTGGTGGCAGAGCTGGGATTCAAACCTAAGGCAGCCAGCCTTTCTTGTAACCAGTCTGTTCAGCTCTACAACTTAGCTCACAGGTAAACCTGGAAAGTGTGTGATTTTTGAAAATCTATTACACTTTGTTCCCCACCTCCCGCATGATAATATACTTGCTGTTCCCTGAACAGAACTATTATCTGATGTTTGCATCTTACTTGTTTAACAATAACAGGGAGGTAGCAGTGATGGCTTCCCGTGTATGTGGTATGGCTAAAAAGCCCCATGGAGGACCAGTTATGTTCTTCCCCTCCCCACTGCTCAGTCCTTCAAAGGAAATATGAAGTGGCGATGCGCTCAGGGCCAGGCAGAGGCAAACAACTGCTGAAGTCCCAGTAATGCCTGTTATGAGCTCTGTGACCTTAGGAAATTCTCTTAACCTTTCTGACCCTCTGGTTTCTCCTCTAAAAAGATAATAATCTCTGCCTACTTCTTGTGAAGCCCATGTGGAAGGAAAAATTATTTTTAAAATGTCAGTGCCAGACAAATAAAAGGTAATATTATTTTCCATAGCAGATATGGGATCAGGAAATGGAAAAGGAGGCATAATTGGTGCCTGTATCACCCAGAAAATCATCTTATTCCCTAGTTCAGGCAATTAGAGTTGGGTCATATTTGATCTCTTCCTCTTGTATAGACAGGGCTCATTTGGGTTCTCTGAGCTCTGAGTGGTGAAGTGGGTGAGTAGATGAACATCTATGTCTGAACTGACCCTCTCACCCACTGTGCCTTTCCTTTCCTTCCCCAAGGTTGTGTCTGGGAAGAGACATCTATTTCTTACCAAATATCTATGTGCTCTCCCACATTTCCTCACCCTTCTGCAATTGTGTGGAGCTATGTGACAAATTCTGGACAAAGGACTATAGGCAGAAGTGATGGTCCTTCCTTCTGGGCTGATGCATTTAAGAACCAGGGTGTACCCCTCCATCTCTCTCTTTCTCTGACCAGATGACCCAGCTATAATTCAGAAGAGTCTCCATTTAGTATGGGTATCTGAGACTCAGTCCAGTGGAGTTTCTGCCAATTCATTTTGTACATGTGTCATGAGCAAGAAGTAAATTTCTCTTTTATGTGACTGAGATTTTGAGGCTGTTGGCTACCAAAGTAAAGCCTATCCTCTCCTAGATAAGACAGACTAGAGAACTGGTGATTCTCTGCAGGGAACTTGGGCCTGGGAAAGGACACAAGGAAAATGTTTAGTGGCATTTGCTGTTGGCTGGCAAAGCCCCCAAATCACTCTTCTTCACACTTGACATACTAAAAAAATAAAGTATATTTTTAGAAATATTACTCATTTATTTAAAAATTTAAAAACATAAGTGGCAAAGAGAGATAGGGAGGGGAAGGGGGAGGAAAGGGGGGGGAGAGAGAAGGGTGAGCTGTGCCAATCAGATTATTTCAGTCTTTTGATGGCTCCCCTGAAACGTCCTGGTGAGGCATGGGAAGATGTCCAAAGGGGGCCTTGAGCAAGATGAGTAAGTGGAGAAAGATTAGAGCAAGCCTGCAGAGAAAGAAAAACAAAATAACCTCCCCCCACCCCCATTTCTTAACTTTCCTGGCTGTACTTTTTGCCCTTGTGTTTCAACATTAGTTCAACAAATATTTATTGAGTGTCTGCTATGTGCCAACCAGGGTTCTGGTGTTGATATTCAGATTGAACAAAATGTAGTACCTGTCCTCATGGACCATACATTTTAGTGGGGACCCAGAGAACAAATCAATAAATATGTGTAATGTGGTGCATTAGAAGATGATATATGATGGATAAAAAGCAGGGAGAGGTGATAGGAGGTAGGGTGGCTTCAGTTTTTAAAGGATGGTCAGAGAAGGTCTCACTGAGAAAGCAATATCTGAGCAAAAACCTAAAGCAATGTAGCTGTCTGGGAGAAGTGCAAGGGACAGCAAGGGGGTCATTATGGCCGGACCAAGTAGCTGCGGGAGAGAGTGACGGGGGATGAGATCCAAAGTATACTGATGAGGGCAGATCTTGGTAAGAGCTTTGCTCAGAGATGGGAAGCTATCGGTGGATTTCGCGCAGAGGAATGTTATGTATATATAAAGCTAATTTACATGGAAAAGAATGACTCTGGTTGCTACATGGATAGGGTTGCCATATGTATTAAATAAAACTTTATAATGTCAGGTTAAATTTGAATTTTAGATACATGAATATATTTTCAGTAGTAGTATATCCCAAATAGTATTTGTGACATAGTTATACTAAAACATTATTTATCGTTATTCAAAATGCAAATTTAACTGGGTGTCCTCTATTTTATTTGGCAGCCCTATACATGGAGAAAGATTTAGGGTAGGTAGGAGTGTTTGAAATAAACCAGGTGAGAGATGAGGGTGGTTCTGACCAGGGAAGGAGGTAGATGGTAGGTGGTGAGAAGTATTAATAGTTAGTTGGATTCTGGAGGTATGTGAGCCCCTGTGTATTCTCTCTCTCTCTCTCTTTATGTGAGCTAGTTTGATTAATGTTGCAACCAAAAACAGAGGAGAAGGGGTGGTCGTCAGTGGGAGGATGTGGGTGGGAAGGATGTGAGTTTTACCGTAAGTTTCATGTTGTTTTAGAGAATCCATGAGAATAGACTTTGTCGCTCAAAGGTAAAAAGAAGCCAAAGGTCAGTTGAGAGCCCTAAAAGGGCTCTGTCCCTCCCTGCTCAGGGACCATGTGATAGGCCCCTGGAGGGGTGGGAGAACACTTTGCTACAACACTTCCTTTTTTGGTTCCTTCCTCTGTATCTTGCTGCCACCAAACATCTCTTGGCTGGACGATGGCTGGAGGAATGAATGGTGACCTGTAACTGAATCTTTGTATTCAGATCTTTTGTTCTGAGCCAGTATGCTGAGGATGTTCTTAGAGGATAGGGTTAACATCTTACAGATTGTTGGAGATGGAGGGAAGGCAAAGAGTCCCTGTAATGTGTGCTAAGTGCCAGGTGCATTCCTCACAACAAGCGGGATCCAGACATCACCGTTTTCACAGATGAGGAACTGGCACAGGAAGGTATGGCAACCTCCTCAGGATTGCTTTGCAGCATTTAACTGATTTGCCATCATCTTCACTTGTCTAGTTCAGTAGAAATCACTTCGGTGCTAATGAACTGAGAGCCTGAGAGGAGAAGATAAGGCAGCTGTACAGTTTTTATTCCGCTAAGAATTTAAGACCAAGTGTTTGGTCAAAAGAGACCCACATAAACATAATTCGTACCAGCTGGCCTCCCTCTCTGCCTGCCTCCTGCCTCATTCCTTCCGTTGTTCAACAAAAATGTATTGAACATTTTCTATATGCCAAGTTCTATGCTAAGCCCAAGGATGCATTAGTGAACAAAGACTGAACTATAAATTTGAGGTTTGAAGGAACAAGAATAGATAACTAGGTCAAGGCCGAGGGATGGGGAAGATGTCCCATGAGGAAAGCTTGTGCCATGCTCTGTGGTGGGAGGGTGGATAATACCAGGGGCTGAGAAAAAGGCTGGAGGGACGACACGCAGAGGCAAGGACGCTGTGTAAGAGTGTCTGGCAGGTCACATTTAAGGACTTTCATTTTTATCCCAGGAGCCAGGAAATGCCATGGAAGTATTAGGTTGGTGCAGAAGGAATTGCAGTTTTTTCCAATTATTTTTAACCTTTTAAACCACAAGTACTTTTGCACCAACCTAATACCTTAAGCAGGACTGCAGCATGGTCAGATTTGCATTTTGGAAAGATAATACCTAGATGTCGGTCACTGGAAGACAAGTTAGATCAATTAGGATACATCTATGTATCCAGGCATCTGTTCAAAAGAACAAATATAAACTAATAGCATGATCTCTAAAAATATTGTTTAAAAAATGTAAGGTACAAAACAATATCTGTTGTATACTATTGTTTGTACAGGATGTACATATATATAAACAGTTCATTCTTGTTATGCCTGGGAGTTGTGTTCTATAAAGTTGCCACAAACACTGACGTGGCAGATGCAGAACTATTTATTGCTCCCAGGTAGAAACACAGGGTTAGGTTTCTGTGAACTTCGGTCACAATAGTTTCATCAACAAATGAGTACACTGACAACCTTACTTTATGTGTGTTTCTGTTTAAAGATATTTAATGTATGTTTCTGATTTACTAACATTGAACTCAAAGCCAACAGCACTGTAACTCATGCCTGAACGAAAGCTTACCTAGCACATGTATTTTCTCTAGAAGGCACACCAAAGTTTTGTTGTGTCCTTAGGAGCACTAGACAGCACTTCAGCACTATAATTAGAGGCCATTTTAAACTGTGAAATCATCAACTAAAAGCACCAAAATGTGGCACTAAATAGGCTGCAAACAGGACACTAGTTTACAGTACAGGAGCTGGACCGAGAAGGCAGAGCGCCACCTTGTTTGACCTCAGTTGGGAACATGCGTGTTGGGCAACTCAGATTTTTCACTGCTTTACACAATCTATGGATGACTGTGAAAGAGGCTCAAGGATTGATTTGGGGGTTAGAAATAAACTTGAGCAGCAGACAGATGTGCAAATATGGAACATGCGAAAATGAACGTCCACTTTTTAGAGGAAATAATCTCAAACTGAGTTAAATTACAAAAATAAAAATGGTACATGAATATTCATGAACACTTTACCCAAATTCACTTGTTGTCAACATTTTACCCCATTTGCCTTATCATTTGTGTCCATCCTCCCCCTTCCATGTACAAACACACAAACACATATTGTTTTTTTTCTGAACCATCTAC
Source organism: Rhinolophus sinicus (assembly GCF_036562045.2). NCBI lineage: Eukaryota > Metazoa > Chordata > Mammalia > Chiroptera > Rhinolophidae > Rhinolophus > Rhinolophus sinicus. The sequence goes on from NC_133759.1 coordinate 33,709,606, forward strand.
ATGGTTTTCTTTTTCTGAACTATATAAGTTATATACATCATGGCCCTTTACTCCTAAATATGTTAGTATGTGTTTTCTAAAAAAGTGATTATCTTACATAACCACAGTACACTTATCTACTTTGGTAAATTTAACATGGATACAATACTTTTATAATTTACCATTCTTAATCTGGAACACGTCTGCAGCCTATCTTTGTGTTTTGTGATATTGATGCTTTGTAACCAACACTTTAAAAAAAAATAGAATGTTCCTCATTTTGAGTTTGTCTGATGCTTCCTCATTGTTCAGTTCAGGTTGTGCATTCTCCCTTAGAATGCTGCATAGGTAATATGTATAATATAGTTGCTCTACAACACATGGAAGGAAGCTAAAGAAATGAGTGACAGGGACTGTCTTTGGAGAAGGCAGCTGGGACCTGAAGGAGAGAAGAGGGGAGGAGAGTGACTTTTCTATGTTCTTATATACTTTCCAAATTGTGTACTAGATGTACGTAGTACCTATTCAAAAGCTAAATTAAGAAAAAGTCTGCTATTATTACGCCCATTTTCCTTATGGAGAAACAGACTCAAAATGGGCAAGTGAACATCAGGAAGGCCTCCACTCCTGGCCTGTGGACCTATGGCAAGTGCCATGCCTGTTGCCACTCAAACTGCTGCTCTGAAACTAAGTGTGTAGAGGTTACAATGAATGCCCAGAGGAGAGGAGAGTGAAGGTGGGGTGTCAGGGAAGGCTTCCGGAGAGAGGGAAGAAGCAGCAGGAAGGAGGGTATTTCACACAGAAACTGCCTTGGATACTTCCAGGCTTGCAAATGTGCACACACCATCCAGATCTGCAAAGAAGATTACGATCTTCCTTGGTAATCCCACCCTATTGTGTAGTGGGAAATCCTGCGCTTGCCTTTTCACAATAGACTGGTCTCTTCACATTGAACAGCCTTTGACAATAGATGTGTCTCTTCACATTGAACGGTCCCTTCAGCCTGAGGATTTAGTCTACTTGGAGTCACACTCCCTCGTGTGGCTGGTTTCACTCTCTTGGAAAACTCACTGTCTTTCTGAGCTCAGGTCCTCTCTTCCTCTACCCAAGATGTCATCTGGGTATCTGGGTAAATGAGAACCCTTACTCTATCCTCTGAAATTGGGGCGGGGGACTCAGTACACCAGGTCCTCTGAACCTCTGCTGCCCTCTGAGGAGAGAGGGGCATTGGCTCCTGGCTGTTGATATGAGAGAAGACACTGGTCCCAAAGGGCATCCTGGGGTAATGTGTTGCCAGCGCCAGCTACACAATTTGCAGGACTCAGTGCAAAATGAAAATACGGAGCCCCTTGTTCAAAACGCAAGGAAAAAGTACTACTACAGGTACTGAAATATTAAAGGTTAAGAACATTTAACTTACACGCAGCATCACGGAAATTATACAGTTTATAGTTTGTAGATTGTGCATGCATTTGTATTTTATTTCTTGATATACTCACATTGTACCAACATTTTATGCCTTCTCTGATTATTAAAGAAGGATGTAAAGGGAGCTATAGGTTGCTCTAGCTTTTATCTGTCATCATTTTCAATGTGAGTGATTGTCTAATATAGGGAAGTAATACCAGTGAGAAATGATATAACTGGGTTCCTTGGCTTGTGTTTCTGAGAAGGTCATTGCCTTCTTTCTGCATTTGAAGCAAGTTCTGATTCGAATGGAAATCATGGCCTCTCAGGGTTGTCAGCTCCTGCTTACTCAGTCATGGTCATAACATGCTTACCTTGTCTTGCTAAAATCCCACACATTGAGGGTCCACTGAAATTCTGTGCTCCTGCCGCATTGTTGGCACTATATGCAGGTGCCAACAGGAGGCAAGATACAGAAGGCATGCAGATTGACATGCTACCTATCCTACTGGACATCACTTATAATACACAAGTTCAAAGATAAAATTAATCAAAAATTGCAAACAAGAATAGCAGAGCATTAAATTCATGCTGGTATGGAGGCCCTTCTGAGTGTGAATCCAATACATGGTAAGCATGTCACGGAAGCAGCATAGCAGGCATTTCCTATGTTGAATGAAAATGAGAGCCGCAAGGACTGATGACACACATGCATATTGTATGGATCTCCTGTGCTCATGTACATGTTCAGTTGTCCCATCAGACTTCATTTACAAAAATGCAAGTTCAAAGAGAACATTATTAACAATTCCAAGGCGATGACAGTCCACCATTAAACTAAGTGTGGGCCTTTCTGAGTGTGAGGCTCTAGGCAGTTGCACAGGTCGAATGACCGTGGAGCTGAGAGTGGCGAGGGCTGCTTTCCTCTTTCTGCCTGTTGGTTTTGGTGGGTTTAATGGTGCAGTTTCAGCAGCCACCTTGGACCATGTGGATGAGGGCCACTGTAGGAATGGCAGAGAGAAAAGATCTGGCAGACTTGGGTCTCTCACACTTAACCAGCACTAGAGCGTGAAACTTCAGGCTTCTACATGAAAAGAATAAATCTGCATGTGTGCTCTAAGCCACTATTAGATTGTGTGTTTTTAAGCTTCTATAAAGTCAAACCTAATCCTGTCTGATATAGTACCTTTGTGTCCCTTCCCCTGAGACACAGGAACCTCCAGATCTCTGTAAGCCACTTGCAGGCCATGGAAAGACAGACATGGGACCTCTGGCTCCAATATCCAGCTACCCAGCTAACTCCTACTGTGGCTGCTGAGCCATTTCCTGCGTCCTACGTGAAGGGTCCTCCTGTGGGGTTTGTCATAGACCAGGGGCTGGCAAACTATATAGCCCATGGACTGGCCACCTGTCTTGTAAAAAAAAGTTTGAATGGAAAATAGCCATCGCATATTTATTTAGGTATTGCCTATGGCTACTTTTGAGCTGTAACAGCAGTGTTAAATAGTTTTGAGATAGTTACTATTTGACCTTTTAAGAAAAAGTTTGCTGATTCCTATCGTAGAAGATTTCGCTCTCTAAGAATGCCACCAGTTCCGTCACAATCCATCTAATCCTGTGGGTTTAAACCTATAAAACCGTGCTTTCGCCACCTTCCTCTTTTTCCTTTTGCAATCCTTCAGGCTAGAAAAATCAGGCTCTCCCAAGGGTATGCTGGTAAATATTTAACAGGCTCCCTGGGAGGAAATAATCCCTCTGTCTTCTGTATGTTTGCCCATATCGGTGGTGTAAATATTCTCACTATGGCTAATTTCAAGCTAACAACATACTGCCAATGAGAGTTGGGAAGAGATGAGGCTGTCATCTCTAAGAGGCAGTTAGAGACAGCTCCAGTACATCACTGGAGCCACTCCTTTACATCTGGCCTGGGTTCTTCCCCCAGTTTTGCATTTAATAGAACCCCACACTCTAATCAGCTAGGCCTGGCTTTTGATATACTGCTAATTGCAGCTAGAGGAATTTAGAGAATTTAGCTCCCTGGCTTTCAGCACTATTTTCCCCTTTACTTTGTCAAGGTTTATAGTATTTACATTCTGCTCTGTTGATTTCATTACATGTTTTGACTACAGATTGAGTCTAAGATAGTAAACGCCGTAAAAATAACATTATTGTGACTTATAATTACGATGTCATGATTGTGTAAATATATTATTTGCTGCAGAATCAAGTAGTATGACCAGAGCTCTTAAGGAGAAAATAACCTTAGGTTATTTCTAATAAATGTGTGTATGTCAAAGGACAATATTCTAGGCATCAAAGTCCAAACTAGTATCAGTTCTTTCTTTTTCTATGTTTATATTTCTTCTTACAATCAGCTCCCATTTAAAAATCTCATTTATTCTTTTTTGAATTATTTTGTTTTAGTGGGACATCTTGAGAAATTTCTTTATATATAGTGTTTGAATGGTAAATTTTCTGACTCCTTGGATTTCAGAAAATACCTTTATTTTGTCCACACTTTGGGTGGTAATTTGGCTGGCTATAGAATTCCTCATTCAAATTAATTTTCCTGCAAAATCTAATGTCAGGCTGGATCTCATTTCTTCATATGTAACCTCTTTTTTCTTTCTGGAAGCTTATATGATTTTCTCTTTATGCTTTAACTTCTGAAATTTTACCCAAGTGCATTTAAATGTGATATTTCTTTACTCGCCCTCATTGGCCTTCAGTGGGTTCCTTAAAATAACACAAAACCAAAACAAAATGTTTACTTGGTTTAATACCAAAATGTATTATGAGGAAAATAAAGATGGCAATAATAGCACCATTCAGATAACCGCAGTTAACATTTTTTTAATGCATAAAATAACAGATGATCAGAGTGTCTCATTCACCACTTACTTGTTAATCCGAGGTATTATCAAGCTTTCTAAGTACTGCCAATCTGGGTAGCTGACAATATTGGTGTTTTCATGTGTATTTCTTTAGCTGAATGTACAGCTTAGTATTGTTTCCTATGTTTATTGGCCATCTGAATTTCTTTTTCATGCCTCCTCATTCAGGTTCTGGTCCTTAATGGATCCTGTCTCGAATGGCTTATGTCTTTCTTTGCCTCAGGAAAATATCCTTTGGTTATTTCCTCAATTATCTCCACCCCTCTGTCTTCTCTGTCTTTTCACTTGCATCCAGACATCTAGATTTGCCCTTGTGTCATTTTATTTTTATTTCATATCTTTTATCTGTTGGTCTTCTCACTCTGCTTTAAAGGAAATGTTTTCAACATTATCTCTGATATACTGCTTGCATTTAAAACATATTTAGATTACTATTTTTAAAAAAATATCGAAGTAGTACGTGAGCGTTATTTATAAATAAAGTGTGGCTTATACAGTATATAAAGAGCACTGTCCTGCAATTTCTTACTCCTGATACCCTTTCTTAAACTTTGTAGTTATTTTTTTCTGGTATGTACTTCCGTATTTCTCAACTCTGGACCTTATTTTTGACTTCCTGTCATGGAAGGTGAAGATTTAGAACTAATTCAGCCTCCGTGCCTCCACTGCCCTTCCCTCCATCCTGCTACCAACTTTTTGTTAAATTATTGTTACTTTTTTTTTTGGGGGGGGGATAAATAAATATGTGAGTGTAGTTCATGGCTGAGTCAGAAAGCTGATTATCATGGTTGTTTATGTTTTTTCCCCCTGGAGTTAATTTCTTTTTTCTCTTAGATTTATACATACCTACCTTTAACTAAAGCCTTATAAACCCTCCAAAAGGAATTGTAAAAGCTTGAATTTGGAAGAGCCCTTTTCCATGGATTGACTCCTTTCTTTGTTTCTCTCCCTCTTGAGGTTTGAGGACAGAGCCAGGAAAGTCAGGATCACGATGTCGGGGAGAACAGAGAGGCAGGAAAAGGCTGGGGGCCTGCAAAGGGGTAAACAGCTTCACAGCAATCTGGGAACGGAGCTTTAGGAGTCTGTTGTCTGACCTTAGAAAGTCTCTACAGAAACGTTTTCAACGGTGGATGGTTCCCACCTCTTCTCTCCCAGTCCAGCCCACCCCCAAGCTGGATAGCTATACTAGATCTTTGCAAGAGAGCTATGATACTGTAGCAGTATTATTTTTCAAGTTAGGAAGTGAGCAGAAACACTGAAGCACCAACAGTTTGCATTTATCTGAAATGGCTGTCTGGGGCCAGAAGGAATATGTGATGGTTCACTCTCTGTGAGGGCAGAAGTGGGCCAAAGGCAGGCCCTCAGTGCCTCAAGGTGGGCAAATGGAGCAAGGGGGGTAGGAGAGAAAGTCCAGGTCATGAGAAGCTTCAACCTGAGCAGGAGCCCTTTCCTGACCTCAGCACCCATCCTTCCCTACCCCTAGTTTCGTTAACCCTGCCCAGCACATAGTAGGTGTTTAAGAAGTAATATAATTAATAAGTACCATGAGCTGAAGGTGCCTCTCAAGGCTGTTGGGATGGATATCCATAAATCAGAGGTTAGTACCTTAGGGACAGAATGGGGAGCGGAGCAACAAAATGTCCATGCATTTTGATCTTTCAGTTCATCTGGGCAAATGTGAAATTCCTTCCAGATTGTGAACGGACCAAGAATCCCGTAAGGACTCCCCCAGGGGCGGGCAGGTCCTGGGTATTTCTTCTGAGCCAGCAACTCCTCCCGATTCATCACCAGTCCTAGCAAGGTCTGCATCCCCTTCTGCAGGTGGCAAGGAGAAAGCTGAGGAACTCTCAGAGGTTACTGGTTTTTTGGGTTTTTTTTTTCTAAATGTAAGTTTTAAATTTAATTTTCAGTAAAATATTTGCAACAATCTTGCCTGAAATTATAAATTAACTGTTCAGCGTTAACCAGAAATGGATTATCTACTGAGTTTATACATTTAGCTTGTAGAAATAATTTTTTTTCCATTATATAGCATTCAAGAAAAATAAAGCTGTCTTGAAATTTTAAATCTGAGAAGTCTGTGGCAAGAGTTTGAAAAAAGTGCACTGATCAACGTACAATGTAGCACACATATTCCACACCCACCCACCCCGTGAATTTGTAGAACAGTGGTTCTCAACTGGGGCAACATTGCCTCCCGGCAGACATGGCATTTGATGTCACTGTGGCTGTGACGGGGGATGGATGGTAATGGAATTAGCAGGTAGAGCCCACGGGCGCTGCCACACACCCTTCAGTGCACAGTATGAGCCTCCACGACAGAAGTATCCAGCCGCAATGTCAGCAGTACCAACGGTAAGAAGCCCTGCTGCAGCATATGACCCAAGTTCCATTTTATGCATAGCCGGTCTGTGCCCTGTATTCTGAGAACAGGCCAATATAAATCAGAATGCAGACCATCTAGTTACCTCAAACCCATTCTCGTCTAACCTCTAACATGGAAAGGTAATTTGAACTGTTTAGAAGTAGCTAAGCAAATACTTTTGTGGTCTATGATAAACATTTAATGACACAGGCAGCACCTGGCAGTTAGCAAAGTGCTCTGCAAGTGTCCTCAAAATGTCCCCACATCCCAAAATGAAGAGCTTCACTAATTGGCTCCAACTTGTCAGTGTTTAGACGGGTTATATTTACTTTTTAAAAATGATTTTAAGTTTACTAAGGAGGGAAATTTTTTAGTACTTTACTAATCATTCATTTCCATATTCACATTCTATGTATTTTCTCATGGTCAACAAACTAACTCAAATGACTTAAATTATCCCACCATTTAAAGAGAAAAGCCTCAGCAATGATTTTAAATCATGAAGTTATCTTAATTTCACCACTGGCTGCCTTTTCCAGTATTTCTTTCATTTCTTCTTTTGACACATAGCAATAGTTTTTAATCTCATTGGGGCCTGGATTCAAAGTTATACTCTTCCTCACAAACAAGATGTAATCAATTTCATGTTCTCCCCAGATACCATCAGACTGTGCCTTATAGTGAATCCGTGTTAGATACTTAATTTCTTCTGGAGGAACCTGTTCCAGGGGAATTCCGAATTCAGCCTTTAAATGCCTCTGTGCTGCTCGTCTTCCTCCCATGGCATCATTTTCTTCAAGCTCTGTTGGGTTGCTTAAGGGATGACTACAGCAAGTATTGGTAAAACAACCTGGAAAGGTGATTTTAGCATCCGATCTCTGCTGTAACAGGAGCTTATTTTCCGTGTTGAATAAGAAGACACTAAAAGCTCGATGCAATAATCCTTTCTCGATGTTTTCAGGTGACAATTCTTTTTGGTCTCAGCCCCAATCTTGTTGTCACTTTCATCGATAAGTATGCACATCTCTGCCAGGAGCTTAACCTGTTGCTCATCCAGGCTATGTCAGTGGTGATTTCCGGCATAGTTACAGGATGTCTGCTCTGTCCCAGAAAACTCAGCCGCCAGCCGTCCTCAAGATGGTTACTAGCTTTTAACAGAACCCAATTTTAGTTAGATGGAGTCCCGGTGGTGGAGCAAGAGTGATCGAGAGAGGGCACCTCATACTTTTTCCTGGTTGCTTCTGGACTGTGTAGGCCCAAGCACATTTCTAAGAGCTGGCTGGTGACGCACCTCTGGAAGGCCCTCTGAGCAGAGGAATCTTTACTCTGCCTGGGTCTGGCTTTGTGCACTTCCAATTGTTCTGTCCTGGTGGCTGCAGGGAATAGGAATACAATTATAAAGTCCTCAGACCACCAGTCTAGACTGTCCCCCCGCCATCCCCACTGGGTTAGAACCAGCTCTGCTGTTTAGCATTGATCTCTATTTGAAATTGTCTTGTGATGGGTGTTTGTTCAATTTTATTAATCCTGCCCAGCACATACCATGTTTCCCCGAAAATAAGACCTAACCGGAAAATAAGCCCTAGCATGATTTTTCAGGATGACATTCCCTGAACATAAGCCCTAATGCGTCTTTCGGAGCAAAAATTCATATAAGACCCAGCCTTATATCTGGGGAAACACAGTGGTAGGTTAATAAGTAATTATTTCATGAATTCATTAACTCTTATCCTCCTTCAGAGCTTAGTTCTGCACTGCGATTAGGGGAATAAGTGACACTGTCTTGTCACCATGTCTCCCCTCTGGGACGCGCACTGAGATCTTCCAGAGCTCTCTGCCTTTCTGTTGTGACCGTGCTTGTGTGCACACATACACACCCGCAGACACACACACGCACGCGCACACACACTCATGCTTACCACACCTGTCCAAAATGTTTCACTGCTCACCCATGTCTATTAGCACAAAAACCCGCGTTTCTGCTCAGGAACTCCAATTCTCCCTCCAGGGCTGTGCCTAGAGATATTTTCTAAGTGTTTTTAAATGTATAGAGGCATCAATATCAATCATCACGTCCACCATCATAGCGCAAGTCCTTCCTATGTGCTAGGAACTGTACTGCTTTTCACGTATCATCTTATTTACCCATGGAAACATCTCTAAGAAGTCAGCTTACCCTATTTTAATGCTGAGGATACTAAGGCTCAGAGAAGTTAATTTGCCTGGGATCACACAAATGAGCCCAGATGGGAACCTAAGTCTTTCCTACCCACGTCTGTGTAAATAATTATGCCACAATACTTGAATATCGAACTGAGGATTTGGCAAATATTAAAACAGAAGGGGCGCTGAGGTTCCGAGGCATGATGTGTCCTAGCCACCAGGGGGCGCTGTTTCCCCATGCTAGGGCCAGGAACCTGGCCACTGTCCCCCCCAAATCTCAAGAATGCAGTCCCAGTTTGAACTAGAGACCCCAAGGCCATCCCCCAAACTCTATGGGTCCTGCTCCACTTTACTATGGCCTTCAGCACAGTCTTCAGTCTGCCTACCCCCACGCCCCAACCTGGGGAACATGGAGAGCTTGGCACTTGCAGATGCCAAAGTGGAAGTCTGAACTGGAGCATGTGATTTTTCTGTTCTGTCAGAACTCCTTCCAGTTGCAGCGGCCTGCCTGCCTGGTTTTCAGGGGACTGACTGCTGCTGGGTCCCTTCCTGAGAGAGGAAGGCTGGCTTTCAGAGACGTGGGGCCCTGGGGTGGGAGGATCCTTTTAGCTCAGCCATCTCCAAATTGGGGTATGCAAGGTGATTTGTTGGAGGTACAGGAAGAAAATATTAGAACTTTTATTTATGTATTTATGCTTTTAATCTAAAAATAAGAATGGAACTTCACTTGGTATCCAGATTGGTGCTGGCTATCTCACTGGGTAGTATATCAAACAGCCCTGTATCAGCCAAGCATGTGTGATCTTCTGAGGGGAGACTGGGGGGACGCCATGACAGGACCTAGCATGGTTTACATGTTCCTGGGGGACTGGATTTATGGAGCATATTGCATAATTTAACTAAAGTAATCCTTATAGCACACACACGTAGCTTTTTATGATTCCTATGAAGACTAAGGGTGCCTGCACAAGTGAACCAGAGAAAGATAAATGACTGAGCTGTCACTTCCACTCCCTTGTATGAGCTCTTAGCTGCATTATGACATCAAAACAATGACAGTCTAAACAGATCTGACAAGACATCAACTCTCAAATTCAAACCTGTCAAAACTATTTGAAATCCTATCTATTATATCATTTATGATGAGCGTTACCATAGTATCAAAACTAGCTGTGCCTTGACATCCGTAGTAGCTCACGGTAGGAGTACCACCCTGTGCTATATCAGGGGTACAAGCAAAAACATGTTTGGAAGCTGAGGCGCAGGTCAAAAGCGTTTGGAGATCACTGGTGGGAGCCACTGCTAACAGTTCAGTATTCCTGTGCTGACAATTCTTAGAGCTTGCTGTAGGCCCAGGGCCTAAGCACTGGGCTTTGTGAAGATTGTACTGACACTGGGGCTGTCAGCTATGGATCGCTGACCTTTGGGATTTGGTTCAGATTCTAGCGGAGGCACTTCAGATTGGATGCTTTTGGTCTGTTTTCGGTCTGCTTCATGAGGGTCCCATTCCTGTAACAAGAGAAGGATAAGGTGGTAACCTTCTGTTGTGTGGCCCCTCTTCCATGCTCATTGCAGTATGTCTACTTTGTGGACTCCCCATGCGGCAGAATTCAGGGCTACCCTCTCAGCTCCAATCCCTGTGTACTTCTTCTCTGGGCCAGAAGATAAAAAAGAATCTCATGGTATTTGTTCAAATCTTGACAGAAGGACAGTTCATTTAGGTGGATTTAATGAGAACAGATGTCACGTCATCTGTATCAGTTCCTGTCAAAGTGCCATCCGAAGACCAATGGCATCAGGCGTCCTTCGGATGACTGGCAAACATGCAGATTCCTGGGCCCCACTTGTGACTTCCTGCCTCAGACTCTATGAGAGGGTCGAGGAAAATACATTTTAAACAAAACCTTCCCCCATTTCCCACCAGCTGATGATCCTGAGGCACACTCACGTTTAAGAGACATTGCTCTGTATAATAATACTTTTGACAACTACAGTTTTTCAAAGAGTTTATTATTTCAATTAATTTTTCTTAATACGGGAAAGGTAAGGCCTGGTAGACTTCTATTGATTTTAAACACAGGGTAGAGTGGGGTTCAGAGGGCCATTCAGCTAAGTGTACGGGAACATTAACTGCAGATGGGAGCTGGCCCTCCCTGCCCAGTTCTGCTGCACATACTAGGTGCACAGGGGTTGTGGGGAGTGAGATGGAGCTCCACACATCAGTGAAGAGGACCCTGGCATGAAGCAACTCCATGGGAAGGGGTGAATTTCTGGGGCCAATTCATCCCTGAAACCAGATCTCCACCTGGGCCCTTTCATCTTCAGAAAGTGACCTCAGAACTCATGGCTTAAAGGCTAGTCAGTCTAACCACACAATCAGCAAAATCCATGGAGATTCTTTAGCAAAAAATCAGCACAGTGGCATGTGCACGCTAGAGGAGAGGCAAGAATTAGAGTTCAGTCTTCTGGCAGAACCTTCCTCCCGCCCTACTTCCCCTGGCCAGTCCCAACTCTTTCAGGACTTCCCCGGAGAACAGCCCCTTCCACAGGACCCATTCTGTCCACGCTCTGCCCCAGGCTGGGCCAGCACCTGTCCTCAGTCCTCCCACTGCATCCTGGGTGTGCCTCTATCTTGTCACTTATCACCCTGCATTATACTGGCCCGGCTGGGTGTCTGCCTTCCCCAGTGAGCAGTAAGTCTCTTGGGGGTAGGGCCTGGGTTCAGCAAAAGTTTGTAAAATGGATAGGCTCATCACTGGGGCTTCTCTTGCATCTAACTTTAGTCATTAGCACTCTAGCGCCCTGACATCCCACTGAGACAGAACCCTGACACTGCCATTTGATGAACTGCCAGCATGGTGTAAAACTTCTGGAGTGTCCGTTTTCTGTGTCATGGAGAAGAGGCAGACCTGGCATCAGGGCTGCCACCTCAAATAAGGGCTGCATGGCCTATTGCCACCTTGTCACTCTAGGCCTACCTCCAGATGCTGTGGGCAACACCCCTGCCAGGTAGGAAGAGACCACTGTATTTTCTTCCTCTTAGAGGCTGAGAAACCAAGCAAGCGAAGTAAGCCAGATATCAAGCCCACATTCCAATCCAGCTCTCCTGAATCTCCACCTTTTCCTGCAGCCAAAGTGTCAGCCAATGGGAGTTTGGCTTCTGCTTTCCCACCTTTCCTGGCAACATTCACAACCCTTCCTGATGATGAGCAATACAAGTTCCAGGCATGCTTTGTTTCATTACTGGCTTCTCAGGTGTCACTTTAACCACAGGGTGAGTCCTTAACTGGTAGTAGGCTGATAAACATGCAAATTTCCATATCCAAACAGTGTTAGGCTGCAGCTTCTTTCCCCCTAAGAAAGATGCATGTCAACAAGCTCAGAAAATGGATGGAAGCCCAGGCCTTCCCTGCACGGCACTGTCCAACATTCCTGGTGACCAGGTATTTGCGGAGACAAACTGTCCTCTCATGCAGGAGGAAGTAAATAGTACACGCTCCTCCCCTACAATTCCCTGGAGGGTGGAAGTGACTTGCACCAGATACAGCCCAGTCCTGGTTTGGGGTTGTCGACATAAGAAATGTCCAGACCTGTAGAGAGTTTTAATAAGAGCTTATCTGAAGCAAAACTGACAACATATACTGGGAAGCAAGATCTCAAACGCCCTGGAGAGTAACAGTTGTGCAGTTTCTTTTATGCATTTGAGATTAAGGAGGGAACGTAAGGAAGATTACAGGAAGGTGGGAGAAACAAGGCAGTGATTGGATTACAGGATAGTTAAGATTATTTGCTTTCTTGAGGGTGGTTATTTCACAGGTATGTTAACCTAAAAGCACAAAAATAATAAAGCTTGGTTAAGGCAAAGATAAAATTTATACTGAAAAAGTTATGTGCGTGGGGTGTGACTGCACCACAACCCGGCCAATTAGTTGCCCTCGGTATAGTTGTGTGTGCATGTGATGTGAGGGGTTTCTAAACATCAGCCTCAGCCCAGTGGTTTTCAATTTTCTTGAGGCTTCAACTCCCATCAGCAGCAGCCATCTTTGCTATGGAGCAATGGTGCTTTTTCCAGTGGGGACCAATGTACAGACCTACTTGCCCATTTTCTCAGTTTTCAGCCTAGGGTCCCAGGGACTTGGGACAGTCCTCGGTGGAGCAGGGAAGTCACCTTGCTGGCATAGGGTGAGGCCTGAGGCTCATTCATTTAGGTCTCTGGTCCCCAAGGTACCTGTGGGGAGGAGATGACACTCAAGGGTGGGAGATTCTGCGGGGTACCTGCCTGGGAGCAAGCCCAGGAGTGCAGGAGCATTAGGGAAGGTCAAGGCAGGCTCCCTGGGTACAGGATGGGAAACCTGGAGAGGAAGTCGCCTTGGGGTTGGGACTTTGCTGTTAGGGCTCTGGGGAGCCATTGGTTTTTATCTGATTGGATTGGCAGCAAATAAAAAGACAGTCAGTGGATACGGAGAGGAGGGCGGAGGGCGCCCGCCCCGCCTCTTGCCGCCTGTGCCGCCAGGGGGCGCCCTCACGGGCTCAGGATCCGCGTCACGGGGGCGGGGCCGGGGCGGGGTTGGGCGGGGCCCGGGCTGCGCTGTCGCATCCTGAGGAATGCGGCCTTTGGCTTGTCCCCTGTCCGCATTCCGGCTGGCGCAGGAATGTGAACAGGGTGTTCACTGAACTCCCTGAATGCACAAGTTCGGTCCCCTCCCGTCAGAGAACGCCAGGCAGCAGCTCTGGGGCAGGCCCCCTCTCTGCCGCCCCGCAGAGCCCACAGCACCTTCAGGTGGAGGACAGGGCCGTGAGAACTGTCAGGCCAGCGGGAACTCAGGATCAGGACTCCGGCAGGGGTGCTTTGAGACCAGATGTGGTTTAGAAAAAGAGGGGAACCAAAGTAGTCCACTGATGCACCAAGACAGCCGGTCCAATAGCTTGGAGGGGGAAATAGTATTCTAGACAGAAGGAACCTTGTGTGTGGAGGCCAAGAGAAGAGCATGTGGTCTGAGTGGCCCCCAAGCAGAGCCCTGGCTTGCCTACCCACAAACACATGCCAGGTGGCCAGCTGAGTCACAGCAAGGATCAGGGTGTTCACCTGAGTTGACTCCATGATATTGACTGGTTTATGAAGCCACCATCCTGCGGAAGGCACAGTAGTGGGCCTGTGAGGAGGGTTCAGAGGATTGGGGCTCGGCAGGATGCTTTGGGTATTGTGGAGATTGAGAGATTAAGGCCGATAAAGCATCTAGTATGGCACCTAGTACCCAGTAGGTACTCAGTAAACATTGGTTGGTCTTTCAACACCTGCTTCACGGACACTTCTTCCCCTTCAAGGTAGCCATTTCTGCCTCTGAAAAGGGCAGCTGTCCAATCCTTCATCCCTGAGGAGGTGTTTGGTGGAGGTTCGGATACTGAAGATCTGGTCATGGAACTTCCTGTTTTTTTGTCCCTGGCTGGTGGGGTTGGGGGGTGGGGGGTAGCATGCAGGAGATGAGAGTGGTGTGTTTGGCTACCATAAAGGTCCTGAATGAATGAAGCAAGGAGGGTCAGGGCCAGGAAAGCTGGACTTGGGCAATAGTCCAGGAAAGGAGTGATAAAAACCTGATAAGAGCTGAAGGGGAGAGAACAGAAAGCAGTGTTGGGAGATAGAGAGTAAGGAGGCAGACAGACCAAACTCTTCATTCAGCTGCTTGGCTGCAAGGTGAGGCCAGGACGCCAAATGCATGGTGAGGTCCTCAGCTGGTGTGGACAGTATGGGTCTCATCTCAGGAGACCAGTGGGGATCATAGCCTGTGTGTCCCAAATGTCCCTGAGTGATGGAACAGAAATGTTTACATCCAGAAATTCCTTGTCAGGCCCCTCTCCAAGGAATGCACTGGGACCTAAATTCTTCTGTGCTGAGGAAAACTGCAGCCCTTGGAATGGCCTCTCCAGCATTGTTCCTTGGCAAACACAGGAAGATGGGTTTCCTTTAGATTTGTGGTGCTGACAACTGAATCCGGACCCCGCCCCCCACACGCCCCCCTCCCCCACATTTGGAGTTGGGGGAGGGAGGCACAGGACCAGGCAATCAATGGAAAATAAACACCCACCTCTGCTCCTCTGACTTATTTCATGTTCTTAGAATTTCCTCTCTTGGGTTCTGGCTTTGTTGTTTTAAAATTCCACACCTTGGTTAGGGCTGGGAAAATCCCGTGTTGCCGTTGCTGTGGAGAGGCAACTGGATACTGGGGCACAGGCCCACTGCTCCGGTCAGCGGGCCTGCAGCCCAGTGTCCAAGTGAGCTCCTGAGTCAGCCTGTGTGAGGGAGGCCCTCGGGGCTGGGTGTGTGTGTCTCTGCATGAGCATGTGCTAGCCCCACAGTGGGGACGTGGCAGTGTTTTGGTTCAGCTGTCTGAGCTAGGTCCAGGCCAGAGTAGCACTGGCTCCATTGGGAAATGGTGGGGACCACCAAAGGGGCCTCCAGGTGGACCTGTGCAATGTATACACTGAGAAGACACCCTGACCACCAGAGAGCTGTCCCCTGCCACATGATGTGGGCTGCCTCCTCTCCTGGGCTCTGTGTGGTGGACATGTGGGTGGTGTGCTTCCCTGGTTGCTGTGGCTTCTGCATCCTGTACTTCTCTCCTGATACCCACTCCCCACAAGAATGATCATTGTAGTGTTTCCGTCCTTCACCAATTCATTCATTCCTGCTCTCTTTTGACAAATATTTATCTAGTTCCTACCAAGTATCAAGCACTGTGCTGGGTGCTGGAAATACAGAGACAAATAAACTGGAAAAGGTGGAAACAATCTTAGAATCCCAACAATTAGTGACGTAAAGTATGGACTACCCATATGACACAGGACTGGGACTAGGGTGAAGCAAGTGAGGTACCTGCCTAAGGTGCAGAATGTAAGGGGGTGACAAGAAACCCCATAATCAAGATAAGTAATATTTTAACAAATGAAAGTCAATCCATGGTGAACAAAACGGCAAATTTTTAAATAAAGACAGGACCAGTAACAGTTCTGTGCTGGGCCTATTGGGACTTGAGGCAAAAGAAAAATCAGTAATGCTGATCTTCCGTTCAGGACTGAATACGGCATTGACAGAATGTCCTAGAAGCATTAAAACATGTCATGGAAGTATGCTTATTGACAGAAAGAAACTCATGGCATATTGTTGAGTGAAAAATGAGAGATTACAGAACCCTATATAAAGTACGGTCCTATTGAAAACATACTTAGGTATTGGAAACTGTAAGAACATAGGCTGAGATATTAAACAGCTCTTTTCTCTCTTTGATTGCCTTTTGGGGGATTGTGTTTCCTGGTTATTTTAATAGCGAACATGTAATACTTTTATAATTTTCCTAAAGGTATTTTTAAAAAAACCCAGAGACTTGTAGCAGCGCACGCTGGTCTGTACAGCATAGATGATCGTGGGCTTTCTGACAAATGACAGCCTGGAGGACTCTGCGGATCAACCCCCTTCTCGACACGGGCAAGGGGGCAGGGCCAGGATTACCACCCTCATTTGACAGATGAGAAGCCGAGGCTCAGGAGGTGGTACACTCTGAGAAGAGTAACCATCTGTGGCGTGGTGGAACAGGCCTCTGCATGAAGGTCTGTCGTGCATCACCCCTAGCATGGCATGAGGAGTCGCTTGTATCCCAGCTTCTTCCAAGCTGAAACTTCTAGGTCTCTCTTCTTCACATCCAGCTGCCATCCATTGAAGGACTTCTTCCATTGGTGCTTTTCTCGACTGAGAGCAGAACTGTAGGAAGAAAACCTGCAAGAAATATCTGGGTAGATGTGTCTGGCTCCTATTTGGGCCCTCAGCAAATGACACATGGGCTTGTGAGTGACTGAGAAAATATTTGCAATGTTTTTCTCTCTGGCACAGACACACCCCACAGACTGGCATGAATCATAAGTAATTCCCTAAAGCCCCCATCTGCCTGGAAATGCCTGGTGGTATTTCCCAGAGTTCAGAAGCCGTCAGCCCTGCATGCCAGTAGGCTTAGCTATTCCCCACCCAGCCACAAACTCCTTGCCCGTCCCCTAGGAAGGCACCAAGAGGAGAGGGATCCGAGGCAGAGGTGCCACTTTTGGAGCATACGGCCACTCTGAGATTGTGCTTACACAAACCGCAGTGCTGAGACTCTCGTGAGTGCCCTCTTTGTGACTTAGTAGGCCTATTGTCTTAACATGATGCCTCTGAGGGACAAAATAGAGGGCTTTTCTCTCCTAAGAAGTGGATTCGCATGCTCCAGGTCACCCTTAGCAGTGTGTGGTCTCTGCTTGCCTATTGAATTCCACGAAACAAGAGTGCCTTTGGTTCTAAGCGTGGGTGAGGAAGATTGCTTTTCCCAAAGACGGCCGTGACAATATTTTCCTTGCAGCTAGCTATGGCTATGTAGCTAAGTTGTGGCCAAAGACATTCAGTAGAATTATCATGTGGAACTTTCTGGAAAGTTTCTTTCAAAGGGAGGTAGAATGCCCTTCCTGTGCATTTCTCCATTCTGGTGCCTATAATACAGATGTGATGGCTAGAGCTCTAGCAGCCTTCTTGTACCATGAAGACTTGGAGTGGGGTAAAACTTTACCAGAAACCCAGAAGCTATGAAAGAAACATACTATGAACATATTTGACTTGAACTCTCTCCCTCTCCTGTCCTTTTTTTTTTTTTAATTCTTCTCTCTGGGTGATTTTTCTCATTGCCAAAATTTTCTATTAAATCTTGCCTGCTTTTATTTTAGAACCACATTTTTAATCTCTAAGGGGTTTTTGTTTTTCTCTGTCTTTAAAAAATATTCTGATATAATTTCATGGAAGCTATTTTCTCATCTCTCTGAAGATACTGCTTCTCTTCACATTTTCCTCTACTCTGTGCATTATTGTCTGCTTTTATTCTGTTTGTTGTGGTTTCTGTCTTTTGTGTCAGGGGTTTTCTCAAGGGACTGGTGATTCTTGCATATCCCTTCATATTTCAGGAGGGATGAGAAAGAAATCTCACTGGGAACTCCGTGTGCTCTGTTTCACTGGAGGGTGATAGGAGGACCTCGGGGGTTGTTTGGGGACTCGATTTCTTTGGATTTTTTCTTTGAGGCCATTCCGTTCCTTCTGAAAATGGTACAATTTCCTGCTCTGAGTACATAGGGCAGGGGGCACTGCATGGCTGCTTGGCAATGGTTGGGGGTGTGGGGGAAAGTGGTTGGTGGACATATCATTCACATGTAACAACTCTCACTCAATCCCCTATTTTCAGTGCTGAGTGTTGTGTCCCCCACACCCTGCCACTGCCCCCTGTTGTGGCAGGTGCTCCTCTAGCTGCAGTCCCTCGGGTTTAACTTCTCTGCATCTCCGCAGGGTGAGAGAGACAAGCTCACTTGGTGCCCAGTCGGGGAGGGAACCAGGACCTAAGTGTGGTCTTTGCAGACTGTTAGCCTGTGCCTTGCTTTCCACGCCAACCCCTTCTGCAGTACCTGTGTCTCATTTCCTGAGCCTCCTGCACAAGTCACGGATAGGCTTCTTACGGGCAGGCCCCTCTGGACTGGCACTCGGCATTTAGCTTGCTCGTCTGCCAGTTGCTTTTCTTTTATTGTTTTCTTGTTTTCTTGATGTAGTAACATCTATCATCTCCTCCCTCCCCACCACCCCCCCGCCATCTAAGGGTCCTTGTGGGATTTTATATGTATACTTGTCATCCTATATATCTATTATTCTGCAATTTTCTTCTTTCACTCAGCACTAGGTCCTGGGCATTACTCCATACCTGCACATTCCGGTCTATCCATCCCTGGATTTATTGAACTACCCCCTTATCACGTCCACAGGTGACTTTTTCTGAATTTTCACCCTTGGAAACAGGGTTGCTGAGAGCTTCCTGTGCATCTGCTGTGCATCTTCAGTGGGTTTGGTTTCCTACACCTTGATTTCCACCCGGAGCCTCAATCTGTGGGACCCTTTGCTCACAGCTGGGCCAGTGCCCTCCCACTGGGTCTCTGCTGGGAGACGTGCTGAGGAGGCACGTCTGGAGGGTGGCTCTCGCCCTTCCGTTAAGGGAAGGTGTGCGGGAAGGTGCTGGTGAGGGGCCCTGGCTTCTCCATCAATTGGCCCATTGGAGTGCTCACCACTGAGTCACTCTCATTATCTTCACTTTCCTAGGGAGGAGGCCTTGCCTCCATCCCCAGGGTGGCACGTGAGTCAGACATGAAGCTCCCGTCCCACCAGCCCCCACCCTCAAGCCTTGGTTCCCAGGTCCAAGTTCCCAGGCAGTCTGCCACAGAGATGCCAGTGAGAGCGCCTTCAGGCTTTAACATGACCTGGCAGCCCGGGCTGAGGAGGTCTTCAATGGTATTTATTTATTTATTGAATAAGTAAAATATCCAAAGACTCCTTAAATTCTTGGACTCAAATACAGTGAAATTGTCCCTCACATTCCTGTCACACAGCCAGGCAGCTCCTTTCATTAGAGGCAACTGGTGCTAGTTTCTTGTGTATCCTTAAAGAGATATTTTAATGGAAAAAAAAGTCGAGAAAGGTCCACAGTTCCTTATCTGGAACGCTTCAGGGCAGGTGTGTTTGGGAATTCGGAATTCAAGGTGTGTACAAAATAGCCTGCAGGGGCCCTTCCATTTCTCAGACAGTTGGTGATTGTGACACCAGGGACGCAAGCACATGTGTGTGGGACCCACACACTGCATCAGAGGCAATGGTAAACCACTGCTGCATTTTCTTTTCTCAATCTTTATCTTTCTTTATCTTTTTTACCTTGAAAACCCTGTGATGAGACAGCTCCCTTGACCTGGAACAACGACAAAGGTAGTGGGTATTATGTCACACCCCAGCAGAGTCTGTGATAAAACGCTAATATTTCTGCACCAAGCAGGACACATAAAGCTGTAATCAGCCTTAAATCAGTTCAGTTGAATTCACGTTTGCTACCAAATGTGTTTGTGCCAAATTTATTTTTTTTCAAAACTCTTGCTTTTTTTTTTTTTTTAGAGATTTTTCAATTTCATAATTGTGGATAAGGGAATATGGACTTGTGTTTATACTACTTATTTAAAAACTTATGGTAGTATTCTGTACATGTTGGATCAGTACTAAAGAGCTTGTTTGTTATTGTTTTCTGTATCCTCATAGTATTCTATTATACACATGTACAGTAATTAATTTAGCCTGTTTATAGATATTTGTATTATTTCCAGTTTTCTTCCTGGTTGCATCAATGCTGCAATGAATAACATTGTAAACTCATTTAACACATGTGCAAACATATCTGTAAGGTAAATTCCTAGCAGTGGAATTGCTCGGTCAATTAATAATAATGATAGTTACCACTTGCATGGCATTTACTAAGGGCTGGGCAGTGTGGTAAGTGCTTTACAATAATTAATGTATTTCAATTCTTATGAGAATCTCCAGAGGTGGATCCTCTGGAGATTCCCATTTTACAGATGAGGAAATCTGAGGCATAGAGGAGCTAAACAACTTAGCTGGGATTCAGACCAAGGTGCTCTGGCTCCAGTCTATTCTTTTAACCATTGCATTCTACTGCGTTTTGAAGGTCGTGGGAATTTGAAATTTAGAGGAATACTGCCAAATTGTCCACCACACAGCTTTACCAATTCCCATTCCCACCAGCAGCATGTGAGTGTGCTTGTTTCTCCGCCAACGCTGTGCTGAGTCAAACTCTTTGATCTTTGCCAATCTGATAGGTGAAAATGGTATCTCTGTGTAGTCTTAACTTGAATTGCTTTTACTATGAGTCAGGTTGAGCATCTTTTTATCTAAGGCCCATCTTATTTCCTTTTCCATAAACCATTCATTCAGGTCTTTCGCTCATTTTTCTGTTTGGTTACATCTGCGATTTGCGTTGAGGCTTTTCATGTCTTAGGAAGATGAGTCCTTGGTGATTGAAGTTATACAGATCTTTTTTCCCAGGTAGTCATTCACTTTGATTTTGCTTGTGGTGAGTTTGGGGCAGAGTCATCTGAGAAGATCAATGAAGGAAAAAAGCTGTCAGCATTGGGCAGTGGAGGGCGGGAGAACACAGAACAGATCCCTGGAGAAAGGTGCCCTCTGCCTAGTGAGGCAGGAGGGAAGGAAGGTGACAGAGAGAGGGAAGGGACGGAGGTGGGGGTACAGGGTTCAAACACACCAGGTGTGGCCCACTCAGACCAGAGGCTGGGAGCAGAAGGGGCTCCATGGCAGACATAAAGATTTCTCTGCAAAAAAGGATGGCCCAACTGCAAGGTCAGTTGGCAGTCTACAGCTGTTGTCCTGCAGGGTCCACTTAGCTTTCAGACCAAGGTTATGCTCTTCTCGGGGCGGCCTTGGCCAATGACTGAGCGAGGTAGTGGTACAAGGTCTCCTCATACCCAACGCCGGAGGTTTTCACCCAACACCGGACTCGTGGATTGGCAGAGACTATGAGCTCTGCATCGCAGTCTAAAGGCTCCAAACCTGTTTTCTCCCTTTTCTTTCACAGGCATTACCTCCTGCCTCCATTTCTAACTCCATCTTGCATTCCTAACTCCATCTCAGCATCAGCTTCCTGGTAAACCCAACCAGCCCAGATTCTTAAAATCTCTTGGTAAAAACTGACATTAAAAATTTCAGAACTAAAGAGCCATTCCTCTGTTTAAAAAAAATTCACTGAAATATATTTCATATTGTTTGAGTCTAAAGATTTTCTCATTTGTTTCTATTTGGTGGTGACTATGAATGCCCTTTACCTTAGACATAAAGTGAAAATGTCACACTGTGGGTGAAGGCCGCTGAGGGTGGCCCTGCCACCACCTCGGGGGACTCTGATCTCAGCTCAGAGGATGGAGTAGCAGTATGGAGTGGCTGGTCTGGGTCTGGGGACGACTGCCAGGCAGGCCTGGACCTCTGGAAGGGTCTCTTGGGCAAGGTATGTGGGAACACCACCAACCCTGGCCCCAGGCCTTAGAACACACTGCACCACACAGGGCATGGGGCTCCGACACATGGGGGACTGGATTGTGCCAGCCCTCATCTGCAGCTTCTCTCTGGCCCCGTCATCCCTCCCAGGGCCTGCTATCGTGCCCTGACTGGTCTCCCACCCTTTGAATGTTGCCAGAGTGACCCCATCACACCACTCCTTGTAAGCTTTGGATGGTAAAACCTGGAGCCTACTCCCTCACCTGTGATTCCAGGTCCTTCATATACAGGTTCTGGCCCCCCTATTCCATCTCTGTTTAACCACCTCCATCCTTTACTCCTTCCTTCCACACTCACAGGACCGAGGGCCATTCTGAGAACCCAGGAAGCACTGTGTCCCTCTGCGTCCATCGCAGCTGGTCAGTCTCTCTGCCGGGAACACCCCTCCCCAGCCCTCAAGGCCTAACTGAGGTATCAGTTCTTTGGATGTGATTATAGGAGGAGAGAGGTAGAGAGGAGATGTAAAAGTAGAGCTTTGTTTTGCCTTGTTCCGTTTCCTTAGGAGACTGCAGAAAATATTCAAAGTGCTCTTAATTAGGAAACACCCCTCCCCGGTCCACCATCCCATCAAACGGCTGTGTCTTTGGAGATGCTCAGTGCGGAGATTGAACCATGTGAGGGCCGTTAGATGGGTCACACATATGTTCCTGGAAGACAGCCTAACCTGCATTTCTTGGCCATTCTTCCTGCAGCCATTCCCATCATACATACCTCCATGACCAGAATCATTGATGAACATTAAAACTACTCATTTGGAGCAGGCATTCTTTTAACTCTTTCACGATGATTGCCTGAAATGTTGAAATGCAACAGAATGCAAATCAGCCCCGAAAATACTTGTTGAGCATATAATATGGGCAAAGAATGGTGATAAGTGATAGGTTAGTGGGCTACAAAAAAGCAAGAGAGTACCGGACCCCGGGGAAACAGATTGCCCACTTTGTAGACAGGGCAAATACCGGTCAACCAATGGCTATGCATGGTAAGTGACCCTGGTCCTAAGTGACAGGGGACCTCGGAGGAAGATCCTCACTGCAGCTGATGCAGTCAGGGAGAGTTTCTCTCAGGAGGTGGGGACTGAGATGGGTTTTGAAGAATGGCAAGGATTGAAAGCAACTAGAGAGTGAGCGAGGAGAGCGAAGGTGGCTTGTGAATCACTCAGGAGGAGGCCTATTTATTTTTGTTTGATGAGCCTGGGATGCATCAGATAATTCTTGAAAGCACTGGTTCTCAACCCTGGCTGAATATTTTAATTACCTGGAAGCTTTTTTTAAAAAAAAAAAGTGATACCTGGGTTCCACCTCCAAAGAGTTTGATTGAATTGGTCTGGAGTGCAGCCTGGGCATTGGGAATTTGCAAAGCTCTCCAGGTGAAATCTGATATCCTGCCAGGGCTGAGAGCCTAAGCTTCCCAGGAAGTCAGGCAGCGTGAGAGCTCTCAGCCTGTCAGCCCTCAGGCACACACACCTGTTGGGCTCTGACACTTCTAAGGCATGCCTTTCATTCCCTCCTCCTGGACAGTGGCCACCCCAGGGAGGGGCCCTGGCCTCTCTTACATCCCACTCACACACCTGGCATCAAGCTCCCAGGAGGATTTCTGTCTTCCAGTTTCACACCAAGCAGTCACAGTGTGGTCACGCAGGCCACAAGCTGCTTGGCTTTCCCTCTGCCATCTACGCCTCCCTGCTGGTGCTTTCCTAAAGCTCTGAAGGAAGCGATGGCCATCCAGAGGGCCTGTCTCCCAGGACCACGCCATTTCCAGTGGGCCTTGGGCGGAGCTTCCTGAGGACATATCTACACCCACCAGCTGGGCAGGGGCCAGTGCACAGAGTGGATTTCTCTTCCCGCATTTCCTGGCAATGAGCAGGGCCTGAATAAAGTCCAGCTTGCCCTTTGAGGCCACCTCCACTGAGTGGTCTCAGGAATGTAGTTCCTCATTTCAGAGAATTCTGTAGGCGTGGCTGTTGGCCACCGGCCAGTTTGCCTAGTGGGGAACACATTTGTCACAGGGTTAGCTCTAGGAGGCCACTACTTCCTCTCCTTTCAGCAGCACAGCAGAGTGTCCAAATGGCTGTAGAAAAGGGTGCATGGGGTGACATTTATGATTTTTTTACAAGAAATATTGCTATACCCTGGGGTTTACAATCCAGGCAAGAGGTGAAATGCCTTGGCTCTGAGGCCTTTTTATTTAGTTATTGATTTCAAAATAGCTGTATTGATTTTGTTTTAAAATGATACATGTTCTTTATTAAAAGAGAATTTGAAAATGCAAATAGCAGTATACCCAGAGGACATTGAGATCCCACTGGCTCAAGAAAGCCGCTCTTATGATCACCTTGTGAGCCCGTCCAAAGGCAATTCTGCTGGCAGAGGGTGTGCTGAGCTGGGCAGGAGCAAGGAGGATGTGATCTTCTCAAGCACTGCCCGTCCTGGGCCTGCAGAAGTCATGCCATGGTTCTCTCTCCAAACAGCCCCTCTGGAGACTTCCCACCATCCTGCCTTCTTGGGAGGAACGTCCAGCGCGTCCCCCACCAGAATATAGCCAAGGAGAGAAGATGCCGAGGTGGTAGCTCATCTTCCTCGGGTCGGATCAGGTCGGGAGAGGCCTCCGCGCAGCCGTCTCTGTTGCCTCACAGCCTTCCAACTATGCTAAGAATGTGAACCATTTCCCATGGGACTGGCAACCACGAAGAAATTCTGAGCCCAACCTCCCCAAATATCTGCTTTGCAAACAGATAAAACAGAAGCATCTTGAAAATGTGATCTTCAGCCGGTCACCTTAGGCAGTTGCCTGCTTGCCTGCCAGGAGTGTTTCTGCTTCTAGAGTCCATCTTAGACCTATTGGGGAGCCAGCCTAGGATGTGGCCGTGTTCAAGGGGGTTGAGAACAGAGAACTCTCTGGAAGGGGCCTCACAAGGGAACAGGAACCAAGTCATGCCCCAGGCCCTACGAAGGGGTCTGGCTCCTATCCCAGTGCTGGAACCATTGCTGACCAGTTCTGGAGTCATTTGGGTCCCTGATGGCTCCTAAGGTGTCTGAGCACGGGGCTGCCTTCACCAGCAGCAAGAAGCCACCTCAGCCGGCCTTTGGCCTTCCCAGTCTGTACCACATCCAGTGGTGTGGCCTGCGTGGATGAAGACAGTTGCAGGGGCAAGGTCATACCAGACTTGGCAGAGCATGTGTGTGGGAGGCAGAGGACGTGGCTTTCTGAGTAGCTCTTACCTTCTGAGAGACGTAATGCCCTGTTGTACCACTGCAGTCATGACCAGGCCCCAGTGACCTATATAAACTTCCAGACATGGAGCAAGGGGGAGCCCTGACTCATCTCAGGGGAGGCTGAGAAAGGTTGGGGTGGGAAGGCTTTATAATCCCGAGACATTAAAACCACCTCAATATTCAGTGATGGCTCTGTGAATCATGCTATGTACACAGGGTGGAATATTACGTTAAAGTGATTATTGTAAAGACTATGTAGCAACCTTACAAATGTTTACGATGGAATGTTAGTTGGACAAAAGGAAGATATGCATATTTTTTGCACATGAACAAGAGAGGACTGGAAGGGGCTTTTTAAAAAAAAATAGCTGTTTTGCTACAGTAGTGTGGTTATGAAATTTATTCTTTTAAAAGACAGCAATGGCTTTAAAGTCAGACAGATCTGGACTGGTAGATAAGTTCTATTCCTTACTAGAAATGACCCTGGCGGGTAGCTTAGTGTCTCTGAGATTGGTTCCTGATCTGTAAAATGGGCGCAATAGTTCCTGCCTTACAAGATGCTTGTGAAGATAAATCAGATGATGCATTTCCTCCCTTCTGGCCTTCCTTTCTTCCTCCTCCCTCTCTCCCACCCTCTGCATAGTTTTCATTAATGCAGCACAATGTAGTTACCCACAGAGGAGTCCACCACTGAGGCTTCCTTGGCATTTTCCTGTTTGTGCTCCAAGCAGAGCTGGAGCCCATATGCTTGGATGAGGAGCAGCGCTGATAGCGACAGCCCAGGCGGCCATGGATTGAGGATGCTTGCCCAGACTTCCCTTTCAAAGCAGCAACGCAGCAGAGCACCTCCAGCCCCCAAGCAAAGTCACAAAGGTCACAAAGTTTGAAGCAGGGGTTTCGGGGGCCTGCCTGGCTGCCACCACACACTGAGCAGACCCTTCTCCCTTCCTGGCTGTTGGGCTTAGGCCCTCTTATCTCTAGCAGGTTCGATGGTTCCCAAAGCCTGAGGCAGGCGCTCCTGATGTGTAAAAAGGTGATTTCCAGTGGCAGGTAGACATACACTTTTCATTTTAAGAGTGTAGCATTTACATATATGTTTGGAAAAAATGAAGCAGTAGCTATAATGGTACAACAGAAGTGACATAAAATGGTTAAAGAGTGAGCAGACATAAAGGGAAGTATTACATAAATAGTAGTTGGGGTTGTACCTGGGTATGTCAAACACCACCAAGGAGGCAAGGGAATGACTGAGGCTTCAGGGCCACTGCCTTACCCTCTTGCTTCCATCTTCTCATTCTGATCCAGCCTCTGTCTCTTCCAGTGTCTGCGCCCTGACCTCCTCCAACTGCAGCCTGAGAGATCTTCCTAAAAGGAAACCCTTCATTATAAGGCAGTGCCCTTAGGGAGAAGTCCTGACCTCTCTTTAACAAGGTCTCCAAGGCCTTCTAGAATGGGAATCTGCCTGTCTTGCAAGCTTTCCTGTCACCCTCGTCCTCTTCCCACTTTCGATGCCTATAGCCTGGACTTCTAAGCCCAGCTTGCTGGCTGGGCCTCTGACTCATTGGATGTGCTGTCTCCTCTACCTGTGATGTCCTTTCCCCATTGTCTGTCTCAAGGACTCCTAGTCAACCTTCCAAACTTTTTCAAGGGTTTCTTCCTTCTGTGACACTGTCTTAATCTCTTTGCAAAGGCTTAATTCTGCCTTCCCCTCTATCTTGGACACCACTTTATCATAATTAGCCCAAAACTTCAGTTTCCTTGCCTATCTTTTGATGAGGTGGTGTCTGAGGACCTGGAGCCTTTAGTTCAGAGTCCTGGAACCTTGTATAGTAGTAGGTATATGACAAATGCTAAATACTAATGAAAACACAATAATTATAGCTATTGTTTGTGATGTGTTCTCTGTTCGTTATCTCATTTAATCCTTACAGTCTCCTTCAGAGAAAGAAACTATTGACAGACCCATTTTAGACATGAGCAAACTGAGGCTCAGAGACATAAAATCATTTGCTGCCCAGCTGGTAAGTGAAGGAGTCAGGATTCGAACCCTTACCCACCTTCCTGTAGTTTAGGATTTCCCCCTCAGTGGGGTGCAGCAGGTGGCCTTCTGGCCCCACTTGGGTCAGGGGACTCCTTCCAACCATCAGGTGTGGCAGCAGCCTCAGGCCTGGCTGCAGAGGGCAGGTTTCTGGACGGATCTTGCAAGGTCACAAGGGCATGGGTGGTTAACAAGAGGAAGGAGAAAATAGAGTTGAGTCAGAAGCCTTGTGGAATTTCTGGCCTTTTGTGAATTCTGGGAAGAGAAAAAAAAAATGGTCGTACTTATTCCAAGTATGTCAAGATAATAAGGGGCTCTTTACTGTTTGGATGCAAAAATCTCAGGCAGCCAGCACCTGCAAGCAATAGGCTGGGAATCTGAGACCCAGAGGCTCTGAACTGGGGCCTCCAGCTCTGGAACCGGGCAGCTGGCCTAGATGGGGAGAAGCAAGAAGGGAAGGAATCCTTACAGCCCCAGCATTTCCTGCAGGAAGAATTTGGTCCCAGTCACTGGAATGTGGACGGACCCCTCCTGCAAGGAAAGGGAAGTGAACTCTGCCTCCCTCAGAGCCTCGGACACGCCCCACCTCCGCTCAGCTCGCTCTGCTCCCGGGCTCAGCACCCTTTTTCTTTGGGGGCATCCAGCTGTCTGGTGGAGCCTCATTCCTCTGCAACACTCTCATCCAAGGAGAGGCCCTGCCGCCTGGGAGCACTGCAGAAACACATGGGGTTATAAAAGGTGAGCCCTGCACCCTCCAAGAATAAGGGCTGACAGTGCTCCCCTCAGTTAGGGCAGATCAGGTGGAAGCCAATGAAGGGAAGAGCCTCAGATAAGAGGAAGTGGCCCCAGCGTTTGCACGGGGGAGGTAAACAGCAGACCCCAATGGCCTCTGGCTTCTTACCCTCTGGAAAACTACACAATTCTAAACATCTGAGTTAGAAATGGAAAAGTGCAATTAATTAGCAATCTTCATGCACTTATACATCCATGAATTTAGTCAACATACATTTATTTGTTCATTCGCTATGTGCCCTGGAGCTGGATATGATGCCAGGTGCTGAGTATTTGGAAGTATCTGGAATGTCTAGATTGATGTTTCCCACTTGGCGGTGAGATTCCCATACTCATGCTGCGTCCCATCCAACTTGGTAGTCAGGACTTTGGGGTAGGGTCTGGGAATGAAGACTTTGAAAATGTCCCCAAGTGATATGGACATGACTCTCCAGGTACAGTGACCAAACTGGAAACATATTTGTCCAGAAGCATCCACAGTCCTATCTCTGGGAAGGAGTGGGCATAATTTCTGGCTTGGATATTCATTCATTCCACTGGTATTTAGTATTTATTGAGCTCCTGTTAGGTGCCATGCCCTGCACTAGGCATGGGGTTGCAGACAGACCCTGCCCTCCTGGGGCTGTCACAGACGTCAAGCCCCATCACGCCACTCCCCTGCTCTGCAGTGCTTCCCACTTCACTTTCCCAAAAGCCAAAGTCCTGCCAGTGAACCAGTGACCAGGCCCTATACGACCTCTTCGACCTCTTCCCCAGGGCCTGACTTCCTCTCCCACAGCCCTCACCTCTGCTCCAGCGCCTGGCCTCCTGCCTCTTCCTTCCTCAGGCCTTCACTCTAACTGCCCCTTCTACTGGTCCGCTTCTTCCCCAGACCCCCTCTGCGAATGATTGAAGGCTGTAACTTGCCCCAATCCCCAGCACTTCTTATCCTGCTCTTCTGCTTCTGTTTCCCCTAGCACTTTTCTAACTTTTCTTAGTTATTTCCTTATTTGTTATGAATATCATTTACTGCTGTCTGTCTCTCCCTCTCCTCCCATGGAATGTAAGCACCCAGAGAACAGCATCTTTGCTTTGTCACCGAGGTAGCCAAAGATCTAGAGTGCCAGGCATATAGTGGATGCTTAATAAATATTTATTGAGTGAATTCAGCAAATAGTAACACAGATAAGTGTGAAATTACTAATGTGGGAAGTGCTGGTTAGAAGAGAATGAGAAAATTTATCTCTGAGCTCCTCCCAACTCTATAATTTTACTTTTGTTTTTCTTTGAAACATCATTCAGTGTTTATAATTATCCTGTGTGGTCAAAACTATTCATTTCTATTTTTATTATCATTGTGTTTTCCCATGGCCCGAGCCTCCGGAGGGGAAAGTATGTTGAAGACTCAGGGCTCTCTGCCTCAGGGCTCTCTCTGTCACATCCCTGTGAGCGAAGGCAGCAGGTGACCTCTTGGTGTCCAGTCACATATTCAGCCAGGATGAATCACTGAGCCTATTCAGAAGCCTGAGATAATGGGATTTTAGAACAATTGTAAAAATACCTAACATACCATCAATCAGCAGATTCCCGAGGTTCTAAGGCTCCTGACCCTTCATGGAAGTTCAGGGAGAGAGAATTCCAAGGAAAGGAGGCTCCAGGGTGTCAGGTATTGCGTGTGTGGTGTGTGTGTGTCTGTGTGTGTGTGTGTGTGTGTGTGTGCGCGCGCGCGTGCGTGCACGTGCTTGTTTCAAAGGAGCTAACCCCTGACCCCATTTGCAGGATCCCAGCAAAGATCAGAATAGCCACCTCTTTGAAGCAGAAGGACAACTATATGAGTACATGGAGGGACTAAGGCATTAAAGAAAGGATGTGTCAGAGCCCTGGGTGTAGCCAGCTCTGCCTAGAGAGCAGGGAGGATGGCAACCTTAGCCCAGCTATCTGGACCCTTAACTGTTCCAGATGGGGGCAGCAGCTCATCAAAGTCTGGTGCCCTCAGTTAGGCCCCTTTTTCTGTCCCTACCTTCACACCCCAGATGGCTTTTGGCATCTGGCCATTGTGAGTGACACGCATGTCCAGAATCCTGGTCATGGTGACCGTGAGGGTAAGTCTTTTGCCTGGTTGATATACCCCTTTCCCAGAGAGCCAGGGATGGGATCCAGGAAAGCTGGGATGGAGAGCAGACTGGGTCAAGGAGAGAGTACCATCCTGTGTTGTCTGCAGTAGGGTAGCCACCCACCTGCATTTTTCTGATGCCTAGCCATTGCTTGGTGCCCCAGAGCCAATGCCCTTCTTTAAATGTGCTGGTGAGCCCGGAGATGGTGGGGGCAGATAGCTCAGCTGAGGAATCTGCAGTGAGGGGAAGAATCCTGGCAACAGCCTGATGCAAGGTTCTCTGCTCGGGCAGCATGAGACAGTCTGTAGGGTCCCAAGGGGAGCAATGGAGACCGAGACACCAGGCCAAGGAGGCTGCAGAGAGAGTGGTCAAGTCAAGAGGTGGCATTGGCTGGGTCAGAGCTGCATACTTCAGTAGGGGTGAGACAGGAGGTCACAGGCAGTGACTGAGGTAGTGTGGTGTGGTGGGTGGACGTCAGGTCCTGGGAGCTCACAGGGAGGAAGGAATGCCAGGAATCTCTTCTGTCAGGAATGAATTCAGGCTGAAATTGTCTGTGGATTGATCAAGTCATCCCTGTCTCAAGCATCTTCTGTGTTCTGGTGACCCAGATCCAAGTCCCAATCCCTCATGGATACACTTCAAATCTCCACTGCTGGCCCCAGCTTTTTTCCTGGCCTCTCCGAGCCTTGGCTGCCATGGACCTGGCGCTTCCCGTAACTGTGGCTTCTTCCTTTGTGCCTTTGCTCTTTTCCTACCCATCCCTCATGATAAAATACCACCACTTCTGGAAACCTTCCCCAAACCTGCGGGTGCCCTTGCTGCCTTGGAATGGTTTTCTGTCTGGGAGTATCCCTTCGTGAACCACAAACACATCTGCACAAGGCCAAAGTCAATGTGTGCAGAGTGGAGAGGGCTCTTGTGAAGGCCGGGGTCAGAGGAGCCTGCCACCATCTTCTCTTCAACCCAGGCTCGTGTAAAACCCCCCATGAACCAACCCTCTCAGTGCAGGGCCAGCACCAAAATGAACGTGCACAAAGCATAAGATGGGCAGGCTTCTATAGTCTAGCCTCTGACTCTGCCTTCTAGACCAGCAGGCCCCAGAGTTGGCTCCCTGGTGACAGCAGCTCTGTTAGGGACAAAAGAATTCCATGGCCAGTGCTTGGGGAATCCCTCCTGATATACCTTCCCTATCACCCATTAGCACATTGAAAGACTCTGAAAAGTCCTGCGTGAGATTATTTAACCCAGCATGTCCCAAGTTTCCATGCTGAGGGAATCTGCTGTGTACATGTATGACATGAGTGTGACACCTATTAACATCACCGAGAAATCTGTCATTGGACAGGCTTGAATCTCCTCAGTGCCTGACGCGGCACGTGACTTCAGGCAAGTTCCTTGGTTGCTTTGAACCTCAGATGCCTATTTGCAAAATAAGTTCCTCATGTTATCAACGAAAGTGAATGCAGGTTTGGTTGGGGGTCCCACAAGGATATCACGTAGGTCGCTTCTATGGGTCTAGGCTCATAGTTGTTGTCTAGGGCTCGTGGGACAGAGCAGGAGGAGGCACTCTGGGGGTTATGACGCTGGGGAGCATGGCCAGGAGCTCCAGCAGGAACCATATCCCGCCACCCAACCTGTGGCCATCTCACCAAAGAGCCCCCTTCCAGGCCACAGACATTTCCTGGGGTCCACACTGTCAGGGCCACCCTCCCTTCAGGCCCATTTTGTAGCCCATGGCCCTCCACTCCCCAGCCATATAGAATGTCTGCCTGTTCCTCCCCTGCACCTTGTTCTCCGTTGCCCTGGCCATCCACCTTCCATTCTCACTCCCCTTCTTTAACTGGCCAGTTCCACCTGCAGGCTTCAGCTGAGATGCTCTTCCTTTGTGAAGTTTTCTGGCTCCCCCAGGTCACAGGTCTCTGCTCTGCTTCCTACTTCAGAAACATCTGCTCCACACATAGTGAGTTTTCTGTTGTCTGCCTCCAGCCAGGTTGAGTTCCTCCATGGCGGGGCTGCTGCACCATTCATGCCTCGTGCAGTATTAGTGGAGATGCTGAAAATGATGCGTGAACAAGTTCCCTGTTCCCTCTCGCCCCCTCTGGGCTCATTCCTGGCATCCCCGTCTCTCCCTCCCTCTTGCTCCTTTGGGGACCTGTAGACTGTGCCGTCCTTCTGCTGCTGAAAGTGATGACTCACCTGTCCCCCCATCAGCTCCCCATGATGAAAATCTCCTACACAGGAGCACGAGGGAAGGGCCACAGACTGTGGCTCGGTTTGTCATAGGGAGCAAGTGAGGGTGGTGGGGACTATACAAGGCAGGAGGGTCTGGAGAACCCATCCTCTGCCCTCTGCATCTTCTTGGTTTCTGCCGTCTGGGATGGCAGAGACAGGTGGTGGTGTGGTCCTCAGCTGAGGTGGGTCCCAGAGACCTAGCCATCACTGCTCAGCTAGATGCCCAGCTAGGCCTGGCAGGGCAGGGGAGAACAGTGCTCAGCAGCACAGCCCAGCCCAGACTGCCTGACAGGTGATGGGGACGCAGGAACTGTGGGGAGCTAGGGAGGAGCAAAGGCCCAGGTGGGCCCCTCCTTAAGCCTGAGGTGGGAGGTGGGCAGCAATACATGCAGGCACAGGTGAAGGCAAGGCCTGGAATGGGACCTGGAGCCTTCTAACTCTACCAGCCCTGCCCAATGGGAAGCCAGGGCTGGGAGAGCCAGGCAGAATGGGGAAGAAGTCTGGGTCAGGCCCAGCGCCTCTAGGAGCCAATGGGCTGCCAAAGAGGACTCCATTCTGGGTGATGCCCGAAGCCTGACCATCGTGCTTCCTCCCATGGCCAGAGATTCTGGGTTGGGGCAGGCCTGGGCCCAATCCCTCCCTTGGTCACTGCCCCTCAGGGAACCTGCTGAGGTGGGTGCCCCCAGGCGTGGAGCTGCCTGTGGGCAACTTGCATGCCCCAGCCCCTGGCTGCCTCCCTCACCCCTCCTATAGGTCACTGTTGGGAGCTTGAGGCCAGAGCTGCCAAATAGCAGGGCGCATAGCACTGGGCCTTGGAGTGGGAATGGCTGGCTGGCAGAGTGAGTCTGCAGCACCTCCTAATCTGCAAAACTGGCTTTGCCACTCCCTGCCCCCAATCCTGCCCTGGTGCCCTCTAGGCAATCAGGATGGCATTCAACTCTGGCCTGGGCTTAGGAGGCCTTGGTGATGTGGTCTGACTTCCTCTGCAGCCTCACCTCTCCCTCTTCTCCACCTGGTCAATTGCTCTGTGTCCCTCCTCCGCAAGTGCTTGGGACTCAAAGGCCACCCCAGCACTCAGCTAAGTCCTGCTCATCCTGCACTTGCTGCTCCAGTAGAGGAGTGGCTCAGACCCCCACCTCGTTCCTCGCTGCAGCCCCACAGGCCCCACCTCCTCTCTGCCAGCGCAGTGCACTGCTAAGTGGGTCCAGATGTCACCCTCTTAATTAAGTCACTGAGGATCCCTCGGTAATAGCCTCTCCCCAGCAATTCCTTTCTCGACCTGCAGGCTGCTGTAGTGTGCTCGCCCATCTGATGGCAAGGCCCACACTGCTCCAGAGCTTTCTGGCTCCAAACCTATGGACAAACTAGGTCACCTCTTTATATTCTCATATTTTAAAATATGAATGCTGAGTGACCCTCCTTGAGTCAGTGGTCCATCCTTGGACTAAGAAGTATGAGGAAGGTATGTAAGAAGATGGCAGTTCCCATTCAAAGCACATGGTTGGAGAAGGGCGAGAAGCAGATCCTAGGAGGCGGGCACTGCTCTGGGCAGACAAAATAAAATTAAACATTGCACGAGTGAATGAATGGATAAATAAATGAGGCAAGAGCAACACATGTCCTTACAGACGACGTGCAGCTTCTGGAGTGTTTGCAAATCAGCCTCATCTGCTCTTACAAAAGCCTATGTGCCCACATTTGACAGATGAGGAAACAGGCTCGAGGTCACACTATAGGTAGCCAGGATTCCACCTCCGTATGGCATATGAGATGTGTGCCCTGGGAGGCTTTCCTCCCACATAAATGTGGGCAGTTAGACCTCTCCTGGGCAGTCACTGGAGAAAAGGGCAAGTGTTTGCCTGAAAGGGAGGGAAGAGGGGTCAAGGGTCAACTCCAAGCCCATTTCTGCACCAACTCTCTTATTTGAAAATCTTCTCTCACCGATGTCAGCATTGTATATGAAGACGTAGCTGCTTCTTTGGGGATTGGAGATCATGTCATTCTTGCTTTAGGGTTAGACTGTGATTTGCAGGACTGATTATCTGAGCTTGTGATTGGAGCCATAAGGGGCCCAGGACGTGGGGGTCATTATCCAGAACAAGACTAAGACGAGAGGGCTTTGCCTGGGATTTAGAGGGCAAGTGGGCTGCTCAGTTTTCACCTCTTACTACCTCCCCCTACACACACTGGTTTCTCCTGTGCTTAACATGGCACTTTCTTCAGTGCATCGTGGTCAGCTGCTATACTTGCTTCTTAAGGGCAAGGCCTGCATCTGTTTGTCTTATCCTCCCAGAATTTGGGACCTATGGTAAATTGTTTGCAAAGATGGCTTCAGTAGCTCCTCCCATCCCTATGTGTTTGTCCCTTTGCAGTGTGACTCTGCTGCTTCTTCCATGAAGAGGTGGCGTCTATTTTACTACCCCTTAAATTTGGGCTGCTTTGACCGCTACAAGGCAGCAGCCTCGTCTTCAGGAGGCCCTGTGGCTTTTGTTCTTGTCCTCTTAGAATCTTCCAAGCTGTGTGTAAACATGCTTGGGCTAGCTGGTGGATGTCACACAGAGTAGACAAGTGTCATCGCAATTGAGGCTCACCTGACTTACTACCACCAGCACCAAAAGTCAGACATGTGAATAAGGCCATCTTCGACTTTCTGGACTCAATAGAGCCACTAAAAGACTGTAGCCACACTAATGACCCAGGTAAGACTAGCAGAAGAATCTTCCAGCTGAGCCCAGCCCAAATTGCTGACTCAGAGAATAGTGAGCAAATAAAATTATTGTTTTAAGATGCTAAGTTTTGAAGCAGTGTGTTCTACAGTAACAGGTAATAGTACAGGGCAGTTCCTAGTTGTAGTGGGTTGTGTATCCCAAAAAGATGTGTTTGAGTCCTGACCCTTAGTACCTGCGAATTGTGACCTTATCTGGAAATAGGGTCTTTTCTGATGTAATCAAGTTAAGATGAGGTCATACTGGATTAGAGTGGGCCCTAAATCTGATGTCTCTGCAAGAGAAAGAAGAGACAGATTTGGATACAGCCATATAGAGGGAACAGGAAAGGAGGTCATGCACTGGTGGCAGCAGAGATTGGGGGATGGGTGATACTGCTATAAACCAAGGAATGCAAGGATTACCAAGAGCTACCAGGAGCCAGGATGAGGCAAAGAAGGATTCTCCCCTAGTGCCTTTGGAGGGAGCATCTCTCTGCTGCCACCTTGATTTCAGATTTCTAGCCTCCAGAACAATGAGAGAATACATTTCTGGTGTTTTAAGCTACCCGGTTTATTGTAATTTGTTATGGCATCCCTAGGAAATGAATACACTGGTTCAAAAGTTTTGCTCAGAGAGTGCTGACTGGCTAAATGCAGAAGCTGAGCAACAGAGGGGATTCACTCACCCTTTTTGCACCTCTTCCCCACACTGGCTGTAGTCACCATGCAGCTGGGTCACCATCTCCGGGGCTCAGACACACGCACCTTCTGCCCAGCCCTCGAGGTCCTGCTCCAGCTCCACCAGGCATGATGCTCATGACAGCTTTCAAATGAAGGTGTGGTGCATGCGTGTGTGTGTGTGCACGCGTGCGCGCACACACACTTTTTTCTGCCCATAAAAGCAGTTTGTGAACCTTTAAATATGCTTACAAAATATAACAAAAGAAAAAGGAGAAAAACTTCCCATAACTTTATCTTTCCGAGACAGTCATAGTCAGCATTGGCTTATAAACCCTGGTGTCTTCATTCGTACAAATACTGACATACTACTAGATGTGCCATTTTGTGACCCATGTTTTTCACTTAGTAATATGCCATGGACTTTTTCTGTGTCGATGACGATGAGTCTATTTACTCAGCACATATTTGCTGACCACCCACTATGTGGCAGACATTTTATAGAACTCCAGGATGCAGTGATAAAAAGTCAGTGCATTTACAGCCTCTGTTCTCGTGAAGATTATAGCCAGACAGGGAACACATGCATCAAGCCAAAAATTGCACAAATACTTCTTTGATTTTCTATTTTGAGACCATTTTAGATTTACAGAAGAGTTGCACATATGATTCAGAGTTCTCATATACCCTTTACCCAGCTTTCTCTGATGTTAACATCTCCCACAACTATTTTACAATTCTGAAAACGAAAAAATCAACATTGGTGCAATGCTATTCAGTACAGACTTTCTTTTCCATATATATATATATATAATTTTCTGTTCCAGGATCTAATCCAGTGTCTCATATTATGTTTAGTAGTCATGTTTCTTAATGTCCTCCAATCTGTGATAGCTTTTTAATCTTTCATGACTTTGAGACTTTTTTAAGAGAACTGGTCAGTTACTCTGAAGAAGGTCCCTTACCTTGGGTTTGTCTGATGTTTTCTCACGATTAGATTGAGGTTATACATTATCGGAAAGGATGCCACAGAGGTGGCATGCCCTTCTCAGTGCATGATATCAGGACATCTATGATGTCAAAATCTTATTTTTGGAGATGTTAACCTTGGTCACTTAGTTAAGGTGAAATCTGCTGGGTTTCTCCATGGTTAAGTTACCATATTTCCCTTTATAATTAACAAAAATTTTGTTTGGGGAAGAATATTTTGAGACTATGCCAATATCATGTTTCTTCTTAAACTTTTGCCCACTAAGTTTAATATTCATGGATGGATCTTTCCTATAGAGATCTGATATTCTCATGGTGATTTTGTATTTCCTCATTCCTTCTGTATTTATTAAATGGAATTCTTCTGTAAGGGAGAGTTGTCACAAATACTTCTCCTGTGACAGCAGTGAAGAGTTTTACAAGGATGCTATGAGAACATAAAACAGAGTGACCTAATTCAGTTTGGGATAGTGAGGGAAGTCTTCTTTGGAGAGGTGACATTTAAGATAATTCCTTCAGGATCAAAAGGAATTAGCAGGGCACAGGGATGGGGTTAAGGAAGAATGTTCCAGACACAGGGAATAGCATGAACAAGAGACCTACACCCAAAGCTGATAGAAACTGTATGAAATGGCATGGTTGACTTTGGCTTGTAGAAACCTTGGCCACCTGGAGGGACTTCCTCATTTGAAGGGAACAGCTGCTTCTTACTCCAGCCAAAGCCTTGTCAAGTGGAAATGAGGGCCTAGAATTGCCAGTTTCTGGTGTTCAAGAGAAGCTGGACATCTGGATTTTATTTTCCATAAAATTTCTCAGTCTTTTTAATGTTGACAAATAACCCCATTCTTCTTAGAAGCCAAACAAAGCCTGTGAGCTGTCTTTTTTCTTCTTCTTTAAGACTTTATTATTTTAGAGCAGTTTTAGGTTCACAGTAAAATTGAGAGGAAGGGAGAGAAATTTACCATGTATACCCTGCCCCCACCCCATACACAGCCTCCCCAATTATCAACACCACTCACCAGAGTGGTGTATCTGTTACAGCTGATGAACCTGCACTGTTACATCATAATCGCCCTAAGTCCATAGTTTATATACGGGTGTTGTACATTCTGTGAGTTTTGAAAAATGTATCATGATGTGTATCACCATTATCATTATCATATAGAGCAGTTTCATTGCCCTAAAAATCCTTTATGTTGTGCCTACTCATCCCTTCCTACCCACCCCTAGCTGTCAGTTTTTTACCTGTACGTGGCTGAATCATGATTTATCTATCTTCTGTAGCTGGACCTTGAACTTACTTTTAATTGTTCACTGTTATAAACAATGCCGTACAGACATCCTTGTACAGACAACCTTGAGACCTTCTCTCTGAAAGTTTGCTCCAAATAGTCACTTGTGGTCTCTTCATCGCCAGACCCTGTGGCTTTTCCAGGCTCCACTCTCTTTCACCCCTCCATACCTCAGATTCCCCTGATGCTTCGGTTCTCCCTCTACTTTCCTACTGTTCTTTTTCCATTTCCTCAAGGTCTCGGTCAACAGTGGCTGAGACCACCCGGGAATCCACACCATCAGTAAGGTCTGGGAGGTGACCTGGGATGTGGTCCCACAGAGGGTGCTCAGTTCTCACCTTGGCTGAGAGCAACCCCACTCAGCACACCTAGTCCTGGTCTTGGGGCATTTCAGGCCAGAGCCCTGGCTTAGCTCCCTCTGCGATCCCCTTCCCAGAAGGGAAGGGCCCAAGGTCAGCTCTGCGAGCACTGTGGTTGCTCAAAGGGCAGCAAAATACATTCTTGATGGATTCATTGAATTGCTCTGATACGGCTGGTATGGAAGAGATAAGGAGCTGAGGCCTGATGCCAGAATCCAGAGATGAATTCCCACCACAGGGGGAGAGATAAACCTGGGATCCACTCTTAGAGCTGGCAGGCAGGGGCCATCGCCCCAGCTTTCTTCCCGTGGCATCCTTTTGTGTTGTGACTGCACTGTTCTTACTGTGGGAGTCAAAAGCCAGCCTGACGTGGTGGGGGGATGGACAGGGCAAAAGGAAGGGCAGCTTTCCTTGCCCAGAGAGACGAGGGAAACTTTCTTTCCTGTTTGTCCTGAGTAAGTCTTCACCTGTAGCCAGGTAGAAGGTAAGGGTGGAGCCCTGGTGGTTGCTTCTGACGGACTGGGGCAGGAGGAGTGGTGGGTAGGGATACCTCATGCTCTTTGAGTCTTGGGTTGGTCCAAGTAGCATCGACTGAGGGATTTTTAAAGTTATGAATAAAATGAAGCTACACAAGAAGTCTGGCTGTCAGTGGACTTCCTTCTAAAATAAGCTTAACAATAATAAAAATTGCCATAAAAGTAGCTATGTCCCCATTTACTGAGCACTTACTCTATGCCAGGCATCATACTAAGGGCTCTTCATACATCTCATTTAACCCTCATGCCAGCTCCTGGAGGGTTAGATTACCAGCCCTGGTTTCAGGATGAGCTTCAAAACCTGCTCAGAAGTCATATTAAGGTCAGGACAGGCTTTGCTGCCACAGCATCCAGAAATACCCACGCAGACTACAGTGGACAGGACCCTGCTGTCCACAATACACCCATTCATTTGTCTTGTGTTTGCTCTCAGGAGCCTTAGAGTGTGTGTCACCAGCCTGAAAGCTTGCCATGTTTCACCAGGCTGGGGTGAGCTGCATGTGGAAGGAGGACTTCAAGTCCCATAACCTTCTTCCTCCTGAGTCTGGGCCCTGAGGTGAGATATCCTTGACTGCTGGACCAAGATGCCCAATGTCCCTTCACCTGGAAAGGGCTTCATTCTAAGTTTGGATTTTTCATAATCTCCCCTGCCTCTTTGGTTTATGCACACTCAGACATTTGTAATAATGGAATGGTCGTTACTTCTACCACAAGCTCTTTGGAGGCTCATGAGATCCTGTGTTTTATAGATTCTTTTTTTTTTTTAAATTCAGTTGTTGGGGCTCACTGAGTACTCATTGCACCTGGCACTGCTGGAGGTACTGGGGATACTGCAGTGAGCAGGGCAGATGTGGCCTCATATTCCTGTGGGAAAAATTCTCAGTGAAATACTAGCAAAATGAATCCATATTAAAAAAGATTCTATACCATGACCAAGTGGGATTTATCCCAGGAATGCGAGGTTAGTTTAACACCTATAAATCAAATTCGTCATTTTAATAGATTTAATGAAAAACACATGATCATTTCAACAGTCGCAGAAAAAAAGCATTTGATAAAATCCAACACTCTTTCATGATGAAAACACTCAGCAAACCAGGAACAGAAGGAAACTCCCTCAATTCAATAAAAAGACATCTACAAAAACCCACAGGTAACATACCTAATGGTGAAAACGTGAATATTTTCCCCCTAAGATCAGGAACAAGACAAGGCTATGTGTTGTCACTAGTTCTATTCATCATTGTATTGGAAGTTGTAACCAGAGCAATTGGGCAAGAAATTAATTACAAGGCATCCAGATTGGAAAGGAAGAAGTAAAACTAGTATCTTTATTTATAGATGACATAATTTTGTATGTAGAAATTCCTAAGGAATCCACTAAAAAATGATTAGGATTAATAATAAACAAGTTCATCAAGGTGGCAAGACAAAAATCAATACACAAAATCAATCTTATTTCTGTATACTAGCAATAAACAATCCTAAGTTTAAATCAAGAAAACAATGATATTTATAGCGGTATCAAAAGGAATAAAATGCCTAGGAATAATTTCAACATAAAAAGTGTCAGGCTTATACTCTGAAAGTCACATTTGAGTGGGAAAAGTTGAGAAAATGGAGAGACATCAGCTTGGCCAGGTCACATTGTCATGGAGGAGAAGGCAGACCCAGCAAGACCTCCTGGCTGCAGCCTCAGCAATTCATACCAGTTTGCAGAGCCCCAGAGCACCATGACCTTCTTTCCGTTGGGCTCTGCCTGCCTTCACTGTGCCCTTTGCCCCATTTCGGAAGGGGATTCTGGTGGCTTTACCCATAATAGCTCTGCAATTAATGTCTATTTCAAGTTGTGCAGGTGATGGGAACTCAATAGTACAAAGTCCAAAGTGGCCTCTCATTTTGAGAAAAGGAGGTGAGGCACTTTCCAGAAGCCTTGACTCTTTAGGTCTTTGGTACAGGCTGCATCTTGGAATATAAGTTATCTGCTGCCTTCTGCTCCTGGCAAAAATGCACATTTTTTGTTTTGTTTTTTTCCATTTTTAATCAACTTTTTATTTTAGGACAGTTTTAGATTGCAAACTTATTACGAAGATAATACAAAGTTCCTGTGTACCTTGTACCCAGTTTTCCTGTTATTGATATCTTAATTCGTATGCCACAATTAATGAGCCAACATGGATACATTATCATTAACTAAAGTGTATGCTTTGTTCAGATAGCCTCAGTTTTTCCCTAATGTCCTTTTTCTGTTCCAGGATCCCATCTAGGATACCATAATACATTTAGTTGTCTTGTCTCCTTAGACTCCTCTTGGCTGTGACAATTTAAATTCAACTTTTATCTTCCATGTGGAGCTTCGAAAGAGTCTGAGCTCTGGAGTCAGACAGGTCTTGACCCAAATCCTAGTTCTGCCCTTATTAGTTGGGGACCTAAAGTGATTTATTTAAGCCCTCTGAGCCTTAGTTTCCTCATCCGTAAAATGGTGGCAAGCCTATCTAACTTGCAGGGCTGTATCCTGCAACATAATACATGAGGAACACCCAGCACAGCGCCAGCCCCAGCTGTGCTCAAAAACAGCAATATCAGTGATTTGTCTACTTGCCTCCCATCCTTCCCATGCTGAGCCCCTCTTAGCCATTACCCACCTCCTTTCTCAAGATGCACTGCACCCAGCAAAAGCACTTGCCCCTGCCACACGCTCTCCCTTGCTGGAATGAAAGGCAACACCTATTTAACACCACAACCCAATGACCCCTGGGTTTTCCCTACGTCTTTTCCAGTCAACCTTAGTAGGGCCCTGCATATAGGCCAGTACTTCTCATCATGGTGACCTACTTGTCAGGAATGCACAGGCTGTCTGGTCCTGGCCTTGAGTCAGCACCAGAAGCTCTGACATCTGCCCAAACCTGACCCCACCCCAGCCTTGCCCTCCTGAAGGCCTTTGGTGAGGGGACCAGCCTGCTGCTTGCTCCTTTGGAGTTGTGTTGGAGGGGGCTACGTGGATGTATGAGTGAACTTCGTCCCATCCATCTGCCTGCCACTCACTGTTTGCTCCTAGTAGAAACTAGCATGTGTGCGCTTCTGGAGATATGTGTTGGGGTGGGTGCAGGTCCCCAAGGGAGTGTGTGTGTGTGTGTGTGTGTGTGTGTGTGTATGCATGTGTGTGTGTGTGCACGCGCAGGAACAGGTCTCAAAGCTCCTGAGCTAGAAGCACTTCTTCTGTCCACAGCTAGAGGCAGATGGACTGTGCATGGCAGACAATGTCTTTTTACCAAGAGAATGTCCTGTGTTCGGAGTTCTGGGTGAGCTTGTATCACGCGTCGAAGGCTGGCTCATGAAGGAAGATGGTTCTGAAAGGAGGGAAGCTGTGCTCGCATTTCGGATCACAGTGGTTCCAGGGAGGCCCTGCCTGGCTTTGAGATGCTGCGTGGAGCTCTGAGGGGGTATGGATTAGCCCAGGCCCACCCAGGGTGCATGAGCCACCTCAGGGAGCTGCAGGCCCGGTAGGATTCAGGGAGGTCATCCTTGGGCCCTCTCTGCCCACAGATCCCCAATTTACCCCCCTTACAATGCTCCCTCACTTCCTGCCCCCCACCCCTCAGCCCTCTAGAAGGCTTCAACCAGCCCAAGTCCAAGTTTGTAAAACTCTCCTTTTATTAATGCTTTTATCTGGAACGCGCCTTCCTCCGATACACATGTGGCCCACTCCCTCACCTCCTTCAAATCTTTGCTCAAATGTCACCTTCTCAGTCACCACCCTTTTAAAATTGCAACCTGCTTCCCGGCCCCACCACCTTGCTTTAAACTCCTCGTCTCTCTTGCCCTCCTCTTTTCCCCCAAAGATCTTATTACTTTCTCACACAGTGTGGCCCAGCACCACGACACACATGAGTGCAGAAATTGAGAGTAAGCATTTACAAACTATAGATACAAATAATAATAATAATATAAAAATAAAAACTATAGATATTATAGAATCTATAGCAATTTCCCGTTGCCGAGAACTCTAAATGCAGATCAGGAAAAAATGAACTAGTTTTCACCACAGAGGGTTCAAGAATCATCGTTCTAACATACCATAAAAAGTATTCAGTTTCCTGTTTGTCTTCTGCTGCTTGAATGCAAACTCCACAGGGCAGGATTTTTGTCTGCCTTGTTCCTCCCAATCTCCCCAGCACCTAGAATAGTGTCTGGCACACAGTGGGAGCTTAGTGGGTATTTGTTGATTGGCAGAATGTGGAAGAGTTGGTCTGAGAGGGTGAAGCAGCACCAGCTGGACGTGGGATGGGAGGGCAGCAAATGCTCCCTGTCCCCCATCCCTGTCTGGCTGTGGGCACAGTGCTCTTGCTCTGAATCTCTGTGAGTTTTCTTGGGACTCAAGTGCTACAGGACATGGCTGAGAACTGCTGCCCTGATAAAAAGTGTTTCACCCTGCCTTTACCCCTGGTCTGTGCCCAGAGGGAGCCCAGGGCTGCCAAGGCCACGCAGGAGCTGTTCTCTTGGGGGTAGAGGGAGTTTGGCTCCATCATCTGTTCCCACGGTTAGGGCTGGCTGAGGCCCACGTGGCAGGCAGCGCCTGGGCCTGCCTCATGGGCCAGCCATCCGGCAGGGCTGGTTCTGGGTTCACACACCCACAGCTGCGTGCTCAGCCACTCCTCCCCACCTCGACCCAAGCCCTCAGGCTTAGCTTCTCCTTCTTTAACCTCGAGACCCCACCCACATAATCTCTTTTGTTCTCCTCCACTGCCAGTGAATTGTAGGGGTCTAACCAAGGAGGAGGGGAGAAATACCCTAAGGAGCTACTGTCCTGACAGTGTTCAGGGCCACTGGTGACCCTAGCACAGGGACCAGGAGTAACCTTTGTATAATTGAAAAGGTCAGTTGTATCTTCTTACCTGCTCCCTCTCAACCAAGCAGAGCCACAGACTAATGTCTGCTAACAAGGTTTCCCTCTGCTGAGTCTCACCTCTCCTCCCTCTCACAGTCTTGGAGAACATAAAGGAAGTTGGAGAGGGGAGGCTGCAAGGAGGAAGTGACATTCCAGCTGGATTTTGATAGATGAGTTTTGAATTAAATAGGCCAAGAGAAGAGAAATGAGATGAGAAAGGCATTCTAGAGAAAAGAAATGGCACGTGCAAAGGCCAGGAGGTCAGAGAGCCCACAGTCCTCTTGGCATCATCCATCCGTCCTTTGTATGGCTGGCTGTGCATGGGAAGGTGATGGAAGCCAGAGCCAGGAAAGGAGACACGGGCCCAGTTCTTGTAAAGAATACTCATTTAGGGCAGCGGGATGGCCCAGTTGGTTAGAGCATGCGCTCTCAACAACAAGGTTGCCAGTTCAATTCCCACATGGGATGGTGGGCTGCGCTCCCTGCAACTAAAGGTTGAAAACGGCAACTGGACTTGGAGCTGAGCTGCACCCTTCACAACTAGATTGAAGCACAACGACTTGGAGCTGATGGGCCTGGAGAAACACACTGTTCCCCAATTTAAAAATAATAAATAAATAAATAAATAAATAAATAGTTTAAAAAAAAAAAAAAAGAATACTCATTTAACCAACACTTATGAGCACCCCTATGCTTGGCTCAGTGTGGGGTACCCAGATAAACAGATGATAGGAACAGAAAGGTGTTTGGACAGATAATTTGCCTTCTTCATCATCGTACCCTCAAAGCCTGCCATGTATGGCAGGCGCTCACTAAACATCTGTAACACAAGTAAATGAATGAATGAGAG
Source organism: Rhinolophus sinicus (assembly GCF_036562045.2). NCBI lineage: Eukaryota > Metazoa > Chordata > Mammalia > Chiroptera > Rhinolophidae > Rhinolophus > Rhinolophus sinicus. The sequence continues at coordinate 33,754,036 of NC_133759.1, forward strand.
AATGAAGAGATGACAAGGCCACTTAAAGAAAAGTAGGACAGAGTGAAGAGAAGTCAGCCTTGCAGAGCAGAGGACCCAAACCTTAGAGAAAAGTCTCTGGGGTGGAGAACTATTTTTCTTTATTTTAAGTTAAAGATGGTTACTGTAGTTTTCAGGACAAACCTTCGCTATGCTTTGTGCAGGCAGTCACTCTATGGTTGAGATTTTGGCATTTTTGATGCCAATGCAACATGCTATGGGGATTTCCACAGCACACTGTGTTGAGCAAGTAAAGGCTGCAGAGGAGAGACTGGGCAGGGCCTCCTAGAAAAAGAAGGCCAAATTGATGCAAGGAGAGGCAAACCTGTGCAGGGAAATGTCCACATTGTTGCTCAACCACACCTGGAATGTGCCCCAGGTAGGAGCCTTTGGACTTACAGGAGGCATTTATCTGAGGACAGTTTGTGACATTTGGCCTGCCCAGAATCGAAAGCTGACAAGTCCTCAAAGAGGAGAATGTATCCCTGCCACAATCGAAGCCTCTTATTCCTTTGGGGAGCTACAATGCCACCCAATGCCCGGATGCAGATCTACTGTGAAGTGAATGAAGCTTATGCCTCCAGGCGCCTGCTGTCACAAGCCCTTCCAAGACTCTAGACCTAATTTTATATTTGCCATTTTGCAATCTTTTTCTTAAAGGGAGTCCCCCAAATCTTATAAGCTTCAGGTCCCACAAAACTGGGAAAGTGGCTTTCCCTGCCAATGCTCTTTGACTTTGGAAAACCTTGAGCAGACAGTGGGTACCTGTGGGTTCAGGGCTTCCAGGCCTCCTTCCTAAACCTCAGGCCAGGACCTCTGTCTTGGCAGCCCTGGCGTAAGATGGTGGAGGGCTCTGGCCCAGAGCAGAGAGTGTTCCCTTTGCGGCCGAGGGGAGGTAGGGTGGAAGGAAACTGTCAGCTATAGAAAGTGAAAGTGTCTTCCTGAGAAATAGGAGCTGATAGTACGAATGCACCAGATCAAATTCCACTTTGTCCATATTGCTCACTGGTGGGGTATTTGGTGACGACCCATGGTTGACCACTGACTTAAAATGGTTGTTGTGACATAAAGTACCACTGAATTGTACAGTTTAAAAGAGTAGATTTAATAGTATGAGAATTATATGTCAATTTTAAAAAAAGGACGCTGGGGCCTATGGTGCTTTTCTTGTGTGTTTGATCCGGTGTGGCAGGTTCATAAAGACACTGGTTGGTACTGGGGTTTCTGGGCATCAGTCATACACAGCAAGGGCTGTTCAGGGACCACTGCCTCCTGGCCCGGTCCTCACTGAGCTAGGAGATGAGATACTGGCACTGCAAACAAGCTTCCTGTCCAGCTGGAGTCCCTGGAGGCAGTGGAGTGGCCTCAGTCATTACTGGGAGACTCAGCCCCCACATGCTGCTCCCATTGTCACTTTTGTCCAAGTCGTCTGAGCCTAACACATGCTACAGCCAGGAAGCGTTACTGATTCATCAGGAGGAGGGAGAGAGGAGAGGGTTTGGACACTTACAGGTAGCCTTCTGGCCCTCGGGGCCAGTGGCAGTGTGGGGCCTCTCCTGAGCCATACCCCCAGCCCTGTTAGTGAAAGCACTGGGCTGTCCCTGGCAGAGCAACTTGGCCTCCAAAGGGCCCAGCAGAGCCACCTGTGAGACCCAGGGATTGGCCCCCTCGTGGCCCAGGCCCCTTCATCATGGGTGCCTGGGCACCTGGGCAAACACTTTCCTTCCTAGGTCCTGTCTAACCCCCACTACCCCTCACCTCCCCCCCTCCAGCCCCCTCACCCCTGCCTGCAGCTTCACCCATTCCTCTACCAGTTCCGGAGCTTTGTTAGGCTGAATTACAAAGTGCACTGGGAAGAAATGGCTCCTCAGACTGACTGGTGACCATGTGGCTGGACAGCCCCAGTGCCCTGCCAGGACATCAGCCAGAAGATGCTGGCACCCCTCACATCTTTCTCTGTGACACGTGCTCTGGCACACATGTTCATACACACATACACACATATACACGCACACACATGGGTTGGACACGCTTAGGTTGACTTCTTCATCCTCCTCATCTGTGCCAAGGAAATAGTAAAGTGCCTCCTGACAGACTAGTTCCTGAAAGAGGCACAGATGCTTTGACAGCCCCTGCTCAAAGCTGCTGGGGATGGGAACGCGCTCTTGTCTGAGCTTATTTGTACCTGGGTCTGAGCTGCCCACCTGCAGCTCTTTTGAGGGGACAGGTAGAGGTGAACAGGAACCTCTTTGCTAAGCTGGGTTTTAAAACGCCCTGCCACAGGCCCTGCTGTTTTGTCCGGACACCACATCTTAGCAAATGGGCTGGTATATCCAAGGGGAGAGCAGTGGGAGCAGAGCTCCGCTGTTCAGGCCAACTCCGAGGACCAAGCCTGCATCCTAGAGCAACCTACCCACAGAGCAAACACCAGTCCAGGGCCTGGTAGGAGTAAGATGAGCATGGATGCTGCCCAGATGACAGAAGCATGCTGGAGAGGGCTGGGGTGGGGGCGTGGCCACAAGGTCGTGTTTGTGGCCTCTGCATTATGCTGGGTGGGGAATCCTGAATGGAGAGCTCCCCACCCGCTGAGGTCCATCACCATCTGCAAAGCTGCAAGGAAAGGTCCTTCCATGTTCCTAGTTCTACTGTTTGACTCCATTTTCTTGTGGGCAGGTAGTCTGGTTCAGGAAGACATGTTCTCTAGGATCCTACCGTGTTTCCCCAAAAGTAAGACTGGGTCTTATATTAAGTTTTGCTCCAAAAGACGCATTAGGGCTTATGTTCAGGGGATATCATCCTGAAAAGTCATGCTAGGGCTTAGTTTCTAGTTAGGTCTTATTTTCAGGGAAACACAGTACTTGGTTAGTCACCAACATGGTTGCTGAGTCCCCATACCTGCCCTGAAAATGCTTCCCCCACAGCTGCAGGGGGTGGTTATTTCCATCAGGTGCCCACAACCTGTCTGGCTGCCTGATGCCTCGTGGTCAGCCTCCAACTGCCAGCCCAGATTCTCGGTGTGCTGACTGGCCCGCGGAGGCAGGTACTATTTCTGGTATGAGAGCACCTGAGATTAAGAATGGTTTTCACTTTCATGGATTGTAGTGACATACTTTCATACTTTCCTGGGCAGGGCAAGAGTGGTGATGGCACAGCAAGGGAGCTAGGCAGCACCCAAGAATGTGCCACACACATCTCCAGGCAGAGGGCACGCATGGTGCCCTGTCTCTTGGAGGGTCCCAGACAAAGACTCCCTCTGCTAGGTGGCGGGTGCAGGGAAGATTGGAGTGGGTGAAGGATAAAGCCACCTGTGGACACCCACTCCTCTGGAGTAACCAGTGGGTGGCCCAAACCAGGTAGGACAAAGCTACCTGGGGAGCTGCCCATCTGCCAGACCCTCCCAACCCGAAGAGACTGTTCTCCGTGAAAGTGGAAAGAAAGCCAAGTACATCATCCTTCCAACTCTCCTTCATGCAGCCTCCCAAAATTCCCAGCAATTGTTGTGGATTCTTGGAGATCGTACTGTGTGTCATCCTAACCTTGCAAATAAGGATGGATCTCCCTTGCCTGCTAGTATCCCAGTCGGAAAATTAAAACTGGCACCCTTCACTCCTCAGTGTGAGAAATGGCAGGGACCCTGAACTGGCTGTTTATGGATATACTCTGGCCAACATTTAAGAACCAAGACGCATAGGAGTCATAGTAGTTCAGTGCTGAGTGGCCAGGGACTAGGACACGGGTGGCCCCCCCAAATCCTCACCCTTTGCTTTCCCTCTTACTGCAGTCTCTCACCTGTGCAAAGACACCACTTTTAATTATTTCTTTTTTATTAAAATACTGTTATACCCAGTGGAATGCAGCAGCAATCCTGGTACAGGGTGGCATAACAAAACAGCCATGTTTACATTTTAAATATTTACGATAACTTAAACATACAGACACACATCATGGTCTTTGGCAGAAAACGTTCACAGCACAAAAATACTTTAAAAGAAATACCAAATATTAATCCAAAATATATTAAGTTGTTTTTTTTTCTTTCACAATATTTTTTTGCCTTTTTTTTTCTTTTTTCTTTTTTCTTTGTAAACAATGCACATGAACCAAATGTATTTTTCAGCTTTAAGAGGGGTAGGAGGATTATAAAAATATGCAATTGTCCAGCAAATGCAAATGTTCAAAAAGGAACCATGGGAATAAAATAACACATACAGAACTTAAAAACAGGAAAGGAAAAAAAACAAATATTCAAGGAGAACTAAAAACAGTCAAGACAAACTGCTAAAACCCTCCAATTACTCTTGGGGGGTTGGGGGGCTCTTTAAGACCAGAAGTCAAAGTCACTGCTGCTGGCAGGCTGCCATGTGGATGCTCCACTCTAATTCCAAGCACTGGTCCTGCTTCAGGGCGCTGGGCACGGGTAGCTTGAGGAGCCAGCCTCATGGGTGCTGTTTTGTGATGGAGGCTCCCTCCAAAGAACCACTGGAGTCACATCTTGTAGCTCGTTGACTAGTTTTCACCAGCATAGCTCCCTCTCTCAATCCCTCCAGGTGAGAACAAAGACTCGGATGAGAACAAGGCAATTTCTCCGCTTTTGTTCAATTGGTGCTGGGAAGCCCACCATGGCAATGTCTGTGTGTGCTGGCTCATTTCATGTGGCTCAGGGTTTGTAACAAAACTGACAGGATGTCCCAGGGACAGGAACTGTTGAGCCACTTCAAGAGGCTGGGGATGGAGGGGGAGGTCCCATGGGCATTTAAAGCAGGGCTCAACATGGGAGGAAAAGACAGCCAATATCCTATGGATCAACCAGTATCAAAATCCACGGGCCAAGAACTTGAGAAGGGAGATAACTAGGAGGCTAGTCAGAAGTCACAGGACTCATGGCAGCAGGGATGAGAGCACAGAATGGGGGGACAAGTCCGAAGCAGCATGCTCCAATCTTCTGTTCCACAAGAAAGGGAATTATATACAAACTGCCCAGCAGGTCCCAGTCCACTTAAATAGCTCCACCCACTCCAAGTGAGGGGTTGAGGCTGTGGCTTCTGCAGGACTAATACCTTCAACAGCCCCCCAAACATGCTAGTCTTAGTGATCCCTAGGAGGCAGTGAGTAGCTGAGGAGCAGGTGAGCTTGGCTGGGACCACGCTTAAGCAGAGGAGAACACCATGGCCGAGTTGATTACTGAACCAGCCTACCAGGTGTCCGCAGGCAGCTATCCTTGGAAATCAGCCTCCTAAACCAACATATCCCCTCCCTCCCTGTCTGAGTGCCAACTGCAGTTGCAGAGGGGGCTCAGCTCTCTTTTGGGCCTTCCATTGTTACCCCAGCAGCTAGCCTCGGGCAGAAGGTAAAGGCTGAATCTTCATCCCACATAGGTCCGGGAGGGATGTGGGGCTAAGAAGCAGGGTCTTCTGGGGCGCAAGTGCTCGCACAGCAACCCTCTCCCCTGTGGCATCCCTCCAATGCTCCTGGGGCCAGACAGTCAATGGGAATGAGTGCCCGGTGGGGGAACGTGGGGAAGCAGCAGTTGCAGGGGGCTGCTGGAATGGCTGAGTGGCAGAGGAGTGCAGGGAATGGTTCCGAGTCCCCTCCTTCAGATCAGTATCTCCACCATGTCCGACAAATCCTGGACTCTGGATGCAGCAACAGAGTCTGGAGAGAGACAAGAGTATAGGCACACACCAGTGAGCATTTCCAGATTGCTCTTTTAAATCCTGGAATGTTTTGAACATAGGACATTTCTTTCTTCACCTGCTTTTCCCATCTCAGCTGCCCAGGTATCCAGGTTCCCATGTCTTGGCCAACCAAGCACAGCTCTGCTCCCTCTCAGCTGTCCACCCAGACCACCACCCTCTAGTGTGGAAGATGCATTTGTTCATGACTTTGAACTCCTCAGAGGGCTTGGAGGGAGGGTGGGGAGCCCCAAGGGAGGAAGGCTGCAGCATTCTTTTCATGCCTGTGGTTTTCTGAGATGTGAGGCACAAGCAAATATGCAAAGGCTAATGTGAAAAGGGAGCAAAAAATTTAAATGGCATCTTCTCAAATTTCTCCTTTCCGGACTCTTTTTAAACAAAGTCTTCTAACTTGAGCATGCCATCAGGATAACATGCCAACCTCCATTATCTTAGATATTTAAATTGGCAATTAAATATGTTAGGAAGACTAGGAAAGAGTAGATAAAGTGCCTCCCATGTGGTTGCTTTCTTTCTGAACTTGATCTGTCTATAATCAGGGTTTTCCGTTCCTCTATTCGTGCATCCAACTGGCCCTCCTGTTCCCATTGAGGTGGCCACACACCCTGCTTGCCTGTCTCTGTGCAGGGCTCCCCATGGAGTGGGGGCAATGAATAGGAGGGGTCTGGGAAGGGCCTGGTGCTCCAGTTCACACCCCAGGGCTCCCTCAGCCTTGCCCAGCCCAGCAGCCCGGGGACGTGTGGACTTACCCAGTGAGGCTGTCCTCTGGCCACTGCTGCACCCCAGAAGGCTGTCAGGCTCCTGTGCCAGGCAGGCAGCAGCGCTGTCCGGGGGCCCATCAGTCTGGGTGCTCCCATCTCTGCTCCCATGTTTGGCATGCGCAGGGAGGGGAAGAGTGGCCACTGGCTCCTCCGCAGGGGCCCTTTCTGCTGGGAAGGCAGGAGGTTGAGTTATTTCCTCCTGAAGAACACCCCAAGTTAACTGTACCTATTGGGGGCACATGGTGGTGTGGGTCGCTCTTGGTTTGCAAGAACTTTGATGAAGACTAAATGCTCCTGTTCCCAAATGGGAACAACGATAAGGATTGGTTTCCAAACATTTCGAGTGGGAGAACCCTTCTTTGTAGATTAAATCTTAAAATTAGCGGGACTCGCACATTTCTATGGCATCTGCTTAGAAGGAGGAGTGGAAAGGGCTTGCCTAGAAGGTGCATCTGCTCAGAAAGCTTTATTTTTACTTAGATGCTAAGTGGCTGGGACTGAGGGTGGTGGAATTTATGGAGATGGGGGCGGCTACAGCACCCCTCTTTACACTGTGGAGACAGCTGTGGGCTGCAGGATCATTGGAGCCAGAATATAAGCTGGCTCTCAGGGCAAGAGGTCAGGAAGCCCTGGCTACTCCGAGCCTCAGTTCTGGGAGGAAAGGCCTGGGAGCAACCTCCCACTCTACCTATGCCACCCACCAGCCCCTGCTCACCTGTAGCCAGCCAGGCAGGGGCATCCACTTGCCGCTCACTAGAGGAGAGCCCCTGCCAGCCCTGGGTCCCTGCTGCTGCAGCCGCAAAGATAGATGGCACGGATTTAGCAGGTCGCAGGGAGCCCTGGGTGGCCTTGCCAGGGTCTTTCCTGGAGCGCTGCTGGAGGACCTTGATCACTGCATCCTTCTCCAGGATCTGGGCATGGAGCACCTTTAACCTGAGGGGAAAGGCCATGCCCACACCATTAGACCCACAGATCCAGTGGCCTCCACACTTCCCACCTGGTAAAGTTAGAGGGAAAGCCCTCCCTACAGCCAGTCGGGCTCCTCTTTGTAGCAGGGCCAGGAGGCCTTCAAAAATGTCATCACAGCTCTGGATTTTGATGCTCTGGAAACCACCCCTTATATCAGCAAAGGCAGGTCATCAAGGGGTGGGTTCTGGACTTATCTGATGATAGCAATGGCACAACCCCCATCCTGGGGGGCAATACCCCACAGTTGCTGACAATCAACTGAGCTCAATCACATGAGCTGATGTGCTTGTGCTTTTAGACACTGGTCAAATGAAATCTTGAGGGGCCTCTGGGATTATTTTTAGAGAGTAAATACTAGCTACCCCCAAGCCAGGGACCTAGTCCACATTCCTTCTGGGTGATACATGGTGTAGACTCAGTGGGAAAGTCTTAGTCTCTGATTTACACAAGGGAAGGGGAGCAGGTAGAGGCCCCGAGCCTTGGATGGCATCCAGCACCTCCACAGCCAGGGTCTTCTGGGCAAATCAAGGCCTCAGTTGATATTTCTGGGAAAGAACATGTGTACAGTGCTTGGTTGCAAAACACACAGGGACAGCTCAGAAACAGGAAGGAGTGCTGAGCCATGTGGGAAGAGGGGCCTGTTTATCAGAGAGTAAGGACATGGCAGAGACTGGACATTGTTACCCCTTCCCCCACCTCAGGAGCCTCAGCCTGGCCTGCATTGCCGAACCTGCTTTCCATCTCCTGATGCCTGTGGCCTCCGGCGAGCAGGCCCTCGTTAAAGCTGCTGCTGGGTGAGGGCTGGGGGGAGTGTCGGATGAGAGTGGTATCGCGCTGGGCGGCAGCTGTGGCGGCTGCATCCATGGCAAACTGCCTCATGGCACGTTCCTCCAAATACTTCTGTTCCCACTTGGTCATGTCGGCCTCCAGGGCCAGGATCTGCTCCTCCTTCTCTCGCAGTTGCTCTGATAGCCGCAGGGCGCTGAGCTCCGGAGACCCACCACTGCCACTGCTACCACCAGGGGTGCCAGCCTGTCTCTGCAAAGCAAGGGGCACTGTGGTCAAGGATGGAGGTTGGAGTGTGGTGGCCACTGGTTCTTGCCCCTACACTATGCCTGTGCTCGTTCAGCCATTCACAGCCCGCTCTCCCCCAACCCTGCTTCCACTCAGAGACGAAGAAGATGGCACGGGTCCTCACATCCATGCCCTGAATCCTGTGGACCAGGGCACAGGAACGATCAGGTCTGCCTCTGCACAGGTGGCCATATATTATCTTCCAAATGGGGAAGTGGTGCTCTTAATAATGACACCGAGAAAATAGGTGTAAAGTAGGACAGAGCTGGGCATATCAGGCGGTTCGGTCACCCTATCTCTGTGGGAAGGGTAGTAGAGAGAGAACGCTATCGGGTTCGTACACACCAGAGTTATTTACACAGTCCAAAGTGAGGATAAAAATTTAGGATCTGGGCGATCATCTTCCCTCTTGATCTTGGGGAAACACAAGAGCTGGCTAGTCTTTTACATCAAGGCTCTGAGCTACTTTCTCTAGAGACCAAGGATGCCAACCCCAGCTGCTCCTGAGGACAGAAGCCCAAGTTTTGAGTCCCTGAGATCGGCACATGGCCAAGTGGCAGAGCCTCTGCGGAGACTGATGGCTAGGAGGGGCCTTGCCACAAGGGTGGAACAGAGATCACCCTTGCTTTCCAAGGGGGGGGGGGGGGGGCTCAGCCTGGATCTCTGCAGGAGCTCCCAGGGGCTTCAGAACTGGCCTCCTCAGGTGCTGCCCTAGCTCTGCCACTTCCACAGGGCTTTTCCCAGCTCACCTGCTGTGCACGCAGGGCCTTGAGTTCCTGCTCTAGGCGCGTGCGCAGACGTAGCTCTAACTGCTCACGCTTCTCGCATGCAGCCTGCAGCTGCCCGAGCGCCTGCTGCAGCCGCTCCACTTTCTCCACATAGGCCTGCTTCTTACGCAGCTCGTCCTCAGCTCGCGCAGCCCGGCCCTGCGCATTGCTCAGAGCCTGCTCCAGCAGCTCCGCACGCCGACGCTGGTCCTCAATGGCACCGCGCAGCAGTGCTATCTCCCGCTCCAGCTTCTCCTGCTCCTGCTGCTGCTCATAGCCTGCAGGGAGAGGGGGAGAGAGAGAGAGAGAGAGAGAGAGAGAGAGAGAGAGAGAGAGAGAGGCTCAGTCGGTGACAGCGAACACCCTAGCTGGTCCCCCTGAGCCCCCACTGTGCTGACCACTGCATGAGCATGATTGCATCCTGTGCTTTCAACAACCCCAGGAGTTATTATAACCATTATCAACCCCATTTCTGGGCAAGAAAACTGAGGCTCAGGTTTAGTTACGAGTATATAGCAGTGCCAGACCAGAGCCCTTACAGTGATGACGGCTGTACTGCCTCTCTCCTGGGACAGGGACTTGCCACGGCACAGCCCCACAAACACTGTCCACTTGGGCTGTGTGTCACCATTTCTAAAACGTATTCACAATTTCCCTTGAGCCTCGTGATGACACTAGAGACTGGCCAGACAGGAACAGTGATGCCCATTCACAGGTGAGAAGGTGGAGGCTCAGCTGGACTGTGACATGGTCATCATTCAAGTGACAGAGCGAAGGAACAGGGACAAGAGCCACCATTTGTGACACCACAAGCCAGGCATCTACACTTCCTATTCCACTGAAGCTTCCAATAACAGCCCCTCAAGGTAGATGTGTGACCCCCAACCTACAGGGAGGAAACAGAGGAAGTGAACAGTGCTGCCAGGATGGAAACCCAGCTCGGGCTGGCTCCAAAGGAGCAAGCTGCTTCTGGCTCTGGGGTAAGGCCCTAAATCCAGGTTTCCCAAAGTAGGCTCCAGGGCTCGCCCGCTTTAGTGTGAAATTACCTTCCATGGCCTGGGGAGACCACTGAGATGTGGGCAACAAGGCTCATAAAGAAATGCAAATTGCGGAGCACAATGCTAAAGACTGTCATCCAAAGATTTGTGTCTGAGGTACCAGCTCTCCTGACTTTTAAACTGTGTTGTTAGCTGCCCAGGGGAATTCTGCTCAGAGCTCAGAGACCCTTGCCATATAGTTGGGCCAGCAAGGCCTGAGGCAGACCACCAAGTCCTGCAGCCGATGCTCTAGACTTAAATCCGCCTCCCACACCAATCCCCTTGGGAATCCCAGGTTGGTCCCCCACGGTGTCGACTGCCAGCCTTGCTGGAGGACAGAAGAGGGCCGGGGGCTCTGGGGTCTGCCTGATGAACTCGGACGCACTGTCTCCAGAGCAGCCGCCACTTGGCACGTGTAGCTATTGAACACTTGAAATGTAGCTACGCAAGGGAGAAACTAATTCTTCATTTTATTTAATTTTAATTAATTTTGATCTTTGAGTCCCATGAGGCTAAGTACCTATCATACAGGACAGTACAGGTTCCAGAAGAGAAGACTGAAGGCTTGGGACCTGGGCAGGCAGAAGGGAGGAATCATGTACTCAGGGCACTGAGGCAGAAGAGGGAGGACACAGGTGACCCAGGTCAGCTCTGTCTCCCTCTGGACTTTCGAAGGCTGAGCACCTCATTCCTTGGTGTGGAGGGAAAAGACGGGGAAGCTCATATTATTGAAATTGAGCAGTTCATACTGGGCTGTCTCACCATTCAGTAAGTGGGGTGGAGGAGACAGGCGCGAACAGCAGACTGCGAGTTTGGACCTAGAGAAAATGACCACCCCCCGTGGGGATCCACAGCTTAGAAACCTTGCAGGAAGCCTGCGTCTCATCCCAGTTTTATATCATAATGGTATTCCAGCCCAGGAGAGAAGAAACTGCCCAAGGGGGACAGAGCTAGAAGAATCAGGCCTCAGGATTCAAGGCCAGATGCCCAGGGAAGGTAGGGCCTGATCAGAGCGGCCGGAGTTGGGGGTCTGTATGGCCTGCCTAGTGGGAAAACCTGATGGTGATAAGGCATACTTTCCTACCAGTGTTGACTGACCCAGGGTGGGGAAAAAGTGAGGTCAACCAGAGATATTTTCCCGGAGAACTCTGTTTTCCCCATGGCTATAATGGGGCAAGGAAGAGCTGCTTGGCTTTCTTTCCTGAGCTCTTGCTTCTAGTAGCTTCCTGTCACCTTGCACAACCTGTAAGGCCCTGGCAGGCGCTGGGAGTCCTCAGGCTTTGTCCATCCTTAGCCACCAGGATAAAACCATGGACCTATCTGTCTGGGAGGTGAGCTGTCTGAGCACAATGAAGAAAGAGCCTGAGATAGGGTGTAAGGAGGGAGCAGGAAGGCAGGGCGAGCTGTGGAAGGATCAGGGGGATGTGCCTTTCCCCTAGAGAAAGTGAGCCCCCCCCCACCCGCAAGCCCCAGTCTCCCTTTGTGTTCACTCTTTCCTCCCAAAGCAGCAGCAGGCCAAGGGCGCTGGGCCAAGCAGGGAGGGAGCGGCGGGGGGCAGGCTGGAGCTGAACAGCCCAGCGGCTCTGGAATGCCAGGCATCCAGGTCACCCGCGGCTGCAAGATTACTGGCTCCAGTGAGGAGCCAAGAACAGCCTGGCGCTCGCTCCCCAGGGAGCGGAAACGCCTCCAGGCTGGCCCCCCAGAAACTCTAGGCTCCCAGAAACTCTCCTGTGACTTCCTTTCTTTGGCCCCAGAAGTCGGGCCTTTCCTACAGGACACCCCATTCTGCCTCCTCCCAGCAACCGGTCCTCTCCAGATTCCTGCCCCCCCTGCCCTTTCTTCCTCTCTCCCAGAGACCTCAAGTCAGTGCCACCTCACCCTACCCAGCCAGTCCAGGCTAGCCTACCTCCTGGCCTACCCACCTCAGCCCCAACCCCTTCAGTCTCCCCCATTCCCTGCCGTGGGCAGCACAGTCCAGGTCCAGGGCTCTGAGCCCTCTTTGAGGAAGAAGGAGGTGCTGCCAGACAGATCTCAGTCCTGAAGCTGCTCCACCATTTCTGGACACACCCTGCTAGCTGTGCCACCCACAGATTTCCTTATGGGTTCTTTGACTCGTTCTTCAAGGCCACCCTCACCCAGACACCAGCCACCCCCATTCCACTTCTCTGCACAGACCCCAAATATCGCTATAGCACATAGCAAGAGCATATACGGTAGTAGGAGTTCAATAAATAACAGCCTCTCTTTGTCTCTTCTGATTGTTAGTTTCCTGCTGCTGAGCTCAGGGTTTCCTTTGTCCCCCCTCTCCCCCCCACCCTTCCCCTTGAGCCTTCCAGCTGTTTCTTCACCTGTGGCCTGCTCTCCAGCCCTGCCCTCCCCACAGAGCCTCCTTCTCTGGCCACTGGGAAGCTCCCAGTCACTAGTTTCCAGGGCCAGGGCACCCTGTTTCCTTGACTCTGTGGTTAGACCCTGCTCCTTCCTCAAGCTTACCCCCTCTCTTTTCACCTCCTCGCCATGATGTCTTCCTGGGCTTCCTCTCGTCCTCTGCTCAACACCTGCCAGGTACTTAGCACAGTTCTGCTGATGAACAAATGAATGACTAAATGGACTAGCCAATGACGAGCTCAGCCACTCTTTAAAGAGGCTTTGACCACCTCCTTTAGAGAAGCCTCCCAAACCTTTCTTTAGACCGGACCTGTTGGCTAAGCTCCAGGAGCCCATTTTTGAGGCCTGCAGGTGGCCCCACTTGGCCGCCTTGTCATGGCCCAGCTCCATCATGCTCCCTAGCTTCCCACCTGCTCATTGGGCACCCCTAACCTTTTTGTTGCCTATACCTCCCTGGGAAACTCACTCTTCCTTCTCTTTCATATGTCTCCAGGGCTATCCTGACTCCCCACTGCCCAGTGACCTCTGCTTCTGAAGGACACTACACTCGTAGCCAGCACCACAGCTCAGCAAACCACTGCTCCCCACCTGTCCCTCTTGTGTCCACTGATATCTCCAATAAAGAGAGAACCAGATGTTATTTTCCTTCAGAAGCCAGTTCAGTATATGCTGGTACATAGCAGGCATTCAGTAGACCTGTGCTCAAAGCACTGTTTTGACAAGGCCAATCCTCCCTGTTCAGAGGGGCTGCCATGGTCCCACCACCCACACATCTGTCCGGGCTCCTCCAGAGTAAGTGAGACCCCTACTTACTCTGAGCAAGCAGCTTGGCCACCATGTCCTGACTGCCTGCCTGGGCCTCCTGCGTCTTGCTTGCCAGGCGGCGGTTTGCAGATTCCAATCTCTCTGTTTGAAATAAAGGAAAGATGTTTTAAGGAAAGATATTTGAGTATCAGAAGATGCTGCTTGCCTGGGTATGCCCTGGAGGCCTATCTGTGGGGCTGTATCCTCTAAGCTGGGGATGGGGTCAGCTCAGGGCCTAGGAGGAGGGCCACACAGGTGAAAGCTCCATGAGAGGCTCCAAGGTCCAGAACGCAGAGACACGCATCTATTAGAGTGGCCCCCAAGAGGTCTCAGCTTGGCCCCCTTAGAGTCAGTTATAGTTCTTTTTGCAGAGGACAGATTCTGAATAGTTCCCTAAAACAGAGGAATCAAGCCTCTGCAGGCGCTCCCGCCCCTCCACCTGGGTGACCTGCTCTCACCTCTAAGATCCCGGTTGAAGTCCTGCAGCCTCCTCATTTCACTATCCATCTTGTTCCGCATGGTCTTCTCTAGGGCCTCCCGCTTGGACGAGGCTCTCGTCAGGCTCTCGTGGGCCTCAGAGAGCCGCTGGATTTCACTTTCCAGCTGCAAGAGGTAGACAGAAGAGCTGAAGGAAGGGGAGAGCTCCCAGGGGCTGTGTGGCTTCAAAGTCCCCCTCCACGTGCCCAGGCTTATCTGCTCTCCATCAGAGGTGAGAGAGGAGAGGATTAAAAACCCAGGGCAAGAAATCCAGGTGGCAACAGTAGGAGGGTCAGAAGCTTGTAGCCTCCGGAGGTAGATCAGCAAGCAAGGGTACTCTGGAAGAAGCTGCCTCCAGGGTGACTAAATATAGCTTTCTTGTGCCCATGTCCAGAAAGAAGCATTTCACTTTGGTCTGGCTTCTGCTGAGAAATCTTAGCCCAGTGGGCCCTGAGTGGGCACAAAAAAATTCCAGCCATGTTCTGAGGTTTGACCTATCTTGGACACCACAGGACAGCCACAGGAGTCTTGAGGCCACCTGCTAAAGCTGAACACTCAGCGGTAAACCTTCACTAAAGAATGAGGTCCCAGACCCTAGCCTGAGCCACCTCTGCCTGGAGTATTTGATCCTCTGGCCATCGCCATCCACAAAGAGGGCCAGCCTGCCCCTCCTACTTGGCTGCGGGCAGGTTCCGCACGTGCTCCTAGCTGGCCTGTGATTCTAATAAGTCGCTCGTTTTTTCCAAGAGGAGGGGCTTTCTCTTTGGCCAGGGCTGGCCTAGAACAGACTTGCTGTTGTGTGGGGGACACAAAGGGCTCTCTGTGGGAGGTGTCCACGGGAGGGGGTGTGTGCAGGGGAAGGGTGCGAGTGTGCAGGGAGCTGGTGAATGGGCTCTTTCTAATCACCACTGGCCAGCAACTGCTCATGCTCCAGACCTGCTCTGTCGGCCTCACGGCTGCTCCCCAGCTGTCTGGAGTCAGCCTGGGCGGGTGTAAGAGTGATGAGGGGGTGGGGACCAGAGGGATAGGTGAAAAGCCCAGCCAGACAAGCTTTCAGACTCCTCTGCCTCTCTTTCGACTGCCTACTCGCCAGTCAGCCCTTCGGGGTCCCTTCTTCCCCTTTCCCCTAGAGGCTCCAGCAGGGCCTACCTTCTCCATGCGGCCAGCCTTCTCCGCTGAGCTCTCGAGCTCTCTCTGTAGCCTCTCGTTGTCCCTCTGCAGCCTGGCATTCTCTCTCAGCACAGTCTCCATCTGGGCCAGGTGGGCACTGGAGGCCTGGGTACTTGCTGGCCCCTCTACCCCAGGTGGATTGAAGGAGCCTAGGGGGCCATGGCCAAGAGCAGCTGGGTGTGGGGGTGGGGGGTGCTCCAGGGGCTGCTGCAGGTACTGGTACTGCTGCTGCTGCTGGAGGAACACAGGAGGCACCTGTGCCTGCAGGATCCTGGGGAACAGAAGAAACAGTGCTCAGAGACTGCACAGACTCACCCTAGAGCAGTCCTGAATTGGCCCAGCCCTCCTGGGCATATTGGAAAGACAGGTCAACTCAGCCTCCCCACAGTGGGGAAGGCCACTTCCACATGGTGTCTGTGTAAGATGCACAAGGTCTAGGAGACTGGGGCTAGAGGGGCTCTACATCAGGAAGCTTGTTCATTCCCAGCTTCGCTGTGGCCAAGGCCTTGGGGATCAGCCTGAACAGTCCTGGACCTCCTAAACAACCAGTGCTTAAATAAGGCGTCTTAAAAAAATGCACACTTGATCCTTCTGATCAAAAGCAGGTTCTTTTTTGGGTCTAGAGGCCACATCAATCATGACTGAGCACATAGCCTTCCAGGTCCCCGGGCCACTTGGTGGCTGAGCCCCAGCAGCTACCCGTCTCTGTCATGAGCCTCCAATTTCAGGCAGTGCTTTGGCACCTGCCCGTGCAAAACACTCACGTTTTCTCCCTCCTATTTTGGTCCTAGCACTCCTTGCAGAAACATTTTTAGAAGACTGTGGCTTAGGTTAGAGCATGAGACAGATGTCGGGGTAATAGTCTGAGCTCCAGAGTCAGACAAAATAGGAATTCAAATCCCCAAGGTGCCAGCATGGCTCTGCTAAATCATGAAGGTAAGAGTCTCTAGCCTCAAGGGGGTTTGCCAGGGCCACATGAGACCTGGCGGCATGCTGGGTCTATAGCAGGTGCTACCATAATGGTGGCCTATCCACCAGTTCTTCTAACGATGACCATAGCTTACTCTCTGTTTAAATAGTAAACGTGAGACCCAAACACTGGATTTTCTTGGGTATAGGGGCCACCTCTAACCCACTGCAATAGCCTGATTTTAGGGACAATGTTCTAATGGCCTCTAGCACTGGTGTAATACCAGACTCAGGGGCCCGTGTCAAGAGAAGAAGCAAACAGCAAGAGGCACAGAGGGTCACAAACCCTTTCTGGGGCCCTGTGACTCCAAGTGTAAAAGAACAGACTGCCTCAGTTTTACCAGGAACCCCACGAAACCCCATGAAAATTTAATTCCACTTCTGGGTCCATCATCTCAGCACTCATGCCCATCTTCCCCTTGATCCCTCCCCTGAAGCCTTGCTTCCCTGTTCTTCTTAGGACCCTAGGCTGAAAGAAAAGTCCCTGTCCCCAGGTCCCAATAAACAATCCTCATCGGTTCAGCCCAAAGAAGAGGCCGGGCAGATGTGTTTCTCTTACTTCCTAAGGTAGAGCTTCCAGTGAGAGCTGAGCACAGGGTCCCCACTGGAATGTCCAAACTCTCCCTGCACTGCTAATTGTGGCATTCTCAGGGTTGCTTCATGAACTTGCTCCCCCTGCACTGGGCCAGGCAGACACAACTGGCATTCTTTGGGGATGACTTAGCTCCGAGAAAGAATAGTCTCCTTTCCCTTCACACTTGCTCTCCCTTCCCCTCCCCCTCCCTCTCCTTTTTGTTCTCCTGCAAACAGTCTACTTCCTTTCCATGATATTATCTTTTCCTGACAGGGTTCAATAAGGCTGGTCCCAAAGAAGAAACCACGACTCAGCTTCCGAAACTCTCCCTGACCCAGCCCTGAGAAAGGAGATAAGGAGGGGGCCTGGGAGGTGGAGGTTGGAGAGAACCCACAAGCCTCTGGCTCCTGCTTACCAACCCCCTCCAGTCACTCATTTCTCCAGAGCAAGGAAAGGCCAAATGGTGGGAAAGTGGGTGACTAAGTGAAGACTCAGCAGGCATGAAGAGAACCAGACTTTGACCTTGAGCCACCAGCTGAAGGGAGTCTGCAAATCCTCAGGCCCCTCTGTGGGGTTTCCTGGACCCCTGTCGGGGGAGACACGGAGCATATAAAATGAAAAGCCTGTGTCAGCTTCATTTCTAGGAACCCATATGTCTGCAAACTCTTTGGGCTTCCTGCCTCCCCTGATCTCCCTGCTTCCATTCTTGCCCCTTGGGATCCATTCTCTATAAGCAGCCAGAAGGGATTTTTTAAAAAGGTAAGCCAAATCACATCCTCTATTCCTTGATTTTCAGAATCAAACTCTGAGTCTCCCCTGCAGCCTCTCCCAAGCCTCCACAGAAAGGGGCTCGCCTGGATCCAGAATCCTCTCCCCTTACAGGCTCCAGCCACTTGGAGCACATGGAAAAACATGAAAATAAATGAATAATAGAAAGAGATATGGGGAAAGATGTCTAAGGAGGCCACAGGTCCTTTCTGCCTCCAGTTGGGAATGCCTCCCAATAATCACAGAAAGCAAACTGTCCACTTATTCTTAAAAATCTCTAGAGAAGGTGATCCCACCTTCTTCCTACTTAACTTGGAAACAATGTGGCAATGATTCCCAACCCTGTCTTTAGCAAGTTCTTTCCGAAACCTAACTTTAAATCCCCTGCTGTAATTCATACCCTCTGGACACCCCAGTTACTTGACTGCTACAGCTCATGAGACATGGTGTCCATCTCCGAATGAAAGCAAGGTGTGCCACTAAATTCTCATGTGACCTTGGCTAAGTCGCTGTCTCCTTCAGGCATTAGCTCCCCCTTTCCTCTGGGGCTTGCCAGCCCAGATATAAGGGACTGTGTGGAGGCTCTCCACCCTGGAAGGAAGTCAAGAGTTTGAAAGAGCCTAGTGGGCAGTTACCTGACTTCAGCATGCTGGAGGTGCGGGCTGCCTCGGGTGCGGTACCGTGGGTCGGTGACAGCAGTGGTGGTCTCATGAGCTAGCACAACATGCGGGTACTGAGGTGGAGGTCCACGGGGCTCTGGACCCTCGGCAGAAGGGCCCCGGGGTGGGGGACCCTGCTGGTTTCGGGCCAACTGCGGGAAGCTGTGGGAGGAGCTCATGTGACTGGGGGCCCGTGCACCGTTCCTCTCCAGGGACAGCTGCAGGAGCCGTTCACTCAGGGAGCGCACGTGCCCATGCCTCAGCTCCCGCAGGGCTTCATCCTGTCTTCGATTGCCTCCAGGGGCGCCACGGGGATCCCGGTCACTAACATGTGGCCGCAGCCCCGCCTGCTGGGCCCCATAGTATTGTAAGTGGGCTTTTGCCTCCTCATAGGTGGGTAGCTCCTCGCTTTTGCTGGGCTGTGGGCACAGCCGGTAGAGGGTGTTCTCTGCTAAGTGGGTCTCACCGCCGTGGTGCTCCTGGCCCTGGGGCTCCTGCCTTGTGGCCTGTTGCAGCACCTGGCTGTCCTCCGGTGGCAAGATCTCCAGGGAGGCCTGGGGGCTCCCTGTGCCCCCAGCTCCAGCCCCACCCCGCAGGGCCTGCTGCTGAATGGCCAGCAGTGTGCGTGTCTCAGTCAAGTTGCCATAGCGTAGCTGCTCCTGGATGAGGCGATGCAGGACTGTCCCAGAGGAGTCTTCCAGCGTCCTCATGCTTCCTTGGCTTGCACACACCCGTCTGGACAATGGCCAGCGGCACGTGGCCCCAGGGCACCTGGGAGGAAAAAGAAAGAAGAGCCATCAGTGGGAGCACATGGAAAAGGGGGGAACTTTCCATTACAGCATAATGGTAAAGAAGACGGTTTAGAGTGCCACACAAGCCTGAGTTCAACTGCCAGTGCTGCCCCCTACTGATCAAGGCAAGTTACATAACCTCTGAGCCTCAGTTTCTTCATCAGAAAAGTGAAAAGAATGCTTGCCTCCTGGAGTTGAAATTAAAAGCAGCAGTGGCTGTTGAGATCCTGGTGCACTATAAATCCTTGACAATGGATTGCCATTATAATCATATTCATGGAGACTTACTATGCCTAGAGAAAGACACCAGTCCCTAGAAAGTAATCAATAAGGAACCACAGCCTCCTGCAGTTGGTCACCTATCAAAAGCCTGATGAGAGACTCTAGGGCAGGCCTAGTTCAAATCTAACCACTGAACTGTCCCATCCAGGGTTGGACAGGGGCCCAGTTTATTGGCAGTTCAGCCCAGTAGAAGCCCTAGGCAAACAGCACCCAGTACCCTCTAGAATGAAGCATGTCTGAGCCCCAGCATTGGCACAGCTCACTCAACACCCTTTACCCTGCCAAGCCTTCCCTGTCATGGGATGACCTTGGCAGTTACTCTGCAAGGTGAATGGGAAGTAGGAGAAAATGCATCTGAATTGGTGAATAAGGGACGAAAGAGAGGCTACAATAGGACAATGGTTTTGTGAGATGAGGCAAAAAGGTGCCACCCATTAAGATTTGTGGGTCAGTCATAGTCTGTGTTGACAGGATCTGCACTGGCACTCCAGGAAAAAGAAAGGAAGAAAGGATGGATGGTGTCTTTGAGTTTACAATTTACCCCCACCCCCACTGCTTGGGAAAGCCCCCTATCATCCTCCAGCCCCATAGCAGAGGGGCACTCAGCACCTTCTTGACATTAGTAATAGCCACTTGAGCCAAATGGAGGATTAAGGGAGCAAGGGGGAGGCTCTTGGTTGCAGGGACCTGGGGGACGTGAGTGCTGGCAGATAACATCTCCTGAGGATGGTGTTCCCTTCCGACCTTGGGCTCCCAGTGGCTCATGCCTGGAAGGCTGCCTGCCTCACCAGGCTTCCTTTCCACAGCCTCCTCCAACACAAACCTCCAAACAGATTCAGGGAAAGCCAAAGAAAACCCACACCTCCACAGGTCCCGTGTATATGGGGGGAGGGGTGTGGGAGGAATGTGGCCCTTCCTCTCTCACAAAACTAGCCCCAGTGCGCTGCTGCAGTTTGGGTTTGGCAGATTGACAGAGCAGCCATTCCCAATCCACTCCCTCCTCCCAGGTGCTCAGAGCTGAGGAGTGGGAGATGAATCTGGAGGGCTTCTTTGTCCTCATCCTTCCTGGCACTCCATCATGCTGTCCCCTCCCCCTACACACGAGAGGAGTGGGGATGCATGACTCCAGAGCTACCAGAGGCAACACAAACAGGAATCAATTTGCCCTAGAGTTTCATCCGCGGGGCATTTTCTAAATTCATCACCGTCGGGCTGACTCCCGCCGAGGAGGAGCGGGGACTGCAGACCTTTCCGGAAACATTCCTGGCCACCTTCCCCAAACAGGGAGCCTGGGAACAGGGAACACCTCCTCGAGGCCTCTTACCCCGTGTGTGTGGCGATTAAGACCCGCCCATGCACATCCTTTCGGCTGAGCGGCTACTACAATCTGCATACCCCCACCCCTGCGGTGCACCTCGGCTGGGCTAGCGCGCCGGGCTCTCTGAACCCCCACCTTCCTAAGCAAGCACGCATCTCTGGCTTTTGCTTGGGCTCACTCGCCTAAACACCGGAGTGAGGGTCTGTCTCTAAGTCTGATCACGCCGCAGCCAGAGATCCCGTGCTACACGGACTCCCCGCGGACCTCGAGCACTGGGGGGCTGCTGGTGCGCCCAGAGAGCGGGCCGCGGTAGCCGGTGACCCAAGGAGGTCTTTAAGTGTCGCGGGTCCGCCTCCTTCTCTCCCTCGCCAGCCCTCTTTGTTTTCCGAATGCTCCTGCGCTGACGTCACCGGGCTGGACGGCAGGCTGCATTCTTTCTAAGTGAGAGCCAGTTCGTGGCTCCAGAGAGTATTTTCCAAGGAAGACAAAGAGGAATCTTGGGCTAGTTGGGAGCAAAGACACCTGTAACCCCCACCTAACCAGATCAGCCCCCCCCCCCAGGTCCTACGACTTGAATTCGAAGCGGCACCTCCTGCACTATTCCGCGCCCCTCTCCCCGACCCGCGACCAAAACAGGAACCGAGCTTTCTCTAGCGACTGCCCCCCAGGCGACCCGTGGTCCTTCAAGGACCCCCCACCCCAGGCAGGCGGCGCGGCGCACCCCGAGCGGAGTGGCCCTTGCCCGCCTTTGCAGCTGCCTGGAAAGGGTGCACTGTGCCCTGAGGACGCTGGGTCCACCCGGCTCCGGCTCCAGGAAGACCCGCTGCGCCGGAGTTCGGGCTTCAGCGCGTCTCTGCCAGCCCCACACATTCCCCGAGCGCCGAGTAGCCTTCCTTACCGCTGCGGCCCGCGGGGTGCTCGGCTCGGTCAGACCCGACGACCCGGCCAGGCTCCGCTCCGCTCAGCAGCGGAGGTGTGTACTCGGCGGTGTCGCCGACGCTCTGGCCGCTCGGGGTCCAGCGCGCAGCCCCAGGGTCGGCCCCCGCCGGAGGCGGCTGCTATGCCAGGAATGTGAGTTTCAGGTTCCCCCTCGGGATCAAAGCGAACCACAAATAACCTCTCAGCGCGCCGCCCTCCTCGGTCCTACGCCTCCTCCCGCTCCCTCCTCCTGGCCCCCGCCTTCCTCCGGGGAGGCGGCGCTGCGGGCCAGGAGCCGGGCGGACACCGGAGCTCCGTTCCTTCGCTGCCAGGGCCCTCCAGGACGCGCTGTGCCCCTCCCCGCCCCGCTCCCCGCCTACCCCACTCCCGCCACGATTTGCCTTCAGAGCTGCTGGGGACAAATTAATCCAACTCAGCATTATCGTCCCAGCCCCCTCCGCGCCTTCCTCTCACCCCTTCATCCTTTGGACAGAACGACACCGAGGGATGTACATCTATTGTCCCTGAGGAATTCTGGGCGTTACTGCAGGAGAAGGCTGGGAGTGAGGGTGGGGACTGTGTGTGTTTGTGTGTGTGTGTACAGGGGTAGGGAGCACTGCACAATTGTCCCTATCTGCTTAGTTTGGACCGTGCCTCTGCCGAAGAAATGACTGTGCTTCCTGCACGAGCGTCTTCTCTAAGCCCCACGGCTTTCACCGGCAGCGGCGACCTTTGAAATGCACTTTTATTGTTTACAAACACCTTCACCAGCTTTTTAAGGACCTGCCTCCACAGGAAGTGTGAATCTGGGTTGGAAAATGTTCTGGTTAATTTGACCCACCTAACTGACTGAATCATCCTCCGCCAGGCGCACTGTCCAACTCTAACAGAAAGTAGTGATCAGCACCCCTTTACGCAGATCGCACGGCGTGCCACCACCCGCTTTTCACCTCGTCATCTCTTATTCAACCCTCCCAGTCATCCTCCCAGGGAGCTCTGTTACCATCCCTGTGTTATAAATGAGGACACCGGGCTCAGAGAGGTTAATTAGCTTGCCCAGGGTCACACAGAGAGTAAGTGATGAAGCCAGGTAATCACTGGGCTGCAGTTTCTCATTCTCAAAACCTTGTCACAGCCACCAGAATCCAGGCTCCTTCGTGGGACAGGGGAGGCTCTGGGAGCCCACCTCTCTCCATCTGCCTTCTCTCCGTTTCAGTCTCTTCATTTCCTCCTACACCCCTGCCAGCCAGGGGCCCTCCCTTATGTCGACTTTTGTTGCTCCTGCTGTTTCTCCTCTGGATGGGATTTTCTCCTCTGCCTTTAGGACCTTTCTTCCCCCACCTTCCCACTAGGCTGGTCCATCTGTGCTGATGGAAACCCATTCTTCAGAAAGCGCGCTCTGACACAGCTTCCCCATCTGCTGTCCTCTTCCCCCCACAGCTCTGTGTGCCATTTCTGAGCCCTAACCACACTGGGCCTCCCAACACCTCCCAGTGTGTGTGTGGGGGGTGGGGGTGGGGGGGTGGAGTCAGGCTGCTATCCAAGTTGAGAGTCAGGGCCGACTTCCACCCTTAAGCAGGTCATCTCCTCCTCCCCTCACCATGGAGTTTGCAATTCCCAAATCCACTGGAGGGGACCAGGGACAAGAAAACTTTGTAAGTTCAAAGAGCTATTTACTATCCAGGGACATTGTTAATTTTTAATAAGGCCCTCCCCCCAAATTTGTGTATATGTGTGTAATTTACTTGGAAGCCAAATATTGCATTTCAAATAGTGACCAGCTCTGAGACAAATGAAAAAATAAGTCATTTGTGTCAAGCCAAGGGATATTTAGCCATCCAAGGACCATGTTACAAAGAGAAGCTATGATCAATTTGCCACTGTGTCAGCTAGACACACTAGGTAGGAATTTGAGAAATGAAAAGGAAGAGAGAAGAGGTCCCCAGATGGCCTTACCCTGTGGACAGCATTCTTCTTGGAAACACTTAGTGGAGGTGTGAGAGTGAGTGTGGGCATGTGCACTCTGGGGTTGCAAAATAAGGGGAAAGGTCACATGGTACAGTTCTGTCTTTGGGGCGTTTAGGGGACACCTGACAAAACGTTTGACAAACACATTCTTGAGATGGTTGCAGAAAGGGGCAGGCCCCAGGCAGCTAGAGTCAAGGAGATGCATCTTGCAGTGAGCAAGTCTGCTGCAGACATAAATAGACCCTCGTGGCTACTCACCTCTGTGTCCCAGAGCAACAGAAGCTGGAGAGGGATCCCGAAACCTGAATGGGAAATTCATACACACACTTTTCTTCTCCTTTTTCCTCTTCTCTGCAAGGAGGATGGAGGGTAGGGCCTCCTTGGCAGGGCAGGGTCCGAGGCCTCAGAGGAGCCTGCCTCAACTAGCAGCCATAGCTAGCTTTGCAGGGTAGTTGGGTGAGAGGGTCACCACAGCTCAGGTGTGCTGAAGGCAGGTGTGCACAGGTAGGCACTGGGCTGGGCAGCCTGCTAGCACATACACCGTCTTCACTTAAAGTAGGGGAAGAAGGCTTGCCTAGTGAGCTAAGGTTTTCTTCCTTCCAGCTTTGTCTCTCTCCATCCACCTTGATCTTTCCTCCTGCAGGTAATGATTCTTCCCAGATGACAATGTGGCTGGCTGGGTCTGGAATCCCGTTCAGGAAAGATGCAGAGGTGACCCAATTCTCAGAGTAAGCCAGGGTTGATGCCTTTGCTCTGGAAAGTACAGCTCCTAGGGGTGTGGCTGCATCGTAGATGTGTACAGGGTTTAGCAAGGGATCCAGGCACCCACACCCTCATCCCTCCTTAGCCTGGACCTGGGATCAGGCCTGGCCCTGCAGCTGCGTCTCACTGTACCCAACAGGAATATGACGGTGAGTTTGAGCTGGACCCTAGCAGCTCCTTCCTATAGAGCTGGAAAGGGAATGGTCTTCTTATTTCCCAAATGGTTGATTGTTGAAGGAGGCGCTCCAGGGCCACGATGGCAATAACAAAGAAAGACTGCTAGTTGCAAAATCCTCCCAGTTTTCCCTGGACACTTCCTTTGATAGGTTATGGGGAATAGGAAGCCCACCAGAATCTGGAGCAGGTAGCAAATTCACAGGAAGTCCTAGACATTGGGATGGAAGTTCCAATGCTAGGATCTGGCATATTTGAGGGAAGGCATAAAGAAGGGAAGATTGGTTTACAATATTAATGTGACCCCAGACACCTGCCTTTTCTGCACAGCTTCCATGTACCGAGTGAGTACTGATTTGGTGAATGTGCCATTGTGCTTGGAAAGACCCTCTGCTCTTAGCAAGAGGCTGCATAGAATGTGAAGGAGGCCCTTGGTTTGCACGGTTTATTGTAGAGATGAGCCCAGGGCAGGTTTTGGTGGCTGCTGGGTCAGGGCCAGTGTGATGAAAGAGTGCCCCCTAGTGAGTCTCATCCCCACAGCTGGGTCAACTCCTCCCAGGGCTCCCAAGGTGGGTCTTGGGTTCCTGAGAGGGGTAGAAGGGGCATGTTTGGGACACGGTTTCATCCAGGGAACAGATGTCTCCCAGGCCCCCCAGAATGAACTAATGGCTCCCGTTGTGTTTCTGACTTTCCTCCCATTTCAGCCTCTCCTGAGTGGTCTTATTTTATTATATTAAAAAAATTTTTTTTTAGTTTAAATGCATTTTATTTTTAGACAACCTACCTGAACGTTTTTCTTAAAAACAATGCCTCAGCTGCAAATAAATCAAGGTCAAAATAAATGATGAGCTCAAGGTAACATCAGTCCTGTTTGTCCCAGTTTTGGTGTGTGGATGTAAAGCAGCCCCCAGTTATGATAAGTTATGGATCCAAACCACCAACTCTGTTAACATTTTTTTTTTTTTAACTCTCTAAACCATCCTCAAAGAAAATCATATATGAGGTCACACTATCCTCACAGTAGTCCAGCAGAGCAACCACGCCATCTGGATTTGGGTTTTCCCCAATAAAGAACTGGTAGTTTTTGGAATTAGCAAGAAAGTGCTTGATTTGTTCTGCATCCCCTGTCACAAAAGGTTTTACTCTTTTTTGGTCTCTGTGTTTCAAGTTTCCCTGTGATTGATTTCATGGAGTCTTTGATGTACTTCTTGTAGGCTTCTTTTGTGAAGCTGGTTTCCTGCAAATGATGGTTCATGACAATTATCAACACCAGAGACTACTGTGCTTTCCTGTTCTTTCGCCCTCAGGGTCTTCAGCGGAGGCATTTCCACCAATGAGCGAGTCATCAATGTTACCCTCATCAATGTTACCCTCCTGACCATCTTTCCCTCCAGCTCTAGGCACTGTCGGACCATGATCTCCTGGATTTTGGTAGTTGTGGGAGAACATCTCATCATGACTGATGAGATCCAGGTAGATGATCATGATGGCCACTGGAAGGAGACTGCGTCGTGGGGCGCTGGCTTAGCAGGAGCTCGGAGCGAGTGCGATGCAGGGGGAACAGTATAGCTCAATAAAAAGAGAAAAGATTAACAAAATCAAATCATACTACAATGTAAAAAGCAGTGCCCTGTTCTCCCCACCAAGTTCCATTCCCAAGAGACAACCACTTTCAAGTCTTCTGCATATTTTTTTATTTACACCTAAATTTCTGAAAAATACTCTTCTTCTATTTCATGGTGTTTCTGCTTTAGGTATTATCTACCTACTTCCTACTATGACAGATTAGGATAGAGCTCTTTTACACACACACACTCACACACACACACACACGCATGCACACTTCTCTTCCTCCATTCTCTTGATATGGCTATATGACATTTTTTTGGTTAGATCACTATTCAATGTTTATATTATTGTAAGTATGCAAATACTGTTAATAGCTGAATCACACACTGTGCCATGATTACGCTTCCTTTCTTATACTATTGTTTTTATTGGGGTTAAATATTTGTCTCATTTTTAAAAATTTTCTTGGTGTGCTATATATTTATCATTAACTTGTGCCCAAATGGACAACCGGCAGAACCCTAAAATTCCACTCAATGCATGTAGACATGTTGGTGTTCTATCAGGTCCATTTTGGTCTTGGTGGCATCCCTCCTGGGAAGCTGAGACAGCTTTCTCTCTGGCCCCACCAAACAGCTTTCATCTTGAGATCTTCCTTCATCTCCACTGAGGGCCCTTCCCCCGTTTCTCTTCTCTTTGTTTTCCCGTCTGCTAGATTCCTTGTTTTCGTCTTCTAGTAGCTTCCTAAGAATGGATCTGTGGGAGGCAAATTAGAAACAAAAGAGTCTTTTGTGTCTTAGAGTCTCTTTATGCTCATATACTATTCATAGTTGGCTGGGTATAAAATTCTAGGGTAGAAATAATTCTCCTTCTGTATTTTGAAAGGGTTGCTTCATTGTCATCTTGCTTCTAGTGTTGCCATTGAGAAAAAATGATGTGGTTCTGATTGCCGATCCCTGGATATATGTTGTTTTCTCTCTCTCTGAAAGATTTTAGGATTTTCTCTGCGTGTCTGATGTCCTGGACTTTCTGAGTGATGTGACTTGATATGTTTTTGTCCTTTGTTCTGGGCCCTTGATGGGCCCTTCAATCTAGCACTTCATGTCCCCAAGTGCTGGGAAATTTTCTCATAGGATTTCATGGTTACTTTTCTCCTGAAATTTCACTGTTTTCTTTTTTGGAATTCCAGTTATTTGGATGTTAGAGCTCCCAAAGTGATTCTGTAATTTTTAAGTTCTTTTTTTCCTGTTATCTTTCACTTCTTGGGGAAACTTCCACCACTTTATATTTCAATACTTCTAGGTTTTTGCTATCATCTTTAACTTTCAAGAGCTATTCCTTATCCTGTGTTCCCTTTTATAACACCATCTTCTTGTCTCACAAATTAATTAGCTTCTCTTATCCCCCTGAGAGTAGTAATTGCAATGAAAATTCTTTTCTTATTCCAATCTCCACATTATCTCTGTTTCCTTGGAGTTCATTTCTTCTGTTTGTTTGTTTTGTTCTCTGTTTTTCGTAGTTAAGGCTTCCCTCCGATGACTTTGGTTCTTGGCTGTATAGTCCTATTTAAGAGGGTGGCATTTCACAGCTGACAGGAGCCCCATGTGAGTGCAGAGCTAGTTTCTTGGTGGGTCTCACAGAAAAATGATGGGATAGGTTCCTGGCCCTGATGTTGGGGAACCACAAATAGCAGAATATGAAGGTCATTTCCCTTGGACAAGTCAGTGTCCCAGAGAAGAATCCCCTCTGAATCTCCTGCCTGGAGGCTGGAAGCCTGGCTTCCAGCATGTTGAGAGCAGAACAAGGAAGGGAAGCAAAAGGCATTGGGGGAGTGGGCTATGCCAGACCCCACCACTATCACCACTACCTTCAGTCTCTCCAGATGGTAACGCTCTAGCTTGGCAGTGGGATGGGAGAGGGAAGTGGTAAGGAATAGGTACTGGTCTTTTCATGTTGTGAGGGGTGGGGATCTCAGAGTGTGCTCTTCCTCATAAAGTTTTAAACTACCCCACCTGCTTTCAGCTTCACCCATGCCCCTGTCTTGGAGGTGTCTGGTGGCTCCACTTGCTATGAGTGCCCGAGGCTCTGCCGAACTTGCTTCTTCCCCTTCCCAGGCACTCAGCAGTGGAGAGAAAGTTATAATTTTACCTTTCCGCTCTCCATTTTCCAGAATTTTATTGCCATACTTTCCTGCTCTTTCCGCTCCTACCTTCTTTCGCTGAGGTATTAGGCTTTTTCCTTTCATCTCTTTCCTGTCCAGTAGGCAGATTTGGGGTGGAGCCACGGTGAAGAAACTGTTCTCTCCTCCTTGTTTAGACAGACTCAGCCTCCTCTTGGTTTTTCTAGCTCAGGTAGCTCATTCTAGACCTTGTCAGGGCTGGTGTGGGCACTTGGGGCAGGAAGCTGGCAAGCTCAGAGTTGTTCAGCTGGTTCTACGACTTTAGGGCTTGCTTTCCCTGCTGTGGGCTGGGTTCCCATACATCCGCCAAGGATAAGGCTAGGGTGGAGATGCTTCTGGGATGGTAGTACTCTGGATGACACATGGTACTCTGGTACTCTAGTACTCCAAAGATGCAGTCAGAACCTCGGAAAGGAAGACTGGAGACTTGGAGTTTTAGAGGCCTAAGAGCTGAGCCCACAGTTCCAGGAGGTGTAAGACACCTTCAGACACCACCCTGTCTTCCCAAAACCTGGGTATCTAGGAGAAAGCTGGCCTAGAGCTGCCTTTGCTTCCAGTTTTAGATTCCTTTCCTCTTCGTGCATTCATAGGAGAGAGTGGAGGGGAGAACACTGCCTCTCCCAGGCCCACCTTTTGCTTTCTCCTGAGGGCAGGGCGTCTGGCCTTTCATCCCCATTGGAAAGGTTCTGTTGTTGGACTGGGCAGGGAGCTGGAGAGTCACTTGAGAGATGATAACGTCTACCTTGTTTTGTAGAGAGGCTCTCAGGGTGTGTTGTGTGTGGTGCTCCACAAAACCTGTGTTCAAGGAGACTCCAAGGAACCTCCCTTTGAGGTTCACAATGGCATCAACTTGTATGAAGAATCTGAAAATTCTGGCAGGAAGGAAACCAGATATTTTGTTTAAGGCACCCATATAAGTGAGGACAGGGAAGAAATTAGACCGGTCTTCAAAGGTACCAGACAGCGGACAAATTGGAGTATAGAGCCCATCACTGTGGTAAAACAAGATGACTCCAGAGTTGACGACAGTGAAAATGCAGCCCCTATTTAGGCTAGTCCCTGCCTAAACTTTGTCGAAGGCCCAGCGAGTCTTGGCTGTCCTGCCTTCATTTTCATACTCTTTTAGCAGGCCCTTCACAGCCCCAGTCCAAATCCAAAGTGGCTGGTGTTGGAGGAGACATGGAATCTGGCACAGGAACCAAGGAGTGACCCTGGAGAGACACAGGGAGCGTTTCCTCTGAGCTCAGTGGGAAGACCCAGAAGGACAAGGGCTCTAGGGAGAAGAGGGCAGGAAGACGGAGAGGCAAGGACCATGGAGTCAGGCAGTGCACTTATTATTTTTGGACAAAGTCGCATCTACATAGTAAGATATATAATTCAATATAAAAGTATACATAATAGATAACAAAATCCAGCCATTTTGATGTATTTTGGTAATGGCATACAGTTGTATAACCCCAGCCATGATAAAGGTTTAGATCATTTTCATGTGTTTAAAAAATTTCCTTGTGTCCATTTGCAGGAATTTCCTTCCTCAATCCCCGGTCCACTTGGAGCACTCTGGCTCCACATCTGCACCTGGTTGGTTGGTTCCTTCGCTTCCTTCATTCTGATCTCAGATGATGTCTCCTCAGAGACGCCATCCCTGACCACGCAATTTAAAACACACACACACACACACACACACACACACACACACGCTGCTCTGCAGATACTCTGTCACATGACTCTTGTTCTCTATAGCAACAAGCTATTTCATTACTAATTAATACTTTATTTATTTATGTGTTTGATTATTTTCTTTTTGTTACTCTACCCCCAATTGAATATAAACTTGACTATGTCTTTCTTCACTGCCTATTCTCAGTGCCAAGCATAGTGTCCAGCACATAATAGCTGACTTATAAGTACTTATTGGACCAATGAATACCAAGAAGAAAGGGAAAGGGGAAAAGAAGAAAGCAAGAAGAAAGAGAGAGGACTAAAGATTCAGGAAGGGAAAAATGAAGGGAGGGGAGAGAGAAACAGTACCTCCCAGTGGTTAAGAGCCAGGGTGTTTGCATCAATGTCATCTTAGCAGTATCATCACCTCATTCACTCCTACCTCAGCCTCATGGTTGTAAGATGACCACTGTAGCTTCAGCTAACAAATCAGCCTTCCAACAAGTAAGAGGGTTAAACCCAAAGAAAGCCAGACTAAAGAATGCATGCCCGCCCCCCCACCCCCAACCCCGCCAATCCCCCAAGTCAGCATTCCTTTTTAAAAAATCCAATCTGACAATCTTTGGTTTTAATTGGAGCATTTAGTCCATTTATATTTAATGAAATTTCTAATATATTTGGGTTTACATTTACTCAAATCTCATTATTTGTTTCACTTGTTTTATGTTCCTTTTTTCCCCTCCTTTCTTGCTTTCTAAGTATTTTTTATTTTTTCATACCATTTAGCTTTTTAATTATATATTCTTTAATTTTTGTGTGTTTTTTTTGGTGGTCAACGTAGAGTTTGCCATATGTACCCTTGACATTAAAATTTAATGTAAACTTATACTTTTACCACTTCTAGGACAATGTAAAGGTTTTAGAACAGTAAATCCATTCAGTTCCCTCCCATTTTTTTCTGTTCTTGTTGTCAAGTATTCTAATTCCATATATTTTTTAAACCTCACAAGGCATTATTATTATTTTCTTATGCATTATCAATATTCATTTAGATTTACCCATATAGTTACCCTTTTTCTTGCTCTCTATTCCTTCCTTCATCTCCATGCTTCCACTTGGGGTCATTTTTCTTTTGCTCTATAAGTCCCCTTAATGCGGGTTTGCTGATGGCAATAGCTCCCTGTTTTTACTGATTGGAAAAGGTCTTTTATTTTCTCCTTCCTCCCTGTGTGTGGAGAAGCAGAACACTCTTCGCTGCCAAGGTGAGGCTCATGTTGAGCTGGGTTGTCCTTTTGGACAACATGGGCTTGATGGAAAGTCCACACCCTGTTTGTTGGGTGTGAGAGGCATTCAGCAAAGCCAGTGCTTGACAGAAGTCAGAGGCAGTCATTCAATTCTGACTTGGGCCAAAGGATCAGATCTGGCTCTGGTCACATTTCGGAAAGAGAGCTGCTCTTGGCACGTCCTCTCACAAATCCTCATTCTCCACTGGGCAGCTATCGTGTCAGGGCCTCCGAGTCCAGCCGCCCTCTGAGCAGGTGGTGTGGGGAAGGAGAATTGCTGAGTCTACCCAAACCTCTACTTTTGCACACAGTAGAATAACTTTATCAGACCTCCTTTCTTCACAGGGAAACTAAAAAAACCTTTTGTAAGTTGCTCTCCCGTTGAATTCCTCAGATAAGCCTAAGGCCTGTGAGGATGAAAGTGAGGCCCCCTTCTCCAACCAACTCTCGTTGGTCAAAGTGACTCTGCCTGGATTTTTTAGACCCGAGAGGGTCTGGCCCAATGGGAGTTGGTGGCCCTGTGGATCCCAGAGTCAGGGCAGTTCAAGTCTTCTCCAGATAGTGCTCTCTGGGCCTGTGGCCCCAGCTGCCCAGTCCCTACACCTTATCCTCCACATCAAGCAGGAAAACCACACCAGAGTAGAGGGCAGGATGAAGAGACATTAGGCAGCTTCCTTCCTCGCCCCCAAATCACAGAAGCCCCATCTGCCAAAGTGAGTAACTGCCTATATCGAGGACACAGGAAACAAACAAAACAGAAACAAAGCTTACCTCTGTCTGGACTCTGGCTCTCTCTGGGAGCAGGAGGAAAGTTGGAATGCATTTCTAGTGGGCTGCCTGTGTTTAGTTATTTTTCTACAGGCTAAAGAGAGAAGCTGAAAGCTTTTCCTTCTCTAAATTTTATTTTGCTGAGCAAAACAAAAACTCATTCTAGACTCTTCCCTCTGTCTGGAACACTCTTCCCTTAGATAGCTTATGGCTCATGCTCTTACTTGCCATTCTCTGCTCAGATGCCACCTTCTCAGGAGGCCTTTCCAACCACCTCATATAAATAAATCTACAACTACTGCCACCCGCTCTCACCACCCACCAAAAACCCTGGTGATTCTCCATTCCTCTTTACCGCTTTGTTTTTCTCTGTCACTCTGCTTTATTTATTATCTTTCTCCCCTCACTGCACTGTCAGCTACCAGTATATGAAGGCCGCAAGGTGTATGTTTTACCCTCTGCTGTATACCAAGACAAAGAACAGTGCTTAGTGCTTAGTTGGTGGATGAGTTATTTATTGCTTCCTAAAAATTGCACCCAACGTGTGGTGGCTGAAAAACAACATTTATTACCTTACAGTTATTGTGGGTCAGGACTCTGGGTGCAGCTTGTCTGGGGCCTGTGGCTCAGCATGTCTCACATCAGGCTGCAATCACAATGTTGGCTGCAGCTGCAGCTTCATTCGAAGACTTGAATGGGGGAGGATGTGCTTCAAGCTCACGTGGTTGTTGGCAGGATTCAGTGTCTCACAGGCTGTTGGACTGAGGGCCTCAGTTCCTTACTGGTTGTTGGCCAGACTCTGCCCTTTGGTTTTTGGTACATGGGTTTCTCCACAGGGCAGCTCACTGCATAGCAGCTGACCTAATTAGAGTGAGTAAACAAGAAGAACCACAGAGAGAGTGTGAGCAAGATGGAAATTACCATCTTTTGTAAACTAATGTTGGATGTTATATTCATCATTTTTAGTGTATTCTCTTCATTAGAAGCAAGGTAAGTAGGTCCACTGCACACTCAAGGGGAGGGGATTATAACAAGAATGTAAGTACCAAGGAAACAGGGTCTTTGGGAGCCATTTTAGAAATTGCCAACCATATTGGACTTTCAGTTAGTGTTTGTTGAATGAATGAGTTTGGATAATGAGAGGGAGAGACAGGTAGGGGCATACAGCTGATAAGACATGGTTTTCTTAGTATACTGGAAAGCCAGGGGACATAGGCTTAAAGAGTTTGCCACTTTCTTCTTGTCATATGCTTCATATCAAGATTGATTAACTTCTACTCTGACTCCATCCTCCTTATTCACCCAAAATTACATGTGTGTATATGACATACAAATGGGAGGACAATTCATTCTTCAGAAAAATGAAGAAACTGGTGAGCTTACAAACTGGGCTCAGAGGTTTGTGAATTGCTTTCTGAGGAAAGGCTGGGGAATTTGTTAATTTTGGGAAAAGCACAATTTTTTCCACTTGTACAACTTGAATAAGGCTGAGTGCTTCCATACTGGAATTTTCCAAACCATTTCCATTTCTCAGATAGAGAAAAGGAAATTTGCACAAAGACTTATTTTTAAGAGAGAAATTAGTTATATCTGTGGTGTACTTTTTGTGTGCTCAGCATGAGGGATATAGAAGAAATAAAGGCACAGGAGCAACAGCTGGTGGGACCAGACCGAAAGTAGGGAGATAATAGTGAAACAGAAACATCATTGTCTCAATTATGAGGCTCCGATGTGGTGTGATGTTGGACGTCAAGAAAAAGGGACTCATATTGCTGACATGGGCAGGGTGGGTTTCTGGAAATAGGTAGATTAGAGCTTCACCTTTGAGTATGAACTGTTTGAATAGGAGGTGGGCATTCTAGGTGAGGAGCAGCATAGAAGAAAAGGCACAGAAATGGGAATTTGTGTGTCATGATCACGGGCAGAGAAATAGGCCTGAATAAATGGAAGGTATGTGGTAATGGCTCAGAAAAGAATGAGAGACTGAGTGGCAGGACCTTTCTAAGTTTAGGAGGGACTAAACTCCTACGCAGGACTAGTTCTTGGAAAAGAAGAGGAAAGTACTCAATTCTGGGGTAGTTAGCTCATCACTGAGCCCAGGAATGAGCTGCCTGCAGCAACAGCTTATGATGGGGCAATGTGGTGGGGCAGCTGCCGTGATGCCTTCTTCCTACCCAGAAGAAGCCTCTGGGAATATAAGTGGGTCTGGAATACAGCTGTTAGGGGACCAACAAATTTCATGCTTGTCTGAGTCCTGTGGCTCAGCCACAGAACCCAGACTCTTTGCGATTTGTTCTAAGATCAGGGAAAAAAAACCATCATAGGAGAGAAGAGGGCAGGGTCCATTAGAACCTCTGGGTGACGCCATCCCCTCTCTCTCCCAGTTTCGCCCACAATCCCTTTTTCTCTCCTTGTCCACTATCTCTCCTCTATTTTTCTTCGTTGCACTTACAGCCATCTGACACATTGTATGTTTGTCTTTCATTTGGTCTGTTCTCCACTGCACTTATATCCATCTGACATATGTTTGTTTGTGTTGCATATGGCCTGTTTTCTCCCCTGAACCATAAGCACTAAGCTCCATAAGGGCCAGGATTCCTGGAGACTACAAGAGTGCCTGCCTGATGCACAGGAAACACTCGTCTGTTGGATGGAAGGAGTGAATAATGCAACTGAGGCCTTGGTAGAGTGACAAGCTCTGCTAATAAAGAGCTTGATCTGGTTAGGAGGACTGGAGTGATTGATTTGCTGCCTTGCCCATAGCCAGGGCAGCTGCAAAAGTGTGTGTGTGTGTGCGCGCGCGCGCCTTTACCTGCAGAGAGAGCTTGCCCTTGCTGGGAACAACCCCCATCTCAGTCTGGGCACCAGGGAAAGCTGTGGGTGATGCAACCTCCCTCAGTGTCACATTGCCACCCATCCTCCAACAGCCTAACTTCCTGTGTCTCTGAGTTTGGGACTTCTGCCAGCCTGGAGCCTTGTACTTGCCTGCCCGCCCCCCCCCCCCCCCCAGATGCCTATAGGAGTTTCAACTCCATAATCCCCTCCTGCCAGCCTCGATGGGTCCTGGAACTGCCTCTGCATGAGACCTGGGCTGAAAAGAGCAGGCAGACAGGGGCTTTCCCCATACCCACCTCCAGCCCCAATAAACACCAAGGAAAGGGGCTGATCTGGTAGTAGTGTTTCAGAGGCTTCATGAATCCATAAAACATGCTTCATTTTTCTCAGAAAATGAGCCACTTTTTCCTCTTATGTTTTCATATGGTATCCAGAAGTTCCTGGATTTCCTGGAATTTACATGAAGAATTCCAGCTATTTCAGTTGTAGTTTTCACACACATAGCTACTGCCAACAGACTATGGCCATCTCGGGGGGAAGCCTGTGTGGGTGGAATGAGCTCCTCTCTGGAGCCTTGGAGATTTGTCAAGGACTTCTCTGCTGACCCCCTGCGTGTTGTTGGGTATCTTTTAAAACCAGTTTTATTGAGGCATCATTGGCATATAATAAACTACACTGAGCAATATGCTAAGCTTTGACTTAATATATGCACCCATGAGATCATCACCATGATCAAAACAGTGAACAGATCCGTTACCCCAAAAGTTTCTTTGTGCCCCTTTACAGCTCCTCCCTCCCATACCCAGGCAATAACTGATCTGCTTTCTGTTCCTCTAGATTAGTTGGCCTATTCTAAATTTTTATATAAATGGAATCATTCAGTATATACTCTTTTTTTGTCTGACTTCTTTCACTCAGCATCCCTGCGGTTGTGTGTCTCAATAGTTCATTTCCTTTTATCGCTAGGTAGTATTCCATGACATGCATATACCCCAATTTGTGTATCTGTTCGTGTTTTGATGGACATTTGTGTTTTTCCAGCTTTGACTATTATAGATAAAGTGGCTATGAACATTCTTGCACAAGTGTTTGTATGGGCATGTATTTCCTTTTCTCTTGGAGAGTCACCTAGGAGAGGAACGGCTGGTTAATCTGGGAGGTGTATATCTAACTTTTAAAGAAACTGTCAAACTGTTTTCCAAAGTGGTTGTACTATTTTACATCCTTACCCACAATGCATGAGAGTATAACTTCCTCTACGTACTCACCAACATTGGCATGAACAGTATAATTTTAGCCATTTCAATAGGCATGCAGTGGTATCTCATGGTGATTTTAATTTGAATTTCCCTTATGACTATTATTGTTGAGCATCTTCTCATGTGTGTATTGCCAATTGTATATCTTCTTGTGAGGCGTCTGTTCAAACATATTATCCCCTCTTTCTAAATTGGGTTATTTGTTTTCTTATTGTTGAGTTTGAGAACTCTTTATATATCCTGGATACAATTCCTTTATCAGACATATGCTTTGCCAATGTTTTCTTCCATTGGCTTGTCTTCTCCGGCTTTTACAGTGACTTTTGAAGAAAAAAAGTTCTACATTCAATGAAGTCCAATTTATTCATTTAATCTTTTATGTATTGTGCTTTTGATGTTATATCTAAGAAACCAATGACAAACACAAGACCATGAAGACTTACTCCTATGTTTTCTTCTAAGAGTTGTATAGCTTTAGCTCTTACATGAAGGTCTATAATCTTAATTTTATGAAGTTAATTTTTTTTTCTTTTTTAAGGAGGGTGCAGTTCACAGTGGCCCATGTGGGGATCGAATCGGCAACCTTGGTGTTATTAGCACCACGCTCTAACCAACTGAGCTAACTGGCCACCCCCACTTATTTTTTTTAATAGTGCAAGAAGTGACTCCAAGGTCTTCCCTCATCCTCGTCCTTCATACTCTTTACTTGGCATATACGTATTCAATTATTCCATCACCATTTATTGAAAAGATTGCCCTTTCTCCACTGCATTACTTGTGTGCCTTTGTAAAAAAATCAATTCTTATGTACATGGTTTTATTTCTAGATTTTCTATTCTGTTCCACTGATTTGTTTATCTTTGCGTCATATTACTGTAACTTTATAATAATTTCTGAAATCAGGAGTTAGTACTCCAAATTTTAATCTCTTTATCAAGGTTGTTTTGGGTATTCTAGGTTGTCTGTATTTTCATTGAATTTTAGGATCACCTTGTCAATTTATTTTAAAAAATGCCGATTGAGCTTTTGATTGGGATTGCTTTGAATCTATAGCTCTTTTATATTTTTCTTTACTTCCTCCCTGAGCTTCAGTTTCCTCCTCTGTAATGTGGAGATGATAATTCCTTAATTACAAGGCAATTGGGAAGTCCATGTGGGCTGCTAATGTAAAACTTCTGACATAGTGCCTGGAGCATAATAGAAACTAAAATATGTTAGTTCTTTTATACCTTCTCATGTGACAAAAGCTTACATCTTCTACTCCTAAACTTCCCTGTAGATTTTCCTCTGTCACTTTTGGAAATTCCACAATCACATCCTGGTCAGCAGTGGATGCGACCTTTTTGTATTGTCTTTTCTCTTTTAAGTAGTCTCAAGAGCAATGTCTTCAGGATCTGTTTATTTTCAATCACCACAACAAAATCTGGACTTAACTTCAGTCATTACCCTGCTGGACTTCCATAATCACAATCTCCTAACTGGATTCTTCTCTAGGTTTGAGCCTCTTCAAAGTTAGGAATGTGTTCAGTTGCATGTAACAGTGAATTTGGCTAATGGTGGCTTAAACACATAGGGGTTTATTTCACTCATATAACAAAAAGACTAGATGTAGGTGGTTGCTTGTGTTGGTTTAGCTAGTTAACAATGTGACCAAAATACCAAAGGACTTCTTTGTATTTGATCAGCTATGCTTAGCCTGATGGCTTTCACATTTGATTTTTTTTTTTTTTCTCATGGTCACGAGATGGCTGCTAGGGCTCCAGACAATGTACCATTTGCAGGCAGGAAGAAGGATGTGGGAGGAGCAGAAGATTTATCAGAATACTTCCTCCCCAGAAGACTCCTGCTTCCTTCACCTTGTCCAGAATAGGCCCACATGGTCACTCCTAGCTGCAAGGGAGTCTGGGAATACAGGGAACAAAATTTTTGTGATCCATCACCCAGGGCTAGACATAGTTTTATCCTACACAAAGCCTGGGCTCTACTAGCAAAGAGGATGTGGAGAATGGACATTAGGTAAGCAACAGACAGCATCTTTTACACTTAGTTCTCTTACCTGAAAATGGAGGTAATAATGAGGCTGGAGTGGAATTAAATGATGTGATGTATATATGGTGCTCAGCACTGTGCCTGGCCCATATTAAGTGCTGAATAAATGGTATATATTATTTTTATTACAATTATTCTCTTCTTTGAGAAGGTCCAAAGAATTCCTTTATGCTCAAAAAGCTCATTTGGTTCCTAGTGAAATGAGCTCCTCACTCTGGGCACGAAATCTTCCCAACTCTCCTTCCTCCTTTCCTGATCACAAAGCATTGCTGCAGGAGATACTTAAGAACACTCAGTATGTTCTAGGCAATGGTGTTATACAAACAAGTAATAAACAAACACACGAACCAATAGAGCGATCACAGTGGTGAGTGGCATGTAGGAGTTAAACAGGGTAGACAAAGCCTCTTAGGAAGGACAGCCTGGGAAGTCCTCAGAGAACCCATTTGAACTGAGACTTGAAGGATGAGCAGGAGCCTCCAAGGGAAGGGTATTCCAGGCCATGAAAACAGCAACAGCTAATGCCTAGAGATATGAAGAGGGTTGGTATACTTGAGGAGTCTGGCAGGGGGTCAGACTGCTCAGAGCTCAAGAACGGTGCAGGAAGAGAAGGTGTGAGATAATGCAGGCAGCAGAATTTATAGGCCATGGTGAGGAGTTGAGTTTGCTTTAAGTGCAAAGTAGAGCCATTGAAATATTTTTAGCATAAGAAATGTGATCTGATTCAAGTTTTCAGATGATCACTCTGGCTGTTCACTCATTCATTTAGCCACTATTTATTGACTGTCAGGCAATGTTTTAAACACTAGAAATAGAAATAGTGAGCAAAACAGAA
Source organism: Rhinolophus sinicus (assembly GCF_036562045.2). Lineage (NCBI taxonomy): Eukaryota > Metazoa > Chordata > Mammalia > Chiroptera > Rhinolophidae > Rhinolophus > Rhinolophus sinicus. The sequence continues at coordinate 33,792,813 of NC_133759.1, forward strand.
AAATCCCTGCCCTTGTGGGTGATCTACCATCTTAATTTTCCAGGGATTTCCTGGGACATGGTAATTTCACTGCTAAAATAGGGACAGTCCTGGGCAAATGGGGATGGCCTTCATACACAGAGCATACATTACCCCTACTAGAAATGGAAAATAAGCAAAATAAACAAGTAAATTGTATTATTGGTTTAATAGCAATAAGGATTGGGATCTGAAAGTTTGGGTAAAGGGTGATGTTCTGGATAAGACGGCTAGGGGAAGCTTTCCTGGGAAGGTGAAGCAAGAGCACTAGCAGTGTAGACATTTTGGGGAAAAGCGTTCCAGGTAGAGGGAACAGAAAATGCAAAGGCCCTGAGGCCAGTGTGTGCCTGATGGTGTTTGCAGAGCAGTGCGGAGCGCAGTGTGCCTGCAGCAGGATATGTGAGGGCCAGAGTACTAGGGAGTGACGTCAGAGAGGTGGAGGAGTAAGGGTAGGTTATATAGGGCTTTGTAGAGCATTAGAAGGACTTTGCTTTTCTCTGGAGTTTGCCATCAGGAGTTAGAAGCAGAGGAGTGACATGATCTGATCTACAGCTTATGAGTATGACTCTGTTGCTGTGTTGAGAAAAGACTGGAGTGGGCAAAGGCAGAGCAGGGACAGCAGTTATGAAGCTACGGTTGTCATCCAGGTGGGAGATGCTGGGGGTTTTGGACCAGGAAGAGGCACATTTTGGTGGCAGCATTCTGTTAATGGGTTGAATATGGTAGGGAGGTGGTAAGGCAAAAAATGGGTGAAAGGTGATCCTCTGCCTCTTGTTTGAGCAAGAGGGTAGAAGAAGGGACCACTGCTGAAGTCAGATCTGGGGTAGAGACAGGGAGCAGTGTGTGAGATATGCAAGTGGAGATATTGGGGGCAGAGGAGGTTGTGGGAAGTCAGGGATGTTTGGAACTTAGGGGACAGCTGTGGACTGGAATGTAAGTTGAGGAATCTTTAGCAAATGCCTGGTATTTAAGGCTATGGGGATGGGTGTTACCTAGGAAGGGAATGTAGACAGAAGTGATTGAAATATTACCCCAATTCTTTACTCCATGGTAATGCATATCTTTGCTACTATTTCATGGTGGGTAGAGTAAACATCTTCTCCCTTTGACTTTGGATTGGGCCATAAGACTTATTTTGGTCAATAAGATGTTAGCAGATATTATGCTTGTGTAGTTTGACTTGGTACCTCATGCTTCTGTCATTGCCAGAAGAACATAGCCTACGGACTCATCAACCTAGCCCCAGAATAAGACACATAGAACAGAACAACCTCACCTAATGGAACAGAACAACCCACAAATCCACAGCCTCAAGCAAAGCTGCTGCTGGCCTGCAGATTCTGAACAAGAAATACTTCTTGTCATATGTATTTTATGGTTATTTGTTATGCAGCAGAACCTGACTGACACGCCTCCCTTCAACCTCTTGTGCTTATTTTTCTTTACTTTTTTTTTTCTTCTTTTAATTGGGGAACAGTGTGTTTCTCCAGGTCCCATCAGCTCCAAGTTGTTGTGCCTCAATCTAGTTGTGGAGGGCGCAGCTCAGCTTCAAGTCCTGTCGCAGTTTTCAACCTTAGTTGCAGGGGGCACAGCCCACCATCCCAAGTGGGAATTGAACCGGCAACCTTGTTGTTGAGAGCTCGCGTTCTAACCAACTGAGCCATCCGGCCACCCCTGAGCTCATTTTTCTTAAGTCCAGCTCTCCTCCACATGGAAATAGCCTATAATCTCCCAGCTGCCAAATCTTTCCTTTTCTCATCCAAATTCTTCAATACCTATCCCCTTGGACCTTGTTAGCCAAGGTGAGGTGAAGAACAGTGCTTTATTTCTAAAGTGATAATTTGGGACCATGAGCCCTTCAGGGGGCCCGGAACACTTTTTGTCTCATACGGTCGTAACAACCTCACGTAGTAGGTAATCTTACCCTTGTCTTACTGAGGAGGCAGCCAAGGTTCAGAGAAAAGGAGAATCTTGCGCCAGGTCCCACTGCTGGAGGCAAGATAGGAGGAGCTCAGTGGCCGATAGGGAAGCCTAGGCCCTCTTGGTGCCAAACAGGAACAGAAAACCAAACTGGCATTCTGGGAACAGGGTGGAAGGGAGACTTGTTTTCCAATGAATAACCATTTGTTCCTTTTGAATTCTGTACCATGTGTATGTGTTACACACACACACACACACACACACACACACACACACACAGAGCCCAGGAATAATCAGTAATATTAACACACTAAAGAAAGAATCCATCTGTGAGTTGAAGGAGACACAGGAAAGGAGATTCAGAGAAGCACATTTTTCCTGTTTCTAGTTCTGTCCAAGGGAGGGGACCTGAGGTGCAGTATATCATCAAAGCTTCTCCATTCCCTGGTCTGATTTCACCCCAGCAGGCCTTCCTGTGGACGGAGAATTATGAGCTGGAAGCGCTAAAAGTTTTAAAGAAGAGCCCCATTCTGCATGGGATTCTGCCCTCCTTGTGTGCGCATGCTTTCTGCGGTCTGGACCTCTGGGGTGCCAGCACTCCCCTTCCTAGCAGCAGGTCAAGAGATGCACACTGACTAAGCTGTCAGCCTGGAGAGGCATTACCTAAACGATCAGTCCCCAATCTTCCCTCTTGAGCCCTGATACCCCTCTTTGCATGGACATGCCTGCTAGTAATTGCAGCCCCAGTTGAGGGCAGGTGCCTTTTGTTTTAAATACAGAGCTGTCTGTCCGCAGTGTCTGGGTTTCAGTTTCTCTCCTATGAAAAGAGGTGATGTGTGTGGGAGACCAGCAGGGTGGAGTAAGGTGGGGGAGGGTGAGCTCCACAAGCTGGGCCTGAGGAGGTGCTTAGGAGGGAGGGTGGATTAAAGTCTGAGGGATAAGGGATAGTTTGAAAGGGAAACTCGCAATTCCCACAATGGCCATAGTTTTGTTTTTCTTTGGTATGTTTGTTTTCTTTTTGGTCGGTTTATAGCAAAGCATTTGAAACTTCCAGTAACATTAAAGGAAGATGTGAAATATTAAACAAATGTGGGTGAAGACTGCTGGGGCAGCAGGCTGGCTGGTGGGGCGTGAAAGGGCTGCATTCGCAGTTGCAGAAAAGAAATTCTTCTTTCAACCCTGTGTCCCAAGAGGCCCCGACAATTGGGGTGAACTCGAAGGATAAGAGTGCAGACAAAACCAGTATCTGCATTTGAAACGGGTTCGGGGGCTCTTCTGGGAGGCCTGTGGCCGGATCTGCTGGCTGACGGATTCCGCCAACCCAGATAACCCCCAGAAGCCCAAACTGGAAGCTCGGCTCAGATTGCGGACCCTGGGACTCCAGGTCCCAGAGGGGGCCCCCGAAGAAACCCTGCGCCAAAAGCTGGAGGGTGGATGCCCCCGGGCTGGGCTATTTTGTTTAAGGTCACCTCCAAATGGGAGTGGGAATAAACCCTCCTTGTTTGCCTCTCGCCTGGCCTAAGCCCCGGGTCCCCTTGGGTGTCGTCCAGGACGCCAGGCGCGGCTGCTTACAATGGCTCTCAGACGACAGATGGCGGGCGGGGAGGGGAGGGGCGCCGGCAGGTGCGCCGGCCGCCCGGCTGCCCTGTGAATAGATCGCAGCCCGCCGGCTGCAGTCCGCGACCGCCCAGTCTCGCGAACAATGACCGAATTCTCCGAACCCCTCCCCCCACTAGGCCACGTGCCAGCCAGGCGAGCAGGCCATTGTCCCACGCAGGCCAGGCTCTCCGAACCCCGTGAGCCCAGAACCCCGGGTCAGGGTCTGTCTGTGTGGGGGCGGGGTCAGAACCGCTGGTGATATACTCACTCACTAATTCACTCACTCACTCACTCATTCACTCACTCACTCACCTGGTGCTCTGGGCGGGTGAGTCCCTGAAAAGGTCACAGGTGTGCGGAACCCAGACAGTATTGAGAGCACAATGGCTTTGTTCACTGGCACACAAATCCACTTCAGAAAAAAGTTGTGTTTGGTTTTGAATGATGAGCTCAATATCTATCATAAGCTATGGTGCTGGGAGTCTCAGGCAGGGCAGCCACCAAGAAAGTCCTCAGCTGGATTTGGAATGGCTCGGCCACTGGGCGGGGCCAGGTGGGTGGGCTTAGCACCTTTTCAAGTGTGTTCACTTCACCACTTGCACCATGCGCTCCTCTAGTGTACCTGAATGGGGCAAGGCAGGTGACCCACAGCACCCCTTTCTGTCCATCCCCTGAGGCCTGAAGCTTTCCTGAGGTCAGGGAGGCACTTTTGTGAGCCCCTTTGGTGGAGTATTCAGCCCTAATCCTTAGATGACATTGAGCAGTTGGGCAAGTCCATTGCAAATGGAGGCGGGACCCAATGTATGATTTGCCAAGACCCCTTTGTTGTTTAAAAGCTAATGGCAGCTAGGTGACCTGGGGCTGTGCATGTTTAAGGTGTGTGTGTGTGTGACTTTGAGAGGAGGTGTGTGAATGTGCCCTTGGGCCCTCTAAGAGTGACCTCCCTTCCCCCACTCCCTCACACTGTGTGGAGGAGTAATAACAAATGCTACAGAACGAAAGAAACGTGTGAGGCCCTTATACTGGAAAATATTCCTCTCTGTAGTAAAGGCAGATTGGGTTCCAGGTCCTCGCTAGTCCAGATCCCTCTATGCAGAGGGTGCCCTGTGAGAGGAAGTCCCTGCTAATGGTCACAAATTCTGGCCTGCCTTTCCGCAATAACCCAAGGGTTCTGTGTCTTTGCCACTAGCTCTCAACTGGATTATATTTAAAACGTTATAACTCCTGCCTCTTTGCTTTCTTTAATTATCTGCCTCAATTTTGAGGTTTGTCTGTTTACATGCTGTGTATGAAAAAGGGACCATATACTAAATCTGACAAACTCAGGGCTCTATGATGGGCCATAAAAACACAGAGACTGAAATGAACCACATCGGATGGTCTGAACATAAACATTTCTAACTAAAAGTGGGTCATGGCTGGTATTCACATCCTTGGCCCATAGCTTCCTTGACAAAGGTCAATCTTTACCTTAAGTGAGTCTGTTTATGGTCTCTTTGCATCTAAGATAACATACCTTTGGCATGTCAGAGTAATTCCCTTTATGCAGCCCCCTCAGGGCACGACCACTGCACCAGAGCAGGAGACCACAGAACCCCTCATTATTATCTTGTTCCCCACATACTGTCTCTATGTACTGTAAATGTTAATTAATAACTATCCTGTACCCACCAAAAGAAATACGTATCTCTGTTTTACTTTTTATCCAATCCCAGAGATTTCCCTGCTTTACTTTCTCCCACCCCCTTAATCTACCACCAATGGATTTCATGTAACCCCCTTTAAGGCTTCTCCTCTGATTCTAAGGAATCAAATGGCTGCAAAACTGACATTCTCTGGAGCATTTTCTTGATCCATTGAGACTGCTTCCCAGCAATTGTCGTCAGTTTGGCTCAAATAAACTCACTAAAACTCTATATAGATTTGGACTACTCCTTCTTTTTCTTCTCCTCCTTTTCTTCCTCCTCCTCCTCCTCCTTCTTCCCCTTCTTCTCCTTCTTCTTTTTCAGAATATGACAGAATTTATTATAGGATAATTTACTTATGCAGACCCCCGTTACAGTACTTTTTTTTAGTATAATTTGGATAGTAATATTGGATGTTTCTTAAGTTGACAATGCTATACATATGATACATATGTATCATATATAAATATGACTTGTCTGACCACGGGAAAGTCATAATCTTGATTGTAATCTCTCCTTCCCCCCCTCCGCCTTTTAAAACAACACATAACACCCTGTTAGAAGAATATTTGGGTAATTCTTATATGCAGAGTAATAACACACCAGAGTTGGAAGGGAAATTCAACATTTTTCCGCTGCATTAGTTCTCAGGCTTTGTCATTCACATACCACTTTTGTGATTTCGGTCATAGTATGCACCACCTGTACTATTATTTACTTAATACATTTCTATAAAGCCTCTTGCTTTTTAAACTTAAGTTTATTTAAAAAAAATATTTTAGAAGTGATTCTGGGGATGTGTTAACCTGAAGTCGTTTCCTTTCTATCCACTTGCAAATGAATCTCTCTCTCTCTCTCTCTCTCTCTCTCTCTCTCTCTCTCTCTCCCTCCCTCCCTCCCTCCCTCCCTCCCTCCCTCTCTCCAGTCAAAAAAGAAAGAGGGAGAGTTGTTCTCCTCCATCGTTGGCCAAATACTGGGGACCTTGAAACGAGGTTTCAGAAAAGGTGGAGCCTGGGGAGGTCTGTGGACCCAGGGAAAGACTGACACTGGGCCAGATGAAGACACCTGGTCCCCTATACTTCATACCAGCAGGTAAGAAGTTGTTAAACCAGTGAGCTAAGTTCCCTTGTTCCTTCTCTGTCTTGACTCGAGTGTTGGGGATGTAATTATTTGAGTTACTTGTGATTTGTGCTATTTTCTATAAGTGTGATATTCTTTAATAAAAAGCTTAAATGTATACTAGAAAATTAAATACAGACAACACACAGACCTATGAGCAAGAAATAAATGGCTTGTTATTGAAGGTCACTGAAGTTTTTAAACAGCTTGCTAAAAAGTAAGCTTCATGAGATTAGGGATTTTGTGTTTTGTTCATTGCTGTAGATCTAAACAATGCCTACAACACAGGAAGCTATCCATATGTTACTAACAAATAAATAAAGAAAGTAACAGATAGATCCCAGGAAAATATCAAAAGAATAATATATTTTGACCAAGTGGAATTTTTTCCAGGAATAAATATCAGGAACTCCATTCACCATAATTTATTACATCAGTATGTAAAGGAGAAAAATCATGGGATCATATTAATAGATACTGCAAAGACTTGGTAATATTCAAAAGCAACAAAAAATCATAGTGAACTTGAAATAGAAAGCAACTCCTTAAACATTGAAACAGAGTATTTGCCAAAATCCATAGGAAATGTTATTCTAAATAGTAAAACACTGAAAGAATTCAGTTAAAATTAGGAACTTGACAGGGGTGCTTGCTATCATCATTGCTATCTAACATTACAAGAATAGTAAATAATTGCTATAAACATTGGAAAAAGAGAAATAAAACTGCCATTCCCCTCCCCTCTACCCTGGTCATGTTCACCCAGAAAATCCAAAAGACTTCAAGAAAAAAAACCTGCTGGGAATAATAGGATAATTTGGAAGGTGTCTTGATAGATGATATATATTTCAAAATAGCTTTTCCCAATTTTAGCGCTAAACACCTAGATATACAAATAGGGAAAATCTTTAATACAGGGGTATCAAAAGAAAGATCTATGGTGCCCTAGAATAAATTTAGCATCAAAAGCACAAGGCCTATTTGTAGAAAATTCTGAAATCTTATTGAAATACATATTCTTCTTTGAGGAGGCAGTACTATAATAAACTTTCAATTCTTCTAAAATTAATATATAAATTTAAAGTTTTAAGTTTCCATAGGAATTTTTTGAATTGGATAAAATTACTGTAATGATTATAAAGAATAGTATAATGCCTGAGAATTGGCCAAAGGGTTAATATCTATAATATGATAAGAGCTCTTAAAAATTGATAAGTAAAAGATAACTCAATTTAAAAAAAAAAATTGGCAAAAGGTGGTGAAAAGGTGAATTGTGCAAATTACCTAGGTCAAGTCTGTGGAACTTTCCTGAACTTTGAGACATAGTTTGGAATGTATTACGTTGTTCAGAGGTCAGATTAGCTCACTATGCAACTACAAGCTCAATGTTTCCTATCCCTATTTTTAGCCAGAATTTGAAATACAGAAATGTCTGTCACCTACTTATTGAATTTTAAAATCCGCAAAAATTACAATAGTGACGATGTGACTCACCTGATTATGTACAAAAAGTGAGTTTTCTTATTACCTTCTGTATCTGCCCTTAGCACACAGCATTATGCCACTCTGAATATTTTCCCCATTCAACAGTATGTATTAGCATTGATACCATATTTTAAAGGAAGACATGCTATCTCTGTGTTGGATTCTCTGTTCAAGTTCTTAAATATTAATTAAATCAGTACAACATTTACTTAAGTGTCCTGTTTTCACCTTATATGTTCATAAAAGATGCCTAAATAATCATATTTTATGATGTTTAATACAACTTTATTTTTTTGATAAAAAAATGGGCAAAGGGTATGAAAAAGAAATTTAGAATGGCCAAGAAACAAAAGATGCTTAAAAAAACCAGCCATCAAGGAAATGCAAATTAAACTAAAAATTAAATAATGTTTTTTCCTCATTTGACAACAAAAATGTATAAAGCATAGATAGCAGTGATTGCTGATGGAGATTCAGGAAAAAGGTACTATCAGACAGCCCTGGTGGAAATGTGATCTTTTTGGAATATAACCTATGAACATCTGTTAAAGTTAAAATACAGTTCCTCTTTGAGCAGCAGTCTCACTCCTGAGGGTCTATCCGTTAGATACTAAACCACGAATGGATAAAGATATATACATGAGGATGTTTACAGCAGCATTTTGACAAAGGACAAGATTCAGAGTCGGTGAGAATGTTCAGCAGTAAAGGAATGGTTGAAAGAATTGTGACACATCCATACAGTGGTATAAACATGCTATGCATAGCTTCTAAAAAAATGAATTAGAGCTATAGCTGTGGACTTGGAGGAACTTCCCAGAGGTATTTTTAAATAAATACAGCAAAAGGCAGGACAGTATATATACCATGATTCCGTTTTTGTGGAGCGAATAGTGCCAATGTCACTAAATGTATGAAATTTAAAAAAAAGAAAAAGAAGGGAAGAAAACCATCATCATTTTTTGAGTAAACAAGAGAAAAAGAAAACAAAACAAACCCCTCTGATTTCCTGATAATAGTCAGAGGTGTTTATCTGCACTTAGTTTATTTCTGCTGAGTATCTGGATGGATAACGAGGCAGTGTTAAGTCAGAGTTCATTTGCAGGGTGCGTACTCGAATTGATCATTTTTAATTCAGTTTGCAAGTGCCTTAGATTTCCTTGGTCTTTTCCAATACCTGGAAAGATGAATCCTAAGATTTACTTAAAGAACACTCCTTACCCCAACCCCTGCTTCCCCTGCATCCCCAATGTTAAAATGAGAAACCCTTTTTAATGAAAACGTATGCATTAAAAAGGAAACTATAGTTTTACCATAAATAGAAAATTAGATATAGTTAAACTAAGTTGAAGGTATCAGAAAAAATAATAAAATCAAAATGAGGTTATTAAATTCTAGCTGTTATTGCCAGTGGATGGCTTGGACCGAAGGGCTGCACAATCTGTTCGGAAGGAAAATTTAAGTTATTAGACGTCAAAGGCCCAAACTGAGACTTTCCCTACTGCAGTAAACATTGAAAGATAACTGCAAGGGAAAGAATTCTTTCAGTGCCTGATTCCATGTCATTTGATTCCTGCCCTTGTGCCACCCAAATCTCTGGTGTCAGATTGGGCAAATGCTGATTTATCTAATCTTTTCCAATTGGAAAACCAACCCTTGGAAAGATGGGTGCCTCAGGCAAGGTCAAACATCTGGATAGCAGCATGTCCTTTTCTGCTACACCAGGCTGGCTCTTCCTGAAGAAGAATTCCCTCTAGACGTTTTAAAGAAGAAACAAACTCCGGAGATGACGTTTAGTTCTATTCTTTGCTAGTCAGGGAAAATAACTCCTTTCTCCTTTCCTTTCAGTCACTTAGAAAAAGAATTTCATTTATATTACAATTAAAATAGATGTTGAAGGGGTAGCATGGAATATATAAAGGTCCTTGGAGGAGAAAAGTGTTCATCAAGAAATCATTTAAAGTGCTTTGTCTTGTTTTTCAGGGCGGGGAAAGAATTTAAGAATAGAACTCAAGGAAGCAAGCGTTTCAAATAGAAGAGAGCGGTGGCGGGTAATTACAATGTGATAGGTAATTATGGTTTTCCAGGAAGTGCCCAAATTACAGGGCAAGTGTCATTTCCATGTTGCTTCCTCTTGAGAAAAATAATACAGTCCAGAAAAGTCGAAGGCTGGTTGGTGGACTTTTAAAACCTGGGCACACCTCGTCCAAGGCAAGGCAGCTTTGTTTCAGGGTCTAACGACTGCCCCCCTCCTTCCTTTAGCTCCTGTCACCTGGCATGAGGGGTGGCAGTCAGTGACTTCCTGGCCTTTCCTGACCATTCTCTTAGCAAAGGTGGCACTGTTCACCAGTCTCCTTCCTGCCTTTTCTCCAGCTCCAAGAGAGATGAAATGGTGAGAAAGTCAACATTGATGAGGTCATGGAGAATGGGCAACCATGAAATAGCAGATTTTCTTTCCCCTCTGCTCTATACAAAGACAACCTTTCATTCCCTTGGAAAAATCCACCACGGGGCCCTCGTGAAGAAATGGTCTTCCCCAGGACTACTGTTTACTTAGCTCTCGCCTGGGCGGCCGGGATGGGCTGATACAAATGCCACCCTTTTTAAGCCATACTGACCTCAAATTGGCAGAGTGGAGAAATAAGAGTTTGTGTGAGGGGCTCCCACAAGGAAGGTCCATGGAATTTTCCTGCAGCCACTTTGACTGCAACTGCAGCAGCTGTTTTACACGCAGTTGTTTTGATGCAAGGACATTTTGACTCAGCCTAAAACCCAACCATTAGTCTTAAAAAAAAAAGAAAACACAAAAAACGAACAGTACACAGACACCCTTATGCTATTCCTGAGCCCTCACCCCCTTGGGTGGGGTGAGTCAGGAATGGAGTAAGGGTTTTATAAGAGTCTGTCGTGCACCCTGATTGATGATTTTAAGAAAGTGTTTTACACTTTGACATAACCTGTCAAAGTGTCAAGAGGGTAGCATCAGAGGAGTCACATAAAAAATCCAGATTTGTGTCCAGCCCCATTCTTGCCCTCTTACAGGGTACCCCCTTTCCTATACTGAGGAGGATATTCCCGTATTTTCCTATGTTGTTTCTTGTCCTAGCCCCAATGTAAACTCCTTAGGGGCGGGCACAACTTTTTTTGAATCTCTACAGGAACAGCTGCTCACTGCATACTTACTTGACTGATAGAATAAAATATGTTTACATTCAGTTGGGATTTTCCCACATCTCTAAAAAGAAAAGATAATAAGAAAGTAAGATCTCTAAGCCAGTGGTTTCTTTAAACTCTTTGGTCACAATCTATAACAAAAAAAAAGCATTTTATATTGCAACCCAGGTAGTATAATCACACACACACACACACACACACACACACACACACACACACACACACACCCGATATAAAAGTTTAATGAAATAAAACTTGCATTCACTATATGCAATACACTCGGTTATTTTCTATGCTATTTTATTCTCTTCTATTTCATTTTTTTTTAAATGCTTGAACATTCTGCATTTAGTTGATTTGATGGCCACTTAATGGATAGTGACCCACAATATGAAAACACCACCCTTGACGCTTGTTGGACCCGTTCCTGACAGTGCCGATCAGGGTGCCAACCTGTGTGTCACCGCTCACCACTCACTCACCTCCCTGCAGGGCCGTCAGAAGGAACAGCACTGTGTGCTTCTGAGCCTGGGCCCCCGCTGGCTCTCGGTCCTCACCAGCTCCTTTACCTAGCTGGCGCTCAGTTGACTTCATGGGATCAGTGGGTAGACTGAGATTTTTGTGCTAATAGAAAGCACAGGTGTGGGATGCCAGTCAGTGTTTAGTTGGGCAAAGGGAAGCCACAGTGGGTATTTCAAAAGGGGAATTAATATAGGGAACTGCTAACCCAGGTGCTGGAGGGCTGACAACACAAAAAGGCAACATGAGGTAATTTAGAGGTAATGTCAAGTGGACAAGTGATTCCTAAGCAGGAGGCTGCTGGCAGCGGCCGGATTGGCTTGCTGTAGATCTGTAGATTTGCCTGTGAGGAGACAACGAGCTTAAATGGATTTAGATAATTCATTACTCACAGCAACAGCAGGCGTCACAAGCTTCATATTTGTATCCCTTTCCCTGGTCTCCCACGGGGTGGGGGGCGATGCAGAGGTGGGTTTCCATGGATGCTCCACACACAGTGGGTCTGCATCCCAGTCTTATAAGGGGGCTGCTAACAAACCTGTGGGGTTTAGTTTGCCAGGGCTGCTGTGACAACTCCATAGGCTGGGTGGCTTAATGAGAATATTATGAACAAAACTTTATTTTCGCACAGTTTTGGTGGTTAGAATTCTAAGATCAAGGTGTCGGTAGGGTTGTCTCTTCTGAAGCCTCTCTCCTGGCTGTCTTCTCCCTGTGTCTTCACATGGTCTTCACTCTGTGTGTGTCTGTGTCCTAGTCTCCTCTTTTTATAAGGACACCAGTCCTCTTGGACTAGTGCCCACCCAAGTCATCTTATTTTCATTACCTCTTTAAAAACCCTAGCTCTAAACACAGTCACATTCCAGGTACTGGGGGTTAGGACTTTAGCATATGAATTATGGGAGGACACAAATCAGCCCATAACACCTGTGCAAACTTTGTCCCAGAGGGAGCCATTATCTCTATTATCCTGGTCAGAAAACCTGCCCTGTGCCCCAAAGGGAGACAGTATCTGTAGCTCCCAAAGCTGTTTGTTATGCAAACCTCTTTGTAAAGATAGTCCTGAACAAAAGCTATCACAGGATGTGTAGAAATGCAGGGAGAATGGGCTCCTAACAGATAGTAGGTAGGGAGCAGTTACCATCCCTTGGGCAGGAGAATAAAGAGAAATAGAGGTTATCATAACCTCAGTGTTGGGGTGTGGGTCCCATGCAGCTGGGAAGCAGGGCTCTGAAGAAGGGGACCTACCAGAGGTCTCCCCAGACCTCTGAGGGAGGCTGCAATGAGGCTGGTTCTAGAAGTTTCGAAAGAAAGTGGGGGCTGGACCCCCAAGGCTGCTGCATGGGTGAAGGGCCATTTCTGAGACAGGAAGCAAAGAGGAAGGAGCAAGTCTGTCTCTATCTAACACTTCCTGTTAGCAGAATCTAATTGGGGGACCACGTCAAGGGAAGATGTTTGCAGAGGACTCATCCCAGCATAGCAGAGCAGAATGCAGAAAGATGGATGACGAACATTTAGTGACAAACACAGGTCTGTCATTTTTTGGCTACTGAACATTGACACATACCCTTCTATAAATAATTTTACTCCCATACAACAATCACAACTCTATGCTTCTGTACAACAAGGTGCAATCATCCTTCATAAAAACAAAGATGTTCTCACCCTCCATCAAAATGGGGAGACAAAAATGTCCCATCATTATTGGATCCATCTATGGGCGCTAGTCATAATATCTATCTCTGGGTGGTATAAATTATTTCTCTAATTCCTTCATAGTCCCACCTGATGATCTGCTAACCAAAAACCAAATTCTACAGGTAATGTCCTACAGAAATCCTTACATAAAATAAAAATGGGATGAAGAATGGAGGAATACACACACACACAGGCATAGCTGCCAGGGCCCTCATTTCTATAGCTGGTCGTGAGGCTATAGTTGATATTTATGACTTCCTGATTCTCTGAACCATTCCATGTTCTCAGATGGCTGTGGTTCTTGTCCTGGTGGGCTGGCCCAAACTTTCACACCTGGGTGGTCTGAGTGCTCAATAGCTCTGCTTTTCTTTGGTTGCTGAAAATTTCCATTGAGTTTTACTATTGGACATGGATGTGCTAAGAGGCACCCTAGAGCATCTTTTAGGGTCCAGATATAATCCTCCTTGTCACCACCATTGTGTAGCAATAATCTAATTCCCTTGGTAATCAGGATCAATCATCCTAGCCTGTAGAGTCACCCTTTTTTCTACCTGCTGGCTCAGTGGCACAAGGATCCTCAAATGACCAGTCCCACCTTCCAGTTCAATGGAATCAGTGTTTGTGTCCTCTGGGGACTAAAACCTCCAAACCAGCACAGCTCTGGGTATGGGAAGCAAAATTTCCAAGAGTGGGTTATTAGCTCTAATAAGTGAGAGGAGTCACCCCCACTTCTGCTCCTTGATCCCAGACCCATGAATCCTGGCCATGGGAAAAAGAGCATCATATATTAGGTGCTAAGTCAAAGCCCATGCTGCATCCTCTCATTGAGGATGTCGTCTCCCAGCTGGGGCTGTCACTGTGTCTTCAGCAGGCCCTTCCACTGTTCCATCAACCTGCTGCTTCTGGGTGATGGGGCACATGGTAAGAACAGTGAAATCCATGGACACAAGTCATTGCTGGGAAATGAGTTCTTGCTATACCTGGGTTCTTAGAAAGACTGGAGGAAGGAGTGGGAGTCCGGAGACGGTGCACCATTTCCTATAAGAAAAATGTCTACACCCATTGGCCCCATCTTCCAAGTCCATTACTCTTCAGACAGGCCCTCCTTTCTAAAGCTAGCCACTTTCCCTGCACAACTGCACTCCCTCCTGCCCTGTGAACACCTCAACTCTGAGGTCCCCTTTCTCCCGTGTGCCACAGCCGCGGCCTCTGTGAAGCCCCTCTCCTCCACACCAGCACACCTGAAGCTCTGTTTCCTTTTTCTAGCCACGGGACCTGTTTGTGCCAAGCCTCACAGCCCTCACTCTCCTGTCCTTCAGGGTCCAGTTCCTGGAGGCTCTGGAATGCCGTTTGGAGCTGGGTTACTCCTGGGTACTTTATCATCTGGTTGATGTAGCTGATGTTGGATCTGCCGGCAGTTTCTGAGTGTGGGCCGGGATCGTGTCTCGTGAAGCTGAGGAATGGAAACACGGACCAGGGAGAGGCAAAAAGTTTTAAAAATAGGATAGTTTATTAGAGGCAGGAGAAGAGGTTGCAGCTCCTGAGCGGGAGGGGATCCCGAATGGGGGGTGCCTGTGACTGAGGCAAAAGCTCCTACCTTTATACCTTCCCTTTGCCTGTTTGGGGAAGGGGAACGGTTTGGAGAAGGGAATTATTTGAAGAAGGCGCCTTCTAATGAAATTCGTCTACCAGGTTGGTTCTGCTTGCCCATCTTAAAGGAATTAGCAACGCAACCCACTCTTATCTATCAGATCTGTTCCATTTGTCAGGCCAAAACGAATTTTATGATTAACCTCAAGGCCTTGTTACATTATGTCCTGGAGCAAAGGAGTGATTTCAAAACCTGAAGTTTTAGGATATGGCTGTCTTTGTTTATTTTACCAGGGACCTACCTATCTACCTAACAATCATACTCACTAACCTGTCTCATGGTCACCTCAGGAAGGCCAGTTGTTCTGGGGCAGGGAGGCAGGGACAGAGCTGGTAGAGTGCCGACTGTGGTGTGGGGGCACTATGCCTGGCTCCATGCTTTGAAACCAAGGCCTGTGTGCCTGCCTGGGGGTCTGCCCCCTGGAGGATGACTTCTGTGGCCTGGTGGAAGATGGATGTCCAGAAAGCAGGCTCAGAGGGACATTTGCCTCGCACCCCATGCGAGGGCTGGGCACTGGGTTACAGACCACAACAGATAGCACTGGCTCAGGACTACCAGTCCACAGTGTAGTCACCTAACCCCCAGACTCTTGTGAAAATCAAAACTCATTATAGGGGTCAAGTGGAGGAGGGGTGAAGCACGGCAGGGCGCTGTCCAAGACTGTGCTCATGAGGGTGGGGCGAGGGGTGTGAGGCTTGTGCTGAGCGCCGTCGGGGGACAGCCTCTTCACACTGTGCAGCACATTCCCCGGGGGTCTTAGACATCAGGGACCCTGCTGGGGAGACACCTCCCTGCCAAGGATCCTGACCCACTAGGGGAAAAGTGCCAACAGGTCCATATGCAGGAGAGTAAACCATGTGGGTCAAAAGTGGGCTTGAAAGAAAAATGTAGAACCAAATCACTTCTGAACTAGAGAGCAAGGACTAGCAAGCCTCTTTTAATAAACCAAAGGAATATACTTGGATCTATATTCTGTCCAGTGCAGTGGAGTGATAAGGAGAGAATGACAGCAAAAGGGAAGGGAAGGAAAGCGCTACCTGCTGGGACATGGAGACAGCCTGAGAGAGGAGAGGAGGTCACCAATCACCCAGAGCCCCTCAGCCAGGCGTTACCTCCCTGGCTGCCGCCCCTTCCTTTCTGCTGGGATCCCTATCAGCCCTTGACTCAGCACCACTCCTTGCCCCCACTGTGGTCCCACTTCTCAGACCCTGATTGTTTTTTTAAATCACTTTGCTGAAATGTGATTGACATGTAAAATGTTTTATATATATTTAATGGACACAACTCAATGGTTTTGCGGACAAGTATATTTCCATGATACCATCCCCACCATTAAGGCCATAGATATATCCATCACCACCCAAAGTTTCCTTCTGCCCCTTCTATGATGATGATGGTGCCGATGACGATGATGATGTGTGTGGTAAGAACCCTTAACATGAGCTCTACCCTCTTACAAAATTTTAAGTATACAATGTAGTATTGTTTGGCTGTAAACACTATGCTGTATTTCAGATCTCCAAAACTTACTTATCTTGCATAACTGAAACTTTATACCTTTTGACCATCACCTTCCCATTAGCTCCTCCCCCCAACCCCTGGCAACCACCATTCTACTTTCTGCTTCTATGAGTTTGACTATTTCAGATTGTGGCTATAAGTGAGATCATGCAGTATTTGTCTTTCTGTGTTTGGCTTATTTCACTTAGCATAATGACCTCAAGGTCCATTGCATTAGTCAGGGTTCTCCAGAGAAACAGAAACAACAGCACACATATAGATACATATAAGAGGAAATTTATTGTAGGAATTGCCTCACGGAGGTTATGGAGGCTGAGAAGTCCCACAATCTGCCATCTGCAAGGTAGAGAACTGAGAAAGCTGGGGCATAATTCAGTCCAATTCTGAAGGGCTGAGAACCAGAGGGCCACTAGTGTAAATTCTGGAGTCCATAGGCCCAAGAACCAGGAGCTCTGATATCTGGGGGCAGGTGAATATGAACATCTCAGCTCAAGAGCAGAGGGAATATTTACCTTTTTGTTCCAGTTGGGCTCTCAGTGGACTGTATGATGCCTGCCCACACTGGCAAGGTCTTTACCCAGTCTACTGAATCAAATATTAATATCTTCCAGAAACACCCTGACAGACACATACAGAAATAATGTTTTACCAGCTATCTGGGCATCCCTTAACTCAGTCAAGTTGACATATAAAATTAACCATCACATCCATTTGTATTGTTGCAAGTGGGAGGATTTCCTGCTTTTTTTGTATGTATAGAGCACATTTTCTTTATCCAGTCATCCATAAATAAATCTTTAGGTTGTTTCCATATGTTGGCTACTGTGAATCTTAGCCCCTGATTTAGCGTCCCCAAACCCACTGTGCCCTATATGACAAAGGTCCTGATGAGCGAATCTTGGACCAGAATACTCCTGCCATTACATGCAGAAAAAAGGGGAAGATAGAATTTGGTGCCCAAGTTCTCTGGATAAGGTCTAAGGGTCACAAAGGAGTCATTGTATTACTGTGTTCCCCGAAAATAAGACCAAGCCAGACCATCAGCTCTAATGTGTCTTTTGGAGCAAAAATTAATATAAGACCCGGTCTTATTTTATTATAAGACCGGGTCTTTATTATAATATAAGACCGGGTCTAATATAATATAATATAATGTAGTGTAGTGTAGTGTAGTGTAGTGTAGTGTAGTGTAGTGTTATGTAATGTAATGTAATATAATGTAATGTAATATAATATAATACTGGGTCTTATATTAATTTTTGCTCCAAAAGACGCATTAGAGCTGATGGTTCGGCTAGGTCTTATTTTTGGGGAAACACAGTAGTACCTGAGAACTGGAAGGATTTTAGCCTTCACCCAGGTGAAGCCTTCATTTCGCAGATGAGAAGGCTGGGGCTCAGGGCTGAGGGACTCCCCCAGACCTTCAGGTTCCACTGGCATGCTCTTGCCCACTGCTGCAGAGCCTCTCCCAGCCCAATCTGGGCTGGCCAGGCCTCTTGCATTGGGCTCCATCTGGGGCAACAGTACCACTGCCTTGGTTTCTCTCAGTGTATCTCTGAACTATACTCTGTCTCTTTGTGGGGAAGGATGGCAGAAAGTCCTGGGTTCAAATCTGAACTCTGGTGGTTGCTGGCTGAGCAACCTTGAGTATCACTTTTCTTCTCCGAGACCAAAACTCTTTGCTCTAAGAATGAGGCTCTATCTTTGTAATGGTGTGGTATAGACTAGATGATATAATGTTTGGACATAAGGCAGCTATTGCATCATGGAAACAAGTTAGAAGACCTGGTTTTTGGACTTGGTCATTGTCTGATCTGGGGTAAAGTTGTAGGCTCTCTGACCTCAGCATACCGGTCTGTAAAATGAGAATAGTAATCCCTCTCAAAAACAGTTGTTATGATGATGATTTTATTCATCCACTCATTGAACAAACATTTATTAAACTATAAATTGCTATGTGCCAGGCTCCATTCTAGATGCTAGGAAAGCATCAGTAACCTACAGAATCTGTCACCATGGAATTTATATTCTACTGGGGGAGACAGTTAATAAACAAACCAATAGATGCATATATGATCTAAAACTCAGAAGTGGAAAGGGCTATGAAGAATGAGAGAGAGAGAGAGAGAGAGAGAGAGAGAGAGAGAGAGAGAGAGAGAGATTGAGAGAGAGAGATTATGGGAAAGCATGTGGTAAATTACAGGATACAAGGTGCTGAACAAACGCTAATTTTCTTCTCGTCTACATTTCTTCTTTCCACCTTCCTTAGGCTATTTCATGTCCACTGTTATGCTCAGGATGCCCATAAACCCCCCTTGGGGAACCCTTACCATTTCTCTTGGCCATTCGCCCAGCCTTGCTGTGTTTGTTCTCACACTCCACCACATCTCTTGCAGACCCCGGGCCAGGCACTGAGCACTCAGCGATGGCAGGGCATCAACGAGAGGAAGAAGTCTGGTATGTGGCAAAGGGAAGGCACAGAAACAGATGTGCATGATACCACCGTGGGCATTCCGCTTGGTGCCAGGGCAGCTGCTCTCTCACTGGGGCCTTGCCCTTTTGGGACTGGGAGCTGCTCCTGGACAGAGCTTTCAATTTAGAAATGAAGAGATTCTCTGAAAATACCACACTGATTATCAAGGGTCAAGCTTCTCTCCAAAATTTGTTTGTGATAATGAAGCTTAACACCATGAATTTATTTTATTCACCAAAGAGTGTAAAAAGCAATTCCAAAATATAGAGCAAAGTCAAGGAAAAAAAGAAGAAAAAATTATTTTGATAAAAAAAAGATAAGGAAAAAAAATTTAAGAAAACCATACTCTTTCACTTGTAAATATGTATGTACTCTGTCCCATTGTACTCTCTCACTTAATCATGAATAGCTCCAGGTAGGAGATGCTTGTCTAGCATGTTAAAAGTTCAAGGTCGGGAATGTCCTTGATTAATTCTGCTGGGCTAGAGGGGTTCAGAGGGACCGCTTACTTTTTCTGGGAGAACACAGTCTAAAACAACCTTCCTTCTATGGCAAAGCCTCCCCTTTATCCTTTTCTTCCTTCTAGAATCCCCCTCTTAAGCCCCCACTCTGGGGCAGGTCCCTATAATTCATCTCTGAGTACACATGGGTGCTGGCATCAGAGGGCACATAAGGGTGAAGAGAGAAAAGGCCCACCATTTGGGAGTTCACAGGGAAATTTTGGAACCAAAGTTCTACTTTCATGTCCAGCTCAGCCTTTTACCACCAGTATGACCCAGGCCTCAGTTTCCCTATTTATAAAATGAGGGGACTGGCATAGATCAGCATTCCCTCAAATGTTACCTGTGTATAGCATCCCATGAGATGCACTGGGACACGAGTACTTCAGTCAGTGAGCTTTTGAGCTGCTGATGCCTCTAGGAGCATCCTGGGAAGGCCTGAGGGTGAAAGGTCAGCTGTGCTACATTGCACCCAGGCTAGGCTGCCCACCCTTACTAGAACACAGAGCCCTTTACTGCCAAGTACCTGCAGGCAGCTTTCTGGGAAAAACCAACTGCGGGTTTCTAAAGACCTTTCCCAGTCAAAGAGGCCTGGGATACGAGAACACCATCCTAGGACGTGAGGGTCTGAGCATGTTCTCTGACTTGAGGCCTATGGTCAGGTCTCGCCTCCGCTGAGCTGATCCAGCTGCAGTGGGACCTGACTTCTTTGCAGGCTGATAGTTAAGTGGGCAGACCTGTCTGGGTACACAGCCACGGCTGGTCTAGCCACAGCCATGAGCAAGCAGGTGTTTCACTGCCTGCTGTCTCAGACAAGGTGTCTTCTCCTGGCCTTTCTCACACCCTCTCCTGGTTTTTCCAGGATTCCCTGGGGCAAGTGAGACTCACCATGAAGCTCAGACTACCCCATGGAGGGGCAGGTCTGCTTTGCCTGGTGGTGTGCCCTGGGTTTCAGAAATGCGGCAGGGAACAGGAATGTCAGAGCAGGCCATGTTTGGTTCCCTTCCCTCTCTTTCTGGTCCTTCTCCAGTCTACCTCCTTTTAGAAAGAGGTGACAAACTAAGCATACTTGGTGAGGAAAGAAAAGACAAGACACAAAGCCCCCGGTGACTGAGACAGTGGTGGTGAAGGTCAAGGGAGACGGTGACCTCACCTCGGGATGTGCAGTGTCAGGGCCTGGGAGCCCAGCTGGCACAGCCAGCAGGAGACGGCGGGAAGTCTGGCTGGAGTGTAGGCTGAGTCATTTCAGGATGGTGGAGTCCAGGGTAGTCATCCCCATGAGTGATGAGCACCTTGAGGGAGGACAACATCACTGACATGTCTGGAAAGTGAGTCAGGGACCCACAGAATAGAGGTCTCTGCATTCCTGAGAATGGCTTCCTCTTACTGCCTTGTTCTGATATGTTTTCTCCCCTGAGTGACCTCAAAGGAATGATAGCTTTGCAATTGATATTTCTACAGCAAAATGAGCTAGTGTGTGCATCAGAGCTCCAAAGGGTGGAACCTGTGGGCTCTCAGAGGCTGAGAACTCTTTTTCTCCAGCCCTCCTGCCCTCTTTTCTTCTTTCCCTTCCTCCTCACTTCCTAGCTTCTCTCTCTGCTCCTTTCCTCCCTCCTCCCCTCTCTCTTCCTCCCTCCCTTCCTCCCTAGACTCCTCCCCTCCCCTCTCTCCTCAGGGCTCCCTCCCTCCCTCCCCCCTTCCTTCCATCATGTCTATATTCATCTTTCAAATATTTATTAAACAACTACTATGTGCCAGTCAGTGTGACCTAGAGACGCAGTGATGAACAAGACACAGATGGTCCCTGCTCTCACACATCCTGTAGTCTAGGGCAGGAAAAGGACACTAAATGAATAGTCCTGTAGGCTCTGAATGCTTCTAACAGAGGCCTTGGCAGGACCTGGAGGGCCAGGGAGGACGTTCCTGAGGACAGTACGCGGAGGATGAGACAGAAAGGATGAGTAGTTCACCAGGGAAGAGTATTCCTAGCAGAGGGGACAGAGGAAGCAGAGAGCTTCATGACTTTGAGGAATAGTGTGGTGTGGTGAGAGGGGAGTGAAAGCGAGGGGCAGGATTCCGGTGAGGCAGGGCTGTGTCCAGGACCCCAGGCTTAGGCAGGACAGTGGGGAGGACTGGTCGTCCGTGGCCCTGAAGGGCAGCTGCGAGATTCTGCTCTCGGAGTGTTCTGATTCCCCCACCCTCAGTCACCCTTACCTGAGGGTGACAGCCCACGAGTCAGGGAGAAGCTCAGGACTAGATGTCCTGCTCTAGGAGGCTGGTTTCCAGGTGACATGTGACCCAGACACACTGCTGGTAACTGTGGGCAGGGGCTTCAGTTCCCCTTGCTGTAAACTGGGATGATTAAGCCTGGGATCTGCGTGCTGAGTTTCTAAGGATGAACAATAGCAGTGCCTTGTGCTCTGTTCATAGACAGACCCAGATGGAGGCTGCTGACTGCCCCTCCTGGGGTCACAGAAACACAGCAACCTCTTCATCGTGAGGTGGCACCTTACTCAAGGAACTGGAAAAATCCCAAGGAAGTAATCAAGGAGTTCCCAGATACTGCAACTCCTAATGGAAGGAGTCCAGGCTTTGGAGCCAGAAAGACTTGGACTTGCATCTGGATGTGCCACTAGCTGTGTGGCCTTGGACAGACAAGTCACTTAACCTCTCTGAGCCTCATGTCGTCATCTGTAACTAGGGGTAATTACAATACGCTGCCCTTATATATGTTTCAAGGATTATGAAACATCATTATGACGATGTTTGTAAGATGTTTAGCACAGTGGAGGGCAAGAATGGCCCTTTAGTGTTTGGTAGAGGTAGGAAAATGTTCAAGCTATCTGAGAAAGTTGGCTTTCCACCCGCACTCTGAAAAAGGAGAAGCCCCATCTGCCATCAATGCCTTCCACTAGTCCTTTATTGGTCAACTATCCCAGATACAAATTCCTGCCTTGTGTCTCTCTGAATGGTAGCTGAGCCCATCTCCCTTGATCTGCCCTGAGTGAGCCTAATAGCCTTGGGGCCCCGTCACCATAGAGGTGCCTAGACCCCTGCCACCTTCAGGACCTGTCTCTAGTTCCCACTAAAGAGCCCACAGAAGACTGGTCCTGCTCAAACAGCAGGTAAACCGCCTGGATTAAATGATGTCATGTGCAGGCACAGATATCCCCTTACCCCATCACTGTCCTTGAGCCATACACCAAGACCTGTCACTGTAGGCATTAAACCTTCCCAGGACCAAGGCAGGAGAGACCAATCTGGAGGTGAGCGAGGGGCCAGGATGAGGGGTTTCTAGGGCTATGAACACACACACACACACACACACACACACACGAATATGGACACATATGAGAACACATGAGTATGTAACACACACAAACTCAGGGATACCCAGACACTTGAGTACATGATAACATTATTTAACTTTTCCATATCTCAGTTCTCCTATCTGTGAACAGGAATAATAAAGTGGGAATGTTGTTAGGATTACACATAAGGTACCTAGAACACTGCCTGACCCAGAGCATGCACTCAGTTTTTGTTAGCTGTGATGTATCATAGCTAGAAAACGTCATGTATTATACGTGTTACAGCTAGAAAATACATGTAATGGACACGGACAGAGAAGGGAGCACATGTACGCCCAGAGCAGCAGGATCAGATCACAGGCACACCCGGGTCTGACCATAGCTGCAATATGCAGGTGCCCATCCAAGAGAAGCCCTGCTGGTGACAGTGGGGTAGGGCCACATGGTTTGGCATTAGCCCATTTAGGCCTGGTCTATTTCAGCTAAACAGCTGCAGCAAAGAAAATGAAGTTGCTTTGCAAACTCAAATGAGCAGAATTTTGAGATGAAGCATGGAGGGAGGAAGGAGAGAGGGAGGGTGTGAGGAGAGTCAGAAAGCTGGCCCTTTTAAAGAGGTCAGCTGGTCTCTTTCAAGCTGTCTGATGGCTGGGCCTACATCATAGCTCCCACCCCACCCCCTGACTCTTCTTCAGTGGATGGTGTATTGCCAGCAGCTCCTGACCTGACAGATGTCTGGAGATGATCAAAGAAAGGGGGCTGTGTTCCATATCTGAGTTAATGCACCCTCAGGTGACACTCAGAGGCAAGGGACAGGATGTGGAATTCAGTGGAGCAGGAAATGAGAGCAAGCTGACCAGAAAAAGGGAAGAGGCCTGAGGCCATTCCCAGATATCACTAAGATAGGCGTGAGGCCATTGTAATAATGGATGGAGGATGCGGGGACCATCCAGGTGGCCAACTTTTGGAGGATAAACAGCAGAAATAGGAGCAGATATATCCAATTGTCTCTAAAACAATATCCTCACCTGGTAAGGGTGGCTGGAGGGAAGGGTGTGGAGATTATGTGGGTTTAGTTAGAGAAGACTCTGTGAAATGTGGGTGTGGGGCAGAGGAAAAGCTGCAAGGTGGTCAACTTGAAAACAGTACAGGCAATATCTTGAGGGAAGTAAATTCCTCCAGGAACTTTCCTAAAGGAAAGTTCTTCCAGGAACTTTTTCTGCAATTCATCAGGAGATTACCTGTGATCCGGCACTGATTCTATTTAAGAGGAGTCTGAGCATGGCCCTCAGATAATTAGTCCCTATCATCTTTCTTTCAAGGTCAAAGGTACCCAATAGCTCTATGATAATGTTCACTGACTCTGGACGTCAGGCGGGATGAAAGGACGGGATCAGGTGCTTTTGAAGAAAAGGTGGCCATCTGGATGGTGCAGGTGCAAGGTGGCTGGGCTGGAATGGAAGGTGGCAGATGGTTTTGTTCTTTGAAGGAAGACAAATTAGGGAACACAGATGACAGATGGGCAGATGTTGGGTTATTGTGAAAGGGATTTGCCCAGAGGGGGTGCCTGGTGGTGGGGGGAAACAAAGATTTTTTTTTTCTACTTAAAGTTGGGCTGAGTACAAGAATTTCATCGCTATTTATTAACTGTTTTTCAAACTTTGCCCATAAATGCCATAGGAATGTCAGTATGGCAGATTAGTTTGGGAAATAACTCAACCAATTAAAAGAAGAGAAAGGCGAGGCCAGGCAGACCCACCATCTCTTATGTCCTGCTCTAGGAGGCTGTCCACCATGCCTGCCTAGGGGCTGTTTCTGGTCTGCAATCCCGAACGGTAAAACAGCTCTGAAAACTACACATTTTCAGAAGAAATCAGTTAGCAGTACAGCCTGACCTGAATTGACCTGAAGATTTTTGTCATTCTTATCCCCTGTAATGTGAACTTCGGTGCAGAAATATTGATACATTTGGCTATTGAGTACTGCCCCAGACCCTATGGGGGTTTTACATAACACAGGTAATATGCACTATATTAATTTTCTAAAATCCAAGAAGTTCTGGATTCTGAAACACATCTTGCCCCAAGGGTTTGTGGACAGGTCCCCCCCGCTGAGAATAAATGCAGAGCAGGCTGCCTTGCAGTGGGTCTCAGCGCAGGTTGCTCGGGGTTAAGAGAATGGGACAGGCTCCAAGGAAAGGCTGCAGCTCGTGGTAGGAGCACCCCTGTGGAGGGGGGAGAGGGGAGCTGGGGGGTACACGCCCAGGCTGGTTCCATCAGACTTGAGGTGTGAAATTAACAATGAGGGAGGGAAGCCCTTAGGAAAGCCATCCTCCTGAAACAAATGACTATTCACTTTGAAATTGTGCTAATAATTACAACATTTCTGATGGCAATTAAAAAAGAATACTCATTCAATGAGATCCACCTGCAAAGCTACTCCTGTACGGTTCAAAACACATTTCAGAAATTTGGGGTGTGATTTTCTGTCCCTTGACTCATCTTTCCTCTCTCCATCAGGTGGGTCCCCTATCCTGTGCCCGCCTTCAGTGTCCCCCCCTCAGGAGGGCTGGTGAAAAGGAAGGCTGAAGTGGGCGGGGCGCAGAGCCAGGAGAATCACCATAAATAGTTCCACCTTCTTCATTCTTCTCATTGAAGTGCTGCTGAGCTTCCCGAACAGCCACATTCGCAGCACAGCCCCAGAAGCACTGGTGTAACCCAGGATCTAGCACCAGGTAAGAGAAGGGGGTGGCTACAAAGAAGGGGAAAAGTCAGAGGGGCCCTATGGCTGGCAGCTTCAGAGCCACCTGAGGAGAAAGGCTAAATAAGTAAATAAACACACACCCACAGATTTCTTATAATAAAAGAGAAAACATTTCTTGGATAATTAAAAAAAATAGAGCTTACTTAAAAAACAAGTATCTTGTGTGGGGCTTATGCAGAGAGCCCTGATTGATTTGCATGTTTAATAATGGTTTTGCCATAGATACAGAGGTAAATTTTTAATGATGCTTTTGTTGATGTTACCAACAGCACAGGACCTTAAATGAGGCTCCCAACCAGTGAGTGGTTCTGTGGGGACCACACTGAGAATTTGTTTAACAGCACTCTGTTAGAGAGGCTGCAGGAGCAGACCATCCTGGAGTCTCCCACGTGGGGCGTGTGCAGAGATGCTGACAGGGCAACACTTAATAGGTAGGGGAGGAGATGGCCCTCGGTGGGGAAGCTGGAGTCCTCTTCACAGATATAAAGGCCTTCCAAAGGAGGACTCAGGGAACTGGGACCATGGACAGAATCTCTATAGTCACCTTCTGTCTGACTGCATTGAAGGAAGAATGCTTGCTAACAATGGAATGGGCCGTGGTGGGAAGTATGAGCTCCTCATTACGGGAGGTGTTTAAGCAGAGGCTGGCAAATCCTTGAAAGAAATGCTGCAGAAGAAATTCATGTATCAGATAGGGAATTAAAATAGATAAGTTAGGAAAGACAGGGGAGAGAGGGATTCAAATCCTGGGGCCGAGGGGCAGCAAATTACTACTGTCTTTCAGAACTACCGCTCTGCCTCTCTCCCAAATCTTAGACCATGTGTAGCTGAACTCGGTGGGCAAGCATCATGTCCCTCAAGCTTTTGGGGAGGAGAGGTTGAGGAACTCTAGGCTGATGCTCTCACCTGGGTACTTGGAGCAACAAATACCTGGGTAACTGTAATGGAGTAGAGAAGTACTGAGCAAGAGTTTCCTAGGAGTATTTCAACTCAGAAAAGCAAGCTAAGGTCACATTTGACAAAAAGTACACTTTCCAAGTTCTTCCCCATGCAAGCAGGATCCCCCAAACCCATTGTGTCCACCTTGCCTGGCTAGGGGCTGCTTCTGGCTTGTAGGAGATGGAATACCAAAGACTGTGGTGTCAGCAAGTGTTTAAAACCAGGAACGACGTGGAACTATCTCATTTATGTCTATCTCCCGCTGCATGTCTTCTCACTCAACGGTCTCCAGTAGAACTTCCCACAATGGTGGAAGTGCTCTCTGCTGTGCAGTACGATAGCCACTAACCACAGGTGGCTACTGAGCACTTGCAATGTGGCTAGTGTGAATGAGGAACTGAATTTTAATTAAAAAAATTTTTCATTGATGTGATTTAAATAGCCACATGTATCTAAAGTCTACTATATCAGACGGCACAGCACTTCACTATTGTTTGAGAGCAGAAATGGTATATTTAAAGATCTTTGTGTCTCCAGCTCCTTGGAAAATGCCCCTAAGTCGATATTTGATGAATAATGAATGAAGATGAGAACTTTCTGGGGTTTTTCTGGAGAAGGCATGGTTAACATCTGAATGCTAAAGGGCTGTGTTTAGCAGATTAAGGGAGAAAGCAAATCACTGGAGATTGTTGGCTGCTTTGTCTGCAGTTTTGTTCCCTTCGGTGGCTTTGGGAATTTCTGCCATTTTAACGCTAGTTTGATGTGTTTTTATAAATGTACACAAATGTGTAGCCACCCCCCAAATCAAGATATAGATATATATTTATATCACTACACAAAGTCCCCTCTCATCCAGGGTTGGTTTTGTTGGTTTTATGCTCTGCTGTCACTGTCTTGAAACTTCATAATTTTTGAACAAGGGGCCCTACGTTTTCATTTGGCAGGGGACCCCGCAAATTATGTAGCTTACTGCTTGCCGTCCTTTGCAGTTGATCGCCTCAGGCAACCACTGATCCATTTTTGTCACTATAGATTAAATTGATTCTTTTTTAGGGTTTTGCATAAATGGACTCATAAAGTATGCACTCCTTTGTGTCTGATTTCTTTTATTCAGAAGGATGCTCTTGAAATTCATCCTTTTGTATGGTTAGTAATAGTTTCATTTTTATTGTTGAGTAGTATTTTGTTGTGTGCATATACCACAATGAGTCTATCCATTCATTTGTTGATGGACATTTAGGTAGCTTATAGCATTGTCTATTATAAATAAAGCCATGGTAAACTTTTGTGTATAAGTCTTTGTGTGGACATAGGTTTTCATCTTTGGGGATTTTTTTCTAGATATTTTTGTTACTGATTTCTAATTTAATTCTGAGTAGGCAGAGAACATATAATTCAATATTTCTATATTTGTTGAGACTTGTTTTATGGCCCAGAATATAGTCTACCTTGGTGAATGTTCCATGTGCATTTGGAAAAAAAAATTGTGTTTTGCTGTGTTTGGTGGAGTAGTCTGTAAATGTCAATGAAATCAAGTTGTTTGATTACTGTTCAAATCTCCTGTCCACTAGCTGGCCTTCTATTTGTTCTAATAAGGGGAATGTTGAAATATACAACTATAATTGTGGATAAAGTCTATTTCTCTTTCTAGTTCTGTTTGTTTTTGTTTCATACATTTTGAAGTTTTGTTGTTAGGTACATAAACATCTCAGATTGCTATGTCCTCTTGGTGAATGGACCTTTTTATCATTATGAAATATCCATCTTTGGTGATACTCTTTGAACTAAAGTCTACTTCATCTAATATTAATATAGTTATGTTAGCTTTCTTATCATGTGTTTGCATGCCATATCTTTTTCGATAAAAGATCTTTTTTACCTTTTCTGTGTCTTTATGATTCAAGTGGGGCTCTTATAAACAGCATATAGTTGGGTCTGTTTTTTTTTTTTTTTTTTAAATCCAGTTGATATTTCATTTTATCTTCACTTTTCATTTTCAGCTATATGTCTTTGTTTTAGTTTTTAATGGTTATAGTAGGATTTACAGTGTATATCTTTAACTTATCACAGTCCCCATTTAAATAATATTATGCCATTTCAGGTATAATATAGAACTTCACAACAATATATTTAAGGCCCTCATCCTTTGTACTGTTATTATACATTTTACTCTGTTATAAACCCCACAATATATTGTTATTATATTTTTCTCTGAATAGTCAGTTACCGTTTAAGTAAATTTTAAAATTAGGAAAAAATCTTTCATATTTACCCACTTGTTTACTATTTCTGGCACTTTTCATTCCTTTGTATAGGTCCAGTATTCCATCAGAATCATTTTTGTTGTTTGAAAAGGTTGTATTTATTTTACTAAAAATTCCTATTTATATTTATTAAAAACCTTAATAATATTTTATAGAATAGGTTTGTTGACAATGAATTCTCTCAGCGTTTTTTTTTCTTTTCTTTCTTTCTTTTTTTTTTTTGTCTAATAGCATCTTTAATTCACTTTAGTTTTGAAGGATATTTTCACTTCTTATAGAATTCTAAATAGATTTTTTTTTCCCCCTGTCAGCAGTTTAAAGGTGCCATTCCATTATCTTCTGGCTTGCATTTTTTTTTTTTTCTGGTGATAAATCTATGGTAATTCTCACTTTGTTTCCTTTATGTTGTGCATTGTTTATTCTATCTACCTGTAAGATTTTTCTCCTTATCCTTGGGTTTCAACAACATGCCTTCATGTAGTTTTATTTGTATATACCCTTCTTGGTATTAGTTCAGCTTATTAGATATATGGTTTGAAAATTTTTATCAAATTAGGAAAAATTTCAGATATTATTTCACCAAGTATTTTTGTGCTCCCCACGTCCTCTACATATGTTCAACCACTTGACATATTTTCATAGCTTACAGACTCTTAATTTTTTTCAGGTTTTTTTTTTTCTCTCTCCATATGTCAGTTTTGAGTTTCCATTATGTTCAAATTCATTTGCCTTTTCTTCATCAGTGTTTAATCTGCTGGTAATTCTATCCAATCATTTTTTCATATCAGATATTTTATTTTTTTATCCCTAGAGTTTCTATTTGTTCTCTTTTATATCTTTCATTTCTTTCTCATTATGTCTATTTATATTAGCATATTTATAATAGCTGTTTTAACATACTTGTTTGCTTATTCCAAAATCGGTGTCATTTCTGGGTATGCTTCTATTGACTGATTTGTTTTCCTAGTTATGGCTCATATTTTCCTGCATCTTTATATGTCTAGTAATTTTTATTGGGTGTTAGGCATTGTCACAGTTGCCTTTCTGAGTGGACAATTTTTGTTTTTCTGCGTAAAGAATATAGAACTTTGTTTCGGCAAGCACTTAAGGAATGTAAGATCAGCTCAATTTTTGGAACATTTGCTTTTAAATATTATTAGGGCAGGCTGAGAGTAGCCTTCACTTTAGGTCTATTTTAGCCCTTACTACTAAGGTGTAACCCTTTTAGGGTTTCTATTGAGTGTCGCAGGTGTCCAGTGAGACCTTTCCTCTCTGACTGGATTTCTACCACCTCACAGCCCCATGTAAGCTCTGGGCTTTGTTCAGTACAGATACCAGTACTTCTTTGCATAGCCTCTTGAAGTTTCACCCTATGCATTCACAGCTCAGTTTTCAGCAATAGACACAAGGAGACCCCTATGTAGATTCCTAGAACTCCTTCTCTGTATAGTTCTTTCCTCTTTGGTACTTTGCCCCCATCCCATAAATCTCAACTGGTTTACCCTCTCTGAACTCTGATCTCTGTCTGCCTAACTTGGCAAGACTTCAGTGCCAGTTTCTTCATCTGTGCCACTATCTGGAAAACTGGCTTTTGGCAAAAAGCCATGGTAATTGTAGGGCTCACTTTGTTTCCTGACTCTCCTAGATCATAGTCCTGCATTGATTGTTGCCCAGTATTTGGAAACTTCTGTTTTGTATAATTTGTCCAATTTTCTCATTTTTTTTTAAATAGTGAGAGGATAAGTCTTTATCATGACTGGAAGATAAAGATGAGGTTTTTAAAAAGATCGCATTCATAGCAGTGGTATCTCTAAACATTTTTCACTGAGCTACATAAAAGGGATTTTGAGAACAAGAAAGGACTTTGGAGAATCTGAAGTGTGAGATTTGACAGTGGTAGCAAGGCCCAGGATTTCAGAAAAGGGATCTCAGCAGAAAATCTGACAGTTCAGGATAGAAAAATTGTCATTTCTGATATGCAGGCTGAGAATAGGATGGGAAAATCATTTGAGTATTTTCTACCTAAACATTATTATTTGTTTCTACTTGAAGCAGAGAACCCAATATGAGATGAGCTAGGGCCTTTTCTTCTAAGAACTGGATCTCAACCTTGGCTACATATTAGAATCATCAAGGGAGCTTTTACAAATTGTGATGCCCAGACTGTACTGAAACAATAAGTCTGTCTCTGGGGTGGGCCCAGGCATCTGCACTTTTTAAAGCTCCTTAGGTAATTCCAGAGTGTCACCAAGGTTGAGAACCACAGCTGCAAGGTGCTCCACAGCCAGCATGGAGGCTGTAGATGTTTCTTCTTGAGGAGCTGTATCAGATGCTTTCACTCTACCACTGTATCAGGTGTGTGTCTCACTTACCACCCTCTCCCTTTACTTTCCTGAGTATCTTCACATCTTGTCCTTGTTCTGCTCAGAAAGAGGCCTAGGTGATGAGACAGTGGGGAAGGCCAGGCAAGATGTGCAGTGGGGAAGAGGGCAGAGTGGATCCAAAAAGGGGCAAGGAGGTGGAAGCAGAGCAGAGACTGCAGAGGTAGAGAGGCATTGCCCCATCCCTTCCTCCTGCTCTCATCTTCCTTCCTCTTCTCAAAGCCCAAACAAGTCTAGAGCTAGCCAGCTTGGTTGGCAACTGTCCGACTTCATCTGCCCACACTGCCTGGCCACAGTCCTGCTTAAGGATGATAAAAAGGTCCTGGAAGTCCCTTCCTATTTACTGAGGAAGTGTGGGCTTGTCTCCTGGGAACAGAGTCCACAAACTTTCTGTGATGGAAAGTGCCATGGGTCAGAGCTTTTGCGTTGCCCGGACTCCCAGAGTGACTGGGTCATTTGCTTCTCCTCTATGCACCTCAATTTCGCCACCTGTAAAATTAGGGGGCCAAGCTGCAAGGTTTCATCTCTGATAATTTGGACATGGATAGGCAGACTTGTGTCCCTTTGGGATGGCTACTGAAGTTGGCTCTGAGGATCCTTTTCTCCTCCGAGATGTGTGACGTCTGCTGGGTATTGGCTCTGGTGTCCCCTCCTGAGCATGCCAACTCAAAGGTACAGGTTGGAAATGGAGATTTTTGGCAACTGAGAAGATGGCTGGAGGATTGTTGGATGTGTAATAGAGCGTGTAATGAAATTTGGACCTTCACCTGGACTTTCTTTTCTTTTCCTTTAAAACTTAGAAAAATGACTACTTTGTAAGGGTCATATTTTGAAAGGAGCCACTCAGAATTCCCACTGGTGGTACAAGAAGGGATAGACCTGGTGTCTCTTGGCTGAGTGTATGTTGCGGAAAGTCCTGGGGACTGGGGGCGGTCAAGGGTGGACAACCAGATGGAAGATCCTCTAATAGGATCCTGTTCTTGGAGGATGCCTGGGAGCTGAGAGAAGCCAGTATAACAAGGGAGTCTGCTGAAAGGCTGAGCTGGGGTTTCTATGAAATGCTTGGAACCACAGTGGAGAGGAATGTTAGCGCATGGAGTAAGGCACTGATGGGAAAACCAGGTCTCTGGGCTGGGCCCCACAGTGTTGTTTTGGTGGAGTAAGCCCACCCACCCACCAGCAGAGCGATGCTCTCTCAAGGACACTGGGCAGAAGGGGCAGCAGTGCTGGGGCCAAGGATGAATGAGGAGGCTGTCTGGAAGCCTGTTTGAGGCCTGGCTCTAGAGTCCACATGAGATGGCCCATCCCGGAACCCCTAGAAACATCTGGGGAGCAGACCTTCAGAGAGCCAAGATACTCAGCTTTGGGAGGGCAAGGATTGCGGTAGAAAATGAAACGATTCTTCCTTTACAACTAGGGGCTGCCAAGACCCAGGGCATGAGGGCTACTCCTCATAGCACTTACCTCACAGCGCACAGAACAGGGTGAAGAGCTGATTATGACAGAAAATGTGTAGGACCCAGTACCTTCGGTTGTGTTTATGGAACTGCTGCTGTGATTATCATCATTGCTAATGATCTATCACAGGAATGTTTTTATGAACTGTGGCCCAATGTACATGGATCCTTTTGTTGACTTCTGTTTGGTAACCAGGGTACCACTATCCAGCCCTGTCCCTCACATTTGTGAGGCCCAGGCCAAGAGTGCAAATGGAGCCTTACACACTTAAACATTATAAATTCAGCAAACAACCAAATTAGTAATGTGCATTATTTAATATTGCAAAATGTTATATATATATATATATATATATATATATATATATATCCGAAAAATGTATACACATGACTTGTATTCATCTTTTATTATTGGTATATATTGAGTACTACAATTTTAATATAGGTTTTTCCTTTCTTAAAATGCGTATACATTTTTTGGGCATATATATATATATATATATATATATAGTTGCTGTGAAGGCAGCACTAATTAATGACAGCATTCAGAATTCAGAGCACACTTTGGAACATGATGAGAAGTAAGAAAGTGAATGCTTGGTGCTACTGGGAAATTATTTTCTGTTATGCAAGAATCTACTGCATTCATACTGAGAGGAAGGATAGAGTAAGTTCATTTGTCTTTTCTTGATCTGAGCACTTCCATCTCTATTTAAGCACACTACCCATCTCTGATGTCACGTCTTCACAGCACAGAGAGAGTCACTTTC
Source organism: Rhinolophus sinicus (assembly GCF_036562045.2). Classification (NCBI taxonomy): domain Eukaryota; kingdom Metazoa; phylum Chordata; class Mammalia; order Chiroptera; family Rhinolophidae; genus Rhinolophus; species Rhinolophus sinicus. The sequence continues at coordinate 33,826,054 of NC_133759.1, forward strand.
GTTTTGAGGATTCAGAGCAAAAGTTTTAGAGATGGGTTTTCCTGGGCTCTGAATGGTGCTCTTCAAGAGGATGGATGCTTAGGTTTTTGTGTTTGTAATATGTGAGGTGCTTGAAAGCATGGGGCCCTCTTTCTGGGCCGTCACTGTTTTGTTTTATTTTTATTTTATTTTATTTTATTTTATTTTATTTTATTTTTGGATCTCAGATACAGAGATTTTAGTTCAGCATATTCCTCAGTTCCTGATACAATGTTATCTTTGGTATTTCCCAAGGCCTCTTAACAATGGATGTAAAATTCAGGATGAGGTTTTAAGAGAACTATCAAATTAGACTAAATGTACTGCTAAGATAATGGTTTTAATCTATTTTGAGAAATACTGCTTGTAATAAGTTTAAGATCAGTTCAGCTTAATCCTTGGATTTTTTAAATCAAAACAATTTTCAGATTTTTTTCTGAAAATATCAGTAAATAACCTATTTAAGATCAGAAGGACTGACACCATTGGATGCAGATAAGTGTTTATAGAGACAGGTGTTTAGATTTCCCATGAGGAAAATAGAGGGAACCAAGAAAGTGGCCCTGAATTTGAAGGCTGGGCAGCCTAGATGTGAGGAATGTGTGGTAGAGCTCGTCCTGCATCCCCATCACTGGCTTGTCCCCTTTGGCCATCCTTGGCAGTCAGCCACTGGTTAGCACGACCTGAGTTAGGCTCACAGGCCTTACAATCCCTGTGTTTCCTGCCCCTATCAGGAATTGTCAGCCATTGTAGCTGACACTGCTCAAGCTTTGACGATGTTTCTGGTGTGTCCTCAAACCCCAGAGGCCTGCCTGTGCCCTCTGTGTCCACCTTCCCCATCTCACCCTTACTATCTTCCCTGAAGGCCAAAGGCTCTGCTTATGGAAGCCCTCCCTGGGCTATCAATCATGGCAATGGAGAAGGGAATTGTGGGTGAGAGTACTACCACAAGCTGACCTTGTGATGCAGCCATGGGAGTGAGATGCTCAGCTCTCCCTTCAAGAGAGAACCTGTAGATAGGAGTGTAGTGAGCTGATAGCCTCTAGCTGCAGAGGCTTCAGGATGCGTTGCTGTGTTTGAGCTGAGACCACACTCTCCTGGGCAACAGCAGCAGGGGCACCAGGGCCTGACAATTCCTGTCCAATGCAGCGCTCCTTCAATGGGCAATCTTTATTTTAGAGCTCTGGTGGGGCTGGTCGGGATTTTCTTGGGGGCCATATGACTCTGAGTCTTTCCCTGCCTACTTCTGCTCCTTCTTTCCTTTCCTCCTTCAGTCATCCCCCTCAATAAATTTCTTGCACTCCTAGTTCCATCCTGGTGTCTACTTCCCGGAGGAGGTGAATTGACATAACTTGTGAGAAAGTCTGTGTTTAAAAAAATAAATCATGTGTAGCTTTCAGCTGTTGGCAGAGAGGAAAAATGGTTTGAGGGTAGAGTGGGCCCAAAGCACTTGCCCATGAGAGCATGACTTGAGCAGGAAGTGAAATGGGGGAAAGGGTGGACCCCTTGGTTTCTGTGCTTCCCTAGTTCTAGCCCCTTTTCTGTACAGAGTCTAGGGAGCCTGATATCCAGGTCTGCTGCTCCCCTCCTTCCTTTAGCCATTATTTGCTACTCATCTCCACTACTTGCAGGGTCTTTCAGCAGATGAAATGCAACAGGGAAAAAACTGACAGTAAACCGTCTTTTCATTTGGCCAACTTGCCAATGTATAAATTCACATCTGTTGTTAATTACTTGTGCAAATATCTCTTAAGTGTCTGTCTATACCTCAGAATGTAAGCTCTGTGAGCAAAGAGACCCTCTCTGTCCTGTTCAGAGTTGATTCCCTAGAACCAAAAAATAGTGTCTGAAACATAACAGCTACTCAATACTATTGGTTGATTAATAAGTAAGTGAAGAACATTCATTTTTTATTCTTATGCTTCCAGCAGCTATAAATGCCAACCAAGAAATAAAAGACAGTCAAATAGTTTAGTTTAGTTTAGGCAAAAAATATACCTCCCATGGCCACCTTCCTACTGCGCATGGTCCCTGTGGTGTATCTATTCATCCTCTCACTCCATCACTAAGCGATCTTTCCTTCCCGAATAGCTGTCCTTGTGCTGGAAATGACATTCCTGTATTCAAAATGGATTCAAAAATTTTTTTTATTTCTTGTAGGAAACCTGTCTCCCCGGCCTTGTGCACAGACTTCCCCAAGAGGCTAAAGCCAGCTCTGTCTGTGTTGGCCAACATGTTTAGGGTGCCCTGAGATTACTCCTACCTCAGAAAAGCCTGTGAGATGACATTCCAAAGAGTACTCCTCCCACCTTCTTTCATTTAAATAATTATAGGTCTCTTCCTTCTGAGGTCCTGAAAGAAGTTCCCCATGGGGCACAGTCCCTTGGAGGTAATCCAAATCCAGCTTGGTGATGTGCACTGAGACTTTAAAAGCCATCCTCTATCAATTATCTCAGGCACTGAACATACTAGTAAGTAGGGCTCTGGATAAAGTCCTGTGTTCCCTTCCTACGTGGTCACCTCAGGACACTAAGCCAATTAAAGGGCAAACTGCTGTACCAGGGACAAGTCCTTTCAACAAAAGAGTCTCTTTCTACCTGAGTCTCACTCACTTACTTGCTCTGTTTTTAAGAAAACATTATATTATATAGGAGGAAATTTCTTCTAGATCAAGGTGGGAAAGAATATGCTCATTCAATCATTTATTCATTCAACAAGTGTTCATGATATGTGTACCATGTACCAGCAATTGTTCTACGAGCTGAGGATGTGGCAATGAATAAAACAGAGACGGTCCCTGCTCTCACAGAGCTTATGCTTGACAGGTGATGAAAGACGATAAACAAGCAGAATATAAATGAGCAAGACGATTTCCAATAGTAATGAGTTCCAGGAAGACAATAACATAGATAATGTAGTAGAGAGGATGGGTTCTCCTCTTTGGGCAGGGGCCCTTGTGGACAGAATTGCTAATTGGAGTTGGTGGTCAGGAAATAACTCACCAAGGAGATCCCATTTGAGCTCATACCTGAATAACCCCAAGAAACAAGTCATACAAAGATCTAGAGGTAGAGCTTTCTGGGAAGATGGACGAGCAAGGGCCAAGGTTGAAAGGTGGGAATAAGCTAGGTGTCTTTGAGGAATCAAAGCAGAAGTCCAAGTGGCTGAAGTGCAATGAACTGGAGGGAGAGGAAGAGGTCAGAGATATAGATTACGTGGTAAAAATAACCAACATACTATACTAAGGAAAACTTTAACTATTCCATGTCCATCTCAATCTTTAGTCACCTAACCTATTGGTGCAGGGATCACTGATTGGTAATAATAGGATGTGGGAACTGAGGTGACGTTGGTCCCTTCCACAGTCACACGTACTGGCAGTTATTTGTAGAATCCTTCATTCCCACCAAACTTCTGACTGGTCTCTGCCATATTTTACTCTCATCTTGGTCAAGTCAACAGAAGTGGCTTTGCAAAGTCAGCATTCCAAACCAACTACAGAATTCCCATTTAAACAATTTCTGTTATATGAGAGGAAAGTGGTAAGCTCGCTATGCTTTCCAGTGATACCTCTGACTTCCACGTTACCTCCTCTGTTGCTATGCAACATCGGGCTACAGACCAAATCTGATTCAAAGAATTAACACCAAAGCTTCACTGATCAGGCCAGGGCTTTAAAGTTTTGCAGCACCTCTGCTCATTTCCCCTAATGATTGAATCTTTTCCTACTTTCTGTTGACTGTTAGAGTCAGAAGAGTCATTTGAGATTCACGCTTTCCATCCACTGAAGGAATCTTAGGGCCAATATCCTGGTCAGGTGGTCCTCCATCCTTGACAGGATTGTTCCTCTAAAGGGTAATCCGCCTGCTCTTTTCTGAAGGAGTTGGTCCCTTTGATGGACAACTTCAGTTAGTAGAAAACTCATCTACCTATTGAATGGACATTTATCTTCCAGTAACATTCATTGATTTTTGAAGAGAGTCTTTTTATCTTAGGATTTTGTCACTAGTTTCTCAGCTGCTCTCTCTAGTGAAATTTCCTGATCTTTCTAAATGCTCCAATATGCTTGTATCAGTTAGGACCCTTTTGGTAACAAATGACTGAAAATCCAAATCAAAATGATTTAAGCCCCAAAGGGAATTTATTGGCTCAATTACCTGAAAAGTCCAGGAAATGTTCCAGGACTACCATGGTCCAGGGGCTGGTTTCTCCCTGTCTAGCTTGACAAGCTTAGCTTTCCTTTATGTTGGGTTCATTCTATGTGGTGGCCTTCAGAACTCCAGGCTCACAGCAGGGCTTACAAGTGATGCTATTTGGCTGTTCCTGGTCACATTCCTGCTGGCTGAGCAGGGGGTAGAGAGGAGAGGTGGTCCCCCAGAAGAGAAGTGTGATGCAGCTACCTGGAGAAAAAAGTGAATAGGGGCCAAAACAACAGAATTTCAACTAAACCAAGATTTAAAAGTATCCAATATGTCCCACTTCATCTGCTTGGGGTACAATTACGGTCATATCTCTCTTTGCAGTATTCCAATTAAAAACCTCAAGTCTTCAATCTCAACTCTTCTTTTTTTCTGGAGTCTACCCTGCCAGGATAAACCAAGAAGTGTTCAAGTTATTAACTTGTGTTTCATCCTGCCTTGTGGTGGGAGTAGAACCCAGACCTATGCCAGAGGCCAGGAATGAGGCATCACAGCTGACACCCCTGAGGTTCTTGGAGACTTCTGTCCTGTTGCTGCTGTGGCCCTTATCGCAAAAGTGTGTCACACTTTTCGTCACATGTGAAAACTTGTGGCCAGCTGGTATGGAGTCTCCTATTCAGGTGCAGCCTCTGGCAGAGGCAGAAAATCCTCAGGTTGATGGAGGTGGAATTCCCACTCCTCCCCCTTCCCACACCTTTGTGCCATAGACTAGGCCAATAAGGTCCTCGACAAAGTATGTCCCAGGTTCCAGGCATGCACATAAACAATTCTTTCATATTTGAGGACTTTTGAAAATGGAGAAGAATTACTACTCTTGTACTTTAATGGTTCATTCATCAATATTCCCCATTTACTAAATATTAACATTCCATTAACTTTATTTGCTCCATAGTTCTCTATGTATTTACAACACACAATTATAAATCAAAGCTCATTGAGACATATAAATTAAATTTCCCCATTGATGGAAAATTATTTAATCTTCTAAACATTTATAATATTCTAAATCATAGTCTAAAATTGCAAATCCATTATATCAGACTTTCTTAAAAGCTTCAAGTACTTTAAGAAATAAAGACTCCAAATATCACAGTGATTATAAAACTGATTATTAGACTTCTATTAAAATCATTTACAAAAGTGCTAGTACCTGGATTATTGATTATTTCTGTCTTCATCCTTATTCTTAATTTTATTCCAATATTTCATTGAAGTTCTCATCTAGGATTTACAGTGAATAAAATAAAAACCACCTATGATTTCTCTTTGTAGACTGCTTGAAACAACAGATGCTTCTTGCAAATTCAGCTTCAAATGTGAAATTTGATTTATTTCACAATGTTAATATAGGTTTTCATATTTATGTAGGTACTAGCAGTGGGAAGAAAAACAGAAGAAATTTAAATTTTCACTCTATATACTTGTATATTGTTGGAATATTTTTATCAAGCATTTACTGTCTTTTAATAATAACTATACTTTTAAGTGCTCTGAATAATAAAAACTAACTCGCCCATGGTAAGCACTGTTAATACTTTGTGCTTCCTTCTAGTCTTTTCCTTGAGGCATCTATTTCTTTTTGCAAAATTAGAACCATAATCTGTTTTAAATTTTTTCCTCTAACTTTTAAACTTATTACATCACAAGTACTTTCTTGTGTTGTCAAATATTCTTGGGAAACATAGGGCTTGTAACAGCTGCATGATACTCTTTCATGGGGACGTACCATAATTCATTGAGTCATCCTCCTACTGTTGGCAAAGAATTGCTGCAAATCTGTGAACTAGATGAAAGATTCATCCCATTTGAGTTTCTTGTTTTCCAGATGAGAAGACTGCATTCCCTGAAGCTAGTCATTTGTCCAAGCATGTCCAGCTCGTCAGAGGTTTGGCTGGGACCTGGTCCCCCCGAGCCCGGACCTCTGTTCTTACTGTCGTCATAAGCTGTCTCCTGGGCTTTTGTAAGGCACTTGTTGAAATCTAACTGTAGGGCACTGCCTACATTCTTTCTAAATTACATTTTGTAATTTGGGGCCCATTATTCCTGCCTGTCAAGATCATTTTTATCTTCTGTCAAATAACCATTAGCTAATGAGGGACAGTGTAGCCAACATCAGAAATTGTAGCTTGTTCTTCTATCAAGATGTGCTTCCTAAATCACCTCTGGGCCAACGAAGAGGAATTATTGTCATAACTTTTGTCAGATAATTCTAATAGTCACCAACAATTATAGGGAAGGGTGCTAATTAGCTTACCTAGGTCCATGTTTCTCAGGGATCCCCGGGATTCTGACATTCTGTGGTCAGCATTCTGGTGGATGCCTGGGTTTTGCCCAAGGGCCAGTGCTCATGAGATGGAAGAGGAATAATTAGAGGGTGGAGGAAAAAAAGGAGAGGAGGGAAGTGGCATTTCTGGCTGACTCTATGCCCAGCTCTGGGTGCCAGGGTGAGGATAACAGAAGCATTACAAGAGGGGGATCTGGCTGATGGGATTCATATGGTTTGGGGGGAAGTATGTGGATCAGGGGTATATCCCTTTTACTCAAACTGTCTCATCCTGAGGCTGTATTATTAAATTCTACATGGAAGAATTCACCGTGATACAAGAGATCACTCTTGGTGGGCTGGGGCTTATTCTGCTTTTTCCTTCACATTTTATGGAACACACTTTATCCAAACTTTATAAATGAATCTTTGACATCGGTGTCTGTCATAACCAGAACCACTTTTTGAGTGATATATCATTTCCCTCCCTTCCCCTCTCTCCTACCCGAATAGCACATTCACTGCCACCTATTTGAGATACAGTCCCTTTAAAATCTGTCTTTGGAAATGATGTGGCTTGGTTTTACTCTGCATTAACATTTTTCACGTATTGCTTTTCAGAAAAATGCTTAATTCATATGAATGCTACTGGCGGGCACCAGAGAATGTGATGGTTTCTATTTATGGTTAATGCTAATCCACTGACCATATGGTAGTTTAAATTTCTGGTACAAATTCCTTTTGCATGCTGTTATAGCTCATTCCTGGACTGCTATAATTGTGTAATTTATCAATGTGAAAAATAGACTTTGAAATGTAATAGTTCAGAGCTAATATGAAGAGCAGCAAGAGAATTTACTGTGCTTAGAGAAGAGCTTTTTCTATGGAAACTAAATCCTTTGAGCAAGGCCTCTGGGTTCCTGGGCTGCAGTATAAGTCAGGGTAATAAGGCCTGGGTTCCAGGCTTATCTCTGAGATGACTTGCCAGGTGCCATGGGCAAATCCCTTAACCAATTTGGGACTTAACATTATTATTTGTGACTTGAACAAGTCAGACTAGTTCAGTGTTTACTAGACTTTGGAATATTAGTGACCAATAATATATTGTTTGAGCAAATAATTTGGGGACAATTTTAGAGGCACAGAGAAGTTGCAAAGATAGGACAGAGTGTTCTCAGATATACCTTTCACCCAGCTTTCCCTAATGTTAATATCTTACATAACAGCACATTTGTGAAATCTAAGAAATTGACAAAGGCGCAATACTGTGAATAAGCTACAGATTTTATTTGGATTTTCCCATCTTTTCCTTAATATCCTTTTTCTGTTCTAGGATTCAATGTAGGATCCAAACTAAATCTGCATTTAGTTTTTATGTCTCCTTAGTCTCCTCCGATCTATGACCATTTCTCAGTCTTTCTTTCTTTATTACAACTTTGTCAGTTTTCAGGAGCACTGGGCAGGTATATTGTAGAATATCCCACTCAGTAATATTTTTAAGAAGCAAAACAAAACTGGAGGACTAGTGTAGGGCTAGAAAAGTTAGACAAGTAAGGTGTATGAGTGAGGTCTCTTTGTGACAAGTGACAGAAAACCCACCCTGAAGAGTCCTGTCAAACAGGGAATTTATTGGCTCATATAACTAAAAAGGCCAAGGGCATATGTGGCTTTAGAATGACATTCATATCCAGTTCTGCCCTGTCTCTTGGCTTGGTTCTCTCCTGTGAACAGTCAGGTCATTCTTAGATAGTCACTGACCACATATTACAAGATGGCTGCCAGCAGCCACATGGCTATATCCATCCAGTGTGTGTGTGTGTGTGTGTGCATGTATGTGATACTTACCTCTGTTCCACTTTACCAACTAAGTTCTCAGTGGCTCTGATTCTGTCTATTCTTAAACCAGAGGGAAAAGATAATCCCTTTTCTGCTTCTGATGTGAGGTTGTGTTGCCCAGAGTTGTGGCCACCATCTTGTGACCACGAGAGGAACAAGCTGACAGCTGAGGAGGACACAAGAGCCCTAAAGATGGACAACAACCTGGGCTCTGGGTGATGTCGTTTAGTTGTGGAATTAACCAGCCCTGGTCTGGGTTGGTTATATGAAATAATAAATCTCTCCTGCTAGTTGAATTTCATCTTACTTGGAACCAAAAGTCTCCTAAATGATATAGCGATATTGTCGTTTTCCCTGTTGGATATAAGACATTACCTGGATACAGTTTATTTGTTGTTCTTCTACATTTGACAACACAATACAAACTGGAGTTCAACCTATTCTGGTTCAGAGATTTCATTAGCGTTATTATTGAAAAAGTCCAGCATCACATAGGTTTTTGGCACAAACAAGTGATATTCTTCAATTTCATACAATATATGTAGAACATCTGAGTAATAGCTCCAATATTTTGGTTACTTCTTCTCATGAAGGCTAGAAGCAAGCTGAGGGGACAGGCCAGGGAGGGGACAGGAAAGGGTCTGTGGTTCTCACTCCGAGCACATCCAGTACTTAGGCGTCTGCTTATTCAATAGGTACAATCTGGAGTTGGTCAGAAAGGGACACCTTGTCCGGAGAACTCTTTCATATGACAAACATTTGGGAACCCGGGGCTGAGATGATTTGCCTCTCAGGCCCTTTCAACGCAGTCAGGCTAGCACTGTCATCTAATGGTGTGGGGACCACCATGCCAACAGCAGGGGGCCCTTTCTCTCAGTGTCATAATTATCACTGAGATAATGAAAACCTTAGTGGTAAAGATTTTTTAAATAAAGGTTTTCATGAAAGGATAAAAGTTTTTTTTTTACCTTTTAAAAATCACTGAGACTTAAATAACAAAATTAAACAGTGTAATTATTATTGAGAAAAACAAACAAACACCAGCCCATGGTTTCCTTTTAAAGAGTAATCTTTTTAAGGGCTAAGAGAATGACCATTTCAAAATGCATTGGCTTCTCCCATCCTTATGCCCTGTACCTCACTTTTCAAACGATGGATATGAATAGTTTTTGCTTGCCCTTCTAGCTTTTTAAAACGAAAACAGTTTCTACTCCTTCCCTCCCACACACACTTTCTCACGAGCAGATACATACTTACATGAGTACTCTCAGACCTCTTGTGGATCCACATATTTTGGACATGTATATAAAGCCATTTATAGGGTTTAATCCATGAATCATAAACAGAAGATTCTCATTAGGAATGGGCAGTGGCCTCTTTAAGCTTTCATAGTACTTAAATATTTGAAGATGGACAACTCTCAACATTTTATGGGAGGCTCATAGATTCCCACCCGACTCTGCATTTTCGTATTAAAAACTCAGATATGGTATTAAGCCTGAGAGACAATAATAATATGATGTGATCACAGCACTATATTTGGGGCCTGGCACAGAGTAAATTGTCACAAACATTTTCTAAGAAAATGAATACCCCTGTCCCCATCCAGTTTTAAGAACTGAGTAAGGGAAATAGGGGTTTTCAGGATAAAAAGTTACAAAGCAGAGCTTTAGGGAAAATCAATGACTTCAGGATAAATCATAGGAATTCCGGTATTCCTGGCTTGTTAAGCACTGAAACAGTTCTTAAATTTCTCTGTTAACTTCAACAGGGCTGTAGACAGTCTCATGCAGATTTGTTATTTTTCAGTGAATGAAATTTTGTCTTTAGTGTAAAACTGGCTGCTTCTTGAGCCCATTTTTCGGGGTTGTAGTTGTTTTCAACAGCCTTGCAGGACCTGGGTACTCACTCCATTGCTGGGGCTTATGCTTTCCCACTTGCTCTCAAATTAGCTTTACTGAAATCCTATCTTTATATGGGTCAGGGCTTCCTTTTTCCTTAAAAACTTTTTCCTCCCCACTTTAAAAACAAACAAACAAAAAAAACACCCTCCTGTTTCCAGAAATTCCTTGGACTTCTTATTTCCTGTTGGCTTATTGAGGGGCATTTTTTGCTAATGAAGTTTCGAGATGATTTCTTGAAACGGTTATAAAGTTATGTAACTTGACTTATTTAAAACTATCTTCTTTGCTAAATTCTTAACTGTTGAGTCTCTTTCTCTTTTCAGAACACAGGCTCCTTCTGGACGACTGTTGGTTATAACAGTGAAACAAGAGTAGATTTTATACATATTGATCTCAGTTTCGAAGAATGCCAATCCATTATGCATTTTCCCCCCTTTTCTGATCCCAACGTTAGCAATCCTATGTTTGTTTGTTTTTTAAACTTTTACTTATTATTTAAAGTGTGTTTTCCCAGGACCCATAAGCTCCAAGTCAAGTAGTTGTTTCAGTCTAGTTTTGGAGGGCACAGCTTACAGTGGCCCATGTGGGGATCGAACCAGCAACCTTGCTGCTAAGAGCACCGCTCTAACCAACTGAGCTAACCGGCGGCCCCCACAAGCCCATGTTTTGAATCCGTTTTTATTACCTCCTATTTTTAACTCTGCCAACATATACTATTTCACCTAAACCCACTTTCGAACTCCAAGGGTCTGCTATGGAGTTATTTCAGGCTCCTGCAACACGCTGTCAGGGAAAGAACCTTGTCTCAGGAGCCAGAACATAGGACCCAATCCCGCAGTCTGACTTGGTATTTCCATCTGCAAAGCAAGGAGCCTGCAGTGGATGTCTTTATAGTTCCTTCAGTCCCAGGCCCTGATTCTGTCCAGGCATGATGCTAGCCATTGTAGTTCTAAAGGCGTCAGAGGAGAAAATTCTAGAGTCCATGGGTTCTTTTCTTTAATTTTTCTGCCTAGTAACTCTAAAAAAATTTCTTTCTTCCATCACATAAATCTTTTCTCATTCAACCGAGGCCTGCTTTTCTTCAACCACACGGATAGATGGCATTTACACACAGATCATGTGGCATCTAGAATCCAGAACCTGGCTCCCCCGTGACCATTGGGGTGCTGGGCAGGGAGCGTTTATTGGGAACACTGCTGTTCCCTCCTGGGCCTCCCCCATCCCCGGGTTAAAAACAAGAAAACTTTCCTGAACTTTCCCATTCCTCTGTGGCCTGGCTGCGAACGCTGAAATTCCATCCCGTGTTTGTTGTCACTCGCGGGCCCGTTTCCATGGTTACCCAGATTCCAGGCGCTGGCCCAGGGCCCTCCACGACCCATCCCTCAAAGTCTCCTTGGCAGAGCGGAAACATTCCTCCCCACTGCTGAACGCCAGAACCAAGGAAGGCTCTCTCCTCTGCGCTGCGCAGCCCCGCCCCGCCCCCGGTTGTATGTGAGGTGCATGTTCTAGGTGGTTCTGTTCGGCATTAGTTTTGGGGGTAAGCACCATCTACCAACTTCCTCCATTGCTCTTTTCCTCATTGAAGCCAAAGAATTACTTTCTTGTACCAAACATTACATCCTTGGCAAACACTCCAGATGGTTCTCATTAAAATTCCAATTCCTTTTTTTGCAATTCCTCTCCCACCCCAACCCCCAGTTCTCTTCAAACTGCTATCTCAAAAAATAAACATCAGGTTGAAGACTGAGGCATCCTGAGTATACCAGCTTGAAGGAGTGGAATCTTTTCAGAGCCCCCTGTTGTGGCCAGGAAAGAGCCCCCTCCCCCCCAGCTCCTCTTCTTACCAGTGGCCACCTCCCCTTTCATAGAGTTGGCATAACTATGCACTTGGAGCTGAGGGGGAAAGATGTTAACGATGCCCTTAACCATGGGCTTCTGCCTGTGTAGGGAGAGGAGCAGAGGAACAGCTAGGTCCCTGCTCCCCCACAGGCCCTGGTGCTGGGGAGAGGGCTGCTGTGCACCCCAGTTAGTGCACACTGAGGCGTCAGCAGGCTACTCAACACACTGGCTACGGGAGTGAGAGACGCTTGCTCTAAGAAACGGGTAGGAAAGATTGCTAATGCCTTTTGGCCACAATTGCAGCTGAGCAAGCCATAGCCGTTGCTTCTACATCTGGAAAACTCTGCTTGCGCAGGAAAAGTGTGTGTGTGTGTCTCTAAGGATGTGTATTTGCTGTATTTTTATTTCCAACTTTATATTACGAAAAATTGTTAAAAATACAAGAAAGTTGAGAGACTAGTGCAATGAACACCCATATTCCTCCACCTAGATTCAGTGTTACATTTTGTTGTATTTGCTTTCTTTCTTTTTCTACGAGAGAACAATTGATGAATCTCTATATGTCTTTTACAGTATGTTTTACAATCTTTTATGTATCAATATAATAATCTAATATATGAATACATCCTTGTGAAATATTCACACGTTGAAACAGAACAGACATTTAGAGGTTAGAAGCAAACGCCCTCCACAGGCCACCCTTAGCTGCCCCACCCCTCCCCCGCAGGATAGCTTGGTTTGTGCCCTTCCTGACCTTTGTCTGTGTTGATGCGGACATATGCATGTTTAAATACAAACATATACTTTTGTTATATGTGTTTTTAAACATAAATGAGATCATACTACGAATGCTGTTTTTCCTCAGCTGTGGAATGGATACCCTGCATCCCATCTACAACACTCACAGAGCATCTAGAGCAGGGGTGTCCAATCTTTTTTCAACGTTTTTTACCAAGGGCCATATGTGGTAAAATACACAAACAGCTGGGCGACTTACTCGAGGTGAAGTACATATTGCCTCACCTGGTTTATTTAAGTAAACTAAATATATTTTTGGAATTTGTTGCGGGCCAATTAAAAATGGATTGTGGGCCACAGTTGGCCTGCGGGCTGCAGTTTGGACACCCCTGATCTAGAGACTGAATCTAGACACTGAGATCTCTGCTATGTTGATGCAGGAAAAACATCAAACCAAACCAAACCAAACCAAGCACAAAAAATGAGAACCCCTTCACCCGATGTGCCAGCAGAGTCAGTAGATCTCTTGGTGGTAAGTCTGCCCCCGGGGGAAGCCAGGTCACATGCAGAAGCTCAGCCCTAAGGGAGCCTGGCAATTGTAGGCAGTGCTTTTCAGGGTCCAATACACAGCAAAGCAATCTACAAAATGGTAGGCATGGAGTTGGCGGAATCAATCCGAAGTATCTGCCATGATCATATTTTCATGTTTTGTATCTTTTTTCTGTGACTTTCCTGATTACACCTGAGTAATCCAATTGAGTTGCCTTTTAAAAAAAAATTAATTTATAGATGTTTTATGGGTTATCTGGAAAATAATTTTTTATGTTATATATCTTATTACCACTTCTATTCTTTTAACATTGTATCTTTTGTCATGTAGAAATCTTAAGTTTATGTTGTTATGCTTTCTGGTTCCTAGGTTTTATAGCTTAATTAAGAAGGCCTTCCCAACCCCAAGGTTCCTAAAGTATTTAACTACATCGCTGTAAATTTTTTTATGTTTAATTCTTCAAACTGTCTTGAATATGTGCCATGAAGTAGGGATCTATTAATACCTTAGTTTTGGTTTTTTTTTTTTTGCTTTTTACTTTTCTTAAATGGAAAGACAATAGTCCCAGCATAATTTGTTGAATGGATTTATTTTTGTCATACTTTAAATTTGGAGGAGTTTTTAAAATACAGAATAACCTCTTAGCTTAAAAAATTGCTTATCACTTCACATTTGGTTCTCTAAAAGCCTTTAAAAAGTAGGGGTTTGGAATATCCTAAGGCACAGACATGACAAGATCATTCCCCTAATCAAAAACCTTGACTGGGTCTCCCCTCCCTCAAGACCAAAATATAATCTCTGTTGACTACCCCTCTGTCTACTCAGCACCCTCTACGGGCCTTTCCAATCTTATTTCCCTGTTCCTTTGCCTAGAAGGGAGGTCACATCATTTGATTTGGCTACAAAAGCAAAAAACGTGTATAGATATCTATGTCAGCACTTTCTTTATGACCTTGTCTGTTTATGATGCTTCTCTCACCTACTGGTATTTCTCAATGTCAGTATTTTGGATAGAACAAGTCTTTATTGCAGTATATGTTTAAAAGCTCTGGCCAACATACCACTAAATGCAGCAGTTTTCTCTGACATCCCCCTTTCCCACCATCCTCATTATGGTGAAAACCAAAAAAAATTCCCACATTTCCCCAAACACATCAGCTCTGCCCCTTAGTTGGACGGAAGGGAGAAAGAGAGAAGGAAAAACTGGTATTGAATCAGAAGTGACATAATATCACTGCCATGAGGCACCTTCCTAGCTCTCCTAATCTCTAGATGTTCAAATCAAACCTGTCTTTCAAAGGCTATCTTTTTCACAAAACTTTCCTGCATTCCCTCAGCTGTAGATCTATTCTGATTCCCGACTTGCATGGCATTATCTCAATATCTCCATTCATCCATCCACACACTCATCCTCTATCCATCCATCCGTCCATCCGTTTGTCCAGGCACACTGACCACTTAGAGTACACCAGGTACACTGACCACTTTCTTCTTAGGTTATGGCTCTTTGCGCAGTGTCTTATTTTGTCTAATACATTATAATCTCAGGTATAATCCCATGTTTGAGCCACCTTGGCATTTCCCAGAGTGCTTCATAAAGAGCCGGTGCTACTGCTGAATGTTAGTGGAAGGAAAGTTACTGAACGCTGACACAAGTTTTAACGTACATTCCAAATCTTTATTCAAAGGCGGTGAGAATAATTTTTTAAATAATGATATTCTGATTTTTGCAATATCTACATTATTGTTTTTGAGAATTTCCCATAACCCCAACACTTTTTCAGGAGGAAATAAAGATGTTACAATTTCCTTCCCCAGCCACTCTAAATCTTGCCCCTAGAGGCAATGACTGCCAATAGTTTGCTGTCTTTCCTTCCAGATCTTTAAAAACATATTCATGGAAATTCTCATACAGCTTTGCCTACCTGTACATTTATTATGTTTAAATTAGCACATATATTAAGAGCTAGTATATGAAATATGAATTTGAGAATAAATGACGAATTTACAAAGTAAATAAATTAGGATGTTTAACTTAAGTGTATATAGTTTTTTATAACTACAAAACAGATTTTAAATGCATTGTACTCTTTTTACTCCCCAGCCCTGTGATGTAGGCTCAGAGAGGTTGACAAGCAGACTGCTGGTCACACAGCCAGTACATGGTGGAGCTAGGATTTGAACCCAGATCTTCTGCCTCCTTATTTATTCTGTTTCTACTATGCAAAACAATCCCTGAGGGTTATTTGGGAATGATTATTTACATAATGAAGTTATTCTTTGTTTGATTTTAGAGTATCAATGTAGAATTCACTTGAAAGCTTATTTTATTAAAACAAACAAAGCTAGATTATCAGATGCTTACCATGTGCCGAAACTATTCTATGCACTTCACTTGCGTTGTCTCATTTAATCCACCAAAAAGCCTATCATGTAAGCAGTATTTCAACCCTATTTCCAATGAAGAAACTGAGGTTCAGAAAGGTAAATAACTGATTTGGGGATGCTGATGGATGCTATGCTGGGTTTTGAACCTTGGTGTCTAAACTCTGTACTCTTAGCCACTATGCAGCAGCCTTTATACATTTTACTTATGTGTAATTTCAAATAAGTAACTATTCTGTAAAATAAAACAAGAAGCAAGCTTGATGTGAGCTGTATTTTAAAAGTATTTGCATTACGAAAGAAGAAAGATAATTCCAGCGCACAGAGTAAAATTATTTAGATAAGTGGCTAAGAGAAGGGAGAAAAACAGCAAGACAGAGAGAAGTAGGAACATACACAGATAAAAATTGATTGCTGGCTTGATTGAGAGAAAGAGAGAAAGTAGGTGAAAGAGATTGGAAGCAGTCAATGGGAGGAGAGGGGGAAGGACCAGAGCTGCAGCCCTCTCCTCTTCTGCTGAGAGTCCAGTCCATCTGGGATTCTTCAACTCAGTCAGGGGCTCACTTTTCTTGTACTCCTGGAGCCACTGCTGCCTGTACTCCTGGGTTAAGAACTTGGACTTGTGAGCATCTAATCTCCCCGAGAGCAGCCCTGGGTGAGCTGGAGCTGGAAGTGGGGAGGAAGGAGTATGTCTCAACATCAGCACAGCCTGGGGAGAGGCTGGGAGGAGAGCAGCTGGGAACACAAGAGCCAGGAAGATGGGACTAGAGAGAAGCCCTCAACCAGATGGGCCCATTGTCCTTTCTGTCTGGGCTGAGATGGGCGTGGCCGTGTGGGGTCTTAGTTGGTCACAGATGTTAGGGCATCCCCACTAGCAAAGAGGCAGGGATGCTGCCACCTCACTCTTCCTCAGGAAGTCCTGCACGGTTAGATTGTGTGCCAGTTAGCATGACTACCAATCTGTGAGCATGGGGGTGGGGGTGGAGAACTGATTGAAACTAAGGTGAAGGTGGGAGGAAGCATGGCAGAGATGCCAAGAGAGTGGAGGTAAAATCGTAGCATGGGTGGAGGAAAACACCTTTTGTCCTTGGGAGGTGGCAGCACGAAAAAGGGGATCTGAGTCACCAGGGAAGGCATGGAATAACTGGGATGGGTTTATACATCAACCTCCCTCACTTCCTTTCGAGTCATTTGGTTGTTCTCAAATTCTCCACCCTTTGCCGACTCCCTGCCTCTCCCCATAAAATCCGGTACTTGTCTGTTGTGCATATATGTGTTTGTGTGTATATGTGATTTGCTGGCTCTAGATAAGAATAAAATGAGCTAAAACCATAGGAAGTTGTGACTATTTTTGACCTATAAAATGTTTTTTTTATATGGTTCAACATGGTAGGGTAAATTAAAAACCCAAGTAGAAACCCTTCATGAACTAATGTGTTGAACCATTGTTCCCAGCTCTGTAATTGTGCTGTTTGTATCATATTTCAGTCAGAGGTTCTGTTCTGAGACTACTGCATTGCTGTACCCAGGATGATAGAAGGCAAGTTCACGTAGTAGTTGGCTAAGAGCCAGAGGAAATTGAGGCAAGGGCATGCCCTGGGGTTGGGTGATAACCTTGCTTCCAATTCTCTTAGCTGTCCACAAAACCTGTCTTGCTGCACTTCCAGCATTTCTTCTGTACCTACCCCTCACCCCATGGGTCAGTTAGGCTAGCTTTCAGGTGGCAAGAATGACACAGGTTTCAGTTGAGCTCAGGAAACAATTTCAGCAATGGTAACACCTTTCAGGATGCCACAGTGAGCCTGACATCTTCCCCAGCTTCTCTCCTGCTGTGTCTCCTGGACCTGCCTAATTTTCTGTCACTCCAAAGGCCAATTCTCACAGCGTCTTGAATTCTCACTCCCAAGGTGAGGGAATTTACTGGGTCCCATTAGTCACTGTCCAATAGGGAACTCCTACAGATAGCTACCATAGTCCAGCATACCAAGGACCAGCAGTATAATTTATGGAGCCTGGTAAAAAATGAAAATGAGGACCCCTTGACAAAAATTACTGATACAATTTAGAGACAGCCACAGCAGGCCCTTCTGAGTGTGGGACTCTGTGTGATTGCACAGGTTGGACGCCCATGGAGCCAGTCCTTGTTGGCTGAGGTTCAAAGGCCAAGGTCATAACCTAGAGCCAGGAAGGCGAAGATGTGAAGCCTTCTAAAGAGACCACCATTTGCATTTCCATGCCAGCCTGTAACTCCCCCCACCCCCACTACTTTCCACAGGAGTTCACTGATGGTGTGTGTTGTGGCAAAGAACGGGGGAAAGAATTTAACTGTGGGCAAAGCAGGGCCAAATCCAGAAAGGAAGCTTTGGAAAACAGTCATTCCAGGGTGAAACCTAAATTATCCAAATGATTTAACACAAAGAGCTGGGGTAAAGCTTATTGGAAGAGTCCCCAGGCCTGATGAAGAGTGTAAGTTGGGGTTCACAGGCAGGCAAAGTTCTGACGTGCCCTAACCTTCTGTGTGCCCTCACTTGGCCTCCTACGAACCACGAGTGAGGAGCCCACTAGGTGAGCTGCCCAGTCCAAGTGTGGCTGGCCAGAATCCCAGGGATTCACATATGCAGAATCACTTCCAAGCAAAACACCACGTTTATTCAGTATCCTCAGTTTCAAGTTGACTAAAAGAGCTGCCTGCGATTCAGACTTTCTCAAAGGAATTGAGCGCCCCCTGCTGGGTACTAAGCAGCATTGATACTCAGCGGTCCACTCCCAAAGCACCAAAATTGGAAAACTACACCTTACGGATTTAACCTTGTATGAATACCAGTGACAACAATGTTACTCATGCTGGAAAAGTTAGGAGTTATATGGATTTGGTAATAGATTGAATTTTCAAATGTTTCATGACTCCCAGATTTGTAATAAAAATTACTGTTTCAGTTCTTTATCTCAATTAGAGAAACAAGGTAAACATTTTGAAGTTCAGAATGTTGCACTGGATTTTCTCCCAAGAATGGAATGTTCACAGAAGATTTTACAGGGGAGGTCACATGGTCCAGGGAAAGGACATGAGTTTTGGGATCAGACAACTTGCACTGAAATCCATTTACTATTTGAGTGACTTGGAATAGGTCCTTTAACTTGGAACATGTCATTTAAAGTCATCATGTCCTGATTAATAAAGACAATATCCACTTTCAAAGTGGATGCAAGGGCTACAGATCATGTGTCTACAGCACACAGAAGCACTCAGTGAACCATGGCTGCCACTGTTATTGTTACTATATCAGTAAGTTAGGCTTCAAAGGATGGGCAGCTCCTGGACCCAGATTCTATTTCTAGACAGAGGCTGAATCCGGACTCGTGTGTCTGGTTCAGAGAATTCACCTCTGGGTCACAAGGGCAGTGCTCGTACTGGGCCCTCGAGTCTCTTCAGAACCACACAAACACGATACAGGGTGCTGGTCTTCATGAAATACCTCTCACTGGGCACATCCGGACAACTCTACCTCTAAGACATAACCAAGTCCCTCTATTTCCACCTCCATCTTTCTAGTCCCAGCCACCATCATCTCTCACCTGAGCCAATGCAAAGCTCTTCTGTCTTTCCACTTCTATTCTTGCCTGCTGGAACCCAGTGACTTATATTTAAAAATATAAAATATTATCTGATTAGGCCACTCCCTCATCTCCTCCTGCCTGGCTGCCCACCTTGTAACGCCAGTCCCACCTCTAGGTTTTATGTAACTTGCCCTCTCTGCAATCAATCCTCACCACCCCCACTACTTCCTCAGGCTACTCCTACCCATCCTGCAGGTGGTGGCTCACAAACCTGAAGGAGGGTATAAGAAACATCACATTTTATTTTCTTTAAAGCAAATTGAATCTTTTTGGCCTCACTGTGCTGCAGCAGAAATTAAATCTGTGGTTACTGCAGTGTCCTGTCCTTCTCTTAGAGTCTCACAAGCATTTAGGGTGCTCACGAATGACCTGTCACATGGGCGAGGACCATCGGGGTCCCCACTGCTATCCTCACTGCTGACTGAGAGGCCCTGGAGAGAGGTGGCTCCAGTCTTCAGGGTCTTTGTCTCGGCTGGAAGACACAGTGTTGAGCTTCAGGTCTCATTAAGTTTACCATCTCACTGGGTACCACCAGCGAATGGGGGACAGCTTTCCACTACGCCTAAGAGGCACCTTCTCTCCCTGCCACCCACTTCCCAAACAGGGGTAGGCTTGTTTTTGAGCACATCTGCTATGTGGTGTGAACAATAAGCACAAAGGACCTGGCCACTTCCTCGGAGAGTGGGAAAAATTCAGAAACCACATTAGTATTTCAAATTACGTGCTGTAAAAGCTACTTATGACAAGGTCTTGCCATAATTACCCAATCCAAATCAGGTTCCCCTGGTCCTAACTTCTACCCTGCACTAGTCATTGTCATGGCCCAGAGCCCCGTCACCTGGTCTCTTTGTGCATCCATTCCCTGGGGACTGTGTGTTGGCTGCCAAGAGCTCAGAGCTGCACTGTTCTCTGGAGAGCCACCTACACCGGCAATGCCTGGGAGGTTATGCTCTCCCTGGGGGATGGTGGGAGGGACAGAGCCAATGAGTGACCATCACATACTGAGTACAAAGGCCTGACCACTGGTCTCAGTGGGAACACTCTTGGTGCCATCATGTCCCACAGCTCCCATGGGATCAGGCTGAGGTTCACTTCAGCTGAAGCCACATCTTTGCTGACCTTTTCCCCGTCCTATCCTGCTTGCCCACAGGTTTCCGGAGACCACAGGTTTCAGTAAGTCCTTCGCAGGAGAAACGCTGCCTCAGGCTTTGCTTCTGGGAACTCAGTCTGTTACATCCTCTATTTTTCCTTCATGGAACGTCACAATTTGAAATCATGTATTTGCACGGCTATTAGTTTAATGCTTATTTATCCTACTAAATGAAGGCAGGGGCCATACTTATTGTGTTCACTGCTGTCTTCCCAGCACCTAGCTAGGTGCCTCCCACAGAGGAGAGCAATGCTTTGACCTGGAAAGCTGTAGGCACCAAGGTACCAGAGTCTCTCACTTCTCTTTGCAGACACTTTCCTCCTTGGGTATTTTGATATGTCGTTTGAAAGCCATCCTACAACAGCCTCAAATCTCTTGTGCCCACCAACCTCCAGCCAGTCTTAGAGGAACAGATTCCAAAGCCCCCACTGACAGTTTGGCCTAGGTTTGGTCACCTAATTCCTGATACCCTGAGCTATGGCTCTGACCATCCCACACAACTTGGAGTGGGGGCAGTTCTCAAATAAGGGTCGCAAGCCAAGCACATAAACTGACGACAGTTGTCTACCTTACAGGTGTCATACTCTTGAAATTCACTTGAAATCAAGACAATTTTCCTATTTTACTGGTCTAACATTCCTGGGAAAGGCTGAGCCTACAAGCAAGGCTGGATTCACATGAACATCGAAGTTCCTAGATGTCAGTGTTTTAGATATTACATACCACAAATAAAGTTGTGGTGAAACCCTCATTGAACTAGAATGTAGAAGAACATAATAGATACTTTAATTTTTTGAAAGGCTTTGTTTTCTCTTGGTAGAAAGCTTTCTCGACATCCGAATTCTTTTCTACTGGGTTGTCCTTGGTTGAGGACTGGTGCCTCGGGTCTGTATTCTGAGATGAATGGCTTCAAGGCAGGACACCTACACAGGAAGATGAGGCTGGATGCGTCTGGGTTATGGCAGAGTTGCCACAGCCATGTTTCTGATTGAAATTCTAAAATCAACTCACTTCTGTGATCTACTTCCTCCCCCTAAAAGATGGGCACACAGAAAGACCCAATAAAAAAAAGGACGAGAAGAGAGATTTCAATTATTCAATGTTTTCAACGAGGGATACAGAAGTATGAGCCAGAGCCTCTTCCCACAGAGTTTACAATCTGGATAGAAAACAACAAGACAGACACCACTCAGTGGAGGCAAATAAATCCAGGAGATAAATATACATGAATGGGTTTTGCAAAATACAAGTTTTCATGTACATGTATAACCGAATACTGACTCCCTGGTGTTTCAGTTACGTCTCAAAGGGCTTTGAGAAAATAAATCCCATTACTGGATAAAACTAGTGGTCCATCTAAGAGCCAAAGATCCTTTCCAGAGGCACCAAAATGGTAGGGAGAGCAGAGGAACATGTCAGATACCCTTTTAATTTGTAAATGTGTCCAAAGTTTGAAAACACCATGAGGAATCTAAGGAATCCCAGCAGTCAGTGAACGGGCTTCGAAATACATTACACCTACAGACTTCATACACATCCACTGACTGCTTCTCCAAGCCGGGGTATATGAGAAGTGAGTAATTCTCCTTATGTCGGCTTTCTCTTTCTTAGCCTTTTTCTTTCATATCTTCAACCACTTCTGTCACAGGACAAATATAAGTAGATGGGAAGTGTTAAACTCTGAGTAAAGCAAAATTAGAGTTAAAGGCAAATGTTTAACTAAACATGTTTAAACACAAGCTAGTAAATGGAAAACTTTAGGTTCAAAGAGCCAAATAGTCTGCATTCCTGAGAAATCTCAATCAGTTTCTCATTCTGGTAAGTATTTCCACATTGCACTTTGCTGCCACAAACTAAGTGGATGTACATTTTTGAGTGCTGATCTAGCATTCAAAGATTTAAATTAGGAGACTGAAAGAAAACATTTTGTATCTGTGAATTAAAAAAAAAAATCCATCCATGAAAAAGGATCCAGGTGTCAGTTTCCTATGGGGGGAACGTTCTCATGGAGGTACTGTAAGGCCAAGTCAGTCCACTTCATTTCTTGTTCTTTAACAGATTCTGTGGTGCCACCGTTGTCCTGCTCAGGTTCGGGAAGCTCATTCTGAAAAGGTACAGTGGACATTCAGAACGATGGCGTACTGTACATTAACAAACTCCTTAAAACGCAAGATCACGTCGAGTTAAAACCTATGAGTTCCTACAAATAAGGCAGCACAATTGATAGAAATATATCTTAAAGAAAGAGCTAGAATAAAAAGATGTAAGGAAGTACCAGTAGTATTGCTTAGGGATCTCCAGAAGGAATGATGGCTTATGGCGCTAGCACTTGTGCAGGAGGCCGTGTGGCAGAAGACTAAGGGCACAAGTTTCTGGAAGCCCCTGGGATTTAAAACCACAACTACATGGTTTGCTGGGTTACTTGGGCAAGGTATTCAAACCCTTAGAGCCTTTGTTTCCTCTCTGAAAATAAGAGAAAAAAGTAGGCATCACCTCATAGGACTTTTGTGAGGACTAAATACAGTAATTTAGATCAGTGCTCAAGGAATATTTGCTATTATTAGTGGCTGGGAAAATTGATAAGAGCCAATACTAAGTATTTTTGGGGGGAGGCTGCCTTAATAGAATACCACGTTTGCCGGCATACTCTTTAAACACAAGAAATGTATTCTGACTATCCTGCATCCAACATGCCTATATTATAATGGAGGTAAATGGGGAGACTGAAAACATAACATGACCTCCCCCTAGTGGTGGAGCCGGGCAACATAAAACATGGCAAATGACCAGTCATATCCAGCCAGCATTTTCTTAAAATGGTAAGCCAGGAGCCATACTTAGTGTAGAATCTGGGATAGTTTCTTTATATATATTTTTCCCAAGCTTTATTGAGATTTATTTTACATATAACATTGTGTAAGTTTAAGGTGTACGTGATGATTTGATACATATATATACTGTGAAATGATCACCACAATACCCTTGATTAACATTCATCACCACATAGTTACCATTTGTGTTTGTATGTGTGTTTGTGTGTGTGTGTGTCGTTGAGAACTTTAAAAATAGTTTCCTTATATTTGAAATTTAAATTTATTACTACCAAGACTCTGCTTTGTATCAGACTTCATTAATACCAATAAATTTCCTTTTAATTATCTGTATTTATACTTTTTTTTTATTTTTTAGGGCTAGTGAACTGCTAATATCTAGACTCATGATTTCCTACCGGATTCCCATTTGCAGTACATGAATATAATGTTTTTCTCCTTTAGAATTATTTTCAATATATATAAAATTATTTACTTATAACATGACAAGTATATTTGAATCACATATATCTTGTACAAATGTTAAGACTGCAATTCAAACATACTTGTACTAATTGAAAAGAACTACAGAGTGCCAAAAAAAGTATACACATTTTAAGAAAGGAAGACTATTAAAATTGTAATACTCAATATATACTAATAACAAAAGATGAATACAAGTCACGTCTAACTTCTGCAATTACAAGAGGTGCTCAAAGTGGTTACCATCAGCATCCAGACACTTCTGATTACGGTGAACTACTGCTTGAGCAACATGGACCAAAGTATCCACTTGTATAGATTTTTTTGGCACCCCCAGTTTTATTTATTGTAAAGCAATAATATGCTGAAACTTAGAGAAAATTTGGTTCCAATAATTACTTATAGCTGACAAAATATAAACAAATCCTTGCTTAATGAATTACTTAAGCAGAGGCAGGCAACTTTGCTTAATTTCATCCCATCTGTGGTATGTGTTCTAAAATAATGTCTTTCATTTGGTCACTATTGTCTCTTGGCAATGAATGATGTCAACATATAAAATTGCGTATGTGCCTGGAAGACAAACACAAAGTATCATACATGCAACCATCTATTATGGTATATTATAAAAATGGCCACAATTCTTGGCGGCCATTCCGATGAAAAGGCAGAGGCTATTTCCCTAGTCTTAGGTTGGGACTGGCCAGGTGACTTGCTTTGGCCAATAAAAAGCAGCTGCAGTGCCAGTGGGCCAGTTCTTGGCCTAAGCTCCATGAAGTGTGCAGTTTCCTCTCATGCTGCTCTTAGAACCCTGAGATGGCCATGTGAAGTCTGGGCTAGTCTGCTGGATAATGAGAGACTGGCCTAGTCACCTCATCACCTCAACTCACAGCCTGCTTAACTGCCAGACATGAGGAAGTGTCCTGAACTACTGAGCCTCCAGGTAGCTTGCTGCACAAACAAGTCCAGCAGGGATTAGCCAAGCTAATGAAGACCAGAAGACCCTCTCAGCTGAGCTACAAAGTCAGGAGATAAGTAGCTACTGTTTTTAAGCCACTATGTTTTAGGGTGACTTGTTAGGCAGCACCAAAAGCTAACTGATACACCAATGCCTTAGTATCACAAGAAGTGCATGAGCCACGCTACAACCTGGAAGTCAGCATGGAAATTTACCTCTCCCTCATTCCCTGCCACACAAATGATCCCCAAATCCTGCCATAAGCGTGTCCAGAATTTGGCAATTCCCCTCCATTTTCTTGCCATTGTTCAGGCCCTCCTCCCTTGCCTGGGCCACTGTAATAGCTTCCTAATTGGTCCCTCTGCCCTGTCACTTGCCCCTTACTCCATGGCAGACATCCTCTGACAGTGCTGCTAAACTGATTTTCCAACACCTAAATTTGAGTGTGGCAGACTTCTATTTTGAAGACCACTCACTCCTGGATATCCCCTGGATGAGGTCTAAGCACGGTAACAAATATTCCTCTCGAAATCTGGTCCACGCCCAACCGTTCTGCCGACCTTATACAACAAACGTATTCTCCAGGCACATTGAATACCTCACTCTCTATTAGTCTTTCAGAACTCTGAGCCTCTGTACATCTGCCTCCGCTGCTGGAGGGCCCTGGTCTGTCCCCACTAAACTTCTGGTCTTTCCTTATAACCAGCTTAAACTTTACATTCGCTTGGAGGTCTTTCCTGACGCCCACCAGGCAATGAGCCACTTCCTATACTACGGGGGCTGTTCATGACCCCACTTAGAACCCTTATTATTATACAATTTCTTTATATGTGTTACCTCTCTCTAGATCCCCAGAGGCAGAAACTGTATCTTATGTTCACATAGTCTTATGGCACACAGAAGGCTTCAAAGAAATGCTGGTGGAATGAAAGAAACAAAAGTTTACAGGACAGGAGCTGGAGCCTCCCAGACTCAAGTATGAAGTCTGACTTATCAGCTACCCAACCCTGAGCAAGTTCCTCTCTCGGATCCTGTTTCCTTCCTGTGAAATGGGGATACCACCACCAACCTTGCAAGGTTGTTTTAAGGATTAAGGATAATGTATGTCAAATTTCAACCTCAGTCCAAGGCATAAAACTGGTATTCAATACGTGGCAGCTATAATCCTCATTACGCTCTCTTTTGACTATTTTTCTAAACTTTAACTAAGCTGCCTTATTATTTGATATGTGTATTACTCATTGAACTTATTATCACATCTTATTTGTAAATAAAAATGTGGGTGAGCTGAATTTTCTTTCTCTGTAAACAGCAGCCGTAGTCTACCTGTAAGCTGTATTTTATTAAGAACTGTTTTCAGAGCAGTCAGCGTGTTCTAAAGAGAAACTGTCCCTAGGCCCTAATCTTTGTCCTCTGTTAGGCTTCTATGACATAAATAAGATATTTAACAAGCATTTATACAAGAAAAACTTTTAAGTCATTTATGACGTAAGGTTTAACAAACTCCTTGCAGGACTGTATGCCACAGATCAGGAAAGAGTATTCCAGGAGCCTGTTGGTCTACATGCAAAAGAAGAAAAGCCAAATGTCTTCTGAATATTTTCCAGGGAACTTAGGATAGGTGAGTGTTCCAAGAATGTTGCGTTTTTAAAAATGCCAACGGACTGACAAACCATAGGTAGAGAAGACATACTGTATAGCTTATATGACCCTGCTTCCTGTTCCTCCCCACCTTATGCGTTAAACTCTTCTTATCTGATTTTTTGGCTTTAATGTAGTCAACAGAAAATGGCTCAGAAGGCCTGGGTTCCAGACGTGGCATGACTCCTATCTGAGCTGGTCACAACAGCTCTTTGAACTCTATTTCTCTTCAAATAAAAAGTCTAGATGCTTCTCGAGTTAGTGGACTTCACAGCTTTGATTTCTTTGTCCTACTAGTTTGTTTGTCCATTGACATCCTACCTCTACTAGGCCCCACCAGATCGTATCTTTTACCCATTATCCTCAGCACAAATTACAGCCTACCAGTGGTATCGCAACATCCTCGTAAGGCAGCTTATCTTCTCGCCAAGCATCGTCAATCAAATCCAGGATCCTTCCGTCTCTCTGTACCTCACTGTCCATTCTCCTGCAGCTTTAATCTTGTCAAATCTGTAAGCCAAAAAGGTAATTTCTTCAACAAGACTGAGGAGATGATGTAATCAGCCCTAGGATTCCCCAGGCTTTTTAGCCTGGATGTGTCTTTTGGCGTAATATCACCCTGGGAAGATCCATCTTCTCATCTGGGTCAGATGACAACTTATTTATAAGATCACAGTTCCTCCCCTCCCACCCCAGCTGACAGATGCTCTATAGTGTACACTGGACAGACATTAGACATAGCCCAGCGGACAAACCGGTGTCATAGTATGACAAGATAATATATTTGAGGACCTCCTTTACGAGGCCACAGCACATCTAGAACGCAGCTTTTCTCTCCTAACTTGCACATTCCCCTGGTGTCTTTGATGAATCCTTGACTCATTCATAATCAAGTCTCCTCTCTGGCCCCTCTACTCTCTCCTGCACCATTTTCACAAAAGTCTCCACCTGCCTTGGCTCTAACCTTGGCATTCTTTGGCACAGGAGCTAAATGAAGCACAGGAGCATAGTGAGATCCACACTGAACTGGGTTATACAAAGTGACCAGCCACAGACCTGCAGAAATCCTCAGCTGAGCTTGTGAAGGAAATGGCCTTTCTTAAGAGGGTACCCAGGCTGAGCCCTGAAAGGAGCACCTCCAGGTGAACAATAGTGGGACAACCCCATGCTGCTTGTTTCTTCTTCCCTTTGGGATTCCTTCCTCTGATTCTTAACGCTGTGCCCCCTTTGATGCCTGGCCCAAGTGGTCAAGATGCTTCCTTAGCTCCTTGACAACGGCCGAGTCCCCATTTTTTTTCCTGAACACCAGTAGCCAGCTTGGAAAATACCTCTAGACTCTGTTTCCAAGTGTGGACTCTGCTTCTTCATCACAGATATCACTCTACTGTGCTCCCTGCTACAAAGCAGCCATCCTCATGGTCTGGAATTCAGTGGCACCAAAGGCACTTTAGTCACTCCCACTTCTGAGACTGTGAAGACTTATACAAGAAAACAGTCTTTGGGGGTGAAACCCAACTCCTTCGTATAGGCCTGTGCTTGTCCCCAACAATATGACTCCAAGATAGCACTAATACTTGGGTAATAAGGATAGGCTTTTCCCCCCATGATAAGGGTCCAGGCAAAACCGAAACAAAAGATGCCCAGCTACTCTGCCATCAGTGAGCCAGATGAAGTCTTAATGTTTCACTACTACTTCTTAGTAGTACGAGAATTAATCCAGTACTACTAAGTGGATAACTCACAAGCTGAAGGATCCTGTCTTCAGGAAATTTACACACAAGGGGTCCTTTCTCTCAGTTCCAGTTATATTTTTGGAGACCCTGTCATACACAAGCCCTCCTTTTTCTCTGCTGCCACTCCTTTGTCCTGGATGCTCTGACCTCTGGGATGCCCTCCTCCCTTTTCTCTGATCAAAACCTGATTTTCCCAGGCGCACACAAATTTCACCTTTTCTGTAGTTTTCTCAAATCACTCCAGCTTCAGCAGGCATTCTGCCCTCGAATGCTTCCTTCTTGTCCTTATGACCCACTAAACTAGTTAGGTCAGCCTTGTGACAAGACTGCTCAGGTATGTCTCCAATTGTTAGGTGTAAATTTTCTATCAATGACCCCTTAATCCATTTCCCCCCAATTTGGCCTCAATCTGTTTTCACCTGTTCCTCTTCTAAACATCTCTAGCCCTATCAGACTTTCCATGCACTTAAAAGCCTTTCCCCCGTGTACTTTTCCTTCCAAACTCAACGTGGGCGTCACATCATCAGGGTCAACTCCCCATTTCCCGAGTGGTGTCTTCACTCTTAAGGGGCTGGAAGAGTGGAAAGCATCAAAAGAGGCCAAGTCCAGGACACGGCCCCTGTCACAAGCACTAGCTACACTTGACAGCATTAACCACTACCAGTTTCCTGAACAAACTTTTCTTACACGTGTGATAGCCTCAATGCCTGGAAAGCTCTTTCCCCTTTATGTCCCTGATAATCCCTGTCGGTCTGAAAAACTTGGTTCCCGGGTCACCTCCTATAGGAGGCTATTCAGGTCCCCTAGTTCCCCGGGAATAGTGAATGATCCCGACTGGGAGCTTGTCACACTGGCTGTTTCTTGCTTTCCAGACAGGCGGCGCGTGCGTTCCTTGGGGCAGGGGCACGTTTTATTCCTCTGTGCTTCAGAATTTTGTAAATACACAATTACATGATCAAAGCAGGCAGCTTTTTTCTCGCCCCCCCCCCGCTAAAAATGACCCTCGCAGGCCACCACCATCCGTACAGGAGTGTGAGCCCGCCTCACAGCCCCGACTTCCGGCTCGAGGCTGGATATACCAAGTGTGGCAGCGGGGGAGGTCCAGGTCCAGGCCCGCCACCCAAGTTTCTTTCCACGCGATCCAGTGAGCGGTAAGGGCAGTGATGAGGCTGAAATGAAGACATCGGCCTCGGTCGCAGGGAGTGGGGGGAATGCGACGCTGAGGAACGAACGCGTTCTCGCCCTCCAGAACCTAGGCTAGGGGCGCGGGAAACCCTTACCAGCACCCGACCCAGCGCAGCACCCGTGGCCACCGGAGCCCACCCTCGGCACCACGTGACCGGCACTTTTTCCTCCGATGCCCGGATATGGGTGAGCCCATTTGCTTGCGCGGAGGGGAGGTGAGGCAGGACGTTTATTGCCATTAAAAGGGAGGGAGCAGGGGGCGGAACGAACGTGTCGACGGCAGATGCTGGACGTCAGGTTGACGGTGACGCGCGCGCGCCCCCGCCGGAGGTAACGGCGGGAAGGCTCGGGGGCGCGCGCGCGCTAGCGCCCTAACCTCATGTGCGCACGGAGGACGGGCGAGGGGCGGGCCTGTGCTATTCCTGAGGCAGTCTTGGCTGCGGCGGCCGTGGTGCCGTCCGCCGCGCGGCCCGATGGCTCCGGGCTGGCTTCCGCAGCAGTTCGCCAGCCGCCAGGCCCGCCCCCGCCGGCCCAGGCCAGCTCCGGCGCCCCGCCCTTCGGCCTCGTCGCCCACACCCTGCGGGCCCGCGAAGGCGGATATGGCCTTGCCGGGCGTGCCATCGGGCCAGCCAGGTGGTCAGCCCTTCCCTGCGGCCGGGCCAGCGGGAGGGCGGCGGGTGGCCAGTTTTCTCTTCTAGGGAGGGGCCGCCGGCACAGCCCTCCCGCCCAGCCTGTCATTTCTGGTTAACTTGCTACCGTAGCTTTGTTGTGACTTAAGCCAGCCACGGCGGGTGATGCCCGTTCGTTTATGGTGGGAAGTTTAGCAATTTAAACAGTGAGTTGGCTTAAAAACAACGTTGACACGGGAGAAATGGAAATGTGGCAGAAATCGTGAAGGATTGAAGTTGGGGCACCTCTCACTTACGGATTGCTCCATAGAAATCAGGGATAGGAAATAAGTGATAGAGCCATGGTTTAAAAAGTGACAGTTCCTTACGAACACTAATCATGAAGATATTTGAAGACAGTATAGATAGGCTCATAATAAGGTTTTTCCTATGTCCCCGTACAACGTCGGAGAGTGAAGATGGGTCTGCTGTCAGTGACTAGTCATTTATAGTTACAGTACGTTTATTTGCACAAAGTAGTCTTTCTTGAGCTTTACATACGATCACTTAAACCTTAAGTCTTAAAAAAATTATTCTTTTAATAAAGCAGTATTGTAGGGTAGGTACCCTGTAGTTAGTTACACAGTTCTCCACATGCTTGCTTTTTATTTTATAGCTCGGAGGAAATCGTACAAGGATCACCAACACATTACTTTCAGATGTTTCCATTTAGATTCATCATAGTTGTAACTTAATGATAAAATTAAGTGTTATTTTCTTACGTGGAATGCGGTATCATCTTTAAATTGACTTTTATCCTGAGCTGCTTGTCCTTTCACGGTATCATCAGTGATCAATATAGTAAGACTGAAAGTTAAATGTGTTAAGAGATTTATAAACATTCAGACAGTTACACTGTCCTTTAAAATGTATGTAGATTCAACTTTTAAAAATTATTTGTAATAATTGTGTATGTTAATTGTATCGATATGCCATTTACCTCCCATTGAAAGGTAGAAGACCTTTGCTTGGTCCTCCTTCCTGTTCTCATTTATGCAGTAGAGGTGGCACATGTTGACTGCATCAGCAGTCCACTCTATCAGAGCTTCCTACTTAAAAAAAAAAATGTCAGCTTGGTTTGAAAGTTGAAGCCAACATTTACATAGGTTTGAGAAACTGAATTTTTGATTTTTATGTTTAGTTAGGTTTTTTTCTCTCTAAGAGGTAAGTTTTTTTTTCCACCTCTACAAAACCACAGTACTGCTATCCACCTATGAAAATTAATAAATATTCCATAATGTCAGTATTCAGTCTGGGTTCAGACTTCCCCGCTGTCCCTTAATGTCTTTTTACAATTAGCTTCTTGGATCAAAGTCCTGTTCAGATTCATGTATTGCATTTGGTTAATACACCTTTTAAATCTTTTTAAATATAGTAGTTCCCTTGCCTTCCTTTCCCTCCCTCAGCATTCTACATTTAGCTGATTGTATCCCCATGGTATCATTTAACATGTATATCTATTTCCTTTAAACCAGTAGTTAGATCTAGAATTGCACTATCCATTATAGCAGCCACCAGCCAGCTGTGGCTATTGAAATGAATTAAAATGAAAGAAAACTGAAAATTCAGTTCTTTAGACGCATTAGCCATGTTTCAAATGCCAAATAGTCACAGGTATCTCGTAGCTACCATTCGGTGTAGATATAAAACATTTCCATAACTGCAGAAAATTCTGCTGAATAGCACTGATCTAGAAGCGTGATCAGATTCAACGTTGAATTTTTTTTTTGGTGGAGGTGGGCAAGAATATTTCCCAGATGGTGCAGTACACTTCCGGTTGCATTGATTATCAGAGAGGCACACAATGTATGAATTGTTCCTCTTTTTGTGATACTAAGATTGAGCAGTGTACTGATCCATCCATCATGAATTTCCCCATAAGCGTTGCACTTAATGGTGAAATCTTTTCATGGATTTAGATTGCCTATATCTATTGTTGCTTTAGGGGTTGCAATATGGTGATTTTCTAATTTTGTCATTCCTTTAGTATTTATTAGCTGGAAATCTTTCAGGAAGAACTTTCTCCCACCAGCTACTTGACTATCATCAGCTATTTGAAATACTGGAGGGCAAGAAAAATGCTTAATTCTTTCCCTCTATTTTCAGACTGCAGTAATGAGTTGGTGGCCTAACAACCTCCAAAGGTAACCGTGATGTTTTTGCCTTTTTAAAAAACCAAAAAGGTTTTTGCCTTTTTTAAAAAAATCATCATGAACTTATAAGCTTGAATATATTTAAACTGTTTCAACCTATTGCAGTCTCTTTTTTTTTTTTGATACTCAACTTGTCCTGTCTTTGGCCAGTGGCAGCAGCCCCTTTAAGTTGACTCCTATCCACTTTGATATGACAAGTAGTCTTTGAGAATTTATTCGTTTGCTGGTTAAGCATGTTCCTGCCTCATTTATACATTTCTGGCCAAGAACCCTGGTTCCTTTGAGTTGGAGATGGTATTTAGAGACCACTGTCTGGGAACTGTGCTCTTGCTGCTAGGTTGGTCATTAGTTGTAGGATTTACAGTGATCAGAGTTAGGAAATACATTTTTTAAGAGAGAAATATACAGAATTTACACTATTTCCAATTTAATTTGATTGTATAGGGTTTTTTTGCATATTTGATTTTATATTTATATCTTTTTTGCTGAAAATATTGATTCCTAATGTCATTAACATAATTACTTTTTTCTTATCCTGTTATATATAACTGTTTGAAATTAACAATATCAGTTTTATTAGTAACAATATGATTCCTGAAGAGTGTTTAGGATTTCTTTGTAGTTCTTTTTTATCCTTAGTATGTACCCCCTTTAGGATATATACAGTAAAATTATTGCATTTTAAAGGCATATGAAACAATTTGCTCTATGGTTAGGCTGCCAACTTGATATCTAGTGTTAGGCACGGCTGGAGGAATAAGTTGCGCGAGACCAAGATTGGTCTATTAGAATTTATTTGGTGTGTTTGAGCTGAGGAAGGTCAGGCTAGAAAAGACCGTAACCTCCCTGAGCAAAGAGGAGTATGGAGTTTTATAGGAGGGAGTGAACGAGGCTGTTCCCCCTTCAATGCTTCAGACGGTTTTTGTTGACAAAGGGTTTCAGGGCATAGCCAAGCATTCCAGCTCACAGCCTGGCCGGAGGTTGCATTGGGACAGCTGGGGACAGCCCAGGCCCGCCCAGGCGCCTAGGAGATAAAGCAAGACAGAATCATGACAAGATGGCTTTTAAGATGAGGTTTCTGCTCCTGGCCTAAATATGGCTTAACATCTAGTTGATACTTGATTTATTTCATTTTATTTTCAATTTTATAATACTGCTTTTTTTTCTCATTTGGATTTTTTTGGGGAATATTGGGGACTAGTGTATTTCTCCAGGGCCCATCTGCTCCAAGTCGTCCTTTAATCTAGTTGTGGAAGGTGCAGCTGAGCTCCAAGTCCAGTTGCCATTTTCAACCTTTGATTTTATATTTGTATCCAACGTTTAGTTATAAGGGGCACAGCCCACCATCCCATGCGGGAATTGAACCGGCAACCTTGTTGTTGTGCTTTAACCAACTGAGCCATCAGCCACCCCTCCAGAAGCTGAGTGGCAGCTCATTGTCTTCAGTCTAGTTGTGGAGGGCACACAGCTCACTGGCCCATGTGGGAATCGAACCTGCAGCCCTGTTGTTCAGAGCTCGCTCTCTAACCAACTGAGCCATCCGGCTGCCCCTGGATTTGTTTCATTATATAAAAAATATTAGCATAGTTTCTATAAAACAAGTACCTGTAAAACAAAGTACATCTAGACAAGTTGAGTTTTCATCCCTGTTTTCTCCACCCTATTCCCTTTCTTACAGGTATCATATTTACTAGTTTTGGGTTTATCCTTCTATGAAAATAAATGTACCATATATATGTATGTATTCATGTATATATGTCACATATACATATATACATATACAGACATATACATACATATATACACATACATATTTTTTCCCTTTCTTAGATAAAATGTAGTATTTGCATATACTGTTTTGTATCTTGCTTTTTTCACCTAATAATATACGAGGGTTGACAATTAAGGATGTGAACTCACATAGAAAAAGTGCTGCATACCTCATTGCTGAATATCACTATGGTCACCTTTAAAGAACTCCCTTGGGAAGCTATGTACCGATTCCAGCACCTAGTCCACCCTTCAAAGCAATTTTGGAATTCTTTTTCTGGAATGACCATCAGAGGTGTCATTGTATTACCCTTGATGTCCTGAATGTCATCAAAATATGTTTCTTTCAATATTTCCTTTATCTTCGGGTAAAGAAAGAAGTCATTGGGGGCCAGTTCAGGTAAGTAGGGAGGGTGTTCCAATACAGTTAGTTGTTTACTGGCTAAAAACTCTCTCACAGACATTGCAGTGTGAGCTGGTGCATTGTGATACAATAGCCACGTATTGTTGGCGAAAAGTTTGGGACATTTTCGTCCTTTTCATGCAGCTTTTTCAGCACTTCCAAAGAGTAAACTTGGTTAACTGTCCAGTTGGTACAAATTCGTAATGAATAATCCCTTTGATATCAAAAAACGTTAGCAACATTGTTTTGCCTCTTGATTTGGACTGATGGAACTTTTTTGTTCGTGGAGAATTGGCTTGACTTCCATTGTGCACTTTGATGCTTTGTTTCGTGGTCATATTGGTACACCCATGTTTCTTGACCAGTGATAACACGGCCCAAAACATCATCTTGCCTCTCCAAAAGGTCTTGGCAAGCTTTGACTCTCCTTTGCTTTTGTTCATCAGTGAGCTCCTTTGGGGCCATTTTTTGCACACACCTTTCTAATGCCAAGATTTTCCTGTTTCTCTATTGATGTTTACTTGGTCTGCTGTGCTTTGCACACTCAGCCGAAGATTTTGATTCACAATTCGGCGAATTTTTGCAAATGTTTGTTAGTTCTGCTTGTTACTGGCCTCCCTGACCTCTCTTCATCAGTGACACATTCTCTCCCCTCAGAAAAACGTTTAATCCATTTGTACACTGCTGTTTTCTTCATGGCACTAGCCCATAAACTTGGACTAACACGTCCCTGATTTCACTTCCACTCTTGCCAAGTTTAACAAGAAATTTAATATTTGTTGGTTGCTCTAATTCAAGCTCAGACATTCTCATGACGGCACACAAAAATGTGCAACATGCACGCCATTCAGCAAGACACTGCCACATGTCAACACGAGCACAGCTGTGAGACACTGATATACCAAGGTTATGAAACCTTACCGAGCTGTTTGTACAGTGCTGCCAATGTCAGCGCACTGTGGCAAGTTCACAAACTTAATTGTCATATCTCCTACGCCTTGTAGGTCCCTCTACAGAAGTATATAGAGAGTGTTATCCCTTTTTGCAGCTTCATAGTATTCCATCAGTGGATGACTATTCAACTAGTCCCCTGTTGATAGGCATTTGTGTTTTTTCCTACTATTGCAAATAGTGCTGCAGTGTATATCCTTGTGCATATGTGATTTTGTATTTTTGCCAATGTGTGTTTGGGATAGTTTTCTAGAACTGGCATTTTTGGATCAAAGGGTAATAAATGCATATACAGAAGATGTCAAAAAATGTGTACACATTTTAAGAAAGGAAAAAACTATTAAAATAGTAATACCCAATATATACCTATAACGAAAGATGAATACAAGTCATGTGTGTACATTATTTTGGTACCTCTGGCATATCAGTTGTTAGGTATTAACCAAAATCCCTTTTATAGTAGTTGTATCATTTTGCATTTCTACCTGTAATGTATGTGAGTGCGCATCTTTCCATGCCTTGTCATCAGAATATATTGTCAAACTTTTAATTTTTTTTTTAAAGATTTTTTATTTGGGTAAGGGGAACAGGACTTTTTATTGGGGAACAGTGTGTACTTCCAGGACTTTTTTCCAAGTCAAGTTGTCCTTTCAGTCTTAGTTGTGGAGGGTGCAGCTCAGCTCCAGGTCCAGTTGCCGTTGTTAGTTGCAGGGGGCGCATCCCACCATCCCTTGCAGGAGTCGAGGAATTGAACTGGCAACTTTGAGGTTGAGAGCCCACTGGTCCATGTGGGAATCAAACTGGCAGCCTTCGGAGTTAGGAGCACAGAGCTCCAACCGCCTGAGCCACCGGGCTGGCCCAAACTTTTAATTTTTGATTAATGGAGAAGAAAAGGTAACTCAGTGTAGTTTAAATTTGGTGATGGTAAGTAAGGTTGAGCATATTTTCATATGTTTTAGGTCATTTGCATTTCTTTTTCTGTGAGCTACTTGTTCATGTCCTCTGCCCATTTTTCTATAGATTTCTTTTCCCCCCCTCAATATTTAGGTTCTCTATGTAGTTTGGATAATTCACCCTTTGTGATAAAATTTTGAAATATTGTTGTCATTTGTCTTTTAACTTTGATTACAGCATTTTCCCCATGTAAAAGTATACTTTTATCTACTCAGATTTCTCAGTCTTTCCCCTTACTCTTTTTTTCTTTTTTTCAGATTTTATTGGGGAAGGGGAACAGGACTTTATTGGGGAACAATGTGTACTTCCAGGACTTTTTTCCAAGTCAAGTTGTTGTCCTTTCAGTCTTAGTTGTGGAGGGCGCAGTTCAGCTCCAGGTCCAGTTGCCGTTGCTAGTTGCAGGGGGCACAGCCCACCATCCCTTGCGGGAGTCAAACCTGCAACCTTGTGGTTGAGAGGACACACTCCAACCAACTGAGCCAGCCGGGAGCTCAGCAGCAGCTCAGCTCAAGGTGCCATGTTCAATCTTAGTTGCAGGGGGCGCTGCCCACCATCCCTTGTGGGACTCGAGGAATCAAACTGGCAACCTTGTGGTTGAGAGCCCACTGGCCCATGGGGGAATCGAACCAGCAGCCTTCGGAGTTAGGAGCACGGAGCTCCGACCGCCTGAGCCACCGGGCCGGCCCCCCTTATTCTTTTATTCTTTCCGGATTTTGAGTTATAGTTTAGACAGTATTTTAAAATTTCATTTTTATTTTGGAAAATTTCTTTGATACTTTATGTGCTGATTTTTTTTCCCCCTCCTTCAGTTTAACTAGGAACCTTTCTGGGCAATGGTAAATTATATTGATTGTTTATTGGAGCAGCCATAGTATTTCAGACACAGCCACAGACCTTTGTAATCATAGTAACACCAAGGCAGGTAAGGGACAGAGAGCATTGATAATATCCTCCTTTAAATGAGACTTGATGGGTATGCATATCCCTTTTATTAGTACGTTCATTAGTAATTCTGTCCAGAGTTTTTCTTTTCTTCCTTTTTCCCATTTTA
This sequence comes from Rhinolophus sinicus, assembly GCF_036562045.2. Classification (NCBI taxonomy): domain Eukaryota; kingdom Metazoa; phylum Chordata; class Mammalia; order Chiroptera; family Rhinolophidae; genus Rhinolophus; species Rhinolophus sinicus. The sequence goes on from NC_133759.1 coordinate 33,863,314, forward strand.
TGAGTGATTTGACCTTGGGCATATACTCTAGATATTTTTCCTGATCTATAAAACGAAGAAGTTAAAATTGGAGGTCTTAAGGTTCTCGTAGCTCTTAAATTTCATTATGTTAATAAATTTCAGGGATTTGCCCATTATCTGATATCCTATTTGGATTCTTTTTTCCCTGATTTAAAGTGTGCTTTCCCTACTTCCCAGACTTGGTGAAGACTTTAACCATCCTGTTCCAGGTTTCACTTAAAACAGTTTCATTCAAAGGAAAGTTATAATTAATAACTTTTGTTTGTTGGTATCTTATTCTGACTGCAGAAATGACTAAGATTGTCCTGTAGCAATTGTAGAGCTGCACAGTTTCCATTTAACCACATTAGCATTTTATGTTAATGGCCAGGAGTAGCAGATTATCAAATAGTAGTTACTAAAATTTGTATTTAATATTATGAACAAAGACTGTCTAACTTCACATAATTATCACATGGACAGGCAAAGAAGAGCAAAGTGACATAGTGCATAGAGTTGACTGAGGGTCAGGTTGGTGAGGAAAGGACTTAGTGATGTAACTATGAGAAACTCAGATGAGAAAAGTTCACAGGAAATCTGTGTCCTTGCTATTTATGGGCACCTGATCCCAAAGAATGAGAACTGATGGTGTTTGGCAGCTACTCAAGTACGTGGGGAAGGTATTGTTAAAGAAATACATTAGTTACACCGTTAGTAAGATTATTTTACGCAGGGAATGCTGCGGGTATCCTCCCCACATTCCCCCCCCCCCACCTTTTTAAAACAGATCTCTTTGTCTCAGACCATTATTTTGATTTCTGAAATGGCAATTTTCCCCTGTATGGAATATTTTCACTATTGTGCTGCTGCCACCGGTGGCCACGATGGTGATGCCGTACTTCAGTTTGTATTTTTTTCCTGTGTCCAGACTTTTTGATTTGATTTGATTTTGTTTATCACGAAGAAAACAGTATGAAACCAAAAGAAGATATGAAGGTATTTTAAGATCTGGACTACTGTAAAATATATAAAGATTGCACATTGGCCCTCTAAGCCTCAGTTTCCTCAAAGTAATAGTGTCTAATCTTTTATGAGTGTTGTGAAGAATGAATTAGATAGTATATATAAGGCAGAACAGTTGAGCATTCAATGACTTTTAGCTTCTGTTGTAAATATTGCTAATTATTAAATAATGTCATCCAGAAAATATATCAATGTATTATATATTACTAAATGTGTGTTACTAATATATATTACTGAATATATTAATGTTAAGAATAACATGACCTCAAGAAGTATAATTTTACTAATGATCATTTTGAATGACTGTAGTTATCACTGTCCTTAGGAACAGTACTTTCCGACATATTTAATGAATATTCTGTGTAGCGATCAGGAGCATACTGGTTACAGTGGACATTTAATTGGCTATCAGAACCCCATGAAAAATCGGGAAGAAACCTTGGAGATTATAGTTCAGCCCCCTCATTTTACAGATGCAAATACTGAAATGCAAGGACACAAAGCCAGTTAGCTACAGAGCAGGACTATGTGGTGGGTCTCCATCCACATGGTACTGTGAACTCTGTACTACCTCTCAGCTCCCTAGAGTGGGCCAAAGCATGGAATCTGGGTTGTGTTCCAATGGACCATATCGTGGTTTGAAAGAAAGTGGAGTAGAACATGAAAATTTTTTTTTTGGGGGGGTATTTTGTCTAAGGAAGGGTAAGTCAACTGGAAAAAAACCCTCTTTTGCATATTTGTGCATGAATAGTTTGATACCCTGTTAGTAACTTTAGAAATAGATGCAAATAACACACAGTTGGTTGTATTTTCCAGTTTCTCTGTTTCCAGGAGAATGCCTCTGTTACTACATTTTTTCACTCTGGGAGAACATTTGTGGTTATTTTTTCTTTCCCATACTGGACATTAATTCTTTGAAAATGGCCATGGCTTACATCACTATGTATCTAGTGGTTAGTACACACTGAATCATTTGTTGAATGAAAGAATCCCCTTCTTACAGCAGTATAATTTTTAGATGAGGCATTAGGACAAAGGGGCAGAAGCTCCACACCACAATATTTCAGAATTACCTAAAAGACTAATTCAGGATTGAGCCTTTGAAGGTTTAAGGAAAGAAGCAGTTTCTCATGAGTGAGAAGTGGTTTGACACTGATTAATGTTTTGAAGATTTGTGATAAGAGGTGAGAAACCTACTGTAGGTATTACTACTCATTGGTACTTCCAAATTTAGGGGTGATGTTTTTCTCTCTCCTCACTTTTCTTTGTGGTGTGTCTTTCCCTTTCATGGCAGTCTCTTCTGTCTCCCTTCCCTTCTTTCTCTTCTCTGTAGTTCTCCAGCTATGACCAGTTTGCATAGAGACATAGAGAAAAGGGAGGGGAATTGATTTAAGTTCAGCCAAAAGCATCCAGCACATGCTGTGTTGAAGTGCTACACTAAGCTCTGAAGCTGTAGGGATGAATAAAATTAGTTTTATGCCTTTGAGGGATGGATAGTAAGGAGAACGGATGTGTAAAAGACACATTCCACTGTAGTGTACGTCCTATGAAAGAGTCTGTTAAGGATTCGGAACCACGAAGTATAGAAGAGGGAGGACTCACATGGCTGCCTTTCAGGGAAGGGAGTGTGTTTTATCTAGGAAGCTTCATGGTCTTGTCAACGGGAGAATAAGTAGGCTCTCCAGTGATGGACCAAGCAGTTCAAGGTCAGGGCCTTTAACCTGTTTATAATATCTCTTTTTTAAAAAACCAACAAAAAAAGCTACACTTTTCCTCCGACACGTGTGACCTCTAATTTCTTCCCCTCATTTTGTAAGGGGGTATGTGTCAGTGTCTCTGTGCTTCTAGCACCCCACATCCATCCCTGGCCCACCCTTAATATTAGGAAGTAGGGACGTAACAATGAAGTGTTTGATTTTAGTCATGTGGGGCGAGTGTCAACAGCAGTCAGCAGTTCAGATCATTTTAAGTTATTTTGGTCTGAAATGTATTTATTTGGTCCTAGTATTTATTGAAGTGATCCTTGACTGCTCCTACAGTCAACCTAAGAAGTGCTGCATTTTCTCATTGTTACTTGCATGCTTTCATTCACATTTTTAAGTTTGTCAGTTGGAATGTTAGAACTTAAAAAAATGAATTTTATCTTGACTGATTTTTTTTTCCTTTCCCAGTTGCCAAAAGAAAGGGGATTTGGCGATGGAGGCTTTGTTTGAAGGAATACAAAATCGGGGACATGATGGGTAAGATTGCTTTTGACCTTAAGCTTCTCACTGACTTTATAAAGCATATTAGAGTTATGCCTCTGACTGTTTTGTGCTTTTGGTACAGAAAAAAGTGTTGCGCCAAAGCTAAGCTGATTCACGTTGTTTGTAGACAGCCTCTCTCTGTGAGGTGTTTGCCTCTTATCAGCAGTGCGAAGCTGGATGCTTGCCTTCATCCCTCTCTAGACGTTCTGCTCTTAAAAAGCAAAAGTAGAAGTGCAGAAGTTTTGTGACACTAAGAACAAATGCTTTTTTAAAAAAGTACTGAAGCCTAAGTAGTTAGAGCTCTCTGTGACCATTCCTGGGAACCTCTTGGCATCTAATACATCTGTGTCCCCTTCTGTTCCCAACTCTGTCTGGCATCTCTTGAAATTTTGAAGGATAGCAATAAGTTTACAATAATCAGGTAGGTAAATTTCTGTATTAAATTTCTGATACTAATAATATGGGAAAAATATTTGAAATCAGTCTGGCTCGAGGATGAATTTGTTGAAACAACTCTTAAAATTGTATTATTATTTTCCCAATAGCCTACTGGCTTCCAAGGCTTTGTATTTTGGCTGGCTGAGAATGTGACATGAGCTAGCCTGGATTCTTCCTGAAAGCTTCCCTAAAATATTACAAAAGCGCTAGTTGATTGTGGAAGTCTCACTCACAAGCCAGCCTTAAAACATCGATGTTGCATTTGACCAATGACTTAGGCTTTAGGTTGGCTGTTAGAGAAAGACAAAATATTACGTGGAATATGTAACCACCTTAATATGAACATTAAAAGGAAAAGCTCAGAAATCCTTTTCTTTGCTTCTGATAATTTATTTATTGACATTGGTCCTCCTCAGGTAGGTGTTTGTCTGCTATACTTGTACATCTGAAAGATGAAAAGCCACTTTGACATACGTTCTGTGTTCTTAGGGGTCTGTTCTTATTTATAGGGGGTTTTTGACATCCTGTGAAGCAGAACTACAGGAGCTCATGAAACAGATTGACATAATGGTGGCTCATAAAAAATCTGAATGGGAAGGGCAGACACATGCTCTACAAACTTGCTTGGACATCCGTGAACGGGAACTTAAGACCCTTAGGAGTCAGTTGGATATGAAACACAAAGAGGTAAAACCGTTGATTCAGTCCTCTTTTTGATATTTTGACCTTTTTTATTAAATATGTTTCTTAAATATTTGTTGAGGGAAGCATTTTTGTGTCAAGGTTAATTTCTTTTCTATAAAAAGATTTTTATTAAAATATAGCGAACATACAATATTGTATTAGTTTTAGGTGTACACCATAGTTTTTCAACATTTATATACAGAAAGAAGTGATCACATAGTTAAGTCCAGCAACCATCTGACACCGTATCATGTTATCCCAGTATTATTAACTATGTTCCCTATGCTGTATATTACATCCCCATGACTTATTTGTTTTAAACCTGGAAATTTGAACCTCTAATTCCTCTTCACCTTTCCCCCCCCCCTTTTTAAATTTTTCAATTATAGTTGACATTTAGTATTATTTTATATTAATTTCAGGTATACAGTATAGTGGTTAGACATTTATATAATTTAAGAAGTGATTCCCTAACTAGTCTAGTACTCACCTGGCACTATACGTAGTTATTACCATATTGACTGTATTCCCTATGTTTTAGTTTACATCCCCATGACTATTTTATAACTACCAATTTGTACTTCTTAATGCCTTCACTCTTTTCACTCTATCCCAACCCCACTCCCATCTATCACCCCGATAAACATATTACCTATCTGACACCATACATAGTTATTACAATATTGTTGACTATATTCCTTATGCTATACCCTACATCCCCATGACTACTTAGTAGTCATTTGTACTTAATCCCTTCCCTTTTTCACCCATCTCCAACCCTCCCATCTGGTATCTATCAAAATGTTCTATCTGTGAGTTTGTTTCTGTTTTGTTTGTTTGTTTTGTTCTTTAGATTCCACATATAAACGAAATCACATTGCTTCTGTCTTTCTCTGTCTTACACTCCACTCAGCACAGTACCCTCCAGGTCCATCCATGATGCCACAGATGGAAAGAACCCATTCGCTTCCCCTGTATATTATTCCCAAGCAATATTCCATTGTATATATGTACCATCTTCTCTATTCATCGATGGACACCCAGGCTGTCTCCACATCTTGGCCACTGTAAGCAATGCTACAATGCACGTATAGCTGCACATCTCCAAAGTGCTAGCGCTTCAAGGAACCTGGATAAAGCAAACCTACCTTTTCTCCAAAGGAAAAAAACACACCATTCTGGGTCTTAAATTCTTTCTTCGAAGAATTTTTTCAAATATAATGCTTGATAACCCCTGAGAAAGTGACCTCAGACACACAAGGAGTCAAGATAACAACAACAACAAAAAGACAAAACAGCAAAACCATACATGCAGAGGGCCGGCCTGGTGGCTCAGGTGGTTGGAGCTCTGTGCTCCTAACTCCAAAGGCTGCCGGTTCGATTCCCACATGGGCCAGTGGGCTCTCAATCACAAGGTTGCCAGTTTGATTCCTTGACTCCCGCAAGGGATGGTGGGCTCCGCCCCCTGCAACTAAGATTGAAAACGGTACCTTGAGCTGAGCTGCGGCTGAGCTCCCGGATGGCTCAGTTGGTTGGAGCGCATCCTCTCAACCACAAGGTTGCCGGTTTGACTACCGCAAGGGATGGTGGGCTCTGCCCCCTGCAACTAAGAATGAAAATGGTACCTTGTGCTGAGCTGCCGCTGAGCTCCCACATGGCTCAGTTGGTTGGATCGTGTCCTCTCAACCATAAGGTTGACGGTTCGACTCCCTCAAGGGATGGTGGGCTGTGTCCCCAGCAACTAGCAACAGCAACTGGACCTGGAGCTGAGCTGCACCCTCCACAACTAAGACTGAAAGGACAACAACTTGAAGCTGAATGGCACCCTCCATAACTAAGATTGAAGGGACAACAACCTGACTTGGAAAAAAAAGTCCTGGAAATACACACTGTTCCCCAATAAAGTCCTGTTCCCCCTCTCCAATAAAATCTAAAAAAAAAAACACCAAACAAACAAAAACATACATGCAATAGAAGATAGAAACCAGACCCAAGGTAAATATAGATATTTGCACTGTTATGCTGACTTTACAATAGCTGTGTTGATGTGTTCAAAGACATAAAAGATAAGATTGAGCACTTCAAGAAAGAATTACACACTAAAAAAATCCCCAAGTGAGTGGAAATTAAAATACTGAAAAATAGAATAATTGAAATCAAGGCCTTAAATATTGAGGTGATTAGTAAACTAGAAGATAGTACAGAATAAAATATAGAATGAAGCATAGACAAAATGATAGCAAATATAGACAAGAAGAAAGAGGATACAGTGATAAGGTCTAATAACAGTGGAAAACTTGAAGGAGAAAAATGGTGATAATGGGCAGAATATTTCAAGATAAATTGCCTAAGATTTTGCCAAAAGTGAGGAAGGCCATATATTTAAGAAGTCCAAGAATCTCAAGTGAGATAAATAAAAAGAAATATTTACCTGGGTTGAAAACTAAAGACAAAGAGGAAATCTGAAAAGCAACCAAAAAAAAAATCACCAGATTATCTACCAATAAAAAAAAGACAGATTATCTATAAACAGTTCCTAACAGCTGACTTCTCAGCTAAAACAGTGAAAGTCAGAAGACAGTAGAATATCTATAAACAAAGAAATGATATTGTTTTCCCCTGCCAAACTGGAAATCTATACCCAGCGTAAGGTGAAATAAAAATATTTTTATATCAACAAAAATTGAGAGAATTTGTCATTAATAGACCTGCACCAAGGAAATACTAAAGACTGTTCTTGAGGTGGAAGGAAAGTGATTGCAGGTGGAAGTTTAAGAGCTTAAGGAAGAAATGAAAGGCAACAGTAAATAAGTAAATATGTGGGTAAATCTAAATGAATATTGACTGTATATAAAACAATAACAGCCTTTTCAGTTTAACATATATATAAGCTTATGAATGTATTTAAGTCAGGTTGAGAGTAAATGGAATTGAAGTATTTCTATAGTCCTTGTGTTGCCTGGGAATTTGTAAAACTAACATTAGATTTGTTCAGTTACAAATCCATGTTTTAATCTTGAGAGAACCATTAAAAGTGTATATTAATATATTAATCAAGTATTACTAATATATTAATATAGAGTATTAATATAGAGTAATCAATATACATAGAGTATTAACATATTAATACATTAATGGGATAATAATTAGTATATTAATAGAGTATATATCTTCCAAGCTAATAAAAGGAGAAAAATGAAATGATAAGAAGTTATCAGTTCCAAAGAAGGCAAGAAAGGAGAGAAGAAGGAACACAGAGCTTATTAAGGACAAATGACACTTAATAGGATGATAGGTTTAAATCCAAATAGACCATTCAGTGTAAATACACTAAATGGCCCAATTAAAAGATAAAAATTGTCCAACTGAGTAAAAATAATTAAACTCAATTATTTGGTATTTATAAAGATACAGCAAAGTTCAAAGTAAAGGTGAAATAAAAATTTGTACCATGTAAACACAAGAGAAATATTGTATAGGTATATTAATATTAGAAAAAGTATACTTGAAGCAGAAGCAATGAACGAACATCACTAAAAGTGAAAAGAAACACTTCATAATGATACAATATGAAATTTCAGGATATTTAACTGTAGCGGACATTCTTTGTGTCCTGTACCACATTTTCTTTGCCTCCTGATTTCATCTTGGCTATAACATACCACTCCCTGTGCGCTGCCACCGTCTCACTACACTATACTTCTCTCTCTGGAGCCTTAGAAAGCTGCTCCTTAGAAAGGTGAAACCTGGAAGTGTGTGTGGGGAAGTTAACGCTCCTGGCACAAGCCTCAAGCAGTAGAGGGACTGGAATGGGTGGATAAATTCTCTAGCTTCTCATCCCTTAGATGGACAGGCAGTTCTGAAACACATTCTGTCTGGTTCCTTCGTGAGATCCCAATGGAGATAGCCCACGCTGCTTAACTACAGAAACCAACTCAATAACACACCTTTTTTATTGGCTTTTGTTCCTTCCCTGGGTCTCCCTCTCCACTTCTTCACTCTGCTTCCTGGGATCACCTCCAATTATCTGCTCGAAGTCCATGTTGCAGGCTACACCTTTGGGGGAACTCAAACAAAGACAAAAAATAAAAATTAAAAAAATCTAGATTTGTAAATATCTAAAAAAATAGTCTTAAAAGAAATTTCTCTCTTTCTCTCATCCTTATCTGTATGCAAAAAGTGGCAGAACTATAAGGAGAACTAGATGAAGCCACAATTGTAGCTGGGGATTTTAACCCACCTTTCTTAACAACTGATGGGACAAGAGACAAACATCAGTAAGGGTATGATCAACACACTTGACCTAATTTATACATATAGAACATTGCACAAGAGAACTGCAGAGTGTGCATTCTTTTCTAGCACAAACAAAACTCTTTCCAAAATTGACCATTTGCTGGGCCAGAAAGTAAATCTCGACACAATACAAAGGCTTGAAATCACAGAGTATGTTCTCTGAACATAGTGGGAACAAGTTAGAAAAAGATACCTAAAAATTAAAAATCTTTTGATATATTTTGATAAATGGTTTTCTGTTTATTTGCTTTTTAATTTTAATAGGATGTTTTAAATATAGAAGTTTTACATTTTTACATAGACATTATCTATTTTAAAATGAGTCATTAGTTTTACACTCAGAAAGTTCCCTTCTTCCCAGAAATCCAGTAAATATTCACTTAGACCTTTTTTTAAAAGTAGTTTTCTTTTTTCCATTTTATTGGCTATATTTGATCATTCTTCCAGTTTGAACTTCAGAATCACTTTTTCAAGTTAAAAAAAAAAAATCCTGTTAGAATATTTAATTGGAATTGCATTACCTCCTTGTTCTTATAATAATTTTATTTGTTTTTTTAAATTGAGGTATAATTATATTAGTTTCAGGAGTACAATGTAATGATTCAGTATTTATACATATTGCAAAATGATCACCACAGTAAGTCTTAGTAGTGTCCATCATCATACACTGTTACAAACGTTTTTTTTTTCTTGTGATGAGGAAAAGATCTGAGTTGTTTTGTTTTAAAATTACCATTCTGTATTGTGATTGAAATTACTACCTCCTGTTCCCTATTCTCCATCTTCCTCCTCACTTATTAATAGATGATATACTTACTAACTGGTTATCCAGAGATATAGGGAAATACTGATGGAAATTGATGGAGGTGAAACTAGCTGTGGCTGGTTTCAAACCATTGAAAAATGGGTTAGGACAACGCCCTTACTTTGATTGGTAGAACTGATTCCTCTGATGTGGGATAAATGGTAAAGCAGGTACAAGTCTCCCACCATCTTTCTTTCTGAAATAACTATTTTGCACTTTGATTTATAGAACTTATTCTTGATGTTGCACAGATTTTTGTTCAATGTTCTTAGTTTCCAAGGTTCTTATAACGTGATATCTCTTAATTTTTTCATGAGTTTTTTTTTTTTTTTTTGATAAAAGGTTGGGAACAATAATTCAGACAGTGAGAGCAAGCTTTCATTTAAACCGAGAAATTCTGGAACAGTTGTTTGTTTTCCATTTTTTGGCAATGTTATGGATCATTAAATAATTAGATATTTAAGTTACTGAGAAGTCGGTATTACCATATACAGTTGAGAAATGGGGTATTAACCATATACAGCTTGTATTTACAGATAAGTACAAAGTTTATTTCCTATTTTTATGTTTCAGAAATATTATTTCAATGCTAATAATGAAAAATACTACCATCTATCTGCTTTTAGGTTGGAATGTTGCGTCAGCAGGTAGAAGAACATGAAAAAGTCAAGCAAGAGATGGCGTTGGACTATAAGCAGGAGTTAAAGAAACTACATGAAGAAGTGAGATTTTCATCCTGTGTTGTGTAATTCTGTCTCTTTACCCTTGAGAATTTTGTTAAAGGACTAGTTTATACTTTGTAAAGTGGGAAGTACATATTCCATGGGAGCCACAGGAAATCTATTTCTCTGTTCTTACATCCAGGCAGAGAATGTTGCCTAATTATATGTTTGATACTACCTAGAACTGAGATTCTAAAATGTGTTTCTTGGTTGAGTACCTGAAAGAAACAGAGCTATTTTTGTATAATACTGTGAAATATTGATGCCAAAAACTTATATTAAATATTAATTTTTGAATTAAATCAGTTACTAGATTTTAAATAATGGAGGATCCAAAGGTTTCAGAAGCATTTTGGAATAAATAAGAGACATGAGAAAATTCTATTACCTCAATTTTATTCTTCAGACTGGGAAAAAAAACTGCTTTTATTTAATTCCAATGTATTGCTTTCCTGCGTACTGAATATCAGTGTTTCACAGGACAGTGGTTCAAGAACCACAGGCCTAGAGCAAATGAAGAGTTTTTGTTTGCTGCTTGCATTGGAAGGGGGAGGTGGTGTGAGTTGGGGGGCCCTTCAGTGCAAGGCTATTGTCATAAAAATGTTGTGTTTAAAAAATATTGTTTCTTTTATTTTTTTCTTGGACTCATTGTATTTCTTTTCTGGCGTTCCTGTTTTATATGTAGTTTTGAGTTGTTCTGTATTTCAATTTGCAAATCTAACATACTCTTAATCTATTTTCAATAGTACTGTTTAGAACTGCTCTTGCTTTCATAATAACAATTTATCCTACCACCACTGTTTACAAATTCTTAAATTTTAAGTCTAGAAATAACTGTGTCTACAGTTAGACAGACTGAAGAGAAGCTATGAAAAACTACAGAAAAAGCAAATAAGGGACTTCAGAGGAAACTCCAAAAATCACAGGGAAGATCGGTCTGAAATTGAGAGGTTAACTGGAAAAATAGAGGTATGTTCACAGTAATAATCCCTTCATAGTGATTGTCAGCCTTCGTGTAGCAAAGTGCTGTTTCTAATAGTGCTAGTTCCTGAAATCAATTTTCTGCCATCTCCAGGACTGCCACTGAGCTATTTCAAAGGTCGAGGGTGATCTACTATACATCCTATCATCATCTGGTTCCTTGTGGTTCACGGGGTTACTAGCTATCAGTAGTTCAACAGGGCAGTACCACCCTTTGAGGGCATTTGGAAATGTATGGAGACTGGTTTGTTTGTCAAAATAACTGGGAGTAAAACTGGTGTTTAGAGGACAGGGACCACCAGGGACACCAAACATGCTGGGGACTGTTCCCCACAGAAAGGATGATTGTACCCCAAGTGCTAATATTGAGAAACATTGACCACCAGTCACTAGCAGTCCTCCGTGGGCAGTATCCTTATCTTATTTAGCACCTAATAGAATAGGGGCTCAGTAAATGTTGAAAGTACATGGCTCTTCTGTACCAAGTACTCTGCGTATCAGATTGTTTATCCTCAGTTCCCATTTAGATATAGTAAGCATTTACCTCCCGCTTTGCTGACTTTGTTTTTATTAAGACTGAGTAACTCCATGATTGTTGTGTATGCTGTTAGCTCTGCCAAGAGTAGATGAAGGAGCAGCACTGGGCTGTCACTCTTTCCCCCTCGAATCTGCCACTCCCCTCCTCTGTCTATGTCATCGGTGCACCAGTGCACCTACAAATCACACAGGGTCCTCTTTAGGCTCTCAGAAATTCTGATGCGGTAGTATGACATAGGACCTAGGAATCTGCATTTTATCCAGCTCCTCTAGCTGATTCTAATTCGAGAAACATTGTTCACCATCTTTTTATGATTACTTACAATGTTCTACTCAGAGTAACCTGTCACCCACAAATGTCAATACGTTATTACTACCTAGAATTGTAATTTCTGTGTTTAGTATTCTTTTACTCATTATATCTCAATATTTGTATATATTTGAAGAGCTTAGAATCAGAGGACTACACAGATACTGCTTCCTCGCCAGCTTTCTTCTGTAATAACTGTTTTTCCCCCACAAAACTCCTCATTACCACTTCCTGACCGTTCTCTTTTCTTTCTGCCTCAAAAATCCCATCTTTAATTTTCATGCCATCGCTTACATCACCAACCAATGTACATACAACCAAAGTCGTCATCTCCTGATCCCTGGATTGCTCCCCTGGCTTAGAGATTTCAGCTCCCAGTTCAGTCACTCCAAGGTGACTCTTACCTTGATTCTTGAGGCTTTGAGTATCCACAGGGATGATGCTTATTATATTCCAGTCTTTGAGTTCCTTGGTGTTCGTTCCTCCATCGATATTTTGATCTCCCTGTCTCATCCACCTATTCCCATTGCCATTCTTTAGGTGTCATTACCAACACTCGCACCCCTCCTAGAATTATATTGTAAGCATTGCATTCTCTCACTACCATCCCTGTCTTTTCAGCTTACTTTCTCTAGTCCCTTGACTCTCAATAATTACTTGACCCCATCTGTTAAAGTGATTGAATTCTGCCACCTTTTCACTGCTCCATATCTACCTTGTATCTGCATTTACCAATCCTTACCCAGTTCTGTGGTTACATTTCTTACATTCCCCTTCAGTTCCTGTGCCCCTTTCTTGCTTCATCATATTTACTTGGCAAAATCATAACTCTGCATAAATCTAGCTTTCTGCTCACTCTCTACTTGTCGTGTGTGGCAGAACATGGGTGGAGAAAAGCATCATGCTGACTGGCCTCATTTTAAATGTGTGGTCACTCACCTCAACTGGGTACTAAATGGTACCCCATTTTCATAAACATTGGGCTCATTTTCTTGATCATGCAACTCAAAATTACCATTGCTCCATCATTAATTTTGAACTGTTTGGCTTTGGGTTACAAATATCTGTTAAAATTTGGGACAGATTTCCCTTGTTATTCAAGTCTGTAGTTCTCCTGTTGAGATAGTAAATATTTGTATATCAAGGATATTGTTTTATCTGGATCTGTTTGGTTCTTGAATTTTAGAGACTGAGAAGTAAGAATTGGGCCAAGGGACTTCTCTGAAAATTTATCTGAATCTGTTCAATTCCTGGGTTTGGATATCAAGAATTTGGGTAGTGAGGGATATCCATAATCATAGTTTGAGATTTTAGTTATCTTGCCATCAGTTTTCTGAAAGATCACTAAAAAATTGTAACAACCCTAGATGGCAGCAAATCTATGAAAAATCATCATGAACCCAGTGTTAGCTTCTGTGTTTCATAGTCTTTACCGTAAGGTTGTTAAACTTAGAAAGACAGATAATCCCGAAGCACAGTATGTAAAGAATTTAGTATTACTCTATAGTTCCATCAGCTAAGTGAGTAATGGGGCTCCTGCTGTGGAGAAAGGTGCGTGTGTACCCAGGGATGTGGGGAAAACTTAAAGTGAAAGTGAGTCTGCGAAGCAGTGACAGCAAGGGCAAGCACTTAGAAGTTACCTAATTGCCTCTTCAGGAATTTCGTCAAAAATCACTGGACTGGGAGAAGCAACGCTTGATTTATCAGCAACAAGTATCTTCTCTGGAGGCACAAAGGAAAGCTTTGGCTGAACAGTCAGAGATAATTCAGGTAGGTTTAAGACATTTAAAAAGAATGAGAGGCAGAAGGGTTTTGATTAAATTTGAACTAGCTTAATGCTAGTACACGTGTGCTAGCATCATGTCCACTCATGTCCTCGTGCCCACTGTTTCTTTGCTTGCTGGCTTTCCTCCCTGGCTTCCTTACCTCTTCCCTCATGCTCTGTCTCTTGCTCTCTCTCTCTGTCAGCATCTGGTATTCTCATGCTTGCTCTCCATTCACATTCATGTTCATGCTCCTAATCTTGCTCTCTGCTCCTCTCCCGCCGATTCTCTCTTTCTATGCTTGTTCTCTCTCCGTCTCCTTCCCCGTTCCTTTGTTTCTGTTATTGGGTCTCTGGCTTACTTGTTCAGGCTATTTCTGGCTGTTGCCTTGGCTCTACTTCTGTCGGCATCTTGCTCTGTGTTTGTGACAGCTGGGGTCCTTTGGCTGAGGCGTCTCAGCCAGGGAGCCTCAGCTAGCCTACCTGGACACAAACGCTGAGAGAGTCGTCTGGGTTGGCATGCACACTAATTAAAAGTAGTATCTTTGTGTCAACAGAAACACTTTTTAGAACACTAGTAGAAACCTTTTCCCCCCTTCTTGTGCTCCTCCTTCCCTCCCCGCAAGCCGTTGTTTCTCAGTCTAGTTGTATAGGACACAGCTCCCTGGCGACTGCTCCTGGCAGAACACGGTAGCCCACAGCAGCACCCAGCAGCCTGCAGCAGCTCACACCGACCTCCGTCTGCTCAGGGCAGCCCAGCTCCAGGGAGAGCCGTTGTTCACAATCTTAGTTGTAGAGAGCGCAGCTTACTGGCCCATGTGGGAATCGAACCAGTGACCTTGGCGTTAGAAGCATGGCGTTCCAACCACCTGAGCCACCGGGTTGGCCCCAGAAACCTTTTTTTAAGGAAGAATTAATGGCTTCAGCAAAACCAAAAAATAGGCACCTAATTTAGGAATATTTCTTCTTAGGACACAGTGTTTGCTTTATCAATTAAAAGCCAGGAACATAAAGGGAAATGAACGTAGAGGGAAACGAATATTTGTGACCATGTGTCATGTGCTAGACACTCTCAATGCTTCTTCTACATGCCGTTCTCTAGAACATATAGTTCCATGTTATGTGTTTAATATGATAATCTGTCAAGATCGGTGGTTATCTCAGTTTTATAGAAGGAAGGAATAGACTGGATAAGTTAAGAGAACTGGAAGGAAGCTTTTTTTTTTTTAAACAATCTTCATTATTTTCTGCTTTAAGTCTCAGTAATGTATTGGCTTTTGATCATCCTCCTGAAATATCAGTTGGCTGATAAACTACCAAGAATAGCTGTGCTGTGAATGATTCCACTTAGAATGGCAGGAGGAACCCACAACAATCTCAAGGAAGAAAATTATTTTCAAAGCTGCAGCAAGCTCTGCAGCTGGAATGGACTAATAAAATCCTGGCTGTCTAGACCTGAGTTTTTTGACCTAAACTAAAACCCTAAACAAACATAAATAGCTATAAGATATTGTTATATTCTAATTATAGCTTTAATATTGGCAAAAAAGAAATTTGAGTTTTAAATTTTAGTTCTCAATTGTTCACCTGTGAAGTGTACTTATTATTGGTTACAGATACTTTTTAAAATTTCCATTGTGATTTTTCTGCATAATTAAAACTTTATTGTTTATAAAAATGAGGTTTTTATTTACCACTGCTCAGCTAGGGCAAGAATAATAAATCTTCAAAAAGCTAACATTTGTTTTCCTTTCTAAGGGTATTTGAATTATTCTTCTGATATCTTTGTTTAAACTGAAACTATTCTATTTAGTACTCAAAATATGTTACTTATAATATATTTCTCTATCTTTTAGCAAACCAAACAAAATCAAATCTTTTAGTGATTCAGTATGTAGCAGTGCTCTATGGTCCTCATTTAAAAAAACACAAACAAAACACTTTTAAATGAACTTCTGTTTACCTGTTATCCAGCATTAATAGTTATCATCATTTTGCCAATCTTTTTGTTTTTTATCGTGGTAAAAAACGCATTAAAGTTTGCCATCTTAACCGTTTTAAAAAGTATAGTACAATAATGTTAACTATATGCAGACTGTTGTGTAACCAATCTCTAGAAAGTTTTCAGCTTGCCAAACTAAGACTCTATACCCATTGAAAAACAACCCATTTGCCAATCTTGTTTCATCCTTCCAATCTGCATACGTTTTACTTCCTTTTCTTGCTTTATTACATTAGCGGGGACATCCAATGTGATGTCGAAAAGGAGTGGTGAGAGGGCACAACCTTGCCTTGTACCTGATCTTAGTGGGAAGCTTCAAGTTTCTCACCACTAAGTAGGATGTTAGCTGTACGTTTTTTGTAGATAGTCTTTATCAAGTTGAGAAAGTTCCCCTCTATTCCTAGTTTTTTTCATGAGAGGTTTTTTGTTTTTTTTAAAACCATGAATGGGTTATTATATATTTTTAATGAGCTAATGCTTTATGTTTTTATGGAAGTAAAACTCAATTTCATTTTAGTTTTCCTTATTCACTGATTATTCTTTTAGTATTTCGCTTTTACCTGTTGGTCATCTGTGTGTTTCTAGGCTCAGCTTGCCAATCGGAAACAGAAGTTAGAGTCTGTGGAGCTGTCCAGCCAGTCGGAAATTCAGCACCTGAGCAGTAAGCTGGAGCGGGCCAATGACACTATCTGTGCCAATGAGCTGGAGATAGAGCGCCTCACCATGAGGGTCAATGACTTGGTGGGAACCAGTATGACCGTTATGCAAGAGCAACGACAAAAAGAAGAGAAATTGAGGGAATCTGAAAAACTGTTAGAGGTGTGTTTTAAACTTTCCATAATTGGGGAAAGGTATGTATGCATGTTTCAAGAGAGAATAATTAACCTAGAAGTAGGTGCCAAAATCTATGGTTTCTTCACTACTGTATAGCCAGTGGATCAGATATTGATAACCGTATTGATATTGTCTCTGTTATGTAGCTTATAGTCTGATTCCCTGGCTTGCTTCTCTTGAAATAGAAAAATTGGAATAACATCTGACTTTTTTTCTGAATATTTTGCAGGTTCTGCAGGAAGAAAAGAAACAATTGAAGGCAGCTCTTCAGTCTCAAAATTTCATTCATGAGGCAAAAATGCAAAAGGAGAAGCTACAAGCAAAATCACAGGCAACCAACACTCAGCACATAGTAGAGGCCATAAGGTATCTTCAATCTTATATATTATTCTTATTAATAATAATATTAATAAATTAATAACAAATATTATTAATCTTAAATATTATTAATAATATTATTTTGACATTAAGCACCAATTTTAATATTCATAATTTTGTGTTTGATCGTATTATGGGTTTTCTTATTCAGTTTTAATTTCTGAGTTAAATTTTTGTAGTGTTAAAAAATTTTGTGCAGTTAGTTTTTTCTGCCTCCAGTTTGGGTCCCGAACCAAGAGAATCTGATGTTTTGAAAGTTAGAAACTCCTTGGTCAGTCCATACCGTTGGTGAAATTCTGAATATGAAATGAATTATAGTCGACTTCTCCTGGAAGGCCTCCCTTCCTTAGTAAAAATAGGCCATGATTATTAGCTGTTTATCATCAATATCATTGCTAAAACAGCTATTGAGATGGCTGTTAAAAAAACTCCTAAGGCTGATTTTATTTCTATGTACGAATGACTGCTATGAAGTTTGTAGAGGAAAGAAGTAGAAGGAGCTATACTCCTTTATTTCATTTTATTTAAGTCTGGTACACATTTCTATTCTTGTGAGAACGCTCCTGTAATTTTCCAGTTTCTTTGACTCAAGGAATGAAGTGTCAACAAAGTGATTTTTTGTCATTTTGTCTTTTTCCCTTGAAAACCAAGCCAAATTCCAGTTGGGAAAGGAGTAAACTGCTGCTGACTTTTGAGAAGCATCATCTCTTGCCTCTTTACTCTCCCATTTTTCTTTTCATAAAGCAGGAGACAAACTGAAGAGTTCCAAAGACTTTCCCTACCAAAAACAGTTGGGAAATGTGAATGGGTTGCATGTTGCTTTTGTTCGCAAAGAGAAAATGCCTTGTGTCCTTTCCTAGGTCACCAGAGGAGTCTCAGCCAGACAGGATGTGCACCTCTCAAGAGCAGGGGCATCTAGAGAGTGTGCTCTCCCAGCTGGATTTTACCCACACCAGTGAAGAACTTCTACAGGCAGAGGTGACTCGACTGGAAGGCAGGTAAATAATTATATACACATTTCAAAAATGTTTAAGTCGTTAAAAATGACTTTTGATCATCCTGTTAATGAAGTAAACTAATGTAATCATCTTAGAGAAAAAAATAAGTTTTTTTCCCTCTAACATCCACAAATGGCCTAACTCCTTACTTCATGACAAAACAGAAGCAGTTAAAGGAGAACTTCTAATCTTTTTGCCACCAAGTCTACCAGTCTGCCTGTATCTGTGCCCATATTCTGTTACAGTGGATTAATTGATGGAAGACATGTCTGTGTTCCTAAAACTCCATTTGTGTTACTTTTCTGCAGTTTTTTTTCCCTTTTACATCATAAAGTTCTCCCTCTCTGCTAAATCATTTCCGCTGGTATAAAATATGCTTTAATATTTCCCATCTTGGGAAAAAAAATTAAAACCCTCCTTTAATTCTATATCCCCGTCAAGTTACTTCCATATTTCTCTGCTCTCCTTCAAAACCAAATTCCTCCAGAGTTGTCTGTACTGATTGTCTGTACTTTTTCAACCTTTCACCTGTGTAGAACCCCTTTAAATAGCTTTACTCTCTACCAGCCACCTCACTGGAGCTGCTCATGGTGAGGTCTCACTGGGTACAAGGTAGTCCTTCATTTCTGTTCTGAAGTGCTGTTGCTATTTCCTTGGGTGTTAATTTAATCCTGACTTATGCTATATCATGCCTAGCTTACTTGTATTGGTGTCATACTTGTGAGCTTTTTGTTTGTCATACCTCTGAACGTTTTGATTGGGAAGAATTTGATACTCTGTTTTAAACATGAATCATGGTCATTTGTAGACTAACATTTTCTGTGTCTTAAAAGGTAAAATATATAAAGTATTAGCCTTTACGGAAACACACAACAAAAAAATTGCTGTTTTACCTTTTTATTTTTAAGTAATACATTTTTTGTTTTTATTTTTATTTCTGTTTTTGGACAAGTATTTTCTTTACATGTTAAATATGCATGCCTATACACACATACCCAGTTTTTGTTGTATTTCTTTTTCATCTTGGAATACTTAAGATATTCCTGGTTATCATTATTGAGGTATATGTGCACACCTTAGATTGAATAAAATAAAGCTTATTAATTTTTTTGACAATAGAGCTAATTTTACATTTTTATCATAGATTTTCCATTGATTGGCTTTTGAGTAATCTTTCACATGTATGTATATTTTACTATGCTCTTATCAGGCTCTGAAGGCTTGCCCCTTGTTTCTGACTTGCAGTGTGACCCTGGATACCTTAGTCTCTTTAGACCCCGAGTTTCCCACCTGTAGATAGGACTCGGTTATCCTTGATTTTTGTAACTCGGTGATTGACACATTGTAATCACATACTAAGTACCAAATAAATGAGCATTCTAGGATTTTTAGAAATAGGTAAAATTGGAATAAATGGATACAAACACCAGTGTTCAGTACTAAAACGGTGGCTTTAAAAAATTCTTTTTTTGTATCAAAAGACAACCAGAAAAAGGAATTCTTTTAGACAGTTTATTTATGTTTTTCAGTTTTAACAAAATATTCCTTAAAACAGGACCTGGAGCAATTTAAATAATTGTTTTTGTGTTGTTGTATTGCAAAGATGGTATTTTTGAATGATAGCTTACCTGGTAAGTTGGTTATGTTGGTAAAACAATCTAGGTAGTTACTAAGTATTTGTATTGAACAGTCTAGAACCCAGGGATTCAGGGGCTGAGGGAATGGTGGACAAAGCTAAAGGGGAATTAAGAAGTAAAAGACATTATTTTAATCATAGAATTTGTAGTTCAAGAGACAAAATATACACATTAAAGGACCTAAGAGTAATTTAAAGTAGAAGATTTAAGGTAGAAAATTCTAGAAAATGTCTATATTCAATCTATAAAAATTGAAAATAAACTGTATTTCCAACTGGTAGTTACAAAATAGTTACAGGGATGTAAAGTACAGCATAGGGAACATAATCAATAATATTGTAATAACTATATGGTGCCAGGTGGGTATTAGACTTATTGGGGGGATCACTTTGTAATTTATAGAAATGTCTAACCACTGTGCTATACATATGAAACTAATATAATATTCAATGTCAACTGTAATTGAAAAATAACATTTTTAAAAAAAATCTGTTTTTAAGGCGATTGGGGGAATGAGGGTTGGGGTAGCTCTCTTAGGTAAATGTTGATCTGATTCTAGAAAGGGTGTTGACCTTCCATTGACAGGCGGGAGGGGAAGGTGCTTTGTGGTCATGGAAATGGTGGTATATGACAAGACAAGAAATCAGGCATAGCAAATGGAACATGGCAGACAGTAAAGCCTATTGATTTAGAAGCAAAAAGATTTTATTACCAGAAATGAGCAGTGAGATAAGAGGGGTATGGTGCCCCTGAGGTTCTTACATCTGATAAGGGGTTGATTCTTAAGTAAAGGTGACAACTTGGAAACTCTTTAAAGAAGATAATTCTGGCAGCTGTGTGTAGGATGGAATTGTAATTAAGTGTAGTGAAGATTTAGATTATGATGGCAGCTCCCGTACAACTAGAGAGGAAAAATTTGCTAAGTTGCTGTAATCTTTAGAATTTTGTGATCAGTTAAATTTTAAGCAGAAGGAAAGACTATAGGTAAACACAGAAAGTGCTTGAATTGGATTATGCTACCTCTGGTGATAAGGAAATTGGAAATGAGTTTTAATTTGAGGTGCGAGGTAATGTGTAAGATGTGTCTTAGACATCAAAAAGGTAAGTTAGATAATTCATTTTGTGTGTTTCAGTGTTTTTGTTGTTTTAAATATGTGAACTTATTTTTGTCATACAGCTTGGAATCTGTGAGTACTACATGTAAACAGCTGAGCCAAGAACTAATGGAAAAATATGAGGAATTGAAGAAGATGGAAGTACATAACAATGAGTACAGGGCAGAGATTAAGAAGGTAAAAATCTGCACGCTTGGGATTGCAAAGTTTGTATTTATGGACTGAGCTGTGGGTTGGGAATTTATAGGAGTTATTTTTAATGAATGAAAAAAGTATCTCAAAGGGCTACTTGATATTCAGGAGTAGAGGAGCACCTGGAGTATGCTTAGGGAAAGTGTCTTTCTTTGGCATCCTCAGGGATGCCATACAAATATTTTCAAGATAATTAAAGCCTTCCCCCCTTTGAACTCTAAAACTTTATTTTAAGCATGTTTTTATGAAAATATTTCTAAAAGATACACACTTTTCTGCTTGCAAAAAGATATTATATGCACTAGCATTTAATATTTTCTTACCGACTAAAGGTGGTTTTGGATATGTATTCTCTTCTATGCTGTGGCGTAGTTAATGTTCTTATTGGCTGTTGAGGTATGCAGAGCTGTTTGTCTCCACATGAATGGGCCCTCGCTGTCTTGGCTGCTGACTCATATTTTTTATTACTTCTTTGAGATTAATTCTAGCCCTTTTCTTTCGTCTTGTCTTTCTCTTATTTTCTGTGGACCAGGAAACCATATAAGCAAAATTTTTAGATTTGTAATAAAAAAAAAAGAATGAATGTCACAGGTGCTGTCCTCTAAATTAATATATGCATGGACTTTGATACTAGTTCTTAGTATTTGAATAACTCATCTCTCCCTGTTTTGAGATTGTGGGTGTAACTAGCTGACCTTCAGTACAGATATGCAACTTGGTAAATTGCTAATGTCTGCAGATTTAATCTAGGGAAATATTCATGTCTTGAGGTAAGGTAAAAATTACCTTATTATTTTAACTATTAATGTATTTTTCTATCTACATGCTTTCTCTTAATTTTTCATGCTTTCCTTTCTGTTTCTTTGTAGTTGCAAGCACAGATTTTACAGGCTGAACAAAGTTACAGTTCTGCACTAGAAGGAATGAAAATGGAAATCTCCCAACTAACTCGGGAGTTACATCAGCGAGATATCACTATTGCTTCTGCCAAAAGCTCTTCCTCTGACATGGAAAAGCGACTCAAAGCAGAGATACAAAAGGCAGAAGAAAAAGCAGTAGAGCACAAGGTGACAATTGAACAAAACCCCTTTTTATTTGAAGTTTGTTTTGGAAGATTGAATTTATTAAAGATATAATTTCCATAGTATTCAATTCAGTAAATTTTTATTAGACACCTGCTTTGAGCTGAAGCTAGGCTGGGTAACAAGAATTCTAGTGAGGATTGGTGGGGAGGTGAGAGTAGACACAGATAAGTAAAGAGACTGTTTCCGTGGTGTGTGGTGAGAGTGTGACATGTTCACTGTGACAAACTGGAGTGGAAAGTGGAAGTGGGGCAAGTGGCAAAGGATGAGGCTGGAAAGCAGGCACTACCTCCTAAAGGGCCCTGTCAGCATGTTAAGGAGTGTGAGTGCTATTTTGAGTGTTGTTAGCATATGTATTTAAGCAGGATAGAAGGGCTACACAGTCGTCATATGGGGAAGAAGGAAGGCGGCAAAGAGACCACTTAGATTCTGTTTTAACAGTAAGATGGCAGCCTGAGCAGTGGGCAAGGGAGGTGGCTGGAAATGGGTGAATTCTGGAGATATTTGGCTGGTAAAACTGACTGGGTTTTGTATTTGATTGGACAGGGAGGGTGAGTTAGACAGAGTTAAGCAAAGATGTCACTGGATTCCAGCTTGGGCAACTGATTGGAAAGTGATGCTTTTTACTGAAATAGAGAAAGCATAGGGGGCACACTTGGGGAAGATAGTGAATTTGTATGAAAGGTGTACAAAATAGGAAAGCTGACAGAGGGGACATTGTTTCGGCACATTTGGCTTGGGATAAAGCATGGACTTTCATATGGAATTATCTAATAGTCAAATGTCACAGAAGGCCTGAAGTTCAAGATTAAAATCAGAGTAAGACTTTTAGCTGTGAAAGTCTTTACATGAAGTTGGCGTTTTAAACTGCCTGAGAAACTTAGAGATTATAATGAGAAAGCATGATGTATTAAGAGCAGAGACTTGAACCAAACTTAGGATACTATTCATTTAGGGTGAAAAAATGTGTTGGCCTGGAGCTACAAAAAAAAAAAAAGTAGCAATAAGGAAGGAAACCAGACAGATTTCACTAAGGAAGCAGGAAGCCAGGGAAGACAGGACTCTTTGCAATTAGGAATGGTCAAGCAGAAAAACTAAGGAGAATGAGGACTGAAAATAAAGTGTTATTTTGTTAAAGGAGTATAATCCACATGATGTTCGAGGTAGAAACCAAATTAGAGGAGAGTGGGTAGGGATTTCCCAGTGAACTGATTCTTCTTCTTATAATAATATTTTAATTACACATGCATTAATTCATCTTGAAACATCTTTTAAAACATCTTTTAGAAAAAAAAATATATATGTATTTGTGTATATTTATATATATATACTTGTAAATCAATAAAGAATGTAACTTTGCCTAATGGAAATTACATGTGGAATAATTTTGTAAGATGTACTTGATTTATTTGTTATTTTTTACTTGTTTTTTCTGCTTTTCCCTTCTCAGGAGATTTTGGACCAGCTGGAGTCACTCAAGTTAGAAAATCATCATCTTTCTGAAATGGTGATGAAATTGAAATCGGGTTTACACGAGGTACATAAGTAGGAACTTAAGTTTTGTACTTTCCTAGCCTTGAAAAAAATCACTTTGTAAATATTGATATTGTAAAGAGAGAGTTAAGATCAAACATGGAATGATCCTTCTGCAGAAACTTTCTCAAATAAAATATGTCGAAACAGTGATGGAAGTGAGCAAAGTATGACTCTCCACTCCAGCAACGTGAGGATATTTATAATGTTATGTATGTGAGAAAATACATATACAGTCTATGTTCTCAATAGAGAGAATGTATATAAAGGGCTTAGCATAGTGCCTGGCATTTACTAAGAACCCAGTAGGTGTTAGATGCTGTAATTATTATTGTAATTATTATGCCTACAGTGTCTTTCAGTGTAAGTGTATTATCTTCTAAATAATTTAGTTTTAATTATATTTCTATAAGATAAAATTAATTTATCAAATATTACAGCATCTTTTATGTTCAGAGCATTTTAGTTGATGATGTACTAGACACAAGGATTCTTGCCTTTAAGAAATTGAAAATAATCTAGTAGGGAGGGTAAGAAATGTGTATAAGCTCCCATGAAACTAGAGAGCACCATTAGCTAATAGTGAGTTATAAACAATGTCGATGCTCTTTTAACTATTTTGTTATAAATTTTATAATTTGCAAAATGACCCATCTCTTCTGACCCATCTTTTCTTGATGTAGGGCAAATGTCCAAAGATTGCAGAAATTCTTTTTTTATGTACTTCCAAGAGAATTTGTGCCTCCAAAGATATAGGTTACCCAGTGCCACATTTGCTCCCAAGTAGTTCTAATTTCACAGTTATGGATGATGAAGGCGGGGGTGGGAAGAAGTGCAAAACACTCAATGAATACTTAATTTCAACTGAAAGAAAATACAGGGGACTTTTTATAATATTTTGGAAGGGTAAGATTCTCTTAGCATCATGAAACCATAAAAAATTTTACAACATAAGGAATTATACAACATAAAAAGGTAAAATTTCTAAATGGCAAAAGATCCCTTAAAAAAAGACTGATAGACTGGAGGAAAACAATTTATAAACAGATAAAAGGTTAATATAAGATATTAATGTATAAGTATTTCCTACAAAGATAATCCAGTAGAAAATGGTCAGAGGACATAAATGAATAATGCATAGAAGTAGTACTAAAATCCACTAAACACGGAAAGCTGTTTAACCTCCGTAATAGTCAAAATTAAATAAATATTCTTTTGCTAGTTGGATTGACAATGATTTTTAAAAACTAATATAGTGCAGTGTTGGCATTAATATAAAGAAACAGGCTCTCTCATGTTCTGTTAATGAGAAAGTGAATTGATAGAGCCTTTCTAGGGGACAATTTAGCAATATACATCAAACTTGTAAATATACATAGCCTATAAACTCCTGAATCATGTGTATTTCTGATTTTGATAGTCATTGCTGAGTAATTCTCCAAAAGGTCATATCAGTGTGCATTCCCAAAGAACACATCCTATAGGAGCAAATGTGCAGAAATGTCATTTCAGTGTTGTTTGCAATATCTAAAATTTTGAAATAAACTAAATGTTAATCTGTAAAGTGATGGTTAACTTGTGGCTTTCTATACTATAAATATTATGCTGTCATTTAAGGTGGCAGATGAAAATATGCATCTAATCTTGCTCCCTCCCCCAAACCCTCTAAAACTATAATGAAAGGATTTTTAATTTTAAAGCATTTACCTACAAGGATGGGAAAAATAGGAAAGGATACAACAATTAAACTTTTGTAAGGGAGAAGATGAATGGATGGATGTGTGGATGGATGGATGGATGGGTAGATGGATGGAAGGAAAGTGACTGTATGCCCTAATAAAGCCAGTACTAAGCTACCGGGTTTTCCTGAAAATAAAACTGGGTCTTATATTAATTTTTGCTCCAGAAGACGCATTAGGGCTTATGTTCAGGGGATGTCATCCTGAAAAATCATGCTATGGCTTATTTTTCGGTTAGGTTTTATTTTCGGGGAAACACGGTAGTAGTGGAGAAAGCCAAGAACTAACCTGGTTTACAGCACAGAATCTTCAACAGACTCAGGATTTGGCAATACCTGACTGAGAGAATCTTCTCTTATGCAGTGATTACCTGTTCATATATAAGGGTTGGGAACTCTCAGGGGTGCTTAAGCCAGACTATGACCAGAGATTCTGTTCAGCTTTAGTTTTCCATTTAACAGTGTAAGTACTGTCCTTTCTTTACACAGCCAGGTGTGTGTTTGCTACACAGTTTTTATATTACCTTTCATATTCATTTATCTGTAATTGTTGTTAATAAAATAACAAATTTGAGAAAATTTAAAAAGATGTGCCCCGCAAAGGCAAGCATTATCTTTTTTTAAAAAAGTATGTATGTTTAATGACATCAGACATCAAACTCTGGCTGGTGAAAATCGTGTCAGCAGTTTAAACTTCCTCTGGTTTTGAAAGTATACTCAGTTTGAACATGTTGTACATATTAAGAATAGTTATAATAAAGTGTCTTTTTGCATTTTACCAGGAATGTGGAATTGCTTTTTACAAATGAATGTTTGGGTTAAATAACTATTTTAATAAATTAATAATGAAAGCAATAGCTCTGATAAAATAAATTATTTACCACATTTAAAAATTGACAATAGTTAATTTTTGTGTTCTGCAAATTTTTTGTTTTTTGAGATTTTAACTGGCATTGATGACTTATGAAAAGATTTTATAACTGATTATCACTACTGGTACACAGATAGTTAAAAGGTTGTATTTTAAAGTTTATGTTTTTGTTAGGCAA
This sequence comes from Rhinolophus sinicus, assembly GCF_036562045.2. Taxonomy (NCBI): domain Eukaryota; kingdom Metazoa; phylum Chordata; class Mammalia; order Chiroptera; family Rhinolophidae; genus Rhinolophus; species Rhinolophus sinicus. Next base: position 33,889,676 of record NC_133759.1, read on the forward strand.
ATTCCGTTTGTCAAACCGCTCTTTATCAGCTTATTTTCAGAGAATTCTTTACAAAAAAGACCAAGCTAAACATCGTATTAAACTCCGAACAAGATTACTATAATTTTTCAGAATGCTAATGAAAATATTTTGGCATTAGGCAAAAATGGTGCAGACTACTTTTTTTCTAGGTACTGTATTACCAGAAAACACCTAGACTTGAAGAACAATAAAATTTATGAATCACAGAACTCAGAAGATCAGAGTAGTAATTCCTGCCTTATACTTGACCACTGCTTTATCATGTCCACATTTATTTCACAAGAATAGGTGCCAACAGTATGTAAAAGTATTTAAGGCCAGAGAGTAATTATTCAAAAGTTGTCCCTTCCAGCCAGATTTCCTTTTTTTTTTATTTAAGATTTTATTGGGGAAGGGGAACAGGACTTTTTTGGGGAACAGTGTGTACTTCCAGGACTTTTTTCCAAGTCAAGTTGTTGTCCTTTCAGTCTTAGTTGTGGAGGGCACGGCTCAGCTCCAGGTCCAGTTGCCATTGCTAGTTGCAGGGGGCACAGTCCACCATCCCTTGCGGGAGTTGAACTGTCAACCTTGTGGTTGAGAGGACGCGCTCCAACCAACTGAGCCACCCGGGAGCTCAGCAGCAACTCAGCTCAAGGTGCCGTGTTCAGTCTTTGGTTGCAGGTGGCGGAGCCCACCATTCCTTATGGGACTCGAGGAGTTGAACCTGCAACCTTGTGGTTGAGAGCCCACTGGGCCATGTGGGAATCGAACCAGCAGCCTTCGGAGTTAGGAGCATGGAGCTCCAACCGCCTGAGCCACCGGGCCGGCTTCCAGATTTCCTTTTTAGAACATTCTGTTCAATTTCTTCCTTTGAGCTAGGTCTCTTGATTTTCTTCCACGGCGTTCTGGGGCTATTCAACCCTATCTGTTTTGAAGAACCCATGGCTGCTACCTTTCTTTTTCCCTGTTTCTGATTCTCACTTGCAGCTTTCCTCTGTGCTAGTTCTGAGCCTTCCTCCTGCCCCTTGCATATATATCAGGAAAGCCCATTGTGCTCCAACTTTGCACCCCACTTACTATAAGAAACAGAACCCCTTTGCTCTCTCAGTCTTAGAGGGCCAAAAACAAATCTGTACTTTTTCCAAAGTAAAGCCATAGATGAACTAGTTACAACTAAAAAAAAAAGTTTTCTACCAGCAGTATCATAGCTCACAAGTATTCTTATACAAATTATGTGACGCCAGTATTCTTTTTTATTAGGCAAAAGAGATTTCACTAGCAGACCTCCAGGAGAATTATATTGAGGCATTAAATAAATTAGTGTCTGAAAATCAACAACTACAGAAAGATTTGATGGATACCCAATCTAAACTGGAGATTTCTACTCACATGTGCAACAAAAATCATGACAGGATGTTTAATCCAACACAGAGCAGAGCACCTGAGTTCAAGAATACAGAGTTCAAGTAAAATTTCTTTGCAGTTTATTTAAAATGTGTATCATTGTAATGTAATTCTCATTTCTCTGAGAGTAATTTCTTACTTATAGATATTAAATTTTCATCAAAGGACTGTATATTTAATTCTGAAGTACAGTGTGCACAAGTAAAGCTACTATCAGGTTAACAAATGGAGGGAGTTATATAGCACTTTCATTTAAGCTTTTGTTTTAGATAATTTGGATGTAGGTATAAACAACATCCTTATTTCTCTGAGCCTTTTCATGCTGCCTGCCACCTCCGCTACCCCACTTGCCCCATAAGAAGCTGGCTTTTTATAAAAAGCTTCCTTTGTATTTTTGGTCAGTTAATTATAGGCTGTTACTATAAGAAATCAATATGAAATGAAAAAACCACCTGGTGTTAGCTCTTATTATATGGCTCACATGTTTTCCTACCAAAAACCTTTCCTGACACCCTCAGCCACATTCCCACTTCCACCCTCAGAGGAGGTAGGTGCCGTCATGTGCACAGTACTTCCCCTTATCCTAGCACTAACACACTAGGTTATTCTGGTAGCTTGTCTGTCTTCCTTGCTATATTGTAAGCATGTGAGGGCAGGGGCCTGGATACTTGGAACCTGAAAGAGGGGGCTGCTCATTTTGTAAATTACAGCCTTACTAGTTAGCCTTTTCATTTATTTTTAAGTGAACTTCCTATAATATTTCTGTTTTAAAAGAGAAAAGTTGCTACAATTTTTATTTGTTTTGTTTCCTAATCTGCTATCCAGGCCAACCCAAGGCCAGCAGAGACATGATGGAACAAAGATTGAGCACTACAAAACAGGTCTTCCTTCTCCAAGAGGACAAACACCGGATAGGATAGAGCCCATGTCCAGGGCCCTCAGCCCCCTGAGTCCTCGCTTCAGCCTTTGCAGCTCCACACTGTCTTTGACTTCTAACTTTCTGTGTAAAGCTCACTCTTTGCCTTCAGTGCTAGATACAAATGAAGCCATTTGTTCTGACACTATCTCTGAGAGTATAAATGACCAAGAAGAGTTTATGTCTTCGGTATGGAAACCTTCTGATCTTACTAGTTTATTAAGTTATTTAATTGGATTTTATCTTTTATTTTAAGGGTGAGCAGCGTGATATTTTTGTTTTGTTTTGTTTTCTTACTTGTTCTCTGTCTTAAGTACCCTTAATTATACTTACAGATTTCTGCCTTACGGTTTTGCTCGTGAAAACACATTTAGCCATGATTACTTTTCAAAATACGCCTTAGTTCTGAAATATGTGTATAACTTTAGTTATAGGTGTTCATTTGTTTTCAACCTTAATTGGGAATTCCCTCCCTTTCTTTTTCAGAGAGGGTCAATTTTGTGTTGGAACGGTTGGTTCATGGAGTATCTCTGGATGCCAAGATAGTCCTGAGGCATAGCCAGTGAAGAAGGAAAAAAGGAACTGCTGGAAAGGGAAAAGGGTGGGAGGTGGAGGAAGGAATTGTATCTGGCATGTCTAGCATGCACAGTGGTGACCTGGACGGCAGAGGTTGCCCTTTGGCACTGCGCTGGCCCCTGGCTCCTTCACTGCTATGACGACTCCATCTTTTTTTCCTTCTATACTGAAGTTCTTGCCTCGGGCCATTTGTTCCCATCACCAGTTTCAAAATAAGACCCCGCTTCACTTATATGTAATTCTGAAATCCAAAAAAGTCTTGAAATCTAAATTTCTTCCCAAGTTTGGCAGCAAAATTTACTTGGCACTGGAACCTGACCTGACCTGAACCGATGTGAGAATATGTATAGGTTTTATTTATTGCATTTAGCATTTTACTTCAGAAATATCAGAGTCCCCGAGGGTAATAGAGTCGATCCTCAAGCATCACGGATTCTGTATTTGTGAATTCACCTACTTGCCAAACTGTAACCCCAGTCAATACTTGCCACGCTGCCCGTCTGTCATGCGCCAGTGCAGAGCTGCAAAAGTTCTGAGTCCCCGGACTTGCACATTCCCAGCTGAAGTTGGCCATGGTGGCTCTGCCCTCTGCTTTCAGCTCTCATGTGTAGATGACCCGAGGCTAGAGTCCGTAGGGGCAGCGCAGTGTAGTGCAAGAAGCTCAGATTCGGGGGCCCCTTGAACAGGGTTCGAATCTCAACTCTGGCATCTCTTAGTAGGACAGCCTCAGGCAGCTCACTATTTCCCAACCTCGTTTTCTCTTCTGTAAAATAAAGGAAACAGAATAGAATCTACCAGGATGAGTTGTGTTTAAGATGATAATCTCTATGAGGTGTGTGTGTGTGTGTGTGTGTGTGTGTGTGTGTGTGTGTGTGTATTTCCCATAGGAGCAATGAATCTGTATTCACCAAGCCAGTGTTTGAGGTGACTTGATAGAAAACAACTACTGCCGGTGAGAACTGACTGTGTGTGGTGTATGCCCTGTAGTACCTTCCTCAAGTCAGAACTCCAAAATACCACTGGCCCCCAAGGGATTCAGAGGAGGGACTACAGATGGAAATTTTGGAGGAGGGAAAAATAATTGATTTTAACTGGTGTCTGATACGTTATAGGCAGATTTTCTGTGGTTTAAAGTGAAAGAAACACATTCAGATTTTAAAAGTGCATTTGTGTTAACAGGCATCATGTCTGTTCTCTTCTGAGGTATAGAAGGATGTGCAAGTCTAAAACGAGACATTCTTCAGGCCAGTAATTAATATTTTATATGATACTTTATGTTTATACAACTTGAGTCAGAAAGGAAGAGATTTGTGTTAATTTTTGCAGTATTTTTTTTTAAGTATGCTTGTCATTAGGATAAAAACAAAAAAGTATCCCCTTAGAGGAAAAAGTGTTTTAAAAAAATTACCTTTTACTATTGCTAATTAGAAAATATGATGCATTATATGTCTTAGAAATATTCTATTCAACTTATGTATGTCAACATTTGTTTCTCTTCTAGTGTCCCTTGCCTGTATCTCCTCTTGGTTCAATAGCTGCAAGATTTTTGGAAGAGGAAGAACTGAGGTCTCATCATATTCTAGAGCGCCTGGATGCTCATATTGAAGAACTGAAAAGAGAGAGTGAAAAGACAGTGAAACAATTCACAGCCCTAAAGTAACCTCTTAACAACATCACAAACTTGGAAATAAAAAGAAACACCGAAGAGTTACTGTCATCTGAAGTAGCAGCTCTTTAAAAACACAAACATATAAAACTCGTCAAGACGAGGCATACTGAAGCTATTATGAAGAAATCTGAAAAACGGATACTTCTCTAAGGCATTTGCACTGCACTGACTTGTTGGAAGGACTTTTTCCAGCAATAACTTGTAAGAATAAACCACTTGGCTAGACTTTTTTTCTCATTGATGTTTCTTATCATGAAGTGATGCTTTCTCTTGATGACTTAAATGTGAATAGCTATAGACTAAAAGATTTTATGGTACATGTTGAAAATAAAATAACTACAGGAACTTCTTTAAGAGAAGTACGTAATGGAAGTATGGATTCCGAGTCTAACTGATCCGAGTGGATATATTAGTTTTACTACTTAATAGCTAGTTGGGCTGGTAGTGGGCAAAGTTGGACTGGAAGTAATATAAAGGGGCTAAAGAACTTTGACAGGAAGGCCTCTCTTGCTCAAAGCCCAAGTATAAGAGGGAGGTGGAGGGAGGGGACACAGATTAGTTTTCGTGAGTGGGAATCCAACGGAAAAGTTCCACACCTGCATTTCTAAGGAGAGGCTTAAGGGGAAGACAAAGATCTCACTGTGGAGGAGGCATTTGAAACTTGGGAGAGTTAATAAGATCGACCATGGAGGGATGGAGAGAGAGAAGAGCAGAATGCTGGGTTGGGTCCTGAAGGATGCCAGCTTTTGAGGATCCCAGCAAACAGATGAGCAGAGATCTAGAATGTGCAATTAGAGAAAGAAGGTGAGGCGTGTACTCGTCCCCTCAGGGACATGGCTCCTGCGACCCCCCTCTCCCCAGTGGATCTTTCCCACCAGCATACAAACGTCCTGTGAGTTTTCTTTAAAGCAAAACAAAACCTCGGTTCCATATTCCTCTCTACCTACTGCTCCATATATTTGCACCCCTTCAACCAAACATTTCTGCAGTGACCGTTTACACTTCCTCACCTCCCTTCCACTCTCCTAACCTTCTCCAGCCCCACTTCCATCCCCACCATCAAAGTGCTGTCTTGCTCTTGAGGTCACCAATGACCTAATTAGCCCCTCAGCATCATTTCACACAGCTGGCCTGTCCCTCTTCCTCGCTTGGCTTCTATGACCCAACACGCCTGGTTTCCCTCCTACCTCACTGGTCACTCCATCTCATACTTTTCTGGCTTTTCCTCTCCTGAGGCCCCCTCTCCCAGGGCTTTGCCATGGATTTTCTCACTCAACATACTCCTCTAGAATATTCCATTTGATTCTCAAGCTTTTAATACCATATATAGGCCAATGACCGCTACATTCAAAACTGATCTTGATCTCTCCCCAGAGCTGTGTTAGATACCTAACTGCTTATGGAATATCTTCATTCGAAAGATAAGTATCTGATGTTGAACATTTCCAAGTGACAACTCCATTTCCCCTCTTGCTAAGATCCCATGTCAGGACAGCATCCTGTTTGCCAATTGCTGGGAGTTACCCTCATTCCTTCCTTACCCACACCTCCGTATCCAAACCATTGGGAGGTCCTGTCAGTTCTGCCTCCATAATCTACCTCAGATCCAACCATTTCTCTTTTTCTCCACTGCCATCACCCTGAGCCAAACTAACCCAATGCCTCACTTACTCTCAAGTAGCCTCCTAACTGGGATTACTCCCACTCTTGACCTCAATAATTCATTTTCCTCAGTGCCTTCAGAGTCATCCTTTAGAAATGTAAATGTACAGTACAGTAAATGTACGACCTCCCCTAAAAGCCTTCAGAGGCTTCTCACTGCACTCAGAATAATTCCGTGTTGCTCACCATAGTCTACAGGGTGCTCGGTAATCTGGGCCTGCCCCATCACCCACTGCATCACTCTCTGTCACTGTGCTCCAACCATGCTGGCCATTGTTTGCTGCAGCCAGCTCTAACCTGTTAGGGCCCTTGCTGTTTACATGGAATCCCTTTCTCTCACTTCGCCCATGATTGATGTTTTCTCTCAGTTTGCCACTCAAATGTCCGCTCTTGAAAAAGACTGCTGCATCAAAAACCGGTTTCTCCCAGTTTTCTAGCTCGTTGCCCTGAGTTATTTCCTTCATAGTACATACCACTGTGTGAAATCATATTGTTACTTGGTTTGTGTTTTTGTTGTTTACCTCTAGAATTAAGCTCCTGGAGGGCAAGGACTTTGCTGTTTCGTTCATGGCAGGGTCCTTATCACCCAGCACAAGCCCAACACTTTGGAGGTGCTCTGATAGTTTGAACCAGTGGGTAAAGGTCTTTTCTCAGATGCACCACTTTCTCCCTTCGTGCCTTTGCACGTGCTGACCTTTGGGTCAGCGTCCTCTTCCCACACACTGTCATTTGCCTCTATTATCTTGCTCAGCAAGCTTTCCTACATCCCCTGACCAGACTCAGGGCGAGTTTCTCCTCAATTCTCACAGTGCCCTGTGTGTGTCCCTCTCAAAGCACTAACCATACTGTTTTTCCTCTTTAAGTTCCATCTCTCCCACTAAACTGAAAACTCAGAAGCAGGGGCCAGGTCCTGCCTAGATCCTCGGTCATCATGCTGCCTAACACATAATGGGTACTGAGCAAATACTGGATGGATGAAAATCACTACCAAACTGGGCTTCATTGTACTTACCTGTAAAATGGGTATAATACCTCATGAGATTAAGGGGATTTACTGAAAATAGATTTCAGACTGGGCTTTGCAGACTTTAAAAATATTGTACCCATGTGGATTGGTATGAGGGGATTTCTGAGTTTCAGATTGTCCCAAGCTTCCTCTTAAAATATGTAGGCTACAACGCCTGCTTCTGAAATTGTCACAGGACGTGTTGACTGGGAGGGACAATGACAGATTGTAGTCACTGCAAATACTTGAGGAATCAGGAGGTACTATGTACTCCCTTAAATGTAATACATATTGTTTAAAGTTGAAGTAGTTAACTAGATTACTAACTGTCGAAATTTGTCAGAACGTTTGTAATTTAATCTCTCAACTTCACTTTCAAAAAGATATGCCAAGTAGTAAAATGTGTAAAAACTAATTTTGAGTTAATTTTTTAGTACACATTTTACAGAACCACTCAGTGATTAGGGTACCCAAATAAGATGGAAAGATGAGGAGGCTGTAGTTTACTTTTGGTGTTTCCAGACAATATTTTGTTGAGTTATAACGTCTGGATTCCCAGTGAAGTTTTGTCTGGATTTCTGTGCAGATTTAGCTGAAGAGAATCAAGTTTAGTTCCCTTTGTGGGTTGACCACCACCTTTCCATGGAGTCTCAGTTGATCTCAGCAAGTCTAGGAAGCAGTAGATGTCATTGTTCCTATAGGACAGGGAGGTAATGGAGGATTTGAGTGGCTTGCCCAGGGTCCCAAAGGCCAGCCTCTTTCTAGCAGAGCCTAAGGGTGAGAGCATGGACTGCAGGCAGACGACCCTGTTCCTACTCTTACCTCTGCCATTTATTAGCTGTGTGACCTGGGGCAAGTTAATTAACCTCTCCATGCCTAAGTATTCTCCTCTGTAAAGTGGGGGAAATTAAAATCATACCTATACACTTGAAACTAGTTTAAAAAAATTATCAGCCAAAGCAATAATCGTACCTACCTCAATAGGGTTTTGTGAAGATTAAAGTAACATGTGCAAAGCACTTAGATCTGTGCCTAGCCTCATAAGCACTATGCTTGTTGAATAGAAAAAATACAACTCTGTGTTTCTGTTATGTCTACTTAACCCCAAAACATTCTACCTTTCCTCTCATACACAGACACGTAACACCTGGTAAATGGGGTGATGGCTACCTGTTTGCAAAACACCCTTGAGTCTAGTACCTAAGAGTTACAGGTGAGAAAAATAACCATACAGTAAACTCTGTCATTGACAGTATGCACTTTCACCTGCAGATTGGCAAGGTTAGTAAGAGACATTTGTTGACTTGTTCTAGAAGTGGTTTGAGATGGCAATACAAAAATGCATCAAAAAGGTACAAACGGTAAAATCAGGACAAGGGAAACGAGGGCTGTAAATGTTGATTCACAAACGAACATGTAGTCCAGTCCAGTTGCTAGAGGCAGGCAGAAAAATTACCTGAGCTTCTTAAGGGCAGAAGCAGAGGAAAAACACCATGATTTAAAAGCTTTATAGCGCCCACAAGATAAAAACAGACTGTGGATTCAGGAGAAGCACATCATTTTCCTGTGTGTCTGAGCGTTTGGCTGGGCGTCTGAGCATTAGGAGAGGTCCCACGATATTTCTGTAACTGGCGATAATTAGAATTTGCACAGATTTCTTGCAGTGCGCTTCAGTGCGGGCTGATGGCGTAAGCCTGAAGTGCAGTTTGGAGGAACCAGCTCTAAGGGTCCCAAGCATGATGGTGGAAAGCTCTCGTGGCCTGGCTGGATCAAAGGGGGCAATTTAGAAGAACGATGGACTACAACAGGCCTATACAGTAATGTCCAATGAAAGGTATTTATAGTGCAATTTTGCTAATTTAAATAACACAGTTCACTCTTTTTCTTGTCCGTGGGAACCTAGAATTTAGGAATTTATATTACCCATTAAGGCCATGTTCAAATGATTTGACAATCCAAGCAGAAGTAAGTTTATACTCTTCTTATGAAAAGAAAGAACCTAACCAAGGCAATGCTTATATGGTGCTAAGTCCAGAAACTCTGATATTAAGTGCAAAATGTATAAATCTGCATATGTACATTTTTCTGAGAGAGTCCACAGTTTTCATCAGACTCTCAAAGATATCTATGAACCAAAAAGAGATTAAGAACCACAACTTTAGGGACTGAAACTCCCCAAATTGTGTTCTGTTTGGGTGGGGGATGGGGGACTGGGGTGTATGGGGAGGAGATAGAAATTGGAGGAGCCCAGCCAATTCCTGTTGGGCCTGAGCTTTAAAGTGCAGTTGAATAACCATTAAAGGGTGAAGGGGTGGCGACTAAGGATATAGGATTTCCTTTTGGGCTTATGAAAATGTTAAAAAAAATTGACTGTGGTGATGGTTGCACAACTGTGAATGTAACACAACTAAAAACTATTCAAGTGTACACTTTAAATGGGCGAATTATATGGTATATGAATTATATCTTAAAGCTGTTACCAAAAAAAGACTCTGATGGGTAGCAATGCCTAAAAAATTCAAGTTTATATTCAGAAAACATCACAGCACACACAACACATGCTGTACTAAAATTTCATATTTTCCACTCTCACTTTACACGCAGGAGTAACAGTGCAAGCTCTCCTTAGGGAGTGGCGATGAAGCTCCGTCTGAGTAATTGCTGTGGGTGGGGTGGTTCTGTACCCTGAGATAATGTGAGTAGGGGCTTGGCCAGGGGCCCCCACACTGCAGGGCTCCGGCTCTGACTTTAGTGGAGTACGGTCCTGGGCTGCCTTGCCGGGGAGCAATTTGCAGGATTACTGAGGGTTCTGGCAACCAAGTCTGTACTAATCAGCCAGGCAGAGCTTGGCTAAGTATATCGTAGGCAGAGGCTGCAGGAATGCTCAGCCCTCACCTCAGTGATTAGAAGGCTGTTTGCAGAAGGTTTTAGAGCGGGTTTATAGAACACTGGTGGGGAAATGTGGGGATGTGGGACTGCGCCCTAAGACGGCTTGGCAAGTCCCGCAATATCTCTACAAGCATGATGGGGCAAAAGAGAGAAAGAGAAGCCAGGTACATTTATTACATAAGCCTGTCTTCAGCTACGGAAAACAGATCCGCTAAGACACCATTTGACACTAGTGTGCTCAGTGCTTTAATGGAACAGCTACTCCTTTGGGAGGCATCCAGTGTGGATGAGCTCATCACCAGTTCCCAGAGCTGTCCTGATGCCCATGGCACTGGCTTGGGGAAGCAATGGGGGCCTCTCAGTGGGCCATGTTTTACACTTCTCTCGCCTCTGATGTGTAGCATAAACTAAAACAATGCACTAGATTCTGGACCTTTCTGCAATGTAGGGCATGTATGTCAGATGTCAGCCTAAAATTAAATGCCACAAACAAGGCAAGAAGTGTTTTCTCCTACTTAGTCCCTTCTGCCACGATTGAGCATAGCCTTTGCCCCCATGTCCTCATGTAACCCAGCAGAGCACTGGCTGGGGCAGGTGCCCATGGGCTTCCCCAGTGACCCCCCTCCTGGCTGACAGGCCCCTCAGCCCAGCAAGGAACCCTAGCAGCAGCCTGTTTATATTAATAAGTACTGGACCATGAGCAAAGGATAGGAAAGGCTCTGGATCGCTGATATGTTCAACCTGTTACCACCTACATGGGCTACCATTTATAGATAAAGAAGGCCTCACCTGATCTCTTTATTTTGCTCCAAAAAGGTTTAACACTATCACAATTTTGAACAATACCAAGCGATTCTGGTTTCTTCCCAGGCTAAGTCATTCCTTACATCCACATTTCTCAAACTGTCTTCCAGAGATCCAAAATTTTTCAATGTGTTAATAAAGTGTTCCTTCGAAATATGCCAAAGCAGAATGGGAACGCTGCATATCATAGCCCTTACGGCCAGGTAGAATTGGGAGACGTCCTTCTCTTCCTCCCACTAGCCGGAGCCCTCCATCCCTCTCCCTGATGGTCTCTCCCCTATTTCTACCCAAGTCATTGGGAGTTGGTGGCCCTAGGCACTTAGATATTCTTAACCTTTTGTGTGTCAGGGACTTCTTTGGCAGAGTGGTAGAGCCTATGGACCTCTCAGAATAATGACTAAGTACAAAAAATAAAATAATGTTAAGAAAACCAGTTATATAGACATTCAGTTATCAAGCCTAAGAAAAAACAAATTTGTGATATAATATTTTATATGCCTCTTTATTGACTCGTTAAATAACATGACCAAGTGGCAGGTCTGTCACCTACTATGCTTTTGAAGCAGTGACGCATGGAAATAATATTTCGAGATGGCTGCTACACTGTAATGAAATATGAAAATATCTATGATTTCCATTGGAAGAAAGCCCCAAGTACTGCTAGCACTGCTGTGGCTTATGCCCTACATTCCTAATGGAATAAAAGCTCAATTTCAGAGAGAGCTTACTGAGAATAAGGATGTCAGTTTTTCCTATCCAAATTCATGCAGTTCTAAATTCTATCCTTGGACCCCATGGTAGGTAGTCTGTGGACTCCAGATTAAGAATTTGGAGGCTTTGAGTTTACTTGTGCTTTACCTTGTATCTAGTCAGTCTGGTTTTCTGTGAACATTCACTTGTGTAGGGGGGGCAGCATTTGTGCTTAGTGTCACCTGTGACTCTAAGAATTTAGCCTTTAAATGGATGTGACCACAAACCTACTTACATACTCACTATTCTTGGCGTACCTTTGGGTATCTTGGAGAACTAGTGTTGTGCATGCGACAGGTCAGAGCATTCCACCTGGGTTATTGGAAGCCCTCCACATTTGGGGCACCCAGCTCAAGCCTGGCATGGTCAGAGCTTCTGGCCTGGGGCTCTTCAGAGGGAAGCCAGGTTTAGCTAAGCAGCCCACAGTATGTCTCTACACATTACAAGCCCAATGAATGGCAAGAGGCATCTTGGGCTTTTGCTGCATGTGACCAAGGAGAAGCTGGACCACTTGTATATCTCCTTTGATAGAGCTGCGGAGGGTGCCACAGTCCACTGTGGACAACGGGCAGGGCCCACGTCATCCTGGAGGAGCTGGTGCTCTGGGCACCCAAGGAGAATTTTGCAGCCCAAGCGCTGCCACCAGGCTGTGGAGGCAAGGGACGGTTTGGGGGTGGTTGGTGTAGAAAGGCCAGGTAGAGTTCCTATGGGTGCAACTCTAGACAGCAGTCCAAAGCTCTGTGAGTAGTCTGAATCTTTCTGGAATCTCAAGTCATATACTTTGAACTCTCAGCCTAAAATTAAATACCACAAACAAGGCAAAAAATATTATCCACCAATGGTCAGATAATCCCATGTTTCCCCAAAAATAAGACCTAGTCAGACCATCAGCTCTAATGCATCTTTTGGAGCAAAAATTAATATAAAACCCGGTATTGTATTGTATATTATATTATATTATATTATATTATATTATATTATATTATATTATATTGACCGCGTCTTATAGTAAAATAAGACCGGGTCTTATATTAATTTTTGCTCCAAAAGATGCATTAGAGCTGATGGCCTGGCTACATCTTATTTTCGGGGAAACATGGTCAGAGCTGTCTGCTGGTGTAACGTGCCACCTCTCACCCCAGGCCAGCTACAGAGTGACGGCTCCACCAAGAAACAGAAGTTCTTCAAATTACTATTTTGCATTATTTAACACTAGATCTGAAAATGTTTGATTGGATTCAAAATCTATTCATAATATTACTAGAAACTTCAACAATAAATTTTTCAATGAAAGAAGAGGAATTACAATTAGAGGCTTTAAATACAATTTGTATTGTTGTAATCTTCAAATTAATGTTGTAAAGTAAATTATGACTACTTTTCAAAGTTTCTCATCCAAACAAACTATGAAGAATTTAAAGACATTGTTAATCAAAAACATCTTGATCAGAAATTGTGTGTAACAATTTCGAGCATAAATCCTGGTATAAAAAGTTAAGATCATGAAAGAAAGCTCAGGGTTTTCATTAAAGTTTTTTGAAAAGATCATATTGGAAGTTTCATATAAATTCACTGTCTTTCCTAATACTTGCATTTTATTTTTATCATCATAATTAAATATTGCAGAGAAAATGTAATGAATTTTGTTCCATATAGACAACTTTAAATCCTCTTCAGTTTACCCCAGAGGGTTTTGCAAATATTATTGTCTGTGCTTTTCCTGGGAAGTCCTCTCTTAAATATTCAGCCATGAGATGAGAGGATCTCGGTGGTGAGGGTCTGGGTGGGGTGGGGTGGAGGGGGCTCTGGCTCACTGCAGGCCAGACTTTCCTTATCTTTATGCCTCGGCTGAAATATTTCTGCTGTTAAAATCTATTTTGATTAATGGTTAAACATATGTGGGCTACTCAGTTGACTGTTCCTCCATTTGTTAATTCATTCATCAAACATTTAATCAAGCAAAACTCTGATCTTAGAAAACTGAGCTCCTGCTATTCCCTGAGGATACCACACAGACCCCCGCTCTCTTCATGCTCCCCAAACCTCTGACAAGGGTGGATGGTGGCTTAGTAACACACTGTGCCCTTAGCGAGTTCCATCAGCAATGCTTAAAGACATCCTCAGAGCCCAGGCTGATGGGATCCAGTGAAATGAGTCCGAGCAGAGATGAGGGCCTTAAAGACTGCTCTCCACTCAGCAGCTGTACGCCCTTCGGCAGTTTCTTCATATGCAGAATGTGGACTCTGATCCTCGTTGGGCAAGGCTGCCACCAGTTCAGGGAAGAGAATCCCAAAGCTGTAGAGCGGGCCTCGCAGGTACGTCAGTCATGGAAGAAGGCAGCTGTCGGAAAACAAACTCAGTCAGGCAGTGGACCTGGCTTAGGGTCTGGAGGACAATCAGAGGGGCAGACATGGGGTGACCTGGACAGCTAGCTGCTCCAAAGGGGATGCTGCAACTTGGTTCTGTTTGGAGGTGTTCACAGGCTTTTGGAGCATAGTTGGCCTGTCAGATTTAATGTGATTTTCCTGATTGGCACTGATTAGCTCTTTTTTTCTTTTTTTTTTCAAACATCGAGCAGGCTGAACAGTAAAGTTTGCAACCTCTGCCTACAGCAGTGTTGGGGTGAAAAGGATGACCTGGGGCCAGGGCCCATTACCACAGGCAAGGCCCCAGGAAACGGGGTGGGGAGGGCAACAGGAGGAGAGGCCACCTTCCCTTGTCTGCAGGGCTCTAAGGGACACCGACACCACAAAAACTGACCACCCACTATGTGTTTGTTCCATTCTCCAGGGAAAATGGAGCTTATTTTGCAATAGAGTGACTGCTGTTAAGAGCCAAATCCATAAAACTTGTAGAAGAACACGGGAGAAAATCTTTGTGACCTTGGGTTAGGCAAAATTCTTTTTTTTAAAAATGGTGACACGGATCATTTTTTTCCCTAGATTTAATAAATGCCAACATGTCATCGTGTGTGCTTCAAAACTTACATAGAATAAAAGGCTTGTGGCAATTGCTTTGTGGCCCTTTCTAATGCCATGCCTGCCCTTTCTTCTATCTCCAGAAGCAGGGGCTGTCGTTGTCATGGTGTGAACACTTCATAACCGTATTTTTTGTATTTGTACACATCCATAGAGAACATGTAGCATGATTTCATGCATTCTAATTGTATTTCTATACACTAGATACAAACAATTTAAAAATCAACTTAAAAATGAATAACCACTTACCACATCATGAAAAATATACCTGCAAATACCTAGAAATATATCTAATAAAAGAAAGGCAAGACTGTACAAAATTCCTCTAAACATTACTGAGAGAAAGTAAGAATTTGCTCCCTCATTCTCTAAAGTGGGAGATGGGAAAGGGAAAATGGGGTTGGAATGGCATCAGATGTCCAAACATAGTGTCTAACGCATCGGTATGTGACATTTACATTATTGTGACCATGTAAATGTCAGCATATGTATACTATGATTAATACGACTTTTTTGGGTACAATTTTTCCACCATGGAGTTAGCATTTGCTTTGCTCTCTGCATGCCTTTCTCCAAATAGTCCCTCAAACTCCTCAATGTCACTGTAAAAGTCCCACAATAAAATCAGTGGCATCAGGTAACCAAGACGTGTTTCCTGGCTCCCTCTGCCCTGCTCCTTTCTAGACTGTGTTCATCCCGCTCACTGCACAGACATCCTCCAGGCACATTCCATTACAATCCTCCTAGGTTCCCTTTGCCGTTCCTTTGTGTAGGAGCTTCCTGGTCCCAAATGTACGCTGTTCTTGGTTTACACCCCTCATTGGGTAGCGCACTCCACCAGACAAGTGGCTCATGGGAAGTAAATTTTCTTTGAGACTTTGAATATCTCTAAGTATTTTTATTCTGCTCTCACCCTAGAGAAATTTTGACTGAGTATAGAACTCCAGGTTGGAAGTCGTTTTCCTGGGTAACATTGGAGGCATTGCTCAACTGTCTCTCTTTTCCAGTGTTTTTGTGAAGTGTGAAGCCATCTGATTTCTGATCCTTTCTAGGTCACTTGTTTTATTTCTTGTCTCGAGGACCTGTTTATCCCCAGTGTTCTTTAATGCACAATCACGAGCATTTAAATGGGTCTGTTTTCATTCACTGTGTCTCAGAATCCTGGGAAATTTTCTTGAATGATGTGTTTAATAATTTAATCCTCAGCTGTTCCTGACACAAAACTAGGCACCATGGTGTTTGCTGGTGTTATCATTCTCTTTCTGGAACTCCTATTAGCCAGACATTTTCCTCAAGTCTGGGGATCTCCGGAGGTGCTTTCATTTTAAAGATTGAGACACTAAAATGCTGTATTAGTCATCTACTGTTGTGTAACAAATTACACCTATTTGTAGCAGCTTCAAAGAGCAAACCTTTGTCATCTCACAATTTCGATGTGTCAAGCATTTAGGAGTGGTGTAAGGGAGTGGCTCTGCCTCAGAGTGTCTCATGAGGTTCCAGTCGAGAAGTTGGCCAGGGCTGTGGAATCTGCAGAGCAATCAGCTTCCAAGAGGGCTTACTTACATGGCTGTTGGCTGGAGGCCTCAGCTCCTCACTATGTGGCCCTCTCCAAGTGGCTTGAGAGTCGTTACAACAAGGTAGCTCACTTTGCTTAGAGCAAGTCGTCTCAGACAGAACAAGGAGGAAGTGGTAAAGCCTTTTATGTCCAGTCTTGGACATCACGCACCATTATTTCTCTCACATTCTATTTGTTAGAAGAGAGTCACTAAATTTAGCTCCCAGTTTAAGTGGATGCGAATTATAAAGGGAGAGGGTACCAAAGAATATTTAGACGTGTTTTTCAACCACCACAGTTGCCATTTGCAACTAGAGGTGGCCATATGGTGTCCTGGTCTTTTCACTGGAGTGCTGCTTACAGAGAGTACCTGTGGGTTGCTCAAGAGAGAAGTTTCTCAGAGAGACATATTCTAGTTTTTGCTTAGAAGGTATAAACCAGACAGTCAGGTTTAGGGTGTTAGGCGGGATAAGTGCTTGGGGTGGTCTCACCATTCAGTGCGCAGATTGTGTATACTATGTTTTAACCTTTATTTTTCTTCATGTGGTTTCAGATCTTGGTTTGTAGGCTCTCTTCAGTGGGGGATTCCCCTTTTCTTTCCCTCTCTCTGGGCTCCCTTTCCTTATGTCTAGGTTACAGCTGTTCTATCCGGCTTCCAGAAACCAGACTAGAGCCAGGCTTTGTACTGGTGGCTCAGGGCTCCGGCCGTGTCTTAGAGCATAATAGATAAATTCAGGAGCCAATAGGTGGATTGGCTCAACTGCTCTAATTTAAGGCAGTTACATATAAGGGAGAGCCTTTTAACAGGCTATCCAATAATGTAACAACTGTCTTGTGGAGTGGTGAGCTCCTGGTATCTGGAAGGATTCTAGAAGAAGCAGAGTAGCCAACTGTTAGACAGAATTTCAGTGAGTGCTGTGATTTCATGAGGGGCCTGCAACCTTTGGATTCGTCAGGGAAAAACATACCCACATCCTCACAATGCTAATGACAGCTACGGTACGGTGGTGATGACAGCTCACCCTCATTGAGCACTTACTATGTGCTGGGGATTATTCTGTTCACCGTGTTGGTGTTAATTCGTTCAATTCCCATAAGAAACTCACATGGTAAGTGGTCTGAGTAGTCCCATTTTACTGCTGAGGAAACTAAGACAGGAGGTTCAGTAACTTGCCAGAGGAGCTAGGAGGTGGCAGAGCTGGGGTAGGATCCAGCGGCTGACTGCAGGCAGGGTTTATGCTCTTAGCCCTATCCGTCCTGCTGTTGTCCGCGGTGGCGTCTGAGGCCAGTATCTGAGCCCGGGCCTCCCCCAGCCTCCGAATGGCCAGAGCTCTGTGAGGAGGGCTCTCTAGTTAACCACAGGGCTTCCCCAAGTCAAATTCGTGTTTAGAGAGGGGAACCAAGGCTTCAGTCCTACAGTAATGGCTCCTGACTGCACAAGACATCTTTCAGTCAAACAGGGAACCTGTAGTTAAACGGCCATCTTTCCAGAAAGAAGCCTATTTGCTTCTTTTTGAAATGGCCTTTTAACACTCTTATTGAGCTTTGAAAATGTCAAGTGAAGCTTTTAGTGACAGAGTGGACTTCTTCCCACAATCAGGTTAGTGTGTTCCTTCACTGTGTTTCTCCTGGGAGACGGGGAAGGGGGTCTGATGCTCATGAAATGGATGCCAAAGGGTTCATGGTGCCCACACTCACCCCAGTCCCAAGGGCAGGATGATCACAAAGGCTATGGGAGTCGGGGGAGAGGACAGCCTCCAAATGCCTTTGGCATCCTGGCTGCACTTAATTTTTCATAATATAATAAAATGTTAATTTTCAGATCGCCTTGGTGTTCACATACATACAAATACATATATACGTATCAGCAAAGTGTTCACTGAGCTGTAACCCTGCAGTCATTTTGTATTAAATAAACATTTCCTCATTTTTCCTTATCACCATTCTTTGTCCATATGGGAGCTGCCAGGGGCTCTTCACTCCTAACATCTGTACTACATTAATCATGCAGCCCGATTGTTCTTGGTCATTCACAGTGTGGCTGCCTCTCTGCCCTCATGCCACAAGCCTCTCTGCAGTCCTCCCTGCCACCTGGGAGGGGGTGTGGCACTGTCTTGGTCCCTGCACAGCCAGGGCAAAATGATGGTTGATTCCTTGTGTCACGGAGGCAGTCAGCCATCCCCCTGATGGAAACAAAGCAATCTCTGCACAAGCTGAAGGCGGTGGGACTCCTCCCATCGATCGGTTGTCCTGATTGCTACCTAGTGGCAAACACCAGGAGCACTCCCAGTCAGGTGGCCATTTTTCTCTTCCTGTAAATATACATTTCCCACAGGGCCAAAGGAGCTCAGTGCCCAGCATACACTGTTTTAGTTGTGATAAAGAAGGAAATGACTAACCTTCTTTTTGGTTAACAGCCACATCAATCCAGTGATCTATTAATTCATTAAAAAAATTTTTTTATTATAATATAGCTAACATACAACATTATAATAGTTTCAGGGGTACACCATAGTTATTCAACATTTATATACCTAAAGAAGTGATCACCATAAGTTCAGTAAGCATCTGACACTGTCCCACGCTATCGCAATAGTATTGACTCTATTCCCTATGCTGTACGTTGCATCCTCATGACTTACCTGTTTCCTACCTGGAGATTTGAACCTTTTATTCTCCTTCACCTTTCTACCCCCCTTTAAAAATTTTCAATTACAATTGATAGTCCATATCATTTTATATTAATTTCATGTGTATAGCATAGTGGTTAGGCATTTGTATAATTGAAGAAATGATCCCCCTGACTAGTTTAGTATTTACCTGGCACTACACATAGTTATTACCACACTATCGACTATATTCCTTATGCTTTACTTTACAACTCCATGACTATTTTATAACTATCAGTTTGCACTTCTTACTCCCTTCGTCTTTTTCACCCTGCCCCCCAACAACTCCCATCTATCACCGCAACAAATCTTGTACCCATCTGACACCATACATAGCTATTACAATATTACTGACTATATTCCTTATGAAATACCCTACATCCCCATGACTACTGTGTAACAACCAATTTGTACTTCTTAATCCCTTCCCCCTTTTCACTAATCTCCATCGTTCTTCCCATCTGGCAACCACCAAAATGTTCTCTGTATCTAGGAGTTTGTTTCTGTTTCGTTTGTTTATTTTGTTCTTCATATCTCATTGCATCTGTCTCATTGCATCTGTCTTTCACTGTCTGACACTCCACTCAGCACAATTCCCCCCAGGTCCATGCCACGCAGATGGCAAGAACACATTCCCTTCCCTGGCCAACCAATATTCCATTGTATATATGTACCACCTCCCCTTTTCCATTCATCTATCGACAGACACCCAGGCTGCTTCCACATCTTGGCCATTGTAAACAATGCTGCAATAAACATATGGATACACATGTCCCCTTGAATTAAAGTTTGGGTTTCTTCAGATAAATACCCTAAAGTGGAATTATTGGGTCCTTCTTTGTCTCTTGTTATAGCCTTTGTTTTAAAGTCTATTTTGTCTGGCATAGTGTTGCTATTCCAGCTTTTTTTTTTTCCCATTTCCATTTTCATGAAATATTTTTTTCCATCCCTTTACAGTCCATCTGTGTGTGTCTTTCAATCTGAAGTGAGTCTCTTGTAGGCAGCATATGTCAGGGTCTTGTTTTCTTATCCATTCAGCCATCCTATGTCTTTTGAATGGAGCATTTAATCCATTTACATTGAAAGTAATTGTTGATAGATATGTAGCTATTGCCATTTTATTATTCATAATTTAATTTTTTTCCATCATAAAGAAGTTCCTCCAACATCCTTGTAATACTGGTTTGGTGGTGATGAACTTTAGCTTTTTCTTGTCTGGGAAACTCTTTATCTGTCCTTCAATTCTAAATGATAGTTTTGCTGGGTAGAGCAATCTTGGTTGTAGGTCCTTGCTTTTCATCACACTGAATATTTTGTGCCAATCCCTTCTGTCCTGCAAAGTTTCTATTGAGAAATAAGCTGACAATCTTATGGAAGCTCCCTTGTAAGTTACTAGTTGCCTTTCTCTTGCTGATTTTAGGATTCCCTGTTTATCTTTAACCTTTGTCCTTCTAATTATAATGTGTCTAGGTGTAGGCCTGTTTGTGTTCCTCTTGTTTGGGACTCTCTGTGCTTCCTGGACTTGTATGTTTATTTCCTTTGCCAGGTTAGAAAAGTTTTCAGTCATTATTTCTTCAAATAGGTTCTCAATCCCTTGCTTTCTCTCTTCTCTTTCTTGTACGAATGTTGTTATGCTTGATGTTGTCCCAGGGGTCTCTTAAACTATCTTCATTTTTTTGTATTATTTTTTCTTTTTGCTGTTCTGATTGGGTGTTTTCTGCTACTTTGTCTTCCAAATCATTGATTTGATCCTCTGCTTCATCTAGTCTGCTAGTAATTCCTTCTAGTGCATTCTTCATTTCAGTTATTGTATTCTTCACTTCTGACTGGTTCTTTTTTATGTCTCTGTGTCCTTTCTTATGCTTTCTATCTCTTTGTTGAAGTTCTCACTACTTCCTAGAGCATCCTTATAACCATTGTTTTGAACTCTGTATCTGGTAGGTTGCTTGCCTCCATTTTGTTTAGCTATTTTTCTGGAGTTTTCTCCTAGTCTTTCATCTGAGATGTATTTGTTTGTTTGTTCATTTTGGCTGCCTCTCTGTTTCTTTCTATGTATTAGGTAGATCTGCTACGTCCCCCAGTCTTGGCCAGGAGGCCTTATGTAATAGGTGCCCTGTGGGACCCAGTGGCACAGTCTCCCTGGTCACCTGCACCAGGTGCTCCAGGAGTGTCCCTTGTGGGTTGTGTGTGCCCTAATGTTATAGTTGAACCTTTGTTGCTATTGGCATGTCAGTGAGTGGGATGAAGCCTCAGGCTGATTGGCTGTGGTGTTTGGCCATGTCCACAGCTTACAGGCTGCTGTGCAGGGGGGCTTACCTCACTGAGTGGGATTCGCCCCAGAGGGCTCTGGTATCTGATGAGACCTCCCTTTGGGGGTACTGCTTGTGAGGCTAATTGGGCAATGTTCTGCTGTGGTCTGAAGCCAATCTCCAAATATTTTAGTTCTGGGGCCTCTTTGGAGGGACTGTGGTTCAGGCCCAGGTCAGCCACTGCCTGTGACAAGCTGCAGGCTACCTGGTAGAAACTATGAAGTGATCTGCAGTTGTTTGCTGCCTGCCCTGGACCTGGAAGCACATGAGAGAGGACATACTGTGAACTGAGGATGGCTGACACTAGTACTGGGACTGAGGTAGCTCCATCCAAAGCCAGGGCACCCCAAAGCCTGCTGCCATCTGCTGGCTCCCTTAAGGTTTAGCCACTGATAACACCTCATGCAATACATGATTGGGTGAGCCAGGGTCTCAGGGAATCACCAGAGGGGGAAGAATAGTGGTCACCAGGTTAATTAATGTAAATGCTGGTTTGGCACCAGTGCTGAGCCTCGAGCGACTCAGCAAAAGTGTCAGAGTAGTCGCTACCCACCTGGGGCCTGCCAGACTCCAATAGTTTTCCAAGAAAGAGTGCAATGTGGGCGGGGCTGCCTCCTCATGGAGAAAGTGTCTCCAGTAGTGCGAGAGTTGGGTGGGGCAGGGTTCCAGTGAGTCAGTAGGGCAGAGCAGCAGAGGTCACCAGGCCAATGAGATTCAGATGTAGCTGGAGGGGGCGGGCTGAACACAGGAAAGATGGCGCCTGCCTGCCAGGGCTGCACGAAAGGTGGATCTCTCACCAGGAAAATGCTGACTGTCCTTCAGTTCTTCCCCAAAAGCCACATACTTCAGTCTGCACCCTCAAATGTCTCTGAGGCCCCCTGACTCTTCTTCCCTCTGCTGGAGCCCAAGGTTAGTGCCTGGAAGTGAAAGAGTCTGTGCAAGGCCCTCTAAGAGGATGCCTGGGTTTCCTACTGTCTTTCATGCCACTTGGATGTTTGGAACCCCCGCTGTTTTTCACAGCCAAATGTTGTGGGGGGCTCCTCTTCCCAGCACCAGTACTCTGGTGTGGGCTGCGGTTCCTCACTTCTCTGGGGGAAAACTCCATGGCTGAGATATTTCTCCCGGTTCTCAACTGCCACACAGCAGTTTTGAGTTAGTCAGTTCTGCATCTCTGCCTCTCCTACTAGTCTCAACGTGGCTTCTTCTTTATGTCCTCAGTTATAAAACTTCTGTTCAGCCAGACTCAGATGGTTCTCCACGTTGATTGTTCTGTAATTTAGCTGTAATTTTAATGTGTTCACGGAAGGAAGCAGGCACTGTGTTTATCTACTCTGCCATCTTGGAGCTCACCTATTAATTCACTTTTGAAAATACAAATTGATGTTCACTTCAAAAACTTACTGATTGCTTATTGTAAATGCAAGGTATCATTTGGTCATGGAGATGAAATAGCAAAAAAGGCTGGCCCAGGCTCCTTCCTCCTGGAGTGAAATGTCTGTGTGCATTTGTATGCTCCGGGCGGGTACGTTGGGTGGCATCCTCCTAGAGTCTAGAGGTGGTCAGGAGGCCTCCAGTGCATCCTTGGACGAATGGTTTGTAGTTGCCTGGTTGTCAGTCAGTGGACTAGGTTGCTGGGAAGCCAGTGCTCACAGGTGGGTCTGCATAATCCCCTCTGTTATTTTGGTCTTAGCCTGATTTGGCTGCCTTTAAGTCAGGATTGGCAAATGCAAGGGACTATGGATCACTAGCTAATCACAACACTCTTTCCTGTGGAGCCTGATGTGACCTCAGAATTGTTTTTAACACAGTGCTCCAGGCAATAATGGCCAAACATATGGAGAGCTGGTTTAAGGTAAGACATGGAATCATTTTGCAGGCCCTGTCCAGGTTTCCCACTCTTTCTCAAACTTCTTACACCTCATTCTGCAGGTGTTTCCCTTTAGAGGATCAGAGAAACCACAAGCTTTGACTATTCACTTGAGCATCGTTTTCTAAAATATCAACTCTCCTGAAGATAGTCCCACATGCTCAGGCTTTGTTGGTAGAAAGTGTTTATGCTTTTTGGTCTTAAATAACTAAATATTTGCCATTTCACAGCTCTTTCCTAAGATACCAAGTTCTCCTAGGATTGAGGAGCTTTTCTGCAGAAAGGTTTATTTGTTGGGCTCTGTTTGTATGGGTGTGGGTGGGACCAGCCAACGCCTTTAGCTCTATCTGTATGCTCCTCAACAGAAGCACCAAACTTAGGTTAGAGGATCTGGATTACGGCAAAGGCCATACAATGGCGTGGACGTCTAGATGGGGGAGTAGGTCAGATATGAGACACAGCCAGTGATTTCATCACTGAGGTGGATGAAGGAGTCATTAGTGGCCACCATGAGTCTAGCTTAGGTACCTGGGTGATGGGGATGCATTTACTGCATTGGGGGCCTGGGGGGAGTGGAGGTAATCTGGGGGAGAAAAGTGTCTTTGGTTCAGTATCTTTTGACTCTGGGATGCCTGTGGAACATCCAAGAGAGGACATCCCAGTTGCTGCCTGATTTTCAGTTTTCTTTAGTTCTGCTTGTGCCATGAGAGAGAAGCAACATCCTGTCAGGAGCTGTTGCCTACCCTTTGGTCTCTCAGCTGGGTTCTGTCCAGCTCCTTGCCCTCAGGCAAGAGAGAAGCCAGCAGCGCAGTCTGCTGGGGGTTGCAGGGCAGGCTCTTAACACAGCAGGACCCGTCAGATGTTCCGCAACTGACAATCCCAGGTCTACCACCTGCCAGCATCTGTTCACGGAGACACAGCATCACAGACTCTCTGTACTGGAAGGAACGTTAGAGGTCATCCATTCTAGCCTCGGGGTTGGCATTTTCAGACTGTTCTAGTAATTCAAGAGTTCCTCCTATTATGCGGGAGACTGTTTCTTCCTACTTCCCTCACATGCTGTTAAAGACATGGTCCACCTGTGAGCCTCCTTCCTAAGGCGAAGTGTGCTGGGACTCATGTTTGTGGATCTAGCAATGAGAGACATGACGGGGCGATTTGGGAACACAAGTTCTTTTTGTCCTTCACACTATAGCTACGAGAATGGTCTCCATGGTTACAGAAGCTTCCCAGAGGTGTCTAGGTTTTCATTTTCTATATTTATGAATAATCTGTTTAGGTAACTTGCTGGAAAGTTTCTGCATGTATATGAATATCAAGAAATATATATTTCTGTATGTTCCAAACAACAAAAAAGTACGATGATATGCATTTTGGGTACTTTTTTTTTTTTCTCCCATTCAAAACAGAAATTAGGACTGACTAAAAATTTCAAGTTAAACAAGATTCAATGAAAGAAACACTGCCTTCATGTTCTTCAAAGGCATGTGAGCCAGAGAGGGGCTGGAGCTAACCTAATTATGTTTTCTTTAATGTGAAATAGCTATTTGCCTGACATTCCATTTGCATCTCACCATCACATTCAAATGGCTGGGACATTGATTTCTTTTTTCCCCCTAGGGCTTCCTTTGAACATGAAAGTGTTTTTTCCTTTTTTTTTTTTTCTCCTCCTTGTGAAAGCAGTGATAAGAATGGATCGATAATCACATTGTTGGATAAAAATGAATATAAATTTTATTGAAAAACAACACCAGCAACAATGTGGGAAAAGCATACTCAACAGCCACTGGCCCACACAACTCAATGCACGCATTATGAAAAGTGATCACCTCTTAAGATGCCCAACTATTTATTCCAAAAGAAAAGACATGATAGACCTCAGATAAACGGATGTAGGACACGGATATACACCACCTTTGAACCCTTTGCCCATAGCAAAGGATGTAGCAATACTGTTCTCCCTGTGTTTGCTGTGGGCAATCAAGTGTGTTTTAAGTTTAACTGGTTTGGAGAGAACCTAGTCCTTCCAGTTAGTTCCAGACCACTGAGAAAACTTTTCTACTTTTCAAGTCTCTTGAGAAGAGGATTTCACAAACTTTCTCGGCAACTTTTCCCTCCTGCTTAACAACAGGAAATAGTTCTGTAGGTCTAGCCTAAATCCTTCATGCTTCAGTTACTCTATTTATTTCTCTTTAATCTCAGCAGGCAGTGTGTGTGGAGTTTGTCCTGATGGGACAATGTAACATATGGGGAACTCACAATGATCATAATCAGACTGAAAATGGAGTCCAGCTGTGCTCGTGGCGCTTCTGAAATAAGCTGAAAAGAAGTTAATTATAGTTGTGTTTGTAGCGCATTTACCCCTGCACTGTCTCACCCTCCCAGAAGCTCTGTACCCTTCTGCCTGTGGCCTGAGGGCTGCCATCTTGGGACTTGCCAGCAAAAAGCTCCCTGAATTTGATCAACTTCAGCCCTTCACTGGCATAGTAATAAGGGTGGTCAAAGCTGTCCTATCCAATCCTATGCCCTGTGTTGCTATTTCAAGATGGGACTTCTGGGCAAAGCATTCCCAAATCGTATTACATTCCGTGTCTTCTCGCCAGGCAGTCCCCTAGACTCGCTTCACAGCTTGTGTGTGGCAAAAATGTGCTCTGTACACACGAGGAAGCGCTGAGAAGCCACGAGAGAGCACCAAGTAAATTTAACATTAACATCTCAGCAGCATTTTTCAAATTCTGCGGAAAAACCCTGCGGATAGGTTCAGCTTCGCAGAGGTGTGCAGCGCCGGCAGCTCCGGACATTGGACACTAGAGGGCGCCAGTGCCATTCCACCCGCCGCTGGGACCCATCGACCGGGAAACAAAGACTGGGATTTGAATAAAAGACTTCAAAATGCAACCCTAAATTCTACCCTGAGCAGCATGCGTGTAAAAATTCATGAAGATGGGATTTCATTTCATGTATTTTTACTTCAGTGGAAAGAAAGCAGGTGATTTTCTGACTGTGCCTACAGCTGTCTTTACAAAGGGGGTACCTGATTAAATGAGGGAGAGGCAGTATGTTGGCAGGTACTTTAAGAGGCTGGGCCCCCATCTCCAGTTCTTACGACCGCTCCTATTTTGCTGGGTGGCATCCTCTGCATGCGGCCCATTGATTAATTATATTGTTTTTAAAAAGATGCATGTCCTTCTGAGCAGGACTAGCCGTGGCAGCCAGCTCTGGGTCCAGCGAATGACACGAGTCATGGAAGGCACTTATTATTTTGATGAAACAGCACATTTCTTTCAACCCATAACATTCAAGGTGTGAGAAAAGGCTGTTTTCAGGGTGTAAACACTCCCCTCTTTTCCTTGTCTTAGCGCACAGCGGTTCCTTCCCTGGGGCCTTTGTGCCTTTTCCAGGCGTGAGTGACGGTGCTGAATGCCTGGGTGGCAGAGCCTGCCAGAAGGTACTGGACACAGGCCAGGGCAGCGCAGTCCCCCACTGGGGGTACTCCCCTGCGTTCCACAGCCTCCAGCCTGGTGGAGGATGGGCAGTATTGTCACATCACTCTGGGCCAGGTCCGTGCTGGGTGGCAGTGGGCACCTTTGCGGGAGAGCCCAGGAGGATGATGGACTGACGTGTTAGAAGCCTGGAACTTCAGACAGGCCTGGGTCCGGAGGCTGTTGCCACCCACTCTGAGCTCTGGGATGGCAGGGGCAGGGCCCCCTTTGTTCCCTCTGTAGCCTCAGCATGTAGCCCAGGGCATGGTGCTTATTAAGTGCCCCACAAACATTGATTGAATCCACAAATGTTGGAATGAAGGCAGCGGAAGCTCTGAGGATCCCTGGCTGGCCCTGGCTATTGCTGAGCCTGGGGGGCAATTGGAGCAGCAATTAGGGGAGAGTGCTGGGCAGTGCTCGCTCTCGGGGGTGGGGCACTGAGATAGGCAGGGGCCATAGAGCTGGAGAAGCCAGGAGGTCAGCAGGGACCACTTTGAGTGTCTCCGTGTGCCAGGATGCTGTTGCAGTGTCCACACAGGGCCTTTCCATTCTTCCCTCTTTGCTGCCCTCACTGGAGCCAGCCTTTCTGCTGTTGCCATAGCAACACCTGCCAGAGGAGCTGCTGAGGGCCAGCTGGGTGGTCAAGGTTTCTTGGGCCTAAGCAAGCAAGGGGCTCTGAACTGTCTTCACAGAAGGTGGGACCTCACGGGTCTCTCTTGTCAGAGAAAGGGAGGAAGGGAGATGGGGTAGGGACAAGCACAGAAACTGCTCCCAGGGCAGGTCGTTTCCTCCAGCTGTGGTTTTGCTGGCAGAGGCTCCTGGGGACCAGCAGAGTCCTATTATTGTGGGAGTCTCCTTGGCATTGCAGCGTTTGCACTGCTCACTCACCTGGCTTCCCTGCCCAGGTCTGTATTTAGGGTGATTGACGAGGCTCCCAGTGAAGGGTGCAGGCTGGAGAGGGCCTGGGAAGCCCCCTGCAGGCTCCTCTGAGAGCAGAATCAGAGGTCTTATCGCTCACTTAGGTTGCAGGACTGCCATGGTACCCCTACCCGGACACCAAGAGTAGGCACTGGCTGCTCTCTGCTTTGAATTCTCAGAACTTTTCTGTTGTCACATTGCCAATATTCAGAGGGGTGGTGGAGGCCACCAGCCTCCAGCTAGTTGGGGGGCAGTAGCTTCCTTTCCACACCTTCTTTTCCCCAGGGCTCTTGAAAAGCAAGGAGCACCTAATGAAGAGGCAGCAGGAATGCAGAAGATGGTCAGGTCTGGGAAACTATGATAGCCCAACTTTCCCTGGGGTCCCGGGGTGGGTGAGAAACACTGTGATGACACATAAAAGGGGCTCTGTGATCCAAGATGATTCAGCCTTGCAAATCATGTCCCTCCGGAACCGGAGGAGAATTTTCTCACTATCACGTGAAAAGCTCTCAGCCTGGGCACTAGCCCTACTTTCCCACATCGACCCTATAACAAAAACAACAGCATTAATACAAGAAGGGGGCATCTGGGCAGTGGTGTACAGTTTACAATACCTTGGATTTACATAGCACCTTTTTCTTCTACAGGGCCTTTGTCTCCGTCCCCTTGTCTGTTGCCACAAGTGAGTGAAGCCATCAGAACACAGAGCAGGGAGACAGAGGCAGAGGCCTAGAAGTGATGTCATGCAGACTCAGCGGTGTCCAGGGCTCTCTGCATTCCCCTGGGGCCCTCCCTGGGGGGGTGGCCAGGGCAGTGGCCCTCACTGGTCGTTCACTTTGTATTTCAGGATGTAGGAGTAGAAGTTGTGGTTGGCGTTCTCCAGCACCATGACATAGACTTCTTGGCAGCCGGCCGTGCTGCAGCTGCCCTCCCAGTAGCCCTCGCTGTTCAGTGTCAGAGGCCACGTGTCCTGCCCCTTCACCAGGGCTTTGGCAACACCGTGCAGCTTCAATTTGAATGGGACATTCCGGTTAGCAGGCAGCACGCCTGACAGAGGCTCCAGCAGCTCATTGTCCTGTCCCCAGTTGCCAAAGCTCTCGGGGAACATGGGCCAGGTCACCTTGGTGTTACTGCAGCACAGGAGATAATTGAAGACAAAGATGTAGTTGCCCGGTTCCTGCCTCTTCTTGACAAAGATTTTGAGGGCAAACTTGCCGGCACGGGGCAGCTGGACTTTCAGCTCTGTCCGCTTCTCCCGGTGTAGCTGGAAGATGTAGCGCCGCTGCGTCTCCTCGGTGATGAGGTCATCGTCCCCATGCAGGGAAGCCAGGACACTGATGCCCTCCTCCACACCGAAGGTGATGGAGCAGCGCCCATCACTGGTGTGGATGATGGGGTCAGGGTGGGAGGGCTTCAGGATGCCCATCTGCTCCGAGAACCAGCTGGGGCCCATGGGCTGGTGCAGCTCCGCAGGCAGGCGGACACCCAAGTCCACGTAGTTACACTTGAGCGTGTACTCCAGCACTGAGCTGTAGACGTCAGAGTTGCCTTTGGCAAAGATCTGCAGCTTGTGGGTGCCCATGGTGGGAGGGTAGATATCCAGCTTCATCCCGTTCTTCCGGAGGCTCAGCAGCCCGTGCTCCTGCTTGCCATTGAGCATAAACATGAACAGCGTTGGGGCGCAGCTCTCCAGGGTGATTGTGGCCTTCCCGTTCACTGTGGAGAGAAAGCCAGGGTCAGGAGAGATGGGTCCAGCATGTGCCGATGTGCTGGTACATGTTTAACAACTGGCTCTCTGTGGGGAAAGCTCTGACTTGCAGTGTTTGCCCATTTCCATGGTGTAAATACTTTCACCATGATGGATTTTAAGCAGCCAATGTGACGGCACTGAATACAACAGACACCAGCTGCAGCACACCACTACCTCCTGCATATGGTTCTCTTTGAGGGAGCTGAGAGCTGGGGTCACAAGAAAAATCTGCCCCCAGCTGTATGTGCTTGCCCCACTCATTGGATTCACACTAGATGAAGGTTGCATGGACACCTAGACTGATTCCAGAGCAGGGGAGGGGCTCCAGGGGCAAGGAGGGCCCCGGGACCCTGATTGGAGAGCCATCCTTGACCGCTTCCTCCAACTCTTGCGTCTTGCTTTTACATGGGTCCCTCTGGCATCTGTTCATTACAATGTCAACAGCTGTGATGTCAACACATTATCTTAAAAATTGTTTGGAATGGCATCGCTCCTGGGGACTACACTCAAGAAGTGAGGCTACTTCTTTACTCCCCTTCTTCCTCCCCCATGATTCTGGCATGGGTGTGTCTTAGCCATGTTTCTGGAATGAAGACTTAGTGCCTGCGAGGGAGGGACTTAGGCATCCACCCTCCCTCTGCCGCTCCTCTTGTCCTACAGTTTTGTCTTCCTCCTTCCTGACGATTTTGTTTTTGGGGACAGGTGTTCAGTTCTCTGATCTTTGCAGCCCATCAGCACTCCCCTACCTGGTCCTGTCCCAGCAACCTCCCCAGCCCTGTATTGGATGGGCACACAGGAGGGAGACAGGCTGTCTGATCTGCGCTCACTGTCACCTCTCCCCAGTGTGGGGTGCAATGCTCTTGCTGGGAGGCAGAAAGCCATGCTGGGGCTCTAGGACAAATGCCCCCAAGACTTCCCATTTAAATCTGCCATGAGGCCCCCAGACTCCAGGCTGCTCAGTTACTGCATTCAGTGCCAACTCCCAGCTTGGGAATGAGAATCCCCACACAGGCAGCAGGACAGGAACAGGAGCTCAATGGTTCTCCCCCCTCTGCCTTCTTCAGGGGGCTCCTCCATCTGGAAAACTTGCCCGGCCTTCTTAGGCACCGCCAACTCTTTACCTACCGTATATTCCCAACCCCTCCTCACTGCGCTTCCCCTCCACCCATTTACCTCCCTGAAATCTGGCCTCTATCTCACTCGCCCAAGTCTTCAGAGACTTTCTTGGACAATTTGGGCTGCTAGCCGTGCCCTTCTGGAAGTTCTCTCCTCCCTTTGCATCTACTGCCCTCTCCAGCCTGGCCCTCTTCCCACCCCTCTAACTGCCCCCTGATTTCTGCTGTCATTCTTTCCCTTTCCATCACACTAATTGTGGGCTTCATTGTGCTTTTGGGCTATTTTCTTTGTCTATACCTTTTCTCCACTGCCTTCAGCCACCTATGGGACATCTGTCCCATGGGAACCTCCACAGGAAAGCGATTAAGAACAGTAGACTTGGTATCCTCTCTTGGTTGAAACCCTCCTCACCCCTCACTTCTTCTTCTAAGCCAGCCCCGTGGGCAGAGCGGCCTCAGCCCTCAACCGCTCATGGCCCCTGTCCTGTTCCATCTCACATCTGAGTTGGCTGTGACGTGCTGTGCAGCTCACCTTTGATGCATGGAGCACTACCCAGCACCTGCACATGGCAACCCCAGGGCTCCTGTGAAAACATCTACTTGGCCACTCCTGAGCTCACTTCTGTGGGTCACCATCAAACTGGAGACCAGTCCCCTCCTTTCTTGCCAGACCCTTCTTCTCGGGGCCACAGGGCATTCTCTCACATCCTCCAGGGGTGCTCCCCTTCACACCCCAGGGCCCTCACACATGACCTTCCCCTCCACCGCTTTCCCCTAAAGCTGGATAAGACCTGACTGCAAGAAGCCGTTCCAGACT
Organism: Rhinolophus sinicus; assembly: GCF_036562045.2. Classification (NCBI taxonomy): domain Eukaryota; kingdom Metazoa; phylum Chordata; class Mammalia; order Chiroptera; family Rhinolophidae; genus Rhinolophus; species Rhinolophus sinicus. The sequence continues at coordinate 33,920,812 of NC_133759.1, forward strand.
CCTCAGATGAGGCTGAGACCTCTGGAAGCCTCTCTCCTGCCCTGTGTCTCCCTCAGGGAACTTAGCACTGCTGTAATGAATTAGTTTTGTGTAATGTCTGTCCTCCCTGCTGGGTGTGGACCCTGCCTCCTCTCCTGCCTCGTCCCAGTGCTTGGCCCAGAGGCTTCTTGGCGATGGGGAGTGAAATGGCTGGGAAGACTTGAGATAAAGGGCTGGAGACCCCTGGGGACTGTAGGAGCCTGTGACCTCCTCTTCCCTTCATCCTCCTTAGCTCTCTCAGCGGCTTGCCACCTCCACCATCCTGTGTCCTCTTCCTTCCCTGCCTTTGTGCATCTCAGTTTCCTTCTTCTGCTTCCTTCCCCTCCCACTCTTACCATAACTACCTCCAACCAAGAAATATTCTTTAAATATGCATCATGGATATGGAATCAAATTTCATATTACTGTATATTAAGAAACCTAGTGTTTACATTTCTATGTCTCTTGAAAAGGCACTCAACTCAGTGGCATTAGTTGGGTATTGGTGTGGCCTGGGGCATTCTTCCTGGGGCTCCATGGCCCACCACAGACAGAACAGGTTCCCCATCTGAGGCAGCCAAGGCCATCCTGCTTTGGAAGTGCCGGAAATGCATTATCCAAGAGAGACCTCCTGCTGTTAGTTTAGCAGCAGGAGCTGCCAGGTATTTGTAGTTTTAAGAAGTATGCCAGAGCTCACCCTGGTTAAGGAAACCATTGTGAAGTGGAAGGGACAAGGCAGCTGGAACTAATGTGGGGGCACCTGTGCTCCCTGATGCTCCCATCACCCCTGCAGTGAAGAGTGTGGCTCCCAGGGGCTCTGGGCCCACCCACTGGCCACCCCACACTAACATCAGCCTGAGCTCAGGCCTTCTCTCCTGGGAATACACAGGCCCCCCTGGTGGCAGAGATGCAACAGACAGGCAGGCAGTCCTTTGCTGAAGTAAGTGTGTGTGTGTGTGTGTGTGTGTGTGTGTGTGTGTGTGTGTGTATACCTGTGCGCGCACTGGTGGTGCTGTGCTGAGCCTGGCAGCATGTGTAGACTGTGTGTCCAGCCCGAAACCAGGTATCAGGGCTTCCAAGATGCATAAGACATAGTCTTCCCGCGAGTCCTGCAAAGCCCATGACAACAGTTCTGGACCCCTTGGGCTGCCCGCTACCCTCCCCTCCACCCCATATACCTCCTAGTACACAAGTACACCCAGCTGGCTGCCGTGGGACAGCTCATTTGGGTCTTGCACGGCCAGCCTCTCAGGGAAGCTAGCTGGAAATGGCTGGGTCCTGACACCAGGAAGGAGGGAGTTGGAGCAGAGACGGGCAAGGCCACCAGGCATCCGGGTCACTGATTAGGTCTGGGGGTACTTGAGCTCAGAGCTTCCTGGAACACGTCCGTCCCCCGTGTACCGCGATGCCTGCTCTACTCCAGCTCCTAAGACCCGCTCAGCAGCCACCTCCCCCCACCCTCGGTTTTGGGAGACCCCATTGATGCTCCCCAAATATCTGGTTAGACCACTGATACACAGATACTGGCTCGGCTGGGCCAACACATGCTCTCTGTCAGGAGTTCGGGAAGAGAACACAGCAGGTTAGTCAGCTTGTGTTGGACACTTGAATTGGGAGGTGGGTGCAGCCAGGGCTGAGACAGTCACTCCCTGCTGTGTGAGCTGACAGAGGCTCAGCCAGCTTGGGGCACCCCGAGCTCGGCTCCCTGACAGGCTGGGCTGTGAATGCAGCAGTCCTTGGGGATAGGGAAACCTGCAAACTGCCTCCACATCCTCTTCCTGGTTCATCGAGTGTGAGCAGGCTCCTTCTGCCTCAGGGGCTGAGGAGGTTTAGCAGTTAGTTGCCAGTTCTGATGGCTTGACAGCCTTGGCTGCCTCAGTAGCCCCCTGCGTGCTCTCACACACCGAGCTCACACTGAGCTCACAAGCCCTGGCTGGGGCCCTGGCAGGACAGTCCCATGTGGCCCAGGCGCCTAGAAGCACCGAGCAGGCTGCCCTGTCCCTGCTGCCAGTGCACTGGCCACCTCCCTGGGGTTACCTGTTCTGATCACGGAAGTGTCTGGGTGGGCACTCAGCATCCCCTTGTTGTAGAATTCACTCTTGTGATACATGTTGTTCTCAAACTGCCTCAGGGATTGAGGAGGTTTTAGCAGTTGCCAGTTCTTGTTGTCTGGGAAATGGTCCTCGATGAACAGTGCGGGATGGGTGAGAAAGTAGAATTCATTATACCTGGAGTGGAGGAGAAGCTGGTCAGTAGCCATGTGGGGTGTGCGGCCCCCGCTCTGCAGAGGGGGAGTCGGGGTACCTTTGGGGCCTTCTTTTGCTTAACACACCCACCGGAGGGGTCATGCAGACACCCTGAAGGGGAAGAGGAACCATCTCCAATCCTAACATGGGAACTGGAAACCACACTTCAGTGTCTGCTTCCAGAAACAGGAAGCCAGGCAGCACAGGAGGTTCCTTCTAAGAGAAGGCCACAGCCTGCCACTGTGTCCGGGGGGACGGGCTCCCTGCCCTCAACGCCTAACAGAGATTGGAAGGGAGCAAAAGGCCTGACCCACAGACCCGGTGCAAGCCAGTGGAGCGGAGGGAGGCGGGTGGAGGGTGGGGAGAGCACTCGAGTGGACCAGCTCCATCAGCCCAGGTCGTCTCCATGCCTGAGCAGCTATGTGGGTGCAGGACCTTCCATGGTCCCTGAGGCTGACCAGATGTGGCTCTTTGGAGGTCAGTTATGGGGATCAAGAGCAGACGGGGCAATTCCTCTGAGATGGGGAGGTTTCACTTGGCCCAGGGTGAGTAGGGCCCAGGGCTGACAGAGGTTGAAGAGGGTGTGAGTGGACAGGCCCTGCATGTGGGGTATGTGCATGCACTTGGACTTGTCCTGGGTGTGACTGTCAAGGTTTAAACTGCGACACTCAGAGACAATGCTCGTTTTTCTCGGAAGCATCCGGGCTGCGGATGGACATCATGGCCCATGATACATGTTATGGCCTTAGCTTAGGGTGAGGGTTTGCCAGAACCTTGGAGAACAGCCGTGCTCCAGCCCCCTGTGCTCCAGTCACCCTACCCTACAGTGGCTCCCAGTGACTCTGCACAATGACAGCTCCCCTTCCTGGAAAACCTTAACTCCTCCCTCAGAGACGTGATACGGCTGTATTCAGCCCAGCGAAGAGGAAAGGCACCCAGGTGTCTGGGGACAGCAGGAGGAGAGAGTTCAAGCATCTGTGCATTGCGATATAGTCAATGGGCCAGAGGCTGGCAGGGAAGCTACACAAGCTACAGAAAATGCACAGCCCTGGATTTCCTCACCTGTGGCCCTCGGGTGAACCCTGTAGGCTTCTAGCGCTTGGGTGGAGGGAGTGATCGGGAGCCAGAGGAGGGACTTAGTCAGTGGAGGGTGAGGTGACACAAAGGTCTGGGTCTTTATCATTGGCCTGGGACCTTGCAGCCCACGGGAGGGTGGGAGTGGCCAGCAGCGGGCTGAGACCGCCCTGGCTCTCCTTCCCTCCCACCGGGCCTCTCCCACCACCAGCTGCCTCCTTCAACCTCAGCCTCCCCCATTTCCACTGACCAGACCCCCGGCAGGATTGAGATGTGTACTTACAGGAAGGTGAACTTGGAGGTGCTGGTGTCCACGAGGCCACTGCCCCAGGTGCTGTCCACCAGGTGCCATCTCCCCTCCAGGTACACGGCGTTCCAGGCGTGGTCAAACTCCCCGGAGAAGCTCTGCCCTGTCTGGTAGCCAAAGCCCTTGGAGTAGCCAGGCACGGTTATGCACTGCACTCCAGCGATCCTGGGGGTGGCACAGAGTCTGAGAGGCGGCTCCTGCTGGGCCTGCCCAGCCCCCCCTCCCCACCCTGCACGTCTGTCTGTGGCCCCAGGCCTCAGGTGTCTCTGCTGTCCACGAGTCCTGCCATATCTCCCTTCCCTGCCTCTCACCCAGTCATATATATAGTCTGAGGGCTTTTATGTCCAGGGTTGCGAGACCGAGAGCCACAGGGCTGGCTGGTCCAGCTGGTGAAGACTGGCTGCAGTCCCGCTGCCTGCTTGTCCCATGAGACTGTACGAATCACTTCTGAAATGTCTGCTCAGAGCCTGCGTGCTCGCCAGCAGCTCTGCATGAGGACGACGATCGCTACCACGAGGATCGCCTCACGAATGTGGAAACCAGAGAGACAGCCACGTTCCTGAAGAAGCAGAATGGCTCAAAGCACGTGTATGACCGAGAGCTGTGTCTCGGTGACATGGGTGGGGTGTCAGGGAGGGGTGCTGGACATGAGGGTGCAGAAGCAAGCAGAGCCCTTCTGTCCCTGCTATGTCCTGCCCAAGGGCATCCTGGGGACCCTTGGCGCAGGCCAGCCGGTGTCTCCCGCTCTGACCCAGGAGGACAGGCCCCCTGCCAGGATTGTTTGGGTCTGACTGCTGGGGCCACAGAGGTCCATTAAGGTCGTATGCTGACTGATTGCCCTGGGCATGGTTTTGGAGTTGCCCATAGCTGTTCTTTGGGACATGGAAATGCTGACCAGCCTTTTCTGAGCTCTTGGGCCTCCCTGACAGTGTGCTCCCCTGCTGCTCGCAGCCAAGCTGGCAATACTTTTTGGGGCTGGACAGTGGGCACTGGGTGCGGGCACCTGCGGGAACCACAGAAATTACTGGCAAGCTGCAGTCTGGACATTTGTAGCTGAAATCCCTAGACCCTCACCTGGATGGTGGGCATCCCCCAAGGCCAAACAAAAGCGCTGAGAGTCCCACCATGGTCAGCTGGTTGCCTCTTTGGTATCCCTGCCCCCAGAATGGCAGCTGATGGGGGTGGGGGAGGGACGGGGGGCGCTAGTCTGACAAGGGGTCACCTGGGCTAGACCTCCTGGGACCTTCGTGTGAGTTATAAAAAGGTGCCCCTTCTTCAAGACACTTTCATCTCGCTTATGAAGACTGATACAATAAATACGCAAATCTGTGACGTCCTGGAAGTACATGGTGGCGCCTTAGCTGGGGCTCCTTGGGCCACCCAGCCAGCCCTCCACAGCAGTGCTAGCCCCAAACCACTCAGATGAACCCATGCTATACTCTGGGGATGGCAGGCCTGGTTCAGGGAGGACGCCTCTGGTGGGTGGCCAGGGTCCTTCCATGGACCAGGTCTTCAGCTTCAGTTGCTCTAAATAAGAGCGCCATGGAGACTCGCAGGTAACGTGATGAAATGGTCACACATTCACGATAGCAATGGGGGAAATTTCCCCTACAAGAAGGGGGCTTAATTAACAATGAGCAGAATATTGAATTAACTATGACTTATCTATATCTGCCTGTCATTTGTTGAGAGAATCAACGAGGTGAGATGTGGAGCCTCCAGGTTATCAGATCCCCCTGCACAGGGTGACCCCTGTTCTCACATGGGCCTGACTCCCCTCTGCTGCAGGGCGCAGGCTGCTGAGGCTTCTGATGGGCTTGGCTGTTCCACAGCCCCACCCTTCGGCCGCAGCTTCACAAAAGGAGGTCCAGGCATTCCAGGCTGTCTAAGAGAACACACGGCTGGGCCCTCTGGGAAGGATTTTGGGAACGAGTGAGGGATGGGGGCAGAGAGCAAGGGGACTGGATCCTGACGTCTGGATTTTCTGCTGCTAATGATCAAAACTGACTCTCAGAAGCAGAAGGGGCCTCCTGGAAGCAGGATGCCCAGGAGGCAGGGGCCTAAGAGCCCACGGGAGGAGAGAGTGCAGCATGCATACCTGGAGAGCCCCTTCCTCATTTAGCTGCAAGGAACGGGTGAGGGGTGCAGGGCCCAGGGCCTTGTTCTCAGCATGAGGAGATCTGAATACGTTTAGAGTCTTAGAGAAAACAGCCAGCAGAGAGGGAAGGGTAGAAAACAAGGTTAGAGTGGTGAGATGGAGGTATGGATGGGAGGTGGGCCTCAACAGGATGGCTCCATAGTACTCAGAGAGTGGGTGAGGAGAAGAAATGAGAAAAAACAGTGAGGTAAGAAATGCTCCGGATGGAATGCTAATTGACGAGAGCTTAGAAAACTCTGCCTTCAGCACAATGCCTGAACGTGTGTGTGTGTGTGTGGTGTGTGTGCGCATGTGCACACACATTCAGGGAGAACACGAAACAGAGGGAGGGTAGAGTGAGAGAGACAGCACAAATCACCTGGTCTCTTGGTAATGGGATTATGGGTGATTTTGATTTTCTTCTTTAGACGTCTCTCTATTTTCTAAACTTTCAATAACGAGTCTGCGTTACTTTTAGAATTCGAAAAAAATCATAAATACTACTTGAAATTACATTCATTGGTGAGTTATTTTCCTTTTCTTGCCCAGAAATGTCTGTGTATATCAATTTCTAGTACAATGTGGAGAGAGAGGGGAAGTCCTGGCGATAAAGGTGTTTAGAGACCGGCCTGTTGTGCAATGAAGTGAACAGACTGAGCGGAGTCGCGCACCTCTGGACACGGTGCCCACTGACGCTCGCCCTTTGCTCAGAGCCGCCTGGAGTCAGGGAAGGAGGAGAGCACTGTACAGTGAAATGGAGCGTGTGCTCACGTGGGCAGTATGGCCTGCTCAAACTTGGCCTGGGGTCCCCTTAGGTGAAGCCGTGTTCCCAGGCAGGGTGCCAGGGGGATCCTCCTATGGAAGGGGGTAAAGCGGAGGGAAGAACTGAGAACCAGCAGGAGTGAGAGCGCCCCCTTCCCTGGAGAGGGGGTGCTCTCACTCTTGGCGTGCTCCGGGCTGGAGTGGATGGTCACTGGGCTGAGCCAGATCACAGCTCTACTCTCCGCTCTAATGGTCACCTCTAGTGTGACCTTGCCAGGCTCATCACGGGCAAAAAGAAAAGTTGGCATTAAATGATCTCTAGGGGTTGACGCCTCTGACAGGCTGAGGAGAAGCTGGCAGTGCCGTGGGGAATGCCTAGGGCAGAATAAAGATGAAAAAATAAACTCAGCTATAAGCTTCTGCCATGCTTGACTATGACATGAGGGTATTTTATTACCTGGCAGCAATGTGCAAGATGAATTGGACAAAGCAGTCGTAATGTAAAGCCTTATTATTAATAATCCGTAATTCTCATGCAAAATTATGGAACCAGGAATTCCAGCTGCTGGTTACTAGTCAGGATGACCCATGACCACCTCATGCCATCAAAAGATCACTAACTGTGTACTCATGCACTGCATGCAAAGCTCTGTCAGGCACCAGGGAATCCTATCGTATCCTATTGTATCCTACCCTACCCTACCCTACCCTATCCTATCATATATCATATCATAATAAATACTATGACATAATACAATATAATACTCTCAAAATAAAGGTCACTGGCTGCCCTAAATGTGCTCCGAGTCAGAAGGCGCCAGATATGTGAACCATCACTAAAATGCTAGTGATGAGCAAACCCTGGGAAACCCAATGGAGAAGGAATTTGCTGGAAAGAGCTGGGAGAGCACTGAAGAGAGGACAGAGGACAAGAAGCATTTTCTAAAGAGCTCGCACCCATCGTCCTAGAGTCCAAAATATCACCCAAGGAGATCTACTTAATATCTTCAGGCTGCAGAATCTTGGTTTTTGTCTTCGACAGTTTTGAAAATCCAAATGCCACTGGTATTAGTTGAGGAGGTGGTGGATCCCACTGTCATTTTGTACAGAGATGGTCCAGGCCCTGCCATAGGAGCCGAGCGATACCGCTTTCCTGCAGAAGCATGCACCCAACAGGCGCTAACCATAAGGACACCCCAACTCCGATCACCCACGCCCCAGCATGTATGAGCCACGAGGGAGAAAAGAGAGGGAGGTATGGTGGTGCAGGAGAGGTAACGAAGCCTGTTCTTTTAGAGCTTCTTGAGGTGTGATCTCAGGGGCCTCCTCTACAACACGGAGGAGTGAGAGGTGCAGAGAGGAAGGCTGACTTGCCTGGGAACACACAGCCAGCCAGTGGCCAAAGCAGCACCAGACTCAGTTGTCCTAATGCCCAGTTTGGGAGGCTTTGCCCTTTTGTATACCAAGATTTGTTTTAATCTATAAATTTATGGGTGTATACAGAGCAAAATTAAAGGATGGTTTGCTGTAGTGATGTGATTCATATTTGTAAGCACTGTTCTTTGATGTATCTACAAGGGTGGGGTTATTTAGATGTCTCTTTTGGAGGCCTTACACGACAAAGTCAGATCTGAAGATAATTTAAGATTATCCAATGTATCTGCCTCGCCCAGGAGGCTGAGATGGTCACTCCCCAGTCTTTGAGGACTTTGGAAACAACAGATATTTTGGAATTGTCTGAGACAACATGCTAGGCAGAAGCATGCCACGGCTCTTGCTCTCTGTGACAGCTAAAGGATGGATGGAAAACGGACTGATGTCTGATTGGTGACAACCAGTCCTCTCAGCATCAAAGCCTCAAAGCGGTAATAAGCTCCTGGCTGTAACAAAAGTCTCTGGAAAATCTGCTAGATGGTGGTGCTAGAGCTGTGATAATGGGGGGCGGGAATGTACTGGAGGCTGACTTGGTGGCAGGAATCGGGGGGGATTAAGCTTGGCGCTGCAAGGAAATTAAGCAGAATTCATTAAGGCTGTGACAACTGAGGCAACAGGGGAGACATTAATGCCAGATGATGAAAAGTCAGAAAGAAACTTGACTAGCAGTTACAAGCAATAGCACCAACAAAATACCTCACATCAGTTACTTGGGAAAGACGATGAGGGAATGAATGATGTGATGAAAATATCTGAATTTCCCACCAAGTTACTTTATTAACTCAGAGTTTAATGAGGCCGTTGCAGGGAGGCGGAATGGACTGGCAGCTGTAATGATGGCCGTGTGGGTCCAACTCTTGCTAAGAGGACATTCTGATAACTAAACAGGGATAAATCAGCAAGTGTGGGTTATATGCCTTCAGTTATTAAGGAATCAGCTAATGACTTTATCAAACCTCCGGCAGTTATTTTAAAGGTAAGGGGAATTTAGGGTAGTGATGCGTAGATGAGGTTACTGATCTTTAAAGCAAAAGTTAAAGGAATTCAGGGAACCGTGAGCTATTATTGTTAAACATCCCAGGCAATGTGAGGAGTTTTGCACATGGTAACTGCCAGGTTGGAACCTAGCTTTAAATGATGCAAAATGTTGGAATATGTTTTAATGATCAGCTGTAGGCCAGAATATGGCCATCGTTAGGCATCCGGACGGGGCCAAAAAGCTGACAGTGTCACTCAAGGCAAGTGTCAATTTTCGGCGTTTTTGGGAGTCTATGTGGGTCTGTAGGAAAGTTCCACAGAGCAAAAGCACTTCAGTACTCAGGAAAGACAAGGAAGTTAAAAAAACAATCCCAAAGTCAGGTTCGCAACCCCCAAACTGCGTTTCTCATTTAGTCCTACAGTCCTGTCAGTGGGCAACATAGTCCCAGTGTACAGATGGGAAAACTGAGGCTCCGAGAGGTTAAGTGCCTTCCAAAAGGAACAAAACTAATAAGTGGCAAATGAAGGACTGGAAAACCGAAGACGGGGAAAGTCTTTCTGGCTTTCAATCTGGCACTCCTGGTATAGCGTGGTGTACCATGCTGGAAAGCTCATACTGGATAGAGAAGGATAGATTCTACGGCTTCAATAAAACTCCAAGTGTTCTCAAATTTGCAAATTCAGATGAAAATAATTACAGTCTGAAAGATGGAAGGCACAAAAAACTGAAGACAGATTTAAATATGGTTATCCCATTTTACAAAAGAAAATAAGGTCCATTTCGTACAAGTCCATTGGAATAGCTTGTCATTTCCTGTCTTTGAGGGCTTACTGTGTGTAGGGTTCTGAGATGGGTGGTCACAGGGGGAGCAGAAAGACAGAGAGGGACTAACGACATATAAAGACATATAAGGCCAATAGGCATATGAAAGGAAATGAGCACAGGTAGTACCTAGGACAGAACAAAGTCCACAAAAGAATAAGACAAAATGTTAGGTACTATCTCTATGTGGTAAGACTCAGAGTAATTTAATTTTCTTCTTTTTGCTTCTGGGCATTTTAGAAATCACCTACAATTAACAAGTATTCTTTTTTTAATTTAGAAAAGTTATTAAATAAAAACATAAAGCAAGACATGAGCTTGTGGATAAGGTGTGCTGTGGATGGCACGGGATGGCGAGTTAGGAGGGCCGTGCTGGAACGGGGCCTAGAAAGAGCGCTGGGGAGAGGACAGCAAAGTGACCTTGAGGAGAGGGAAGTGCGGGCAGCATCAAAATGTGCAGGACTGGACGATGGATGTCAGATTTTGGAGGACTTGATGGGACCGTGTGAGCCTTTATTTGGTCTTGTTCAGGAACCTACGGCCTGGGGAGCCCGGGCAGGGGGCTCGTGGGGATCCTGGTTCCTGGGGAGAGGCCCCAAGCACCTGGTGGTGGGACGAGGGCTGGGGTGGGGAGTGGAAGTGGGAATGTGCAGGGGGGAGGGGGTTGCTCTGGCTGAGTGCGTGGGGAGCGGAGGGGATGGTGTCTTCTGCACCCTGACCTGCCCTGGTTGCAGGTGGGGGAAGAGAGGGGCAGAGAGGGCAGAGTAACGTGGGGAGCAGGTGCATGTCCATGCTTGGTGGTGATGATGGGGGGTGGGAGGCAAACCACGGGCCAGGCAGGGACTGGCTGCACAGATAGCTAACGGCGTAGGACATCTTGCAGCTGCCTGCGAACACTGACACATCACAACTGCTCGCCTGTAGACTCAGTGTTTGTCGCTGTACTTGGTTTGATGACTAGCTACCTGCAGGCTGGTTGACTGGCATCTGGGTGCCTGAGAAGACCCCCTCTCAGCAGCCTGCAGAGACAGTGGGCAGAAGTCCATTCACCCCTCTCTGAAGGGGGCTATTCAGTGGCCCCTAGGGCTGGCTCCTTGTTTCATGGGGAACCCAGCAGACTTCAAAGAGTGGGCAGAGGAAGCTGCAGGGGTCGGCAGGGCTCCCCCAGTCTTGACTCTGTCTCGAGAGCACCCAGAAGCAGCAATGATGACCCCAAATACAAATGGTTTCCTTACTGGCCACTCACATGCTGTCACCCACCCCAGGCAACCTGACCAGGTGCTCACTCCCAGAGCAATGAAAATGGAGCCCACATGCTCCAAGAGAGACACTGCTTCCTAGATGTTCAGCTTTTCCAGTTGACAGATCTTTTCAGGTAGGAGACCTTTTGTTTCCCCTGAGACAGGGCTCCTGTGCCAGCCCCGAGGACAAGCCTTTCACAGTCCCCTTGGCGTCAGCAGCCACTGTCCTCCCGTTCCCAGATCTGCCATTCTTCTAACCTTCAGCTGCACAGAGATGGGAGACGGTGGAAAAAAGGGCCTTTTATAACCAAATTATCTCTGTGCATTCATCTGCCATTATGTTAATGCATCATGAAGCCCGGCAGATGGTACAAAGTCAATTATGCTGGTGTTAAAATGGGAGAAATTGACCTTTTCAGGACTCACTTGGATTCCAGAGCAGAGTTTGCAAACTCAGGTTTCGGGACTGGCATGTGGGCAAAGACACACAGCACTTTGGAAGGGGAAAGGGATGGGTAAGTGTGGTCGCCAGACGCCTCTTGTACCTGCACATTTTCTCAAAGAGCCCGGCATAGCCATCACAGTTTGTCTTCTGGGTCCTCAGGATGTCGGTGAGTTTGAAGGCCTGGCGGTCCTTCTCCTGGGCAGCCTTGATGTCGTACTCTGGAGGGCAGAGGAGGAGGCCGTGAGGAATGAGGTCCTAAGAGGCCACTGAGGCTGGAACAGGGAGAGAAGGGGTCCACTGCCCGAGGCACCACCCCTTCACTTGACTGTGCTTTTAGCAGCATTTGGGCTGGCTTCCCTCAGGCCTGGGAGCAACCACTGTGGGCTGAATGGAAGCAGGGCCCCAGCCCAGGTGTGCTCTGGGAACTGTCTCCGCTTAGTGTAGGTGGTGAGCGGAAAAGCAAGTCACTGGCAGAAAGAGCTGCCTGGCTCTTTAGGTCTCTGAGGAAGCGCTGGGAGGGGAAGGGACCAAGACAGCACCCAGGGTGGCGGGCTCTACCCCCTTATCCCACCACCACTCAGCCCTGCAGGATGTTACAGTGAAGATGCTCGCTGTCCCTGCTGCAGATCCCCGAGGCCAGGGCCGCACACTGACGCACAGGCGCACACTGAGCTACCATTACAGCTGCCCCACATAGAGAAGAATGCTTTCCCACAGCCTGTCACTTCACTAACAAGAGAGCCTGAGGCCTGCGGTGAGGCCCTGCGGCAGGAATCACTGTGGCCACTGAGGGCACAAAGGGAGTGTGTGTGTGTGTGTGTGTGTGTGAGAGAGAGAGAGAGAGAGAGAGAGAGAGAGAGAGAGAGAGAGAGAGAGAGCAGTAAACAAAGTCTTACCAAATATTTTATTTCTTATCCTGCCCCCTTAAGGCTGAGGCTGAGCTGCTGGGGTTGGGGTGGGTGCAGGTGGCCCCTCCGCCCTGTGGTCAGACCCCCTACCTGTGTCAGGTGAGTTCATCCTTTAAGCTGCTTTGGGAAGACAAAGGAAAAGCCCAGTGGTAGCAGGTCAGGACAGCCCTCCTGGTCGTTATGTCATAGGGCAAACACTGGAACCACCACCTGGTTCCTCCATCAACTGCAAAGGGCAGCATCCAGGAAACCCTTAGCAACCACCTGTGGGGCTTCGCTTGACCTGCTCAGACTCCCAAGGCTGTCCTGTGAAGAGCTGTGGGCAGCTGCACCGGCCCAGGCCCTCTGAAGTGGCTCTGAGACTTAGGGACTGGGCTGAGACTGGTGCCTGGGTTTGCCAGTGTGGAATCGAGGAGCTGGGAGAGGACAGCCCACCCTTCTCAGCACTGATACTTTAAGCAACCTCTAGTGTTGCAATAACTTTTCAAATAGCTATGACTCCTTCCCAACTGATGGTCATCCTTTTTGAAGATGACCTTCTGTCCTGGGTTCTCATCTCTCTGGAGCAGGTTTACAAAAAAACCAGGACTGAGGGAAGGTGGCCACTGGGTGAAGGGCCTCAGCTCTGGCCACTGGCTGTGGGCAGAGTGGCATGTGGGACCCCCCACTCAATGACCCTTCATGGAGACTGTCAGCACACAGTGAGTTTTACTCTCCTTGGTTAGTCTTAGGTTATTCAATTCAGCCATCTAGGAACCCTCTCCTTCACCTTCCATCTCATTCCACACACACTGGTGAGTGAGTTGCAGAGATGCTTCCCTGGGATCAGAGGTCTGCAGGGAGTGGCATCACAGGTGGTCCTACCTATGTGGTGGCATATCCAGATCCAGATTGCGCGGACCCTCTCCAGGTCACTGTGGGCCTCCTGGAGCAAGTCGTTCACCAGCTCGTCCAGGCCACTCTTGACCGTCACCTGGGGAGTGGGAGAGGTGTACTGCGTCAGGGCCTGAGCAAGGGCTGTGGGGAGCCCAGCACCCTGCCAACTGCAGCCAGTGCTGCCTTTCCTCTGGGCAGAGAAGGAGGAGGACAGGTCCAGAGAGACAGAGCCTGAGCTGAGGGCAACCCTTGGTGTGGGGGCTGGACATGGTGGGTAGTGCTGACCAGCTGAATTGCTGGCCCTGGAGCCACCACATATTTTCTTTATAGATCCTGGGCCCAGCCCGGTGGGTATCTGAGTGGCTGTAGGAGTCCCTAGTCATGGTCAATACTACCCAAAGGAACCTACAGATTTAACACACTCCCTATAAAATTCCAACAGCCTTTTTTTTGCAGAAATGGAGAAGTCAATCCTCAAATTCATATAGAATTGCAAGGGGCCCAAAATAGCCAAAACGATTTTGAGAAAAGAATAAAGTTGGAGGACTCACATTTCTGGATTTCTACAAATTACTACAAAGCTACAATAATCAAAATAGTGTGGTACCAAAATAAGGATCATATCAACCAACGGATAGAATGGAGAGTCCAGAAATAAACTCATAATACGTCTATGGCTAACTGACTTTTGACAAGGGTACCAAGTCCATTCAATAGGGGGAAGAATAGTCTCTTTAACAAATGGTGCTGATTAGCTAGATAGCCACATGCAAAAGAATGAAGTTGGATCCCTACCTCACAACACACACAAAATTAACTCAAAAAGGATCAATGACCTAAACAAACGAACTTAAACTATAAATCTCTTAGAAGGAAACACAGGGATAAAGCATCATGACCTTGGATTTGGCAATGGATTCTTAGATATGATATCAAAAGCATGAGGTGCAAGAGAAAAAAATAGATTAATTGGGCTTCATAATAATAAAAAACTTCTGTGCATCAAAGGACATTATTAAGAAAGTGAAAAGATAGCTTATAGAATGGGAGAAAATATTTTCAGATCATACATCTGATAAGAGTTTAATATCCAGAATATATAAAGAACTCCTACAACTCAACAAGCAAAAGACAACCCAATTTAAAAATGGGCAGTAGACTGGAATATACATTTCTCCAAAGATATATAAATGGCCAATAAAGACATGAAAAGATACTCAACAACATTAGTTACTAGAGAAACGCAAATCAAAACCACAATGAGATACCACTTCACACCCACTAGGATGGCAATAATAAAAAAGATAGATAGGAATATGTGTTGACAAGAATATGGAGAAATTAGAACCCTTCTGCATCGCTGGTGGGAATATAAAATGGTGCAGCCACTGTGGAAAACATTTGGTGGTTCCTCAAAAAGTTAAACATAGAATTAACATATGATCCAGTAACTCCACTCCTAGCTATATGCACAAAAGAACTGAAGACAGGTACTCAACTAGATACTGTTCACAAATGTTCATTGTGGCATTATTCACAATAGCCAAAAGGTAGGAATAACCCAGGAGCCTATCACAGATGAATGGGTATACAAAATGTGATATATTCATACAGTGAAATATTATTCACCCACTAAAAGGAATGAAGTTCTGACGAACCTTGAAGACATGATGCTAAGTGAAATAATCTAGACCAAAAAAGGACACGTATTGCATGATTCCACTTATATGGAATATCGAGAATAGGTAAATGCATAGAGACAGGAAGCAAATTAGAGGTTATCGGGGGCTGAAAGGAAGGAGGATGAGGAGTTATTGCTCAATGGGTACAGAGTTTCTGATTTTGGAAGTAGAGAGTGGTGATTGCTGTATAACATTGGTAATGTAATTAATGCCACCGAGCTGTAATTACAAATGATTGAAATGGCAAATTTTACGTTATATATATTTTACCATACTTAAAAGAAAAGAAAGGAACAAATTCGGTTTTCTTGCAGGAGCCCTCAGGAGGAAACAGGGTTGGGGTTGCTAGAAAGGGGGCCCTGCTCGTATTCAATCTTTCTAGAGAAGCTGGGGCAACTGGGTGCTCAATTTTGCAATAGTCGCTCGTGCTGACCGTCCTCAGCCCCCTCTCTAGGGTACGCCCAGCCCTCTTCTCTCCTAGAACCATCCACTGCTCCCCTTGGAGCTCCAGGACCTATTCTGACCACAAGACTTGGGCCCCTTGTCTGTCGCCCCCTTACCCTGCTGTTCTCTGCCTCCCTTTCTTCCATGTCCAGCTCCAAAGCCACAGTCCTTGCCTTTGCCCATCTTCTGGGGTCTAGAGCAGTGCCCACCACATTGCAGGCCCACACTATGGCCTGGCTGGTTCCTGACTTAACCCCAGACTTCAGTTCTGTGGCTTCCGGTCCTTTGGACCCCCCACCCCGAACCCTACCTGGGCCTGGCTGGCTGCAGCTGAACACTGCTCTGTGGCTGCGTCCCTGGCCTCAGCTGGGCTTCTGGCACTGCTCTCTGAGACTGGCCAGCAACCTGTTCCTTCCCCTCTGGTTGTCATCACCACGTACTCCACCCTCCTCAGACTGTGGACACCCGCCTTCCCTTCGCTCATCTGGCCTCAGACTCAATGAGGCCCAGGAAGGACTCCTTACTGATGAGCCCTCCTTCCTGCTTCCACCCTTCCTCTCTCCCTCCTGCTCAGCCAGCTTCTCTGCCAGCCTTGGGTGCAGGCCTCCTGCCATTGCGGGGCCTGCTATTTCTCAGGCACTGCCCTCACTCACCTGTGTCATCACCTCCTTCCTTCCTGTCCTGGCTGTTCTATGCCCTCCTGTTTGTCGTGTCTCTTCAAAATGCCCCCAAATCTCCTTCTCAGGACTGCCCACATCTAGCCTCCCCTTCATTGCCAGGCGTCTGTGGGGCCTTCTCTCCACTCTCTCCTCCAGACTGAGGTGGCGCCAGGCTCTTTGGACCTCTCCCTCGCCCTCCCCAAGACCACACCCACACTATGGCTTCAGCTCTTAGCTTAATCTGATGGCTCCCGAGTCAGTGTTTCTGCCCAAACCTCTCCAGGCTGGATACGGCTCCAGGCTCGGCCATCCAGCTGCCAAGTGGTCATTTCCACTGGATGTGCCACAGGTACTAGAGGCAATCACCCCCAAACAAACTCATCATCCCCCAAGACTTGCTCCTTCTCCCTTGCTCCTTGAGGTGAGGAACTGCCCTGCCCTCCCTCTGTTACGCAGTCCGGCACCTGAGCGCTCCTCTCCCCGCCTTCGACTTCACACACACTGGGGATCCGGTCCTTCTCCCCTGCCTTCAGCTCGGTGCTGGCCTTCTGCTCCTCTCTGTGCTCAGTGTCCCCTGCTTAATCCAAGTCAGGCCTCCTCCTGCCAGGACAGCTGGCTGTGTCCCCACTGACGTCGTGGCCTCGGACCTGACTGTCTTGGTCCATTCTCCTCTCCATCCATTCACCAGCTCAACAAGCAAGTTTCCCACGTGCCCATCATGTGCTAACCACAGGGTGGTCTTTCTGACACTGTAGGCGATTGCCCTGCTCACTGGTCCAGCATGGCTCACTCTGATGTCAGCAGCAGGTCCAGCTCCTTGGTCCCTCTAATTAGACGCTCTGTGGTGAGGGTCCTGCTTGGCTCCCATGACCCAAGTGTGCCCCTAGTGCCTCAGCTCTTGTAGTTGCCCCTCTGTCCCCCCACCCCAGATGTGCCCGGCCCAGAGGTGTGAGCTCAGCAGCCCACATGCTCCAGGAGTGAGCATGGCGGCAGCCACAGTGGGTGCTGGCCATTTGTCCCCATCATCTTGCTCCCATCTTTCCTGGGCTGGGGCTGTTATGGATCAGCAGTGGCAATGCCACATGGGCGGGGGAAGGCAGGATAGGGCTGGCTGAAAGGGTGTGCAGCCTGGGGTGGAGGAGTTAGGACTGTGCATTGGGTGGGGGATGGAATGGCCTGTGGTCCTGGGCAGGGGCCTGCTGCCTTGGGCCTGCCGTCCCTCATCCACATGCTGTGAAAGGCACTCTGGGCCACCCATGCAAGGGACTCAGGATGCATTCAGGCGGGGCCTGGGGAGACGCTGTACTACCCTGGCTCAGGGAACTCTGAGCTACCTGGTGGGGCCTAGAGGCAGAGGGGCCGGCTCTCCTACCTGCGAGGCATAGGTGTCCAGTTTCTCAAACTGCCGCAGGTCCAGGGGCATGGATTTCAGGCTGGACCGATCCCATGGGTATGCTGGAAACACAGGGAGGCTAGGTCAGCTGCTGCAACCTGCTGCCAAGGGCTGCCAGGCTCAGGCCTCCCTGTCTTTTTGAGGAGCTATGACCGCGCAACCTTCAACATGATTCCCAGAGCCTCAAACTCTGCTCCTAAGAACTGTCTCTCCTAGCAGGATTCCTTGGTCAAATTCGTTTGGGGACTATGGCAATTCCTCTAGTCCCCTTGGAGACTCACAGGGAACATAAACTTATTTGTAGACCCTGTGAAACCAGTACTAAAGAAAGAATTTCACCCCAGTTAACTCAGCAGTGCCCATATAGATTGATGACGAAATCCCTTTCCCCCCACCATTTAGTTTTCTGTAGATTCCCTGCTAACTTTTCCAGGAATGAGTGCTCTTTGGGAAGTGTCCAGGCAATGCTGCTAGCTCCTGATAGGCTCGAGGAGGGAGGGTTTGTGCCATGGCCATGATCCTGGGGTGGAGGTGCTGCAGAGCATTCTGGGTGTGGGAAGAGGGCATGGTGGACGGAGCCAGGCCATCTGGGTCTCAGTAGGGTAAGGTGGGTTCGGCACCCAGACAGGCTTTCTCCCTTGTCCCTGATCAGCGAGAGAGTGGAGCATCCCAAGAAAGCCAAGTGTTCTGACAACAGGCACCCAAAGTACTGTGGGGAGGCTGCTGAGGGAGACTGCACCCCAGAATCACTCATCTTTGTCCAGCTTTTTTCATAGAAAGCCTGGACACAGGACAGGCCCAGTCTGCTGCTGCAGGGCTAATGGACCAGTGGTCAGACCTACTGACGGATGGGCAGCAAACCCCTATCTCAGCCCAGAAGAGATTCTGGGCTCTGGCAGGGCCCTTGATATTCAAGCCCCCCTGAGCCAAGCTGACCCAAATTAGGCAAGCTGGATGGGAGGACAGGGAGTGGGTGAGAGGAGGATGGGGCCACAGGGGCATTGATCCCTGACTCACATGGACCCACCCAACACTCAGCCTGCCATCTCAGGAGCCTTTTGGGGGAGTGAGGGGTGCTGGTGGGGCCCCAGGGTGCAGCAGCAAGCCTGGGGAGAGTAAAGTGATGCGGGAAAGTGCCTAGTGGTGCCACAGAAGGCCTGGTTCTAGTTGGGACCCGACCTCCACCTCCCTGGGGGTGCTGGACTCAGCCACTCGGCCTCAGGCACATCTATACGGGGCACCTGGGAGAATGAATGAGATGACGGTTCATGTGGTAAGGTCAGCGTTCCTCTGTTCCCTGTAGTGTGCAGAATGGAGGTTTTCAGCCAATAAGTGCAGGAGCAGGGCTCTGAAGCCTCTGTGCCAGTGCATTTGCCCACATCCCGCGAGGGTTGTGAGAGTTCCCTACCTTGGTGCTACAGACCCAAGAGATGTGGTGAAAAGGTGGGGAGGGTGTGTCACCACCAGCTCTGGGCTGAGCTGCTCCATGACCCACACTGCGCCAGGAATGGATGAGGGCTAATGCCAGTTGGTTAGGGAGATAGTCAAGTTTAGCCATCAGGAGCTGGTCACATGGCTCCTTCTGCATTTCCCTACTGCTCTAAGGTCCCTTCCTTTTAGGATCCAGGCCTTCTTCCTTCTCAGCCCCAGGCTGGATTTGGCACCTTCCCCAAGGCCACCTCACACTGCTCCCTTGCTCCCTGCTGCCACATGGCAGCAGCCCCTGGGGGGTTTGGTCCTTTTGGCCTGAAGCCTCTGACTGGGTTCTCACCATGTCATATGTTCTGACATATCCAGGATCTGAAGGCTGTTCTTCTCCTAAGAGGGGACAGGGTGTGTGGTGGGCAGGGAGCTGTGCAAACCCTACCTGGGGTCTCACCAGCAATGTAGCATTTTCTTTCTTCATTTTCTTCTCCTTCTGCAATGACTAAGACATTTCCTGGACCCCCCGCCGCCTGCAGCCCTACATTAGAGCTCCCTTGAAACCCAGCACCATCGTGGCCTCCCCTCTGCTGCCGAAGCCGGGACTGATTGTCTTCCATTGCTTAGGTCACCATCAGTCCCTATCTTGCGTGGTCTGAGGGCAGCCCTGGCCCAGGAGGGCACAGAGACAGGGTGGCAGGCCCTCCTGAGCATCCCCACTTCTCAGTGCCCTCTCCCTTCACAGATCTGGCTCCTGCCACTCTTTGACAAGGGCCATCAGGGTGACCTAAGTGGATATGAAGGGGACTTACATATTGAACAATTTCCACTCAGTACAGATCTGCAAATGAGGTCACCCTACTCCCATTTAGAAGAAAGATGGCATTTCTAAAATGGGTCTGAAAACCCTATTACTAGTTCTACCTTTTCTTGGTTCCACTTTACAATATCTAAACATTAAAAATACCCAGAATGATTTATGCCTCATTAAATTTACCTTCTGAGCAGATTATGTAAGATCCAAATACGGTTTTCCACAAATACATTTAAAATGCCAGTGACATTAACTAAATTATTCTAAATTTAAAGTAAAACAATGGGAAGAAATGCCAAGCTGTACCAAACCTTAGATGCCATGTCATCTACCAAGGGAGAAACTGAGGCCCAGGGAAGGTGAGTGAAGAACAAAAGCAGGGTTCAAACCCAGGCCATCTATCAGCCCTTTCAGGGTTTCTTCCTCTGCCCCACTCTGCTTATTCACACGCCACCTACTTTATGGACGCTTAGACTTCATTTAATGTTAACATAATGCTGGATTCTGCTTTTAATATGTTTCCCGTAATGGACTGCCTTGTTATTGGTGGGGTTTCTGCTTGAACTTCAGGTTCATAGCTGGTGAAGGAGCTGCCCCTCGCGTCCATGGCAGACACTGCTAGTCAGTCACGATACTCCTCTCCCCTGAGCCCAGAGGTGGTCCCAGACTCTCAGCACAGTGCCCTAGGGAGCCATTTTCAATTGACTGGCATTTCCCCGTGAGGCTAAACCAATTCCCCGTTTCACAGAATGGCCCCTGAGAAGGCCCTGCAACTTACCGTGGGCATCTTTCCCTCCAGGCTGCCGGGGTCTTGTGTTTCCATTTTTATCACCTTGTAAACCTACAATATCCCAAAGGTCAGAAGTAGAGACACTTCAGAAGAAATAGAAATGCAAGCACAGATGATTCTCTGGGTGGGGGTCCTTGCTGCTAACCCACTCTCCTTCTCACAGCCTTCTTATTTCTATCCCCTGGACTCTGGAATTGCTCTGGCTGCTGGAATTGCACTGAACTTCCTGGTGGGGCAAAGGGAACCAGGGATGCATGACAAGAAAGATACCTACAGTCTGTGAGCCGAGGTAGCATTTCCTCCGACAGCAACACTTTAGATTATTCAGTGGGTCTGCCTGGAGCCGGCTGCTCCTGCCCTTCCCTACATTCTCCTGCCATCTTGGAACACAGCTGGGGATGCTAAGAGCACCAGTGAATTCGTACCAGAGAATTCACTGGACAAGAGAATCCCAGAACAAGAACTGACCATGGACAGATATGGAAGGGGGGCGAGGGGAAGGTGGTTTGTATGGAGCTGAAACCCAGGTCAAGTAATTATTAAACTATTCCTTGGGAATGTTCAAGGGCAATCAAATCCTATAAATCCAGGACTGTTCAGGCAGAATGGTCGCCAATAGCTATTTGACTCCATGGGCAGCAGGAGAGGAACTCTTCCTGCTGATTTGAAACCAGGTCAGGAAGATGTGGGTCCCTGATGAAACCAGGAGAGCTGGGGTTGGGGTGCCAAAGCAGGTTGTTTTATGCACTTGAAGCCCACTGTAGGTTGTAAATATAACAATGAAAGGTTGCAATGCATGTAGGCCATTCTGAGACACAACGGACCTTTTCTTTCTTGCACCTATATTTTGTTTTCATCTACATTCTTTGGTAGAGTAATGGGGGTTTAGAATAGTAGCTAGTATTTATTGTGTACTCACTACACCTGGCTTATGCTTTATACTGACTATCTCATTTAACTTCATAAAAATCCTATGAGGGACACTGAATTATTTCCCTCCTTTTATAGATGACAGAACTGAGTTTAAAAAAAGGATTAAGACCCTTGCCCAAGACACTCACAGAACTGAGATCTGAATCTAGGCAGTTGACTCCTAGGGCCTGTCTCCTCTACACCTGATTGCCCTCCTGAGAGCCTGACTGCTGAGGGCTGCAGGACCAGGCGGCCATGGAGGGCCTGCCTTGGCTTACTGAGTGTACACTGCCCACTCAGTCTTGGCTGTTCTGCAGCCTCCGTTCCCTGACTGGCACTTGCCCAGGCCCCTATTTAGCCACAAGATGGAGAGATGCAGGGAAAGGACCCAGAAGGGAATGGAGGAGACAGCAGGGCCCTGGGTCGGGGCTTGTGCCCTGCACTGAAGGCAGCCAACTCTGGTGGGTAAGAGCACAGGCCTCAGTCAGACCTGGGGTCTGACCCTCTTCCTAGTTGGTCACTTAGGCAGTTACTTCACCTTTGTGAGCCTCACTTTGCTGATCTAAAAAGTGGGGGTAATAACGGTATGTGTCAAAAGGTTAAAAAGTTAATAAATGTAAAGAACTTAGCATTGTGCATACTACTTTTTAGGCAGTCAATAAATAGTATCTAAAAACAACAACAATACTCTTATGATGAAATTCATCTTTAGCTAAATGCTTTGTGTTACCCACGCCTAATTGCAGACACTCAAGAATAGTGGTTATTGGGTATGGATAAGAAAGAGAACCCCCAGCATGAGCTGTCATGCCTTTGCTTCTTACCAGTGTGGAGGTCCAGGTCACTCCTCTCCTCATCCCAGAAGACGCCCTGGCTGGGCTCTGGCCCATTGAGTTGCCCTCAATCCTCCCTGCCAGCCCTCCACACATGAGCAGCCCTGTACGTACGTTTAGCCAAGGAGAACTTCTTGAGTAGCTGGGGCATGGTGTCTTGAGGGTGGACCTCCACAGTTAGCTGTGTCCCTGCAAAGGAATAGGAGGCGACATCCTCAGCCTGATTCTGCTAGGAAAGGATACAATGTCTCACGACAGATGTTTGAACAACAAAACACAATTGGTTTTATAGCTTTCTTTTGAATACACAAGTAATTCTTTTTTGAAAAAGCAAAGAGAAAAAAGCAAGCAGACAGTGAGTTCCCAGATCCGGCCAGACTGAGTAAGCATATTCTATCTTGTCTTGCTCACTGAATGCAACTATAAATATTGGAAAGAATGCATGGGGCAATTATTTGAGGACTATGGAAGTGATAGAAGGCAAATTGGGGAAGAAGATTAGAATATAAAGCGTCTCCAAATTGGCAATGAGTTTACTATTCCCCTCCCTCTATGGTATTACCTAGATTGAACTCAAAGGCAGCCCCAAACCCAGAAGTGCACAATGGATGCAGAGAAAAAGTGCTCCCAGAGAATTCAGTGAACTTGAAGATTGATCACTAGAAAGCAACCAATATGAAGAACAGGAAGAAAGAGTGAACAGA
The DNA here is from genome assembly GCF_036562045.2 of Rhinolophus sinicus. Taxonomy (NCBI): domain Eukaryota; kingdom Metazoa; phylum Chordata; class Mammalia; order Chiroptera; family Rhinolophidae; genus Rhinolophus; species Rhinolophus sinicus. The sequence continues at coordinate 33,943,714 of NC_133759.1, forward strand.
GCCTCAGAGACCTGTGGGACAATATCTAAAGGTCTAACATTCATGTCATTGAGATCCTAGAAGGAGAGGAAAAATAGTATGGTGCAGAAAAAATATTTGAAGAAATAATGGAAGAGTAATCAATGAAATCGAAAGCTGGTTCTTTGAAAAGATCAGTAAAATTAATAAATCTTTAACCAGATTGACAAAAAAAAAAAAAAAAAGAAAGAGAAAAGAAGACACAAGACATAAATCAGAAATCAAGATACCAATATCAGGAATGACATGGGTGATATCACTACAGACCCCATATGTATTAAAACAACAATAAGGAACAACAATGATGAAATTCATCTTTAGCTAAATGCTAAACAATAAGGAAATACAAACAAATCTACGTACATAAATTCTACAACTTACATGAAATAGACCAATTCCTTGAGAGCTACAAACTACTAAAACTCACCAAAGAAAATCTGAATGTTCCTATATCTATTTTTAAAATTAAATTTTTAGTTCAAAATCATTCAAAAACATACAAATGCCAGGAAAATTATAACAAACATTTAAAAAGAAATAACACCATTTTCTTCACAAGATACTTTAGAAAACAGAAGAGTAGTGAATAATTCATACCCGTTTTATGAGGCCAGCATTAATCTGATACTAAAACCAGACAAAGATAGTATAAGAAAAGAACACTATAGATTACAATTTCTTATGAACACAAAAATCCTCAACAAAATATTAGAAATTTAGTAAAAGAAAATTTAGTAAAATAAATATAGTAAAAAAAAAATACACCACAACTGAGTGTGGTTTATCTTGGGAATGCAAAGCTGGTTCAATATTTGACAACCAGTGAATGTAATTTACCATATTAGCAGGCCAAAGAAGAAAATCCCATGATAATATCAACTGAAGCAGGAAAAGGCATTTGACAAAATTTAGTATGATAAAACCTCTCAACAAACTAGGAATAGAAGGAAAACTCCTTAATCTGAAGTAAGGCATCTACCAAAATTCTACAGCTAACAGCATGCTAGCATGGTGAAAACGAAATTCTTCCCCTCTGAGATTGGTAACAAGGCATGGACGTCTACTCTTACTGCTCCTAATAAACACAGTACTGTACTGGAAGTCCTACCCAGTGCAATAAAAGAAATAAAAGTCACATAGATTGGAAAGGAAGAAATAAAATTTTCCTTATTCACAGATGACATATCTACATGGAAAATCCCAAGTAATCTGCAAAAAAGACCCTAGAACTAATAAGTTTAGCATGGTCACAGGATACAAGATCAGCACTTCCCAAATTAATTATATACGTATTGGCAATTAGTAATCAGAAATCAAATTTTAAAATTAATATTTCCTGTAGCTCCAAAAATTGAAATACTTAAGTATAAATCTGAAACAAATGTGCAGAAACTATATGTTATAACCTACAAAAACAAAGGATCATCCAAGAATACTATGAAGGACTATATGCCACCAAATTCAATAACCTAGAAGAAATGGACAAGTTCTTAGAAACATATAGCCTTCTTAGGCTGAACCATGAAGAACTGGAAAATCTAAACAGACCGATCACCAGTAAGGAAATTGAATCAGTCATCCAATACCTTCCCAAAAGCAAAAGTCCGGGACCAGATGGCTTCACTAGTGAATTCTACCAAACTTTCAAAGAAGATATAATACCTGTCCTAGTCAAACTCTTTCAAAAAATTGAAGAAGAGACAGTACTCCCTAACTCATTTTATGAGGCCAACATTACCCTGATACCAAAACCTCGTAAGGACAACACAAAAAAAGAAAACTACAGACCAATATCTCTGATGAATACAGATGCAAAAATCCTAAACAAAATTCTATCAAATCGAATGCAACAATGCATTAAAAAGATTATTCATCATGACAGAGTGGGGTTCATCCCAGGGGCACAAAGATGGTTCAACATATGCAAATCCATCAATGTGATACATCACATAAACAAAATAAAGGACAAAAACCATATGATTATATCAATTGATGCAGAAAACGCATTTGACAAGATACAACATCCATTTATGATTAAAACACTTAATAAAATAGGTATAGAAGGAAAATCCCTTAACATAATAAAGGCCATATATGACAAACCCTCAGCTAATCTCATAATTAATGGTGAAAAACTGAAGCCCTTTGCTCTACGTTCAGGAACATGACAGGGCTGTCCTCTATCACCTCTGCTTTTCAACGTAGTGTTGGAAGTCCTTGCCAGAGCAATCAGGCAAGAGAAAGAAATAAAAGGCATCCAAATTGGGAATGAAGAAGTTAAATTGTCACTCTTTGTAGATGACATGATGCTATATATAGAAAACCCTAAAGACTCCACCAAAAAGCTCTTAGAAACAATCAACGAATACAGTAAAGTTGCCGGCTACAAAATCAACGTACAAAAGTCCATTGCATTCCTAAATACTTACAATGAAATCTCAGAAAAAGAAATAAAAAAACACAATTCCTTTGGCAATTGCAGCAAAAAGAATAAAATACCTAGGAATAAACATAACCAAGGATGTGAAAGACCTATATGCTGAAAACTATAAGACATTTTAAAAAGAAATTGAAGAAGACACAAAGAAATGGAAAGACATTCCGTGTTCATGGACTGGAAGAATCAACATAGTTAAAATTGCCATATTACCCAAAGCGATATACAGATTTAATGCAATCCTCATCAAAATCCCAATGGCATTTTTTAAAAGAAATAGAACAAAAAATCATCAGATTTGTTTGGAACCACAAAAGACCCCGAATAGCCAAAGCAATATTAAGAAAAAAAACAATACTGGAGGTATCACACTCCCTGACTTTAGCTTGTACTACAGGGCTACAATAATCAAAACAGCATGGTATTGGCAGAAAAACAGACACGTAGACCAATGGAATAGAATTGAGAACCCAGAAATAAAACCACATAAATATGAACAGATAATTCTTGACAAAGAAGCCAAAAACATACAATGGAGAAAAGATAGCCTCCTCAATAAATGGTGCTGGCAGAATTGGAAAGCCACGTGCAAAAAAATGAAACTGGACTGCTATCTGTCACCATGTACCAAAATTAATTCAAAATGGATCAAAGACTTAAGCATAAGACCTGAAACAATAAACTGCATAAAAGAAAACATAGGTACTAAACTTATGGACCTTGGGTTCAAAGAGCATTTTATGAATTTGACTCCAAAGGCAAGGGAAGTAAAAGCTAAAATAAATGAATGGGACTATATCAAACTTAAAAACTTCTGCACAGCAAAAGAAACCATCGACAAAATAAAGAAGCAACCAACTGAATGGGAGAAGATTTTTGCAAACAGTGCCTCCGATAAGGGCCTAATATCCAAAATATACAAGGAACTCATGCAACTCAACAACAAAAAAACAAACAACTCAATTGAAAAATGGGCAGAGGACCTGAAGAGACATTTCTCCAAAGAGGACATACAAATGGCAAATAGACATGAAAAAATGCTCAACATCACTAATCATCAGTGAAATGCAAATAAAAACCACAATGAGAGATCACCTCACCCCAGTCAGAATGGCTATCATCAACAAGACAAATAGTAACAAGTGTTGGAGAAGCTGTGGAGAAAAAGGAACCCTCATACACTGTTGGTGGGAATGCAGATTGGTGCAGCCGCTATGGAAGGCAGTGTGGAGGTTCCTCAAAAAATTACAAATAGAATTACTCTATGACCCAGCAATCCCTCTCCTGGGTATCTACCCAAAAAATCTGAAAACATTTATACATAAAGACAGGTGTCCTCCAATATTCATTGCAGCTTTATTTACAGTGGCCAAGACATGGAAACAACCAAAATGTCCTTCGATAGATGAATGGATAAAGAAGTTGGACTATTTGTGAGAACATGGATGGATCTTGAGATTATAATACTAAGCGAAATAAGTCAGACAGAAAAAGCAGAGAACCATATTATTTCACTGATATTGGTATATAAACCAAAAACAACAAAAGAACAAGACAAACAAATGAGAAACAAAAACTCATAGACACAGACAATAGTTTAGTGGTTACCAGAGGGTAAAGGGGTAGGGGGGTGGTAGATGAGGGTAAGGGGATCAAATATATGGTGATGGAAGGAGAACTGACCCTGGGTGGTGAACACACAATGGAATTTATAGATGGTGTAATACAGAATTGTACACCTGAAATCTATGTAACTTTACTAACAATTGTCACCCCAATATACTTTAATTAAAAAATAAGAAAAACCTACAAAAAAACCCTACAAAATATGATCAAACAAATTAAAAAAGACAGATAAATCGGGAGAACATTGCCAAGTGGCCAGCTCCTTAAATTGAGCTATAGATTTAATGAAATTTTAATCAAACTCCTTGGAGATTGTAGATATAGGCAAGATGATTCTAAAGTTTAGATGGAAAGTTACAGCAACTAGAGTAGCCAAACCAATTTTGAAAAACAAAAAGTCGGAGGACTCCAACTATCTGGTTTTAAGATATACTAAAAGCTACAGTAATCACGACAGTGTGGTATTGGCAAAGGGATAGAGACATAGATCAACAGAGCATAATAAAGAGTTAAGAAATAGGCCCACGCAAATATGGCAATTTGATTTTTTTACAAAAGTGCAAAGACAATCCAACTAGAAAATGGGTAAAAGAACAGATATTTCACCAAAAAAAAAAAAAGGTGGAAAATAAGCACATGCAAAGACATTCAACATGATTAGCTACTAGAATGTGTAAAACCATAATGAGATATCGAACCTATTAGACGAGCAATAATAAAAAAATAGTGATAATACTATATGCTGATAATATTGTGGAGAAACTGGATCTCTTGTACATTGCTGGTGGTATTGTAAAATGGAACTGCCACTATGGAAAATAGTTTGGCAGTTTCTTATAAAACAAAACATAATAGATAACAAATGACCCAACGATTGCACTCTTGGAGAGAAATAGAACTGTATATGTTCACACAAAAACCTATACACAAATGTTTACAGAAGCTCTATTCATAATCACCTCAAACTGGAAACAACCTAAATGTCCTTCAATGGGTGAATGGATAAACGCCCTGTGGTACATCCATATCAAGAAATACTTCTCAACGATACAAAGAAACTCTTAGGAGGGATGGGAGGATGTGACTACAAAGAGTCGCACAAGAGATATTTTGGGGTGACAGAACTTCTCTGTACTCTGTAGTGGTGGTTACATAAATGTATGCATACTCGTAGATCGCCAATGCACTCCCTGACGTTTGATTTTTATCCATCCTTTAGCAGCAAAGACTTCCTGTGTGTCTTCCTGTGATGCCTGAGGCCTGGGCCTGTTCTCCTTTTTCTTTTCACTGTCCACCTGAAGCATTCTGAGGTGTTTTCCAAAGGGGATACCAAGCTGTACTTACCTGCAAAATGCCTTGTGAAAAAAATGAATTGAGAAACATGCCCACTCTCTCCCCTTTTGTAAGACGAAATGCACAATGCTCTGAGAAGTCCTGCAGCAAAGAAGCCTATCTGACCCAGTATTATTTCGTCAAACACAAGTTGGAAAATGCTAGACTGGAACAATCTCCAGTAGCTTAGAGAAGCTGCAAAACTGAACAACTTGTTGGTTTAGGGTTCAACAACCAACCTCTTCCCCAAACTTCTTTTAACATCCAGGAATTTCCAGCCACTCCTAATTCAGCCATATCTCTTTGTCAAAGAATTAGGGAGCTGACAAACAAACTATTGTTAAAGCCTTTCCAAGGGTGGGTGTTGAGGCAGTCTCACGTGCTGAAGGCAGCCCTGGACACGAAGCTCCACCCCTCACTATATCTAATCCCTTCTCTCCTTCCTCTTCTCTCTCCCCTGTTGGACAGGAACTGATGTCTAATATTCTCCTGAGCCCCACTTCCTGGCCTCCCTCAGTGGGGTGCTGCTGACCAGTACTCTCTTGAGGAAAACAGCATGGCTCCTGGCCTCGCTGATCTGTGTGAGAGTGTGATCCCACTCTCATTTCCGGGTGTGTAAGGGCACTTCTGGGCGGCTTCTGTACCCCAGGAACTGGGTCTGGGCCTGCTGTTCCCAGGTGAGCAGCTTTCACAGTGTCGTCCCATGCTTCTTAAAGGTGTGAGTGACGTGGTAAGTTGGCTGACCATAGCATGCCTGTATCAAATAACACTCTTAATTTAAGGGAAAAAATTAATTTGACCAATCTCCAATGACAGGGGAGGAACATCACTTGGAGAAAATTTAAAATAAGACCTAAACCCTAAGTACCGACACCATTATGTCAATCTTAACAGTCATGATCAAACCCAAGGGAGACGCTTCCTGGGACTTTAGGTCACCTGGCTGTCTCTCTCACCGGTACCCAGTTCTACCGCTTGTCACCTGCATTCAGCGTGTGAGACTACCTCAACACCCACCCTTGGAAAGGCTTTAACAGTCGTTTGTTTTTCAGCTCCCTAATTCTTTGACAAAGAGATACGGCTGTATTGGGAATGGTTGGAAGTTCCTGGATGTTTCTGAATAACATTTCCGAAGCTGCGGTTCTGTCTGTCTCAGTGAACGTGAATCACTGATTATTTTCTGCTAACCCTAAGAAGTGGCTCCTAGGCCTTTCCCCCAGATGCTATTGGCTCTGCTTCCTTTTTTCTACCCTCTCAGTAATGGAGATGTGGAAGGTGAGCCCAAGCATGTCCCTGGTGTACTGCCTTGGTTTGCCTCTTACCCAGTCAGGAGAGATTGCCCACCTGACAGCTTCTCTCTGCAGGTTTGACTCAGGATTTGTCTAAAGGTCTAATTTGCTCAGAATGCCTAGTGCAGGGATGGCAAACAGATTTTGTGGTGCTCATTAACTCTGACTGATTGGAAGTGGCTGCCTGGAGCATTAATCAATTAACAAAGACTGTCAGGCATGGGTGTGTACGAATGTGAGTGTACACACACAAGTGTGTGTAGGGAAGGAGGGATTCATATCAGGTATCTGCCATCACGACTTAAGATCTTCTTTAACTCTTTTCATAACTGGCTGTTACATTTACAACCTTGATTCTTGGCCTTGGACTATTTTCCTGTGGTAGCTGAGCACCAGGAAACCTCAGCTAAAGCATTTGTAATTTAAAAAACATCCTTAAACAGACTCTGGCTAGTTTTCTGCTCAGGGTGCAGTAGACATATTTAGTGCAGGACGTGGTGAGCTCTGACATCCTAGGAAGAGCATGTTGGATGATGATGGGACAGTCCAGCCCTGTAGATGGCTCACGGGGTTCTGCTGGACACAGTATGAAAGCCTCACTCAGCAGCTCTAGTTATGAGATGACAACTGAGTGTGCCAGAGCTCAGGGCTGAAACCCTTGGGGCACCAGCCAGGATGTGTGATGAAGGGTGTCTCTTGCAACCTTAACTGACCCGGCTTCCACTGAGCTCTTGAAAACACAGGGGCATTCACGATTCTTTCTGCAGAGTGGAGCTCCATGCGGTTGTCCCAGGTCTGGAAACGTGGCAGTTTGACCTATGCATGTGTGATCAAAGAAGGCATAAAGTGTCTGCGTGGGGATAAGTGTGGAGGACTTGGAAGGATGGAAGCCTCAACAGAAAACTGCTTAAGAATAACTTTCGAGGCCTGAAGTCTAGGGAGCATTTTCCTCTCGTTCAATCCACACACCCATTACAGATTCTTCTGAAGCCCCTTTCCACATGAAGATCCAAGATTCTAACAATCTTTTGTTGCCTATTGTATCAAGTCTACCACTGAATGACAAGGTGAGGAGGAGAGGAAAAAGCTCAACCATTCTGAACGACAAGTTCTGATTGAAATCTTGGAATTTTTGTCCAGTGGAGAGGTGTAGGGGGACCAGTACCCAAATCAATCCCCCACCCCAGAGTGGTCCCTGCTCTGTATAGAACAGGGCGGTATGGTGGAGTAGGTAAGCCCACTGGCTTTGGAAGCACGCAGACATGGGCTTAACTTCCAGACCTGGCATGTGCCAGCTATGTAACTACAGGCAAGTTACTAAAACCTCTCTGGCCTCATCTTCCCCATCTGTAAAATGGGGGTGATAACCTATACAGAAGGTGGTTGTGGGATTAAATGAGCTGAACCACAAAAGGTGCTGAGGTCACTGACTAGCCCACACCAAGGGCTCCTCCTGGTGTGCTGATCTTATCGTGACATAAAAAGCTGCTGAGAAATCTCCTCTGAGGGCTGGTGTGGTTCACAGAACCAAGCTCATGAGTTTTGAGGCTCCTTGGTGGCGTAGGAAAGTGGCACACAGAATAATGATGCCCCTGGTCACTATTATCCAAAACAGCAGGTACATGATGGCTTGGCACCTTAAGACTCAGGCCAAATCTGAATTCTTCACATTCCTTCCCTAAAATGCTCCTCCTGTATCTCCTCCATCTCCTGCCTAAGGTCCCAAACTTGAGTTTTCTCTTTCTCGACATCTCAAATCCACACCATGGGAAAACCTCTCTTGCCTGGATTATCACACTGCCTCCTAAGGGGTCTTCTTGCATCTACCCTTGCCTATTTCTGTTTATTCTCCATCCATTGGGACTCTCATATTTCAGACCATCTATGGTGTCCAATCACATTCAGATTAGAAACCAGCATTCTGAGGGTAGCCTTGTAGGCCTTAAAAGATCTGCCATGTCCTCCCTGATTCATCTCTGCTAACCCACCTCGCCCACCCCTTCCAGCCACAGTAACCTGCTCCCTGCTTCGCCTCATGCCCTCACGCCCTCACGCCAAGCACTCCCTCTCCTGGAAGCTCTTCCCCAGAGGCCTGCATGGCTTGCTCCCTCACCTCCTCCCTCGCTCAAATGTCACTTTCTCAAGGAGGCCTTTCTCACTATTCTATTTTAAATTGTTCCCTGTGGTAGCTGCATAATGGCCCTTCAAGGGGCCATTATGGGCCAATTAGGATATCCATGTCCTAATTCCAGGAACCTGTGAATGCTGCCTTACGCACCAAAGGGGACTTTGCAGATGTGCTTAAGTTAAGGATCTCGAGATAGAAAGATCATCCTGGATTATCTGGGTGGGCCTAGTGTAATCACAGGATTCTTATAAAACAGAGGCAGAGGGGGATTTAGTTACTTTAGAGAAGGCAACGTGACCACGGAAGCAGAGAAGAATGGAGTGATGCAGCTACAACTCAGGGGGTGCCAGTAGCCTCTAGACATGAAAGAGGCAAGGAATGGATATTTCCTCATGAGCTCGCCCTGCTGACATTTCAACGTTAGCCCAGTGAGACTGATTTGAAACTTGGGATCTCTGGAACTATTTAAGAGAGTAAATTTGTATTAAGTCCCGTTTGTGATAATTTGTTATAGCAGCCAGAGGGCACTAACACATACTCACGTGCACACACACCCACCCCCTATTCTCCTTCCTGCTTTATCTTCTCCTCCAGTTGCATCTGACACCTGTATTTTACTTGTTGACGTCATCTGCCTCACTGAAGTGTCAGTTCCACAGGGACAGGAGCCTGTGTCTGTTTTGTTCTTTGACGGATCCCCAGTGCCTGTGTCAGGAGCAGCTTTACATGGAATGAGTGGGTTGGTATCAGTGTAGACTCTGGCTAGGCTCCCAAAAAGGGGGAGCCCTTTTCTTGCTGTGGCCCAGCCACCCATAGGACCCTACTGGGCTGTCCCATCCTGACCTACATGAGGCTCCATCCTTCTTGTAAGATGCCGAGGCCATCCTCTTTCCTACCCTCTGGAAGCCGTGAATGCTGGGAGGTGGCATGTGAGTGGCACGCATGAGCCAGGGTGTGGTGTGCCAGGTGCAGCTCTAGGGACTAGCAGGCCTCATCCCCTCCTCCCACCCCCATCTGCCTGTGACACAGGAGGGGCAGTGCAGGACGGAGGTTTGGCCTGACTGTCCGGCTTGGCGACAACTAAGCCTCAATTTCTTGTGTACTAACAGGGATAACATCATGACCCCATCACGGGACGTGGCTAGAACTAGCCAGTGAGATAAGTGGTTAGTAACCCACTCTCATTTTAGCGAGATAGCACTTGTTCTTATTTGGTGGCCAGTTGTGTGCTGCTAGTTCATTTTGGAGAATCAGTGGGGCCCGGGCTTGTCCTTATGATGCCCAAGGTGGGTGGCAGGTAGCAGTCTGCCCACCAAGTGGCTCTGGGGCCTCTCCTGCAGCCGCATTCCCAGGAATTCTGGCCTAAAGGCTGCAAGGAGAGCTGGTTTCTTTGAGCTGGAACCAAGTTGACAGGCACTTCCTACATGCGCGTTTCAGAGAGAATTTCACTGAGGCTCTGAATTCTCCAGGACCTCCAGAAGCCTCCTGCTTCCAGGGAGACACCACTGTCCCCTGGATGTCATCAGATCTTCTCCTTACAGGTTAGGACAACAGTGCTGAGAGCGCCGGTGGTGAATTCTTAGGGCTGAACTTGTGAGAGCTCTCACGTACCAGGCCTTGGGTCTTTAATGCAGAGTAGGAAACCGAGGCCGGAGTGGGGACACCTCTAAGCTGGTTTTTCCTCCAGCCACAGCAGTGGAGCCCTCCTGCTCCTCATGAGCCAGTGGGGGCAGCTGATTTCTCGGGGCGGGGCGGGGGCTGTGGAAGCAGAGCTGTGTGAAGGTTAAGAGCTGAGGCTGTCTCTGGCACACAGGAGCTGGAGAAGCGGTCATGGCTAGTGGCAAATCCCTTACCTTGGTTGTCGTAGGAAGTGATGACCTGGGTCTGCTGAGGGAGCTGCTTCTCTGCCAGGTTTCCTATTTAAGGAAGACAGAGGGACCTGCTGTGACCACTGGGATGACAGTGGAATTTTCCCCAGGCAGAGCTGGGAGCTGAGTGCGTCTGCAAGAAAGGCAGGCTGATTGGGGCCAAGCTCATCCCAGGCCTGGCTTTAACACATGCACGCCCCTGTGTACACCCCACGCCATGCACACGTGGGAATCAGCACATTTACACACCTGAACGCAGAGGCAAATGACTGGGAGGCCTGCATACACATGCTCAATACTTCTCGGCAGGTGCCAGCACAGGAAGCTGGGGACATCTCCATGGGTTAAGTAGCCACAGCTCCAGACTTTGGTGTCGCCAGGTACAATCCCGAAACTGCCTGGGAGCCTGGCATTCCCACCGTTGTGTGGAGCAGGCTGAGGGTCCTGTCCTGATTTTCCAGTTGAGGGTTCTGCAGCTTGGACTCGTTAACTTTTTGCCAGACCCTGTGACCAGGGAGAGTCAGACCCGGGACTTGAACCCCCAGTCTCCTGACTCCTAGCTCAACCTTCACCTCCGTCTGAGAAGAATGGGGGCAGCCTGCCTCCTACTCCAGCCTAGGACTTGGGGTGACTTGCAGTTTGGTTCAGTTTCACAAACATTTGCAGGGCACTCACTAGAGAAATGTATGTCCCTGGGACACAGAGCTGTCCTGAGCCTAGTGGGGTCAGGCTGCTGTGGAGAGATGCCCTATTCCTGCCATAGAATATGAGCGGGAACCCACAGGCTTACCTGCCCCTCCTATGGGAGGCATCACCTTTCATACATTTCTCCCTTTACAGCAGCTGTGAGGGTCTTGTCTTGCTGAGGTTGCCCTTGAATCTCTCCTTCAGAGGGGGAATGGGAAGGGCTGGGAAGGGCTAGGGTTGTGGCAGCCGGAGGTTCTGCCACTGCTACCACTCTGGCCAGCCATCTTCTCCTCTGGCCTCCCACTGGTTTGCAGAAAGGCTGCACTGGTCCCAGGTGCCCACTGGGACCAGTGCCTGAGCCTGGAAACCAGCATGCCTCTGGGGTGCTGGCCTGACCAAGTTCCATTCGGATGACATCCTTTTCGCACCCAACCAGATCTGCTATCAGTGCTTCTCATGCCTGGGCCCAGACAGAAGCCAGTCATGGTGGGTGGGTGAGGCACTGAGCTGGGCTGGGCTTGCGATCGACCTGGCAAGGTCTTGCCTTGGAGAAGCCTGCCTGCTCCAGCCTTCTCCTATGAGCAGGCCAGCCAGGACCCTTAGACCGCGGGCTGCGATAGGTTGGTCGGCCGAGGGCCAGGTTCACAGATGCTCCACCCCAGGGTCATGTGGTATTCTGGGTTGGAGCTCCAGGCCAGACTCAGGCTAGGACAGGGAGGCCACCTCCTGTGGACACAACTGGCTGCATTTCTGCTCGGCTGGCCGATGGGGGAAACAGGATCTGGGAAGGGAATCCTCAAGGAGGGCAATTAGCTGGCATAGCTGCTGTGGGGTATTTATAGTCAGGGCTGCACAATTGGTTTCCCTGTAGCTGTGGGGCGTCAGTCCCCGTGCTGCTAGGCAGACTTCAGCCAGGTCCAAGGAAAGCAGCCAATCACAGCAGGGGAAGCCCGTTGCTGGGCAAGCCGGGAAGGGTGGCTCAGCCCAAACACCAGCTGCTTGGAAAAGTTTGCAGCACTCCAGGCTCCCCTCACCCTGTCAATGCCCCAGCCCAAGGAGTGTACAGGCAGCAAGAGGGGGCACATATGCCCCTTTGGACCACCCCATGCTCAGCCATTTTCATGCACACTCCACCAGCACAAGCCTTCAGCTGCTTCCTTCTCGGATGAACTTGCCACCCAGTTTCCAGGGCTGGGCTGCCAGCTGGTTACCAGGGCTGGGTGTCTTGAGCACCAGCAAGGCAAGTATGTATTCACAATCTCGCCATCAGAAAACACAGAAAGAAGCTATAATTTTAATTTCTGCCCAAGGCAAGTGTGACATTTGAAAAATAAATAAAATTTTACTCTAAATTACACATGTTGGTGGAGTGGTGGAACCATTATCTTTTCTGGGTTCAAGACCTCTGTGGAGCTTCTCTCCAGCCCTGCATTTACCCAAAACTCTCAATTTGTGCAAGAACTACTTTAATCATCCTCTTTATCAGCTGACACATTATACTGAGACCCACTCCCTGTCTTTTAGAAGAGTCTTGTAATACTGACTGTGTCCCTTTGTGTTTTGTTGTGTTTTCCCAATAAACTTCCCCCAAACCAGGAACCTTGAAGATGGTGAAAAGAGGATAAATTCAGTATATTTCAATCCTCTCCTGATGTGATAGCATGCCCGAGAAGACAGGAGATGAATTTCAGACAACTCAGGCAGGGTAAAGGGACTACAGCAAATGAGGATGCCGTGTCTCTTCCCTCCTACTGCGTCGTCTCACTTGCCCACTTGCCCATGCATTTCTGTGGCTGACAGGTCTCTGGAGGTATGATTCTTATTTAATTCTCATGAGCCTTCAGCACAGTTTCACTAACTTTGGTGTCTGCTTCAGTAGAGCTAGAGCGGGAGCACAGCGAGATTAAGGAAGCCATCTTGTCCATGCGTGCAGGTCAGCTGGGACTCAGAGGGGTGGTTCCTAGGGGTGTGTGTCTTGAAGATGACATATTGCCATCTCTTCACCTCTAGGATGTTGAGACTGAACTGCAGTGAATGACATTATGATTGCAATCATTTTAATGTAACCCCATGAGGGCAGGGGTTCTTGACTGTATTGCCCACTGTTTCATCCCCAACAATTAGAACCTTACCTGGCACAAGGTAAGCACTGTTGACCTTTACTGAAGTAATGGATGGATGAGTTTACTTTTAGAACTTCATCCTTCCCTTCTGTTATTGTCACAAGGATAGCAGAACATAGCTGTTCAGTCTTGTTCCATTGCCGTCTTGTTTCCCCATTTATGGAAGGTGGTTCCTTCACACTGGCATTTGATGAGTCAGTCATCTGACCTGGGGTCTGACTGAGACCCCTACTGGGGCTCTGTGAGTAGAGGTCTGATTCTTATTAGAATTCTCACATGCCCACAGTATAGTTACCCTGATGTTTGTTCCTGGAGGCTGGGCTAATGAATCTCTGGAGGGCACAGAATAAGGCCCAGTATAGTTGGTCCTTGCATAGAATTCTCAGAGGATCCTGGGCCTGTAGGGCGACAGGCACCTGGCACCAGGGAGAGGAGGCTTTGGAAGCCGACTTCTCTCAGATTTTATTGTATTCTGGGTCCCAGGTCAGTAGGGAGCCATTGGCATCTCCCAGGCCTTAAGTAATACCATCCTAAGGCAGGCGCTGTCCTCTCCATTCAGAAAAACTTTCAAAAGATGGATGACCTGCACGATGTGAGTAGCACCACCTCTGTGGGAACCCACCTTATACCTCATCATCCAAATGATGCCAAGTCCTTCCCTACAGCTCAACCAGTGAACAAGTGGTAACTCAATCCTATGACATTGCCTGCTCCCCCTCCAGCCTCCAGGAAACCAGGGGACCTGGTGCCATGGAAAACTTTCCAGGGTCACAGTGGCCTCAGAGGCCTGGCTGAGTCATGAGCAGCCACTTTCTGAATGGTTAGATGTCTACAGTCAGTCTTCAAACAAGGGAAACCCAGTGCTTCCAGTCATTTCTCAACATGTTGAATTCCAGAGATTAAAAAATAAAATGAAAAGAGAGAATTTACCATACAGGTCATTTTCTTCTAATTTCTGCCATTTCCGGATTCCGTTTCCGATGCTTTGGAGTCCTGTGAAATAACAAGGACTGGCATGAGGCTCTCTGGGGTGCTGAGACCCAGGCCCAGTGAGTGATGAGCAGCAGGTACAAACGTTTCTGGGTTAAAGTGGGGCTGGGGGAACTTGGTTCTCCTGGGATCTGAGGGAGGCTGCCCGTGAATGAGATGCACTTGGGAGCATGAATGCAACCTTTAACATTTAAAACATTTTAAAAATATATTAAAACAGGAGTTTTCAAGGGTGGCGGGGTTGGTTATTAGGATCATCCAGAGAGAATTTTTGCAATACAGAGGACCGTTTTTCACTCCCATGTCTCCACTGCGTAAATATGGAAGCATGATTACAGAAAATGTTTGCCATTCATTTTGCCTGCCTATTTCTGTGTGTGCCTAATCTCTCACTTTTAGAGTCTTGATGTGGAGTGGGGGGTGGGTAAAGACGGCCTATCCTTTTGGGAACTGAAAGTGATAGCTGCCTGCTCTCTCAGCCTCCCTTGCAGCTAGAGCATGGATGTGTGTGGCCTAGGCCTGGCTGGTCAGTGGCACCTGTGTCCAATTCCGTCTTGGGACCTGATGAGGCAACAGGGCAGGGAAGGGAGGTATGCATGGTCTCTCTTTTTCTCTCTCTCTGGTGCTGGCTGGAAGTGGTGGCTGCAAGGTCGAGTTCCTGGCACAGAGCTGTCATACGTTCTGGCAGTGGGAGAAGCTGCAATGAAATCAAGTTCCTGGTGTGAAAAGAGCACCTCGTGCTCCCTGGTGACAGTGGAGTTTTCCTCACCAGTCCAGTTCTACTGTGCAGCTTATGGTGCTGTTCCTGGAAGCTCAGCCTCAAGCCTGGTTCTCCAGCTCTTTCAACCATTCCGAGACAACCCCAGTCCCTCTTTTCTGCAGAGCCCTTCACAGTCAGGGTCTGGGACTTACCACTTGGAACCCTCACTGACCGTGTTGTGGAGTTGAATGCATATGTCACATTGACTTTGGAGATAAAACCTAAGACTCTTTCAGACCTGGTGCAGGAAGCTTTAGGCTGCTTCCTCCATGGCCAGAGGAATACCTGAGAGGAGTTGAGGGCCTCCAGGCACAGTTTTGAGAAGCACTGCTCTAAGGCAATGGCTGGGAAAATACTAAGGCCCTAGAGGAAAGGGGAGAGAGCACCAGTGGCCTTGCAGCCCAAGTCTCCTGGTGCACACGCTCCTTGCCTCCTGTCCTTCTGAGTCTTTGCTGCTACAAGGGCACAGCAGAAAGCCACCTGGTCACATCTTTACTCAGTCCTCTGCATGGTAACAGTAACTGAGCTCAGGCCCTCTTTTGCAGAGCTGAGGACCTGGAGTGGGTAGGAGACAGGAGGAGATGCCCGGAAGTGGGCATGGGCATGTTTTGGATTTTGTGCACCAACACAAAGAGGCCTTAGAACAAGCTAGTCTTGCTCAGCGTTTCCCCTCCTAAGGCTGCGTCAGCCTGCAAGCTGGTTTAGCCAGGGGTCTCCTAGACATCACCACTGCCCAACAGTTCTTGGAGTCTGTGCACCCTCCCTCTTCTCTTTCTGATGAAAATCTCTGGAGAAAAATATCAGCAAAAGGGGCTCACAAGCAGGGTCTTTTTTCCCTGAGTCACAGTCCAGTCATGAGTGTGAAGGACGTTGCTCTGGAGTCATGCAGGGTTTGTGGTAGGTGTTGAACACCTCCCGTAGCACTCCTGATCCCTGGCATTCTCGGGGCTTCTCTGTGTTCCTTGCCCTTTCTTTCTAGTGACAGAGCCTTTAGGAGAGATGTGATCAGAGCAGGAGAGGGAGGTGGGGACTCCTGGACTGATGCAGAGCTGGGCCTCCTGGGGGCCCTCTGGCCATGTCGCATACTGTGGGAGGCCTTCTGGACTGTTGTGTGTAGTAAAGCAGTCTCATTTCTATCAAGGAGCTGATGGTTTCTGCCCATTTCCTCGTTACAAATACCTCGGGCAGGCATTTTCCGTTTTTCCTGGAGCAGCTCTGAGAACTAACCAACCAACGAACCCAGACAACGGCTGGTCCCTAAATTCCTCCTGAGACTGGAGTATCTGTCAACATTCTCAGCTCTCCAGAATCTATTTCTTTCCCCTGCCTGTCTCCCCAAGGGGTCACCAGGAGCTGTGGGGCAGCTCCAGCCTTTTCAGCTGGTGGGGCAAAGCCATCCACGGCACCATTGCTTCAGTGAGGCAGGTAGAAAGTGAATGTTCAATGTGTATAGAGGCTCTGGGGACAGAAGAGCCAGGGCAGACTCCTAGGAACTCCGGGGCTGGAGGGGCGGTGGGAGGCAGGAGTCATTTGACTGCGTGGACTGTCAAGCATCACGCCCACGACACTGGTGCACTGTCAGCCTAGTGCATGCGAACACCACTCCGCCAGGGTTCGCGAGGGCTTCCTCCTGGACCCAGGACCCAGAGGTTCCCAGACGTCTGAGGGGCTGATTTAATCTCCATTATTACCCATCTGTAACCTCTTCACGTTGTGTCCTCTCCTCTGGAGACTATAGAAGCCTAGGACCTGCTTTCCACAATCACTCTATAAACAGCCACTTTATTTTTCCAGTCTACCCTTCCCCAAAAAGTCCGTAGGAAAGTAAAATTAATAGGAAAGTTAAGGTGGGGAGAATAGATTTCAAACCTAACCTTACCCAAGTCTGTGTACCCTTTACACTTGTTATGCCTTCTGTAAGAAGTGCGGTGAGGACTCAAGAAAGGGAAACTGAGGCCGCGACTTGTGCAAGGACACCAAGGGAGCTCCCCAACTTCAAGTCTGACTCAGCACACAGATTTCCCCGGGTCCCCTGCACCCTGCATGTGCCATGTGGGGAGCAGACTTCAGCCACCCAGGGGTGAGGCCTGAGGCTCTGGCGCTCTTCTTCCAGGGCATCTTCCAACCCTGATCTGCACCCTTTAACAAGTGGCTGGAGGAAACTGGCTGCCAGGAGTGACAGAAGCACCCACAGGCCTGCACAGGGAGTCAACCCGGGGCCCGGGGCAATCACGGGCTGCGCGTTGCCATGGGACGCCAGAGCCGCAGCGTGGAGGCGCACCCAGCCATGGGGAGAGGGTCTGTGTCGCTGACCTCGTTTGGGTGCGTATAGGGGCGCCCTGCGGCGAGTGGGCCCTTAGGCGAAGAGGCCGAGGTGCCGGGGGCCGCCTGGGGTCGGGCCGGGCGCACTTTACCTCCTCTGCGCTGAGGCGGCGCGCCCGGGTCCGCCTGCTGGTCGGAGTGCGTGCCCTGCGCAGTGCGCCGCTTCTCCGAGTGCACGATCAGCAGCATGTCGATGGACACAGCATTGCTGTCCTTCTTCAGCTCCATGGTTCAACCTCGCTCCACGCCGGCGCGCCGCGGCCGCTCGCGAGGCTGCCTGCACTGCAAATGGCCCCGTGCGCGTCGCTGCCCGGCGCGGGAGCCGGCGAGGGCGCGGGAGAGGGCGCTCCCCCGTCGCCGAGCCGCTGCGCGCTGCGTTTCGCTGACTCTGCCAAACACGCCATTAGGGCCCGCCCGGGAGTGCGCTCCTCTAATGAAGTGTCTCTAAGTCACCTTTGAAAGGAAATCCCGGCGGAGCCCAGACCTGCTCCGAGGCCACAGCCGGCAGAGGCCACCCGCCCCAGAGCTTCCCGCCCCGTTCCCCTGCCTGCCGCCCCCTGGTCCCTGATTCCAGGGCTGTCCTCTGGCGGGTCAGGCGCGCCTCATCCCCGCCATCTCCGGGGTGGGTTGGGGGTTCCCCGAGAGGGCCCTAAGCAGACCTTCTCTGAAAGCCATAGCAAATACAGAATCACACAGAGCTGTCAACAGTGAGTCAATTCAGGAACAGGGAAAACAGCAAGCGGGCTCCAAACTGAATTGCAAAGTTGTGTTGAAATTGGCCAAGTTTGAGTTTTGGCCCCACTCCTTCCCGGTGTGGGTTTTGGAGGTTTACAGCTTCCTTTCTAAGAAGGAGATGGATGGAGTATTGAGGTGAGACCCCCTCACCCCCATTATGGCCCCATCAGAACTTGGAACATGCCCACTGGGTATCAACTGAACAGTTCTCTGCCTGAAGTGAAAGTCTTTGGCCTGCAGTGAAAGTCTTAACATCTCTGTTCTTTCTGGAAGCCTGGCTTCTGCCCAGTGGGGAAAGGGGTAGGAGGAGAGGACAGGGCTGGAGCGCAGGGAGCAGCCTGCCTGCTGTAGGCAGGGAGCCGGACCTGAGAGCCCATCTATTTTTAGCTGGGCTTGGCCTGCCCAGCCAACAGCAGCAAGGCCTTTGGCTCTAGATCTCAGAAGTGTTTACAGCGGCATCTGCCTGGTAGCCCTTGGCACGGTGGGCTCACCCTGCCTGAGCCAGTTCCCTAACTTGAGTTTCCACCATTAATAAATGCTGAGCACATGGACGCCTTTGCTCTAAAACCCTCCCCACTTTGGAGTGTCTTGACCTCACCTTGCAGCATGGTCCCTGCGAGCTCCTTTGTCCCCCTTCGAGGCAGACTGTATTACATAGGCTTGGGTTCCAGTCCCAGCTCCAACACTTGCTGCCTGTGTGACCTTGGACAAGCCATCGCCCCTCCATTTCCTCACACATGTCATGGGCATCATACAAATTCTCCAGGGCTGTTTTGAGAATGACATGCGGGCGAGGTACCTGGTGCATAGTGAGTGATCTCCAAATGGTAGCTGTCATTCTTCACCTCATTTTAAGGGTGAGGAAAAGAAGCGATAGGTAAAGCGACAAGTCAATGATGGAGCTGGGGGTCACACAGCTGTACCCTCAGACTCTGAAAATGTTTCTCTGCTGACTGAGGCTCACAGTTTGGCTGTCTGTACAGGTGGCTGCCTCATTGCATCACCGTTGCCCCCTCGCCCACTGAGCATCTGATGCAAGAGGTCACTGACTTCCATAAGTGTTGAACTGGAGTCCCTAGAGAGTTGAGCCAAGGGACCAGTGAAGGTAGGTGGCTCCCAATGCAGGTGTCCTCATGTAGTGAGTCCAGTCCTCTTCTGTCCTATCTGTACACACACACACACACACACACACACACACACACACACACACACAGATGGTTGGGAGGTTGGCTAAGCCTGGCTGCTGTCTAGGTGGCTGGGAAAGTCAGAACTATGGATTATTCGAAGCTCGTGGGGTTGGAGATTGCTTAGGCACCTCTTGTGTACCCCAATCTGACCTAGGACAATGTGGACTACCTCCTTGGAGGGTGCAGATCCCAGCAGAAGCTTCTGTGCAAAACCTCTCCTTACTGGATGGGGCTGAGTAGGCGGTGGGAAGCGGAAGCTCCTTTATCTGAAATTCACGTTCCCATTTCCCTCGCCCCCTTACTCCCCTGCATCAGAGTATCTCTCTTAGGACCTTGCTCACCATGGTGTCACTTCCCAGAGCTGCCTCTGGAGAAAGAGATGATGACCTGGGGGCGTACCAACCAGAGGATGCCTAGAAACGGATCCTTTGGAGCAGGACTTCTCATCTGTGGCACTGTGGACATTAGGGGCCAGAGAGCTCTGTGTTTAGGGGGATGTCCTGTGCATTGAAGGATATTTAGCAGCATCCCTGGGATCCAGGTTCTGGGCAGCATTGGGATTCAGGATCAGCAGCATCTCCCAGAGCAGTTAAGGCGACATCGCCCGTATTTGAAGGGCTTGCCCCAAAGCAGTGTTCTCACTGTATTTTTCTTCCCCCAGAAACATATGTCAACATCTGGAGACATTCTGGGTTGTCGCAACTGGGAAGTGGGTGCTATCAGCATCAGTTGAGGAGACCTAGTGGCAGTGACAGTAGTCAAAAGTTTGTGGTCAAGTGCATTTAGCAGCCTTCAGGAGCTGAGGTAGCTCTGCCAGGAATGGAGAGGGAGGAAGAAGTTTGCCATTTTCAGAGCAATAAAAAGGAATTTTGTGCCATAATAAGCTCTGCAGTGAGGATGGTCAAAATGTCAAGAGGGCTTTCCAATTCTGCTTTGTTTGCTGCCAAGATGTTACCTGGCTCAGGCACCAGCTTGTTCTTGAAACCCTACTATGTGTAATGCTATTATGATAAAAATGACATAAGCTCAGGGGAGGGGCACCTGTCCCAGACAGGACAGTCCAGGAAGACTATCACATGGAGCTCACATCTAAACAGTAGCCTTGGGGTGAATGAGTAAGGAGAGAACCACAGAAGAAGGGTGAGGGCTTTCCAGGCAGTGAAGCAGCCTAGGGGAGAAAGAGGGGAGCCGGGGGAGTGCTGGAGTTGAGAGAGAAGATGACACATTTTAGGAAGCGAAAGCAGGATGGTCTGGTTGATGCTGCGGTACAAGGAGAAGGGGTTCAAAGGTGCTGGGGAGCAGTCAGGGCCGGTCTGAGGTGAGGACTGCTGTGGGTGGGGCTTCCGGTGCCAGGCTGAGCAGTGATGGGACTCACTGTCAGCAGGGACAGGAGAGTAGGGAGGATTCATGAGGGGGAGGGGCAGGCCTGATGGTTACTGTGGGCAGGAGCAAAACCATTGCCACCAGAGACTGGCCTTCTGGAGAGGATGCTAGGCAAGGGGGATGATGGTATGAAAAGGTAGCCAAACGCCACACTTGTGCTCTGTGAGAAAAGGGGCATCTGGGTGTGTGGCACAGAGTGCCTAGATCGGGTGGGGAACTGGGCTCAGAGCGAGAGCCCAGGCAGGTCTCAGGTGCTGGTAGGAGCAGGCAGGAGAGATGAGGGGCTTCTCCTCCAGCTGACGGCAGACCCAGCTCAGTCCTCAGAAACAAGTGCCATGAGCTCCGTAGGGGGTCAGTGAAACAAGGCGCTCTGTCACACTCATGCTCATCATTGAACATCTAGAAAATGCAAAAGCTATATAAAGAAGAAAATAAGCCAACCCAAATCCTGTCATCTAGAGATAATCACCATTAAACATTCCACTATTTAGCATTTCCTTCCACTACTATATATAGTTACTACAACATATATAATAAATGTTTCTATGCTTGTATATACTTGTATATGTATGTGTGTATATATGCACATATATATTTATTTAAAAATTAAAATTGGGTTCTCACCATATAAGTTTAGTATCATGAGTTTTTTTCATTCAACATGTGTAATGAAGAGTTTAAAAAAATCTCTTCAAAACCCAATTTAAAAGGCTGCCTCATTACCCATTATATTGATGTATCAGTATCCATTTTTTTCTATTTCTTGCCATTCAATATTATTTTATATTAATTTTAGGTGTACCACATAGTGGTCAGACATTTATATAATTGAAGATGTGATTCCCCCTTACTAGTCTAGTACCCACCTAGCACTAAACATAGTTATTACCATGTTATTGACTACATTCCCTATGATTTACTTTACATCTCCATGACTACCAATTTGTAACTACCAATTTGTACTTTTTAATTCCTTCACCTTTTCACCCTGTCCCCAAACCCCTCCCATCTATCATCCCAACAAACCTAGTACCCATCTGATACATACATAGTTATTACAATATTTCTGACTATATTCCTTATGCTATACCATACATCTCCATAACTACTTTGTAACAACCAATTTGTACTTCTTCATCCCTTCCCCTTTTTTACCCACATCCCCAACCCTCCTCCCATCTGGCAATCATCAAAATGTTTTCTGTATCTATGAGTTGGTTTCTGTTTTGTTTGTTTATTTTGTTCTTAGATTCCACATATAAGTGAAATCACATTGCCTCATGCAGTAAATGATTTAGGTGAGGCAGGGTCTCAGCGAGTCACCAGAATGGGAAGAATAATGGTCACCAGGTTAATGTAAATGCTGAGGGACCAGTGAAGATTTGGTCCCAGTGCTGAACCTGGAGCAACTCAGCAACTAAGTCTCAGAACAGTCGCCACTCACCTGTGGCCTGCTGGACTCATAGTTTTCCAAGAAAGAGTGCAATGTGGGTGGGGCTGGCTGCTAGAGGAGAAAGTGCCTCCAGCTGTGTGCAAGTTTGGTGGGGCAGGGCCCAGTGAGTCAGCAGGGTAGAGCAGCAGAGCTCACCAGGCCAATCAGATTCAGATTTGGCCAGAGGGGGTGGGCTCAACACAGGAGAGATGACGCCTGCCGGCTGCATGAAAGATGGACCCCTTGCCAGGAGAATGCCAAATGTCCTCCAGTTCTTCCCCTGAAACCATGCACCTTCGTCTGCCCCATCCTGTACACCTCCAAGGCCCCCCACTGGAGCCAAGGTGAGTGCCTGTGAGAGAGTGAGTCTGTGTGTGTGCTGTTTAAGAGGATGTCTGGGTTTCCTGCAGCCTTCTGGCCCACCCAAATGGTAGGAATCGCCACTGTTTTTCACAGCCAGGTGTTATGGGGACTCCTTTTTCTGACACCAGTACTCTGGGCTGAGGAGCCTGGTGTGGGGGTTGCCATTCCTTGTTCCTCTGGGGGGAACCAAGGAAGCCGAGATATCCCTTCTGATTTTTAACTACCACATGCAGGTGTGGGGCCTGTTCTGCGTCTCAGCCCCTCCTACCTGTCTCGCTGTGGCTTCTTTATATTTTCAGTTATAGGACTTCTGTTTGGCTAGAGTTCACATGGTTCTGCAGGTTGATTGTTCTAGCATTACTTGTAATTTTAATGTGTTCATGGAAGAATGCAGGCACTATGTTTATCTACTCCACCATCTTGGATTGCTACCATTTTTTAATTTTCTTGTTGGACTTTTAATTTGCTTTGCATTTTTTCACTTTTATAAATAATGTGATGATAAATATCATGGTGTTTATACCTTTGACCACATATCTATTTATTTTTTAGAGTAAATTCTGGGTAGTAGACTTACAAAGGTTATCACTATTTTAAGGCCATATATATCTATATATCTATATCTATATCTCTCATGTTAAGTTACTTTCCATAATGATTGTGCCTATTTACAATCTCACTATCTGTGAATGTCAACCGCCCTATATACCATCACATGCACTGAATACTATCATTACATAAACCTTTGCCATAGTATAGTTAATATATGGTAACTCTTTCAAATTTTAATTTTTTACTACCACTGATATTGAACAATATTTTGTACATAAATTTATGTGTATGTGTTGATTTTTTGCATTTCTATCCTCAGTTCCTTTTCCTACTTGAAAGGCACAAGCACTTAAATGTTAGTTTAAGAAAAAAGGTTACTCTTCCAAACTACCTCGGACCATGGTAAGCTTTTTGAGGGCCAGGCTGTAGTCTCCCTCATTCCTGAGGTCTCCTCCTTCCCCCCGTACACTGTACCTCCTATGTGTATTGCACACAGCAGGTGCTCAATAAATGGTTGAATCAAATTGGACAGCATGAATGCTCCCAGCCAGCCAAGACTTCTCTTTTTAGCCGGGAGGTATAACCGCCTTCCACAGATTTGTAGCATTTGCTCTTCTGTGCCTTTCTCGCAGGCCTTCAGGAGATGGAGGAGTAGGAGGTCAAATGAGGACAAGCAGTTCGAAAGGCACCTTCTCCCAGTGCTGACAGAACCATCTGGAGCACAAATTTGGGGAAAGCTTGGTTTTGACAGCCCTGCTCCATCCCATGAAGCCACCCCCCCACACACACACACTCCAGTCTAGAGCCATAAGCTATGACTTTTCTGCTACACACGATTTCTGTTCTCAACCTTTCTGTTATGTCTCTCCCCAATCAGTCTGCCAGCTATTCCCTGTTTCAGTGTTTCTGGGCATGACACCTTCACTGACTTTCCTTATTTTTCTGACCATAGTTTATTTCAACCCCCTCTTCTTGAATATAATGATGTGCACATGTGGGAAACATCACCTTCCAAATTCTAGGTGGTTTGAATTTTGGAATGTTTATACTCTGTGGCATTCTTGGCCTTTTCCTGTGGATGGAGATGATGAAAATCAATTTGTCTCTCACCACCACTTCCAAAATATCTCAAGCCATGCCAAGAGAGGTATCCAGTGGCACATGAAAGCCCATGGAGAGATTACCTCCTTAGCTTCACCAAGTGTTTATTGCAGCTATTGAAGTGCCCCTTACATATTCCTCGATGCGCCTCTCCCTGATAGAAACAAGGAGTCTTCACACCTACTGCACGCTTCTCAGTTTGTATGCTGGTAGTCACCCATTTCTATACAGAAGTGCAGTTTTGCTTCCATGAACTCGTGTAGTCCTCGAGATAGGCCAAGCCTGGGAGGATGCATTTATGCCCATTTCATTGACAAAGAAGCAGAGGATCAAGAAGATGGTTCACGTAGTTTTCCCAGTGAGTCGACACTTGCTCCTAGACGGGCCCAGTCCTGGCACTAAACCTAACACATTTGCTCTTCTGCATGTTTTGGAGAAAAGGGGCATAGGTATCTTTTCCAGGATCAGGCTGAGATTTGGGCAGGTCACTTGCAGGGCCCAGGGCAATGCTCTGTGTGACACATGTCCTCTTGGCAAGAGCTCTGACACCTGGGTGGTAGGAGGTTGTATAATAAGGTCATGAGGAGGGCCACAGAAAATGGCTTTGGGGTGTCTGAACCAAAACAAAAATGAAATCAGAACAGCCTTTTTATCATTACTGTAGACCCCCGGGGACTGGCAGGAGGGGGTTGGTGCACATCTGCCCCAAGAAGGACAGGCCCAGTGGCTGGATCCCAGGGGGTATGAGGGAGCCAGTTTTCAGTGTCAGTACAGACTCCAGCCTTGCCTGTTCCTGGGGCAGAGCCTCTAATAGGAGCCACGGATATTTTTAGTCTCACGTGTGCAGGCACAAGACACAGAGAACTGGACAGGAACAACTAATAAGCCATGGTCCTTGTGAAGTTGGGAAGGATGAGACGAGGGGGAGGGCAGTGGAACTTTTGCATATGCCTCATTCTCAGAGAACTCTCATTCTATAATTCACCAAGAAAGATTGAGGTCAGGGTGATTAGCACAGCCCGAGTTAGAGGAACCTGAAAGTGGAGCATGTTGGTCCCTTACCCACAGGCCCCGTGCTGCCCTTCAGGTGAGGAGGTGGGCAGGAGAGATATTGGGCTTTGGGGCTTGGCTATCAAGGTTGGGGGGTGTGGTTCTCAAAAGGACTAAGTTCAAAGCCTATTTGTGATCCTCAGTAGATGGTTGAGCAGTATCAACTCTTATCCTGATTTGGCAGGTGAGGTAATGGAGGTTCAGAGAGGTACAGACACATGTGCCAGGTCACACAGCTGGGAAGTGGTGCAGCTGGGGTCCAAACTCAGTGTCCCAGGTCAAGGTGGATCATTGATTTCCAAGACATTCCACTTTCCCCCAAATGATGGTCAGTTGTATCCAAGACTCATTTTCCATTTTGTTTAACCACAAGCATTATTTTGTATGCCAACTCTGGGTCAGGAACTCTTTCCTTGGAATGAGGCAGTGAGGACAACACAGTTGCCGCACTCAAGAGCTCTGGACATAGTGAGGGCAACACCGAACGACTCTCAGCCGAACCTCAGCACGGCCAGAGTATAAGCCTGCTCCATGGGACAGGCACACTGGGAAGTGAAACTGGCAGGTTTCCAGGCTTTGGTATCGGGCATGAGGACAGTCTAAGGTCTGCTGAGACAGTCAGTTCCCCTTTTGGATAGCATTTTCAGACAGGGAGACTGGGGGAAATGGCCAGGGAGGGGCAAGTGTGCCCCCAGTGCTTTCTCCAAGCCTATGGTTCTGAGTAGTGTGATGCTTAAAGCCTGGAGGAGGGCTCACTAAGTAAGGCCTTGGCAAACCTGGAATGAAGATGGTACCTAGCCCTTGCTACTGTCAGCCACGCCTTTCCTCCCCTGCCACAGCTTTATGGCTTAAGTGCAGAAGGAGACAGAGTGAAAATATTGATTTGAGATGAAAACATTGACGTTTCTTGTACCTTCCTGCCTCAGTCCAAAGCCAACCATGGCATGTGCCTCTGTCCATCTGTCCATCATCCACCAGTCTACTCTCTCACATGCTCTTTCATATCTATCCACTCCATCTATGCACCCTGTCATCCATCCATCTTGCTTAGCCATTTGTTAACCTATCCCTCCATCTCTACCTGGACATCACTCCTTAATCCAACTGCCAACCCCATTCATCTATCTCTTCCAACGAACACATTTCATCATCTACTCACTCATCTATTCATCCATTCATCTTCCATCGCCATCCAATTACCAACTCCTTCATTCCATCTGGACCCAGACACTGGGTTCCAGGACTTGTATCTGGTGTTGTGGGGACACAGACATGAATGAGTCTCTCTTGTAGTCAACGTAGAGGGACAGTGTGCAGATTCACCAATGAAGGAAACAGAATTAAAGGGGTTTTTGAGAGGAGCAACAGAAAGAATATGGCTGAAGGAGAAGAAGGGGGCTGAGGGAAGATCAATTAAGATACTTAGACTCTGCTTTGGGGGAAAATACTATAGAAAGAAGAAAGGAAAGAAGGGAGGAAGGGAGGAAAGAAGAAAGGAAGAGAGGAAGGAAGGAAGGAAGGAAGGAAGGAAGGAAGGAAGGAAGGAAGGAAAAATATGTACTGAGTACTCACTCCATGCTGGAGCCTGTGTTAGCTGCTTTCACTAGTCTCAATTATCCCAATAACGTTTTGAGGTAGTTGCGTGCATTTTAGAGATGAGGAACTGGGGCTCAGATTGGACACCTGTTAAACATGAGGGGCAGGGCTGGGTTGAACATGCATGATGCGTGCTAATACAGAGCATCGGAATGAGAGCTTGAAGCTAACATGTCCAGGACAATGGAAAAACATGCTATCTGACAGTTAACCTTTAGACTGTGTTGCCTGAAGGGGTATGTGAATAGGAATCACAAAGTCGATTGGCTCCTAGGGTGCCCAGTGTGAGGAGGGTGTGGGGGTATGCACAGCGGTTGGAGTTTGATGCCAGGTTGTATCTGTTTGACATGGAATTGGAGCATCCCTTGGTGGCCACACCAGATCTAAAGTCCTCCTGGAAGATTCCTTTCCTTGGATTCTCTCTGCCAGGATGCACCAAGCACGCTCAAGCCAGATCTAGAGGCATTCATACAGCCAGTTCAATGTCCAACTTTATTTTTCTTTGCTTTTCTAGCCCAAGATCTCTTCCTGGAGAGAGAGAGGGGCGGAGGTGGAGGGAGGCTTGGGAAGACCCAGTAGAGCCCCACGCAGGAGCTCAGCTTCATCTCCCATCTGTTAGGGTTTCAGCCTGGGCTCCAGGAGCCCCAACCCCAGGTCCTTCTGTCACCCAGGATGTGCAGTTTTCTGATGACACATCATTCTTGGCTCTTTCTGGATCCACACCCATTTCTCATTGTTTGATGCTACCAAATTGTTCCCTGATTATTCTGGTGAATGTCTAAAGACCATCAATTGACAACCTCTGTCCCAAGGCTGGAGTATTCCCAAATGGTTAGCTAGGTGGCCCAAGCAACCATGGGCTCTAGTGACAACTCAGGGTGAAGGGCTTGGCTGGGGTGTAGCTCTGCAGTTTACCAGACAGATGCCTCTTAATAGCTGCAGAGTGTGTGGCGTGACGGTTATGATGGAGGCTGGGTAAGGGTGGCAGTGCTAATTAGAAATTCTAGAATTACATAGATCTCATTCACTTGAGCCCTGCTGCTTCCTACTCGTACAAACTTGTGGGCCTTCTATTCTCTGAAGACAGTCAGCTTCTGTTGAGAAACTATTTGTCTTTGTCTTTGTCTACCCTGGAAAGCAGAGTTTGGGGGAAGCCGGAATGCAGGTGCCCAGGTATTGGGGCTGAGTCCAATGGAACAGCCATGGGCACGCAGGGCCCCAGAGTGTCTGGGAAGGGGGGATGTATGAAGGGAGTAGCTGCTCTAGGCCCAAATCACCTCAGCTGTCCTTCCTCCCCAGCTTTCCCCTCAGCATGGCTGGGCCACCCACCTGCCAGCTCAGCTGTCCTCCTTGCTCACCATGCAATCCCTGCCAGGAAAAAGGGGGGAAACATGAGCCGGGCCTTCTCCCACTGCATCCTGCCACTCTGTCCTCCCTCCCACCAGGAGGGAACAAGGGAGGGGGCTGGAGACAGGGAAGGGCAGGCCCAGGGAGAGCTCCCAGGCTCAGGGGGCCTCCTGGATACATGAAAAGCACAGAGCAGAGGCCTTCCCTCTGGAGCCCACACACATGCACGCAGGGATGGTTCTGGTCTCCTCTGGCATCTGGACACTGCTAGGCCCCTTCAGGCCAGCAGAGCCTCTCCTGCCCCCTGAGCTAGGCCTTCCCCTTCATGTCCCTGGGTCTGGGATGGGAGGCCCTGACGGGTGTTTTTATTTTCATCCATAAAAAGCCATGTAGGAACCAGTGAGCTTCAGTCCTAGTGCCACCAGGCACACCAGAGACTCAGTCTCCCATGGCAATCACACCACTTCCCAGGGAGAGGACAGCATGCAGTGGTGCAGAGTGTGGCCCAGCACACGCCACACGAGGTGGTGACTGTTCACAAACCACGTCGGGCCAGTCTCTGAACCTGGAACCACAGAGTCCACTGTCAGGGACGTCTCTGGTACAGTAACAGGAGGAGCCAGGACAGAAACAGCCCCATATTTGTACCTCTTGGTAGATCTCAGGAGCCTCACAGGGTGCTGTGTGTACCTGTGTTTGGGTATGGAAGCCCTGTTGCTGGGACTGTGCCATCCACCTGTGTTTCCTAGAGCAGCCTACTTCCTGCGCATGACAGGTGCTCCTGTAAGGTAATTCCATGTGTGTGCACGTGTGTAACGAGGCCTCTGTGAGTCTCCACTGGTGCTGTGGGACCTTGATGGAATCATGTCATATCTCTGGGCCTTGGTTTTCTCATCTGAACAATGGATATGTTGATTCCTGCCTGATACAGCTATTCTGGATTTGGCAGCCAAGCCGCTGCATGGCACACAGTAAATGAGGGTTCCTGTGATATCCCCGCCCTCTCCTGCATCCAGTGCAGAGTTTTCCCTTAGGTTGTCTTGTGGTATGCCACAGGGAAGAAAGTAAGAGAATGGCAGGGATACAGGATGGGCAACAGGCGAGTGGGGAGCCCTGGCTTCTCACCAGACACTGGCACTGTCTGCAGACTGAGGTGGGCAGAGCTGGCCACAGGTCATCAGTACAAGGCCACTTCTTGCCCCACCTTGCAGGTCTGGGAGAGATCAGGCAGAGGGCTTTAGGGTACTCTCAGTGCCCTGGCTTCTCCTCCCCCTGTCTCCTGGAATAGGAGGGGGCTGGGATGGATGCCTTGACCATGCTTCTCAGTGAGAGAGGCTGGGGCTGGCCTGTGTCCATGGAGGACCCTTACCTTTCAGTGCTGCCCCGAGGAAGCCTGGGAAAAGCCTGCTGGGTGCAAGGCTCCCCTAACCCATTCCCTTGAGGCTCAGCTTTTGGACCCTGGAGTGGCTATTATGCAAGTGAAGCAGGGAGCTTGGCCTCTTACAGGGTTACTTGAGGCAGACTCGGCCCAGGGCTGGGCCAGGCCCTAGATCCAAGTGATGACAGCAGCCTGTTTGTGGCAGGACAGTTTGCACTCCCCAGGTGGTCGCTGAAAAGCCACCAGTGAGGGAAGAGCCTCTGTGATGACATGGGCCTCTGGCCAAGACCTGACAGCCATCTGTTCCCGGCCTCCAGCCTGGAAGCCTCCAGGGAGGGTGAAGACTGGGAAAGAAACAGAGAGAAATGGGACAGAGTGAGCTGACGACAGAGACACAGAGAGTGAGAGAGGCAAAGAGAGACAAAGAGACACTCAGACAGAGAGACACAGACAGAGGAAGAGAGAGAGGAAGAAAGAGCTATATAAAGGCAGAAAGAGAGATATGTAAAGGGAAAGATAGAAAGAAGCAGTCAGAGAATGAGAGATAGAGGAACAGAGAGACAGAAAAAGACAGAGACAGACATGGGGTGACAAATAGGACAGAGGGAGACAAACAAAGGAAGAGAGAACAATAGGAACAGAGGAGCAAAGAGAGCATTTAAAGGAGAGTGACATGAGGGAGAGAGGGAGAGGAGAGAGAGAGAGAGAGAGAGAGAGAGAGAGAGAGAGAGAGAGAGAGAGAATCAGAGCGACATGGAGAGAGACAGAGGGAGTCAGGGAGAGAGAAACAGAGGCAGGCAAAAAAATTCCTGGAGACAGATAAAGAGAATAATAAAGAGAGGGGAGTGCGTGCTGGGGTAGCTGGGGTTGGAGTGGATAGATACACAAAGATACTTCTAGTTAGGCTCCTGGTGGAAGGAGAAGCCTTATGAACCAAGGTCCTCTCAGCATCGGCACGTTCAGAGCAAAGACGTTGCCCTTGGTCCAGGGTTCTGACAGTACTTCTCAGATGTTGGTAGGCAGCAGAATCACAGGGAGGGGTAGAGGGGCACATTTCAAGTTCAGATGCCAGGCCCATTCCCAGAGTCTGATATGCTGTTCAAGGGAACGTCAGGAATCTGCATTTCCCGCAGGCTCCCCAGGAGATGCCACTGTGGGGTCAGACCAATGACAGTCAGAGATGATGCACCAGGAGAAGGCAGTGTAGGTCTCTCTCTCCCTGTCCCTTCTCTCCCCACACTGTGGGCCCCTGGGCAGGCAAGGGGCCAGGGCTGGGTGGGCTCTGAGGGAACTTTCTCCATAGACCTGGAGGCTTCCTACATCTTTGGTTTCCTCAGCCAGTGATCCCCAGATTGGCAGACTGGGAGGCACCTTAGAGGCCATCATTCAGTCCTACTCACCCTCTGCAGGTGAGGAAACTGAGTGGCTGGGCCAAGGCAATAAAGGTAGCACGACATATTAATTTAACAAGCTCCTGCTGTGGCCCAGGCTCTGTGTTGACTATTGTTTCATTTTGCCCTCTTAAATAAGGTAGGGTCATCACTGACTCCACCTTAGGGGTGAAGAAGTAAGGCCCAGAGATGACCAGCAACAGGCCTGAGGTCACAATTCATCTATTTGCTCCTTCGGGTGTGTTACCCCTTACTGGTGAGAGCTCACCCCAAAAGGCATGAAGTTCCCTGCACTTACAGGTTGTTATCTAGCTCCTTCTGTTGGAGCTGTTGCAACTGCCACCACGGTGGGTATAAGAGAAGCTGTGCCAAGCCCAGCTCTCTCACCTGCTGGGGAGACAGAGAGGGCTGGCAGTGTTAGGAGATGAAGTGAAGGTGCCAGGGGCTGGGCTGTCTCCTGATCGGATATGGAATAAACTGGACAACAACATACACATCAGCATGGTTAAGTTGTATTCAGACTTGGGTCTAGGAATACTCACTGTGTTTTCTTACTCTCACACTGTGATCACATCTACTTCTGACACCAAATGTATGGGGTTTCCACACTAAACACCTCTGACACTAACCCAGGGAAACAGTTTACTTACTATTGCTGATTTATTACAAAGAGTATTTTGAAGAGTACAGATGAACAGCCAGATGAAGAGATATGCAGGGCAAGGTCTGGAAGGGTCCCATGTGCGGGAGCTTCTACTACTGTGGAGTTGGGGTGCACTACCCTCCTGCACGTAGATATGTTCACCAACCTGGAAGCTCTCTAAACCCCATATTTTGGGATTTTTATGGAGGCTTGATCATGTAGCCATGATTGATTATTAACTTATTTTCCAGCTCCTCTCCCCTCTTTGGAAGATGGTGGGTGAGGATGAAAGTTCTAAGCTTTTAATAATGCTTGGACTTTCTGGTGACCAAGTCCTATCTAGGAGCCCACTAAGAGTCACCTCATTAGAACACCTGTCATCCTACCACCCAGGAAATTACAAGGGTTTTAGGAGCTCTGTGTCAGCAACTGCATTCAAAGACCAAATATGAACGGGCACTGGGGGCAGAGACTAACACATACATATTTTATTATTTCATGACTTGACAATATGAAAAACCCTGTGGAACACCCATGGGTGTTCACAGAAATATCTGCCCAGTGGCACATCCTGAAAGGGGACTTCCTGGCTCCAAATATGGTGGCCAGCAAACTTCCTGCTTCAGCCACTGAGGAAGGACTTGCAGGAGCTGCCCCACATCAGAGCACAGGTCTCTGCCCAGACGCTCCTGAAGGAAGTGCCAGGAACTGGAAGAGTGGGTGGGCCCTGGGGGCTGCACTGTGAGGCTGTCACGGAAGGAGGAGTTTGCAGCCTGTAAAAACGTGGAAATCCAAGACTGCGCTTTGAGAACTCTTGCGGTGCTCTGGCTTACTGCTTCTTATGTGACCCTGGCCGGGTCATGTGAAGGAGGAAGCCATGAAACCCATAGCCATAGGCCTCCCTGACTGCCCAGCTGTCCAACTCAGCTTGAGGAGGAAGTAGAGGTTGAGAAAGGCTGTCCAGGAGTGAACCAGCCAGGAGGGGAGCTGCCAGGAAAGCCTCCAGAAGCAGGGCCCACCCACAGCAGGGAGCAGAACTAGGAGCGTTATGAGCTTACTGCCTTCTTGACCTTTAAAACAAGCCAAGAACACATCCCTGAGCTGCTTTTAACAAAGAGGACTTTCCACAACTTTTTTTTCCAATTTATTTTAATTTTGAAAAGATTTTTATTAAAATATAGCTAACATGCATTAGTTTCAGGTGTACACCATAGTTATTCAACATATACATACATATATCTATATCTATCTATATCTATATCTATATCTATATCTATATCTATATCTATATCTATATCTATATCTATATCTATATCTATATCTATATCTATATCTATATCTATATCTATATATATATAAAGAAGTGATCATCATGATAAGTTTAGAACCATCTGACACTGTACTATGCTATCACAATATTATGGACTATATTTCCTATGCTGTACATTACACCCCCATGACTTACTTGTTTTAGACTTGGATATTTGAACCTCTTATTCCCCTTCACCTTTCCCTTTTTAATTTTTCAATTACAATTGACATTTAGTATTAGTTTATATTAATTTCAGGTGTATAGCATAGTGGTTAGACATTTGTATAATTGAAGAAATGATCATCCTGACCACTCTAGTTCCTGGCACTACACATAGTTATTACCATATTGTTGACTATATTCCCTATGCTTTATTTTACATCCCCATGACTATTTTATAACTATCAGTTTGTACTTACTCCCTCTGTCTTTAACACCCCACCCCCAACCCCCTCCCATCTGGCAACAATGGATATGTTCTCTGTATCTATGAGTTTGTTTCTGTTTTGTTTGTTTATTTTGTTCTTTAGATTCCACATATAAGCAAAATCACATTGCATCTGTCTTTCTCTGTCTGATGCTCCATTCAGCACAATATCCTCCAGGTCCATCTATGCTGCTGCAGATTGCAAGAACCCATTCTCTTCCCTGGCTGAGCAATATTCCATTGAATATATGTACCACCTCCTCTTTATCCATTCTTCTATTGATGAACAACCAGGCTGCCTCCACATTTGGGCCATTGTAAACAATGCTGCAATGAACATATGGATGCATACATCCCCTTGAAGTAGCGTTTGAGTTTCTTCAGATAAATACTCTGAGGTGGGATTACCGGGTCCTTCTTTGTCTCCTGTTATAGCCTTTGTTTTAAAGTCTATTTTGTCTGGTATAAATATTGCTAACCCAGATTTTTTTTGTTGTTGTTTCTGTTTTCATGAAATGTCTTTTTCTATTTCTATACTTTCTGTCTGTGTGTGTCTTTCAATATGAAGTGAGTCTCTTGTAGGCAGCATATTTAAGGGTCTTGTTTTCGTATCCATTCAGCCCTCCTATGTCTTTTGAGTGAAACATTTTAATCCATTTACATTGAAAGTAATTGTTGATAAATATGTAGCTATCACCATTGTATTATTCATAATTTTGATCTTTTTTTTTTTTTTCATCTTAAAGAAGTCCCTCTAACATTCCTTGTAATACTGGTTTGGTGGTAATGAACCTTTTAGCTTTCTCTTGTTTGGGAAACTATTTATCCTTCGATTCTAAATGATAACGTTGCTGGTTAGTGTAATCTTGTTTTAAGTCCTTGGTTTTCATCATGTTGAATATTTTATGCCAATCCTGTCTGGACTGCAAAGTTTCTGTTGAGAAACCAGCTGACAATCTTACGGGAGCTCCCTTGTAAGTTGCCTTTCTCTTGCTGCTTTTAGGATTCTCTTTTTGTCTTTAACCTTTGCCATTCTAATTATAATATGTCTAGTTGTGGGCCTGTTTTGGTTCATCTTGTTTGGGACTCTGTGCTTGCTGGACTTGTACGTTTATTTCCAAGTTAGAAAAGTTTTCAGTCATTATTTCTTCAAATAGGTTCTCAATCCCTTGCTTTCTCTCTTCTTTTTCTGGTGTCCCTATGATGTGAATGTTGGTACACTTGATGTTGTCCCAGAGATCTCTTAAACTATCCTCATTTTTTTGGATTCTTTTTCCTTTTTGCTGCTCCGATTGCGTGCTTTATGCTACCTTGTGTTTCAAATCATTGATTTGATCCTCTGCTTTATCTAGTCTGCTGGTGATTCCTTCTAGTGCATTCTTCATTTCATTTACTGTATTCTTTACTTATGAGTGGTTCTTTTATATGGTTTTTATGTCCTTTTTAATGCTTGCTATCTCTTTGTTGAAGTTCTCACTAAGTTCCTTGAGTATACTTATAACTATTCTTTTGAACACTGTATCAGGTAGGTTGTTTGCCTCCATTTTGTTCTTTTTCTGGAGTTTTCTCCTGGGATGTATTTCCTTGTTTCCTTAATTTGGCTACCTCTCTGTTTTCATTTCTATGTATTAGGTAGATCTGCTATGGATACCAGTCTTGGCTAGGTGGCCTTATGTAGTAGGTGCCCTGTGGGGCCCAGTAGCACAGTCTCTGTGGTCACCTGCATTGGGTGCTCCAGGTGTGTTCCTTGTGTGGGTTGTGTGTGCTCTCCTGTTATAGTTGAGCCTTTATTGCTCTTGGCATGTCAGCGGGTGGGATTAACTCTTAGGCTGACTGGCTGTGGGGTTTGGCCATGTCCACAGCTTATGGGCTACTGTGTGGGGAGCTTACCCTGCTGAGTGGGGTTCATCTCAGTGGGTTTTGGTGCTTGTTGAGACCGCCCTTTGGGTGTGCCACTTGTGGGGTTAATTGAATGGTGCTTTGCTGTGGTCTGAAGCAAACCTCCAAATATGTTGGTTCTGGGACTTCTAGGGAAGGGCTGTGGTGCAGGCTCGGGTCAGCCACTGCCTGTGACCAGGGGACTACCTGGTAGGAGCTACAAAGCGATCCATAGTTGTTTGCTGACTGTGTTAACCATGGAGGTGTGTGGGAGAGGCCATGTTGTGAACCACAGACATCTGCCACCAGTACTGGGCCTGGGGAAGCTCTGTAAAAAGACAGGACATCCTGAGGCCTGCTGTTACATACCAGCTACCTTAGTGTTCAACTGCTGATAACGCCTTGTACAGTACACAAGTTGGGTCAGGCAGAGTCTCGGATTCACTAAAGTGGGAAGCGTTGTGGTCACTAGATTAATGTAAATTCTAGTTTGGTGCCAGTGCTGAGCCTTAAGTTACTTAGCAAAAGTCTCAGAACACACCAAGGCCAGTCGCTATCACCCGCTTGGGGTCTGTCAGACTCTGATAGTTTTCCAAGAAAGTGCAATGCAGGCAGGGCTGATGCTCTTGGAGAAAGTGCCTCTGGTGTTGGGCCAGGTGGGGTCCCAGTGAGTCAGTATTGCCGAGCTGTGGAGTTCACCAGACCAATCAGATTCAGATTTGGCCATGTGGGGCAGGCTCAGCACAGGAAAGATGGCACCTGTCTGTCTGCTGCACGAGAGGAGGACCTCCTCACAGGGAAATGGTGACTGTCCTCCGGCCCTCAATCTGAAGCAACACAACTCAGCTTACCCCTGCATGTCTCCAACCCCCTAAGTTACTGTCCCTCTGCTGGAGCCCAAGGTGAGTTCCTGGGAGTAAGGCAGCCTGTGTGTGGGCCCTTTAAGAGGATGCCTTGGTTTCCTGCCACCTTCCATCTCACTTGGATGGTCATTGTTTTTCATAGCCAGATGTTGTGGGGGCTCCTTTTCCTGGTACCAGTACCCTGGGCTGGGGAGGTTGGTGTGGGGCTGGGGTCCCTCGCTCATTTGAGGGGAACTCTTGGTTCTCAGCTGCCACACAGAGGTTTGGGGTTAGCCAGTTCAGTGTCTCTGCCCCTCCTACTAGTATTACTGTGGCTTCTTTATATCCTAAGTTATAAAACTTCCGTTCAGCTAGACTCAGATGGTTCTCCAGATTGATTGTTCTATAATTTAGCTGTAATTTTAATGTGTTCATCACAGAAGGAAGTAGGCACAGTGTTTATCTACTCCACCATCTTGGATCTCCTCCCTCCATACCTACTGAATGGCTTTGTTTCTGAGTGGTGTCCAGTTAACTCTCATGATAAAATAATTTGTTTCTTTTTTTAACTGAACTCAATGGCTCTTCCAGTATAATGCCACTCACATCTTGAAGATTTCCACATAGGTGAAAGCACGCTCTGTTTTCACCTTGGGCTGGTTCCTTTTTAATAAAGCAGATGTTTAGGTTTTAGATTTTAATTAAATTTTTTATTAAAGTATAGTTGACATACAATCTTACATTCATTTTAGGTGTACCACATAGTGATTCAACATTTATATACCATATGATGTGATCACCCCAATATGTAATAAAGCGTATCTTATTGCCACGTTTCTATTAAGAAGCCACAACATACACTTCCATTTTAACCTCTACCTCTACCCCCCTCCCACACCATCACTATTTCCACCATCTCTACCATGTTCACTCTCACCACCAAAGGAATTTGTCCTATATCTCAGAGACACTCAATCTTCACAGTAGCAGGGAATGAAAGGGAGGCAGACTGTGCAGTCAGAGGAACACAGATCATGGATTCAGAGCAGCAGTCCTTTCCTTCCTCTTTGTGAGCCTGTTCTTAGGGTTCTCGCCAGACACTGCATTAGGGAGATGTCTTGGCTTCCCCCTCTACCCACTCCTTCCGCCCTGATGCTTGTGGCCCACATAATGCAAGGGTCTGGCAGCGCAGTAATGACAGGAGGCTCTGGGGCGCAGCTTGCTCTCAGCTGGTTTGCATGGTATGGCTGCACCAGGTTGTTGATAGCTGCGATCTGATCTGATTGGCCAGCTTCTGTGGGGTGCATCATGAAGTATTTTGCATAACGCCAATTCTGACCCAGGTTAACTGTGACTCACTTCATGTTACTTATTGATGGGTGGGATGGTGATTTCAGGCATAATAAAGCTCTTTAGTCGTTGTTCCTTGGCTTCTGGAGAACTGAAATAATTGGGTCATTGGATCAAAGGTCTTAAGTGAAAATAGAGTGCACGTTAAAAAGATGGAATGTGGGGACTGGCAAATAATTTCTGAGCACAAGAAAAGATTTTCAGCTATTACCAACTAGATAACTAAAATCAAATATGATTTTTGAGGCTCTCTGAGCTATTTTCACAGACGTTCTTGTAAGTTTTTTGCCTCCAGTATGAACACACTCTTTGCTTTGCAAACCAGCATAGCACCTCTGGATATAAAATTTAAATTTGGGTGAAAAAAAAAAAGAGTTACTAACTAGGGGGTATTTGATTTGATAGGAGCCCTTGGGGAAATGCTCTAGGGGGTCTTAGATGGCCACAATCTGAGCCTGCAGGGTGAAGAGAACAGAGTGAGGACCCAGAGGGGAAACGAGGTCATGTTTCATCTTTGTAAAGAAGTTCCTTAAAAAGTCAGCCATGGAAAGAGCTGGTGTTGCTGAGAACAACAGTGAATTCCCACCGTTCACATTAGAGCATAGTGAAGTCTGCAACACCATGATTTGCTGTGGGTAAATGGCCTGCTCATAGCTGACTGGTGGGAATATAAACTGTTATAGTACATTTAGAGAGCAATTTGGTAACATCTAATAAAGTTAAAATGTGCATGCCCCATGACCCAGCTCATATCATGTCAAGGTTGTTTATTACAACAGAGTTTGTAAAACTTACAAACTTGGAAGTGTCCATGGCAGGAATGTTTGTACAAATTGTCGTATCTTCCCACACTGGAATTCTATATCAAAATTACCACGAATGAACTAGATCTTCATAGAGCCATATGGATAAACATGTGTAACACAAAACTGAATGAATAAACTAGGGTTGGAAGGATGTCGTAGTGTGATCTCACTTAGATACAGTTTTAAAACATCCAAAACAATATGATGTACTCGTATTGTCAACAGATATATACACGTGTGGCAAAAGTATACAAAAGTGAATAGAATGTGCCACTACGTGAGGCTAGTGATTCCTCTGTGGAAAGAGAAAACAGGGGAGCGATTCATGTAGATCATCAATGCATCTGTAATAGTTTACTTTCTTTAAAAAGTGATCTGAAGCGAACATACAAAGAATGTCAATCTTCACTCCCAGTGGTGGGCACATAGGCATTTATTACATGATCAACTGTACTTTTCTATATGTTTGAAATATTTCATAATAAAAATAATAGATGTGAAAACGAAAAAGAAAACATGGAGCCCTGGATTCGTGGACATGTTTAAACAGAGGCTGTATGAGCGTCTGCTGGGTGCAGTGAACAAAATGCTCCCTGCACAGGAGATATTGAGGGGTTGTCGTAATGCCTTAGAAATCACACAAAAGGATTTGAGACTTTGCCCCAACTCTCATGACTTATGGGACATCATAAGTGGTGGGGTTGACCCTATCTCTCTTAGCCAGTTTCTTCATCTATGAAATAGGGCCTTGTGAGCTGAGGGAAGCTGTGTGTGTGAATGCAGGTGAGGGGTGTGGAGTCAGGCACAGTGAGCATTCTGACCTGGGCTGGCCAGAGGTGTCCCTTGGGAACCTCCAGGGATAGGCAGGATGTCAAGTCGAGCAATCCTTAAACAAGTGTGTAGGGTGGAGTGTTTAAACAACGTTTGAAAATGATGTTCCTGTCTCTCCAAAGACCACAGAAACCCTCTATATAAAAAAAAGTGTACACTAATTACATCACTCAGAGTCCAGAAATAAATCCATACATCTATAGTCAATTGATTTTTGACAAGAGTGTTAAGAAAATTAAATGGGGGAAAGAAGAGTCTTTTCAACAAATCGTGCTGGGACAACTGGATAGCTACGTGCAAAAGAATGAAGTCGGATATCTACCTCACATCATAAATGAAAAGTAACTGAAAACGTGTCAGAGACCTCATGTAAGAGCTAAAACTATAAAACTCTTAGAAGAAAACATAGGTTTAAATCTTTATGACTTTGGGTTTAGTTTCTTAGATATAACACCTACAGCATGAGCAAAGGAAAAATAGATAAATTGGACTTCCTTAAAATTAAAAATGTTTGTGTTGCCAAGGACACTATAAAGAAAGTGAGAAGACAACTCACAGAATGGGAGAAGGTGTTTTCAAATCATGTATCTCATAAGGGACTTATACCTAGACTATATAAAGAATTCTTATATCTCCATAATAAAAAGAAAACCCAATTAAATAATGGGTAAAGGATCTGAAAAGATAATCAGCATCATTTTTCGTTAAGAAAATGTAAATCAAAACTATGATGAGGTACCACTTTACAACCAGTAGGATAGCTATAAACAAAAAGAGGTAATAATAAACATTGGTGAGGATGTGGAGAAATTAGAATCCTCATACACTGCTGGTGGGAATTTAAAATGATGCAGTCACTTTGGAAAACAGTTTGGCAGTTCCTCAAAAAGTTAAACATAGAGTTACCATATGACCCAGAAATTCTATTCGTAAGTATACACCCAAGAGGCTTGAAAACATATGTTCACACAAAAACTTAACACACGGATGTTGATAGCAGCACTGTATATAATAGTTAAAACATGGGAACAGTCAAATAACCATTAATTGATGAAGGGATAAACAAGCTGTGGTATATCTATGCAATGGAATATTATTTAGGCATAAAAAGGAATGAAGTATAGGTACATACTGCAACATAGGTAAAAATCTTTTGTAAGTGAAAGAAGCCAGACACAAAAGGCCACATGTTTTATGATTTCACTTGTATTTAATAATTAGAAAGGGCAAATACAGGGGAAGAGAGAGAGAGAGAGAGAGAGAGAGAGAGAATTAATCGTTGCCAGGGGTTGTAGGGGGAAATGGGGAGTGACTACTAAAGGGTACAGGTTTTGGTGGGAGGTGGTGGAAATGTTTTAGAATTAGGTAGTGGTGATAGTTGCAGAACCTTGTAAATATAGTTAAGATAATTATAAAGTGCAATTGTATACTTTAAAGAGATAAATTTTGTAAGTTAATTATATGTCAGTTTTTAAAAGGAAGAATAACAAAAGGCAAACATTTTTGAGAATGGGGTTGACAGAGAATCAGGGTCGGCAGAGGGAGGAAGAAAAACCAGACCCCGCGATACTGCCTGAGCCCTACGCCGGGTTGTGCCGGAAGTGAGACTACCTCGGAATGTTTCAGTTACACGAGCCAACAAGTTCTCTGCTTCTTAGGTCAGGGTGGATCAGGTTTTCTGTCACTTACCCCCAAAGAAACCCCGGTTGGCACACATGCCCCCTGACCTTCTGGGGGCCAGTCCCCTCAGGCAGCACTCCCCTCCACCTTTCCACCTCTGCCTCTATTGGCTCCTGGTTCACGCTTCTTCCATTTATAAAAGAATTCTCTCCTGACTCCACTTCACACCTTTTTCTTTTCTCCATTTCACTCAAACCTCCCAAAGAGTGGTCCACCCTTGCTATTCTATTTCCTCGCCATGCCTTTCCCTCTTAACCCTCTGCTTCTGGGTCCCTACCCCACCCTCCCCGGGCGCTCTACTGCCCTCCTGTGGCCAATCCCAGGCACATCCTGGCCTTCCAGTTCCGGATCCCGGCTTCGTCCATCTGGGAGGGCTCTGAGATCTCTTGGCTCCTCTGCTACAGGGTGGTCCCTGCTTTACCTAATCGTGCCTGGACATTTGTGCCTCCTCTGACTCTGGGCTGGGCCTTTGCTCTGATTGTGCTCCCTTCCCCTGGGCTGCTGCCTCCACGCTTGATTCCTCACAACTGGACCCCGACATGCACTTCATCCTCATCCTCGTCTGGCCTCTTTCTCTTTTGGAAGCATCCCCCATGGACCTAGTCATCCTCTCCTCCTCTGCATGCCATGCCCCTTCTTAAGGATTCCTGGTGTCTTTGCTCTCTCTGCATTCCTATCACGATTGCCCTCAGACCAGCCAGCTCATGGGTCAGTTTGCTCTAGTGTTCTCCCTTCCAGTTCCATCTCTTGCTGTGCTCATGTTTAAAACACAAACCTAGGTGTGCCACTCTCTGCTCAAACCCACACGGGATCAAGCCCAAGCCTTTGTTTTGGCAGGGAACGTGGGCCACCAGGAGCCAGCTCTCCCGTGCTTCTCAGATGCTTTTCTTGTCGTCTCTGCTTACGCTTAAGCTCCTCCAACCCAGCACTGTAGGTTAGTTGCCACAGGGACCACACCCCTCTGTGACTCTCTGCACATGGTACCCTCCTACCCCCTGACCTCTCCATGACAGTCTTACTCTTCCTTTAACATTGGACCAGGTAACACTTTCGTGGGGATGCTTTTCTAGACACCCGATCCCATGTCTGTCCTCCTTCCACCCCCACTTAGGCCAGGTCATGTGCTTACTCTGCTTTCCACAGCTTGTTGGGCTTCTCTCAGTGAGGCTATTTATCACATTGTTTAAGTAGTTTTCACATCTATGCATGCTATGTGCTTTTGGAGGGCAAGGCTGTGTTCCTGGGGTATGTGGTCACATACCAGCCACTCAATCAATGTT
Organism: Rhinolophus sinicus; assembly: GCF_036562045.2. Taxonomy (NCBI): domain Eukaryota; kingdom Metazoa; phylum Chordata; class Mammalia; order Chiroptera; family Rhinolophidae; genus Rhinolophus; species Rhinolophus sinicus. The sequence continues at coordinate 33,985,858 of NC_133759.1, forward strand.
TAATGAAAGTAAATCCTCCCTGGCCACTCACTATGTGCCAGGCACCCTATAAGACGTCTTTGTATAGTAAATCATTGAAACACCACAACAACCTTATGAAGTGGACACAACTGTCCTCATTTTACAGATGAGAATACTGAGGCCTGGTGTGCAAAATAACCTGACCATGGTTGTAGAGGTGGATGCAAGCACAGCTCCGGGGCTGGCCCGTGCCCACCGTCCTGTGCCGTTACTGTAGCTATGCCCCCACCCATTGCTAACTTGCCCTCCACTTGGAATGCCAGTGTCTGGTCACCTCCACAGTGCTCAGGAATTGTCCAGTTCAGGTCCACTTCTACCTCCACACAAGCTGTGCTCAGCTTACCTGGAGCTTCCTGGCACAGCAGTGAAGGAGCCCTTTACAGGTGCCATTCACCAGGACAAAGTACATCACCCCCCAGAGCTCACGCAGGTCTCAGCACAAGTTATGTTGTAGCCTCACACAGAGCTGGTGATGTATGGGCCCATCAGACATGGGCCAATAAGAAGCACGCCCATGTCTTAGGAAATGTCATCTTTTTGTGGGTGATATGCTAGTTTACTGAAAAGGAACACACATTTTAAGAACTTTCACTTAGTCAGTATAATTGCAGTTCACATAACGCTGCCACTTATTTGCTTTATCATATCTGATCTTCCCTACTTACCCATGAAGTGGTTAGGACAGGTTAGGCCCACTTCAGTGAAGAGACAACTGAATGGTTCTAAGCTTGCACTCTTTCCTTGCTTGATGTAAGCGTCTAAACAATCTCTGGCCACAGGAGACCGTCATTTAGCTGCTGGGTGGCAGAGGAAGCCCTGCACTTAGGTCTCAGCGCAGCCCAGGGGCCTGTCCCCACCCTGTGACGCTGAGCACTGGCCTCCCGTGAGGGCTTCCCACTGTGCTCTTATATCCCCAAGGTAGTTACATTTTCTCTTTTAAGAACATACATATGGTTATGGGCTGAATTGTGTCTCCCCCCATTCATATACTGAAGTGCCTCAGAATGTGACTGTATTTGGAGACACGACCTTTAAAGAGGTAGTTAAGGTAAAATGAGCATAAGGTGGGGCCCTCATTTGATAGGACTGGTGTCCTTACAAGATGAGGAAGATCCATCAGGGTTGTGCACACAGAGGAAAGACCATATAAAGACACGGCAAGAGGGCAGCCACCTGCAAGCCAAGGAGAGCGGTTTCAGGAGAAACCCACCCTGCCGACACCTAGATCTCAGACGTCCAGCCTCCAGAACTGTGAGAAAATACATTTCTGTTCTTTAAGCCCCCCAGGCTGTGGTATTTTGTTATGGCAGTTGAAGTCACTCTTTGAGGAAGCTGTGCATACTGACGAGACAAGAATTCTGGACAACCGCGAGCATGTCCAGCTTGACCACTCACTCCCTGAGGGGTCTGAGAAAACAAGCAGACTTTACTGTCTCAGTTTCCTCATCCACAAGATGAGCATGTTGAGACTTATGACGAAAGTTCCCTTCCAACTCAAAAGTGCCATCATTTCCTGACGGGAGAGGGTAGAAAATTTCTGGCTGAGTGATGTTATGAGATATTCATGTTTCAGGTGGGGAGAGTTCAAAGCCCCACCAGTCTCTTTCTACTGAAAGGATTACATACAAAAGGCCCTTTGGTTCCCTTGCAGGACGAGAACTGGTGGCTTAATGAACTGACTGCTCAGAGAGATCTAAAAGAGCCTGAACCTGCCAGCTCACAGAAGAGGTGGCAGGAATTTTACAAGGACTTCAGCGAGTACCTTTGAAACTTTCTGCTATTCAAGTCTGTTTAGAACTTGCTTCTGAAGCATGATATCTTTCAACTCTGGTATCTTAATTCTTCCCTCCTGCCTTGGCAGCTGAGCCTAGAGGAGCTTTGCAGGACAGCGGTACTTGTTAGTGACGCGGCAGGACAGGTGGCTCTTGGGACAGGAGTCTGGGAACATGCAGGGGCAGGGTTCTGATTGGTAAGAGGTTGAAGGATGGGCAGAGCGAAGGGTGGGTGGGGGATGGGAGGTGGACCCTCGGCAGGCCCAGTTCCTGTAAGGGGCCCTCCAGTTTGGAGGGCAGAGCTGGGAAAGCACACCTCTTGAGGCTGACACCATGAAGAGAGACCTGAGGGGGGATGGAATTGGCCCCTGTTCGAGTGAGAACATGTCACTTTGTTCTGTGGCACTTCGTAAACTGTGAAGTGAAGGACTGTTACCCTGCACCTTTCAGGGATGACTTGTGAACTCGTGGCCAATAGCAGCACTGGCCAAGAACAGATGGGAAGGCCAGAAGCTGCTAAGGTCGATTAAGGCAGGGGATCTTAATCTCGAGGTACATGTGGCCCTAGAAGGCCCGTAGAGAAGCTTCATGGAGTCTCTGAGCTCAGAAAATGGCGGGCAAATGTATGGTCATTTCTATGGGGATAAGGACCAGAGCTTTCATTAGATTCTTAAATATGTCCGACCCTTAGAATGTTAAGAAGCGCTGATTTGGGGTGAAATATGGTGAGTGTTAAGCTAGCAGCTACTGGAGTATTTTTCAGTGGGAGGAGCGCCATGATGTCACGGCAGAAGATGGTGGAATCTGGGAAAAGGGGAACAGCATGAGAACTCTTCCGAGTTCACCTATCAGTGTGGGGGAGAGTGGGTAGGTCTGGGGGCTGATGCTGACTCCTGGCACAGAGGTACTTCCCTAGAGGAGGAAGGGCATTCAAAACAATGGGCTGTACCATTCGTTGATGTGGCTGGCAATCTACATGTCTGCTCTCAGTCAGTTCTCACAGTGACTCCATGGGGCAAGTGTATGGCTCCATTTCACATGTGAAGAAGTCAGAGAAGTTAGACATCTGCCCAGAGTCACCCGGCTAGCAAATAAATCTTGCTAGAGTAGCAACCTATCCCCCCGCAGACACTTTGGCCTACTCTCATCATACTCTTCCAGTCATTTGGAGGGTTTCGGCCTCCTGGTCAGTCAGCCCAGCTTTGTTCCTGTGCTGTATCCAGGGAGCAGCTTTTGGTGCTCAGAGGGTGAGTCTCCTGGGAGGGAGGTCTCTGGGCGGTGCCAGGGACTGGGCTCCTAGCCAATCTATTTCCCGTCACACTCAGTAAATGGCCTTTCTGGGTCATCAATTGGTTCCACTTAAGAGCACGTTAGAAGAATTGGTTCCCATAGCTTGTCACTTTTGAGTGTCCTAGCGAATTGAATTCTGGGGTCAGCCAGTCACTTTGGGTGTCTTTTAGCTAAAACAGACATGATTGAGAAATGAGTCTACAATTGTGTTGGGAGCAGTTCATATTAGATACCAAGAAGAGCAAATTTACTATAAGAGTTGTAAATCATCACTAGCTAGAAATCCTGGGCCCTGTAAGCCAATAGCAAAATCTCCAAAAAGGGCTTTTTTGGGGACTCGGGAGCTGGCAAGACCAGCAGGAAAGGGAGCAGGCTGTGTGATTCGTCCCTTCTGAATTGCTACTTTTATCTCTAGAAGAACACCATTGTTAATAGGCATTTACTGATAATGTACAGATGTGAAATGTTTTTGAGTACTTCATGATTTAACCTATTTATTCATCCACCCATCCAAACAACCAGCCGTGCCGCATAGAGAAATCCAATCAGGATAATGATGATGATGGAGCAAACATTTATACCGTGTTTCCTACATGCTGGGCACTGTTCTGGGGCCTTTACTCATTCAGTCCTCACAACAGTGTTTGGAGAAAGGTACTAGTTCACAGATGAGGAAACGGAGGCACAGAGAGATTAAGTAATGCATCGAGGGTGCTCAAATAGGCAGGAGTGGGAGAAGAAACGGGAGCTTGAGGGCAGGTGTCAGACTTGGAAAGAGAGTTACTAAAGGGCTTTGAGTAGGGGCCCTACTCCTAGATTCTATGACAAAGCAACTAAAGTTTTGTTTTTAAACCTTTCTGAAGATTATTAACTGTTATACCTCCCCTACCTCTGAAAGCACTTGTGGATTAAAGGGCAGAGTGAGATAGACAGACCAGCTATAGCTTCAACTGGGCATTCTTCATTAGAAGGGGCAGGGGGAGTAGACATTTTCAGGCACCAGAAATTAGCAGATGATAGATATATCTGCACCATGAATGTGGTTCCATGCCTTGCTAAAGCAAAGAGGCTTTGCATGGTTTCTATCACGCGGCATTTGATTAAACTTTTTTAAGTTTTATTTTAATGCTTTGAATCCACGTTCTTGAACAAAATAGTTTTGTATCTAATTCTGAGTGTGGAGGCTGCTAAGAGACTATTCATAGAAGTGTACAATTTCAGAGCTGGAAGGAACCTGGGATATCAGGTCCAATACCCTCATTTTAGTGATGAAAACACGCTGGTATGACTTGTTCAAGTGCAGACAGCAAAAATTTGATGTACATATGGTAGAAATAACCTAGGTTTTTCATATAGGATCTACAACTAAATAATAAGAGAGAGGGAAAGTTATTCTTTTCTAACATTGAGGTATGTTATCAACCCAAACTCCATCAGTTACAAGTGACAGAAAAATCAACTTAGGTGATTAGACGAAAATAGAGAATATAACATTGCTCACGTAAATGAAAAGTCCAGGACATCGGCTTTAGACACAGGGCTCAAATGTTCTAATCAGGACTCAATCTGTCTCGCACTCTGCTTTCCTCTGTCAATGTTTGCTTCGTTTTTGTGCAGCTTCTTCTCATCAACCACCAAAATCTCTCCAGCAGCTACAAGGTGGCTTACATCTTTATAAACTGAGCTGATAAAGAACCCCTTTCCCCACTTCCCACCACCACCAGTTCCATCTCATTTGCTTAGATTGACTGGGTTGGGGTCACCTGCCCACACTTGAATTACTCTCAGCAGAGAGATGCGATACTCTCCTTGGCTAGACCTCAGGCATGTGCTCACCCTTGGATCTGGGGTGGGGTCAAACCCACTGCAAACCACATTGCCTCAGGGCAAAATGGGGTGCTGTTAACAGACCCAGGAGAAATGGATGCAAGGCTGGCAAAACAGCAGGTGTGTGTGCGCTATAAGGTTTCAGGAAAGCAAGTTGCTGGAAGACGTTTTTCATTCTTATTTGCCTTTTGCCATGGAGGCAATATAGAGTTGACTGAGGCCATGAGAAGTGTTAAGAACATCTTATTTTGGATACAGAGAAAAGTAAAAAGACTTCTCTTGTGTATATCAAAGGTTGGAAGGAAGCCCATGGTAGATGACACAAGCTGCCTCTAGAGGTTTTAGGTTCAAAGTTGCTCAAAGACCCTTGAAATGTGCCCACATCCTGGGAACGTGAACTCATAAGCTGGTGCGTGACCATGGGCAGCAGACTGCATGTCCCCTCAGTGCCCTTTCCCATGTGGGCTCACTATCTCCACTGCTCCCACTCTTCTTTGAATAGTGGGGAGGGGGGGAAGCTGCTCTGAGCTGATTATATGGTTCTAGCTACAGAGAACTATCTCTCCACTTTCACCTCCCTTCTCCCTCGGGGGCTGAAGCCCAAGTCAAGTCCTCTTTTTAATCTTTTCTCATAACCCTCCTGACAAATATTGTAATTTTATGTGGGCAAATGTCTTTATTGTTTAAGCACAGGCTTCTTCATTAATCCCTTATCTTCTTCAACCGTCTCTTTCAACCTTCGTCTCATCATCTCAAGGGAGTCCTTTTCTTTCTATTCATCTCTAGACATTCCTCATCAGCTCAAGGATGCATTCCTGTTGGATATAATAGAAAATTTCCTCTAATTCAATAAAAGAATTTGCCATCCTACAACACAGGAAGTCCAGAGGTAGGGCTGATGTGGCACAGCACAGAGAGGCCCAGACTTGGTTTCCCTAAGATCTTTGGCCCTGCATCCATCTGTTGCTGCTTTGTTCTCAGCAGGCATTACTTGTGCTGGCAAGATGGCCGCCAGCAGCCCCTGGGACAACGTGCTGTGTGTTCATGTTCAGCGAGAGCAAGGAAACCTGTCTTCCACCCATAGGATGAAAGAATATTCTTTCAGTCCAACTGGGCCAACTTAGGTTTCACATCCCTCCCTGGACCAATGACAGTCACTAGAGAGATGGCGAGTGCTGATTGGATTCCTAAATACAACACTGGCAAGAGATTTACTTATCATGCTGGTTCCACCAATCAGGACCCTGGCTGGAGCTAGGACCAGTCCTGGGGCCTTGGGATCATATGGCTTGAGTGGAGGAGGAAAGAAGAGTTGGATGCTGGGTAGACATTGTATTGTGTTTAGTTGGGCTGTCCATGTTTAATGTGTTTTAACCTAAACGTCTTTTTCATTAAAAGAAACAGTATTGCTGAAATATTATAATTTAAACAGACCTTTATGGATTTAAACTTATAACTTAAACATCATATATAAAATTGTTTGTGTGGAGAAAATATATAACCTCATGCCAAGCATTTTATTTATGAATGCTTTTATACCAGTTTAAATTATGTTGCGATGAAGCAATGACCAGAATAATTAGGACTTTATTTGGGGAACTGTGGTCACTCTGACCCCGTTTTTGACCTGTGGGTGTGCCCTGTTTGACCACAGCATCCACGAGTGTGCACACACACAGACACACTGAAGGGCTCTCTCTGGGAACACTCATCACATCCCTTGCGTGAGGCTTCTCATCTGCTTCTATCCTTTGCCTTTTGTCTCAGAGTCTGGGCATGTCTATGCTCTGTAATCTGTGGCTCTCTGTGTGTTGATTAGAGTGTGTGTTTAGAAGAAGGTAACTTGGGATTTCATCTCTAGGTGCCCATCTTTAGCCCTTTCTGAAGAGCGTTCTGCTTTTGGGAGCAGAAGAGCTTGGGCCGTCTGAAGCCATAGATGATGCCACCTTCTTTCTTAGCTGGTCCTTTCTACCTCTTTCTGGCTAGAACTCTAAACCCAGAGGTTTGCCTCCCTCTAGTCTGTCTACCAGCAGAGTTACCAAAGCTTGGGGAACAACCGGGGGGTGAGGTAGTGATGAGCATGAGTTCGTCAGACCCACTTCAGGTCTGGATGAATGGGCTCAGTGTCCTCATACTTACAGTGGGGACACTGCTCTGATAATAGGTTTGGCTGTCGTATATTGAGGACTTCCTCTGTGCCAGGCTCTGTTCCCTATATTATCTCATCTAACTCCTCAAAACACATTAAGTGGCTATTATCACCTATATTTTACAGATGGGGAAACTGAGTCTCCAAGAGGTTCATTGATATGCTCAAGGTCAAGCAATCAGCTTGTGGGAGATCCTAGGGTTCAAGCCCTGCTGTGACTCTAGGGTCTCTGCTCTTATCAGTTCCTCCCCCCACAGGGCTTTAGAGAGGCAGAAATGGGAGAGTCATGGAAAGGACCGGGTGCAGTGCTGACACCCACTGCGTGTTCAGCAAACGGTGCTGCTGCTGCTGCTGCTGCTGCTATTTTTGTTGTGAAAAGCAAAGGTTCTGGACAATCCCCAAACTAACAGCCAGTCCTGTAGAATCCTGAGCTGGCCATGGTCTTCCTGAAAACTTGTTTATTGGCCGTGTGGTACTCTGGAGAAAGAGTTGTCTGTCCTCTCTCAATTTCTCAGGCCCTCAGAAAGTAGGCTCAAGTTACTGAGCACATACACCTGTTGTCTTGGGCAGGGAGGGGCGGGAGAGCTCAGGCGACCAAGCATACATCTGACCTGGGGTGGGGTCAGCAGTGTCCTTGGCAGGCTGAAGTACTTTCTGGCCAAGGGGCAGCAGCAGGGTCCCATAACCAGAGTCCTGATGGGGACAGTGGGGGCTGCTCTGGGCCCTCAAGCATTCCCTCATGCCATCCTGGGCCCTTACCAGCCACCCCAGACATAGCACAGACTCTTCCCTAAGACAGTGCCACATCAGCTGGGGGTAAGAGCGCCACTAAACCATGAAAAGGTCAGTGAAATGCAAGGAACAGCCCTACAAAACAGCAAATGCTGATGAATACTACTCAGGTATCAGGAACTGGGCTCAGTGCTCTCTGTTCACTGTAACATGTGAGCCTCACAATGCACTGAGTGAGTGAAGTACTATCATGGATGTGATTTTAGGGATGGAGAAATTGAGGCTAAGAGAAAGAGGGTGACTTGCCTGACTGCACACAACAGGTACAGTATGACTTGCACTAGATACATCCAGCATGGAAGCTCGTTTTCTTAACTGTGATGCTGAGGTCCCTCCCCTAAAGCAAAAGACTGGGGCAAGGTCACTTTATTTCACTTCCCTTCAGCAAACTTTGGCACAATGACAATGTTGGGAAAAGTGCCAACCATGTGCCAACATCATGCAGATGCTCTTCTCATCACCACGCCTCACAACAGTCCTGTAAACTACAGCTCAAAGAGGTCAGATGACTTTCACCAGGTCACACAGCTCTCTATGCTTTCATTGAACCAACTTTGGTCACCCAGGAAAAACGTGCCTTGGAGAAATTCTCAAAATGCACCAAGACACACATTTTCTGATACCCACCAAGTGTGCCTCCCTCTTCATCAAATTTCTCACCACTTTATGTAATTCTCTGGAGAAACTCTAACTTTAACTCAGCTGAGCCTGCAGCAGGTCCAGAGATGAGCTACAGCCTGAATGAATGTCACCCCAGGTGCCTGGAGAGCTGGGAGATAGCACCATCTCCCTTATTGCTAAAGGGGTTTACCCAGTGTTTGTCTGTGTGAAGAACAAATCCTGACCCCATGATACCTGCTGGGCTCATCCCAACAGGTAAACGTTGGGCATGTCACCTCCAAGTGGGGTCAGGAATAAAGGGCTGTGGGAAGTGTGCAATTCAAGTTGGTGCTATTGCAAATGAAAGAACCCCATTCAACCTAACTTAAATTAAAAACCAATACATTTTATTTTAAGGACATGGAGGTAATATATAGACCCCAAAGAGAGTAGAATAATCAGGCCTCAAGAAAGACAGGTATCCAGGCTGCCTGGGATCTGTGGCAGGATGAGGGACGGCCTCCTCGGTCCTCTGCCCAGGATGGGTCAGCCATGGCTATGACCTGCCCTCATTTTATGGCTCAGGATACTAATTCCCAACTTACAAATGGCTACAATTGAAAAGACAGACAATAATAAGTGCTGATGAGAATGTGGAGCAACTGAAACTCCTGTGTTGCTGGTAAGAGTGTAAAAATTTATAGGTACTTCAGAAAACAATTTGGCACTTTCTTAAAAAGTTAAATATAAAGTTACCATATGACCCAGAAATTCTACTCCTATGTACTTACTCAATAGAAGTGAAAACATAAATCCACACAAAGACGTGTACAGCAACATTGATAGCCAAAAGTGGCAACAATCAAAATGTCCATCAACCGATGAAAGGATAAACAAAATGTGACATATCCATACAGTGGAATACCAGTTGGCTATAAAAAGAAACAAAGGACTGATAGTATATGCTATAACGAATGAAACTCAAAAACAGGTATATTGTACAATTCCATCTACAGGAGATGCCCAGAAAAGGCAAATCTATGGGAAGTAGAGTTGTGGTTGCCTTGAGCATAGGGAGTGCCTGCAAATGGGCACAAGGTTACTTAAACAATTGCATGACAGAAGTTTTGCATGTCTATAGGCAGAAATTATTCTGCATTGCTATTAGTAATCTACAATTTTAAAAACTGTAAAATAGCTCAATGAAAGGCTAGAGTCAGTTAAGTAGGGAGAGGGTGCTCTCAAGACCATGTATAGTTCTCCTTTGAAGCACAAAATTGTCTATGTAATATTTTGTCCCCTGTTTTGCTGGGGTAACCAGTATTTATCCTTTACGATTCATCTCAGGCATAAAAGGACCTTATTTTAATAATTTCCAATGCATCCTAGAATACTTTTATAAAGTACAGTAAAAATAAATTGGTAGAAGAAATGAAATGAAAAAGAGAAGACATACAAAATACAAGTCCAACTTTTCATTTTATTAGTTTCAATAGACGTAACGTTACTCCATCAAGTTGACATGGAAGTTTCTGTATGCTCCTCTTGATTTTAGTACTTATCTCAACAGTGACTATTGTGAATAGTTTGCAAGTCTGGCCTTAATCCATGGAGCTCATTTCAAGCTGCACTGCACAAAAGCATTTAGCCTCACATCAACTGCTGCTGAGAATCACGGAGCTGCTGCCTTCTGAGGCCAGTGCCCCTGAGGTCCAGTCTTTCTCCTATTCCTATTCTTTAGTTCCCACCAGATTCTACATTCTAACTCTCTACCCTCATACCCTTCTTAGTCTAGTCTAGGACAGTAGCTCTTCAACTCTTTGGTCTCAGGACCCTTGTACACCCTTACACATTGTAAAGGATGCCAAAAGTCTTTTTAAAAATGTAGGTTATAACTCTCAATATTTATCACATTAGAAGTTAAAACCAAGAAATTAAAAAAAATTATTTATTTTAAACCATGATAAATTATCCTAATCATAATAAATCATTACATGCTAACAATGTATTTTTTAATGAAAATGACTCTATTTTTCAAAACAAAAGTTAACAGTGAGAAGGGTGGCATTCTTTCATATTAAAAGAAAAAATCTTTTTGGTGTCTGGTGTCTCCATTTTCTTTCTCTAATAGAATATGAGACTTTATCTGCTTTTGCATCCAATCTGTTACAATATCACAAGTCATATAACCTCTGGAAAACTCCTTTGTATACCTGTGAGAGGAAAGAAAGTGAAAGAGGCAAAAACACCTTAATTTATTAGAAAAATAGTCTAACCTCACAGATCCCCTAAAACAGCCTGACCTCACAGATCTTGAGGGCCTTCAGCAGTCCTTGGTTCTTGCTCTCAAAACTTTGAGAAGCACTGGTTTAGGATATCTTGTCTAATAACACCCCTTTCACACACATACTCATAGACACACTTAGGGTGACCAGCTGTCGCTGTTTACCTTGGACTGTCCTGGTTTTAACACTGAAAGTCCTGTGTCCTTGGCAAACTATGACTGTCGGCCACCGTAACACACAGGCACACACACTTCCGTTCAAGCTAGCCCGGGCATGCCGGCTCTGGTCTCTGATTACAGGCTCTGCTTCTCTCTTCTCTTCACCCTCTTTCTTGTCTTCTTCCTCTCTCTAATCCATTTCCCAAACACTTCCACTAACTGGTTGAGACAAGAGCTATTAGACAGGGGCATGGCCATGACCCACTCCATATCCTTTCTTCCCTTCTTCCTGATTAACAGAAACTCCACTTTGTTGGGACAGCAATGAGTCCGGAGGAAAATTTCCCAGCCTCCCTTGCAGCTGTCATGGTCATGTGATTTGCTTTTGGCCAATGAGATATTCAAGAAAATTGTTGGGTGGGGCTTCGAGACAAATTTGTTTAAAACAAACTGGATTCATAACTCACAGGTTTTGCCCTTCATCCTGTTTCATCTTCCTGTCTGGAATTCAGCTGGGATGGCTGCAGCTCCAGAGGCAGATTGCAGATGTAAAGACCAGGGCCATGCCAGGATAGCGAGGCTAAGGGCCAGACAGAGACTGGGTCCCTCAGAGGCTTCATGGAGCTGCTGAGAAAGCCTTGGATTGATGATTTCCAGGTTTCTCCTGTAAGCATAAATACATACATAAATAAATAAAACCCCAATTGTGTTTAAGTCACTATTTTTCAGATTTCTATTGCCAAACACAATTCTTAAACAATGAAAGGTGTTATTTGTTTTCTTTATTGGATGGAAAGATTCTTTATATAAAGTGGCAGGGAGCAGGAAAAAAATGAGCTAATTTATGGCTTGTTTATAGCTGTACTTGGGGCTCAGACGTTCCCAGGAGGCAGGAGCCTCTGTAGAGAAGTGATTCTTCATCTCTGGGCTGAATTCATTGGGTACCAATATCTGCTCACAGTCACCAGACCCTTCAGAGCCTCACTGTGAAGGCGCTGAGAGAACCTGAGTGAAAAGGACCGGCCGCTCTCCCAAGGTGTTTCTGCCTCACTTGCATGGACATCAGCCTGAGTTCCAGGGGGCCTGGCAGAGCGTTCTCAGTCCTTGCCATCCTAGTGGTGGGACAGAAACATCCCCCGCTCATTGCCACCACCTGTACATACTCGTATCCTGGAAATGGGTGCTCAGGGCTCTGGGAGGAAGGCGATGTCACCCTGTGGGACTGTTGGCAGCTGTACTATGGGCACGTGGGCAGTGCTCCTCGCCCGGCCCAGATGCTAACCTTCTTCATTGGTCCACTGGCCTCTGGCCTCCCTCCAGGAAGCAAATCCTCCAGTCCCTGAGCCTGGCTGTTGTTTGCTGTGAAGGCTAGTGGGCTCTTGATGTCTTTCCAGTGTTACTGGGTTTGGGGGTGGGCTCTATACTGATGGCAGGCAGGTGCAGTCTCCCCGTGCACCATGCTTCGGCCGTACACGTGCCCTCCTGGTCTAGGAGCAGGTCTGTGAGCTCTGGGTAGTTGATGCCTTCCCCTCCCAGATCTCAGACCAGGCTCCTCCTCTGGCTGCTGAGGTCCCTTCTTCTTTGAGTTTACATCCTGCTCAGCACACACACACACTGTTGTTCTCCAAACCCTGCCCCAAGTTAAGTCTGCCCCAGAGTCTCTGAGTAGAAGCTAGCTACCCTGATCCTCTTGTTTCTTCCTTTGTTCCATCATCATCAAACATTTCCTGAGTGCTTGTCTGGGCCCAAACCTGCGCCGGGTGTGAGGGACACACAGATGTGTGGCTGTTCCCTCGGGCTTCCAGGCTAGGACAGGAGACAGACACACAAACCATCCATGATGTGGCCTGCAGCTTCTGCAGCAGTATTTCTCACCGCACGCTCTTCAAGGACTCATTCTTGAGTAAAGTCTAATTTTAGTCTTCTTTTGAGTTTCCAGACCCTACCTCCATTTCTCCATTTCTTTCAGTGGTGCTCCATTGGGTTCTGCTACCTTGCAATGTAGACAATGAATAATTTTTTTCCTTTCTCATCATGTATGACAATTAGTACTTCCCTGTGATTATTGCAGGCAGAAAAGCAAGCACTTGTTCTGTGTGTGTGTGTGTGTGTGTGTGTGTGTGTGTGTGTGTGTGTATGTCAGGAGTTCCATCACATTGTGGAGAGGAAGAAGGTGGGACTAGGGCACAGGCTTATGGGGCAGTAAAGTGAGGAAGGACCACGTAGCGGGTTCTTGCAAAGATGAATTAACCAAGCTCTTGATAAGAAAGCACAGGGCTCTCAAATACCAAGAAGCTCCAGGGTCAGCCAGCCGGGACCTGCCTGAGCTGTGGGGGGTGGGAGGTGGGGGGTGGGAGAGGAGCACTCTGTTCTCCAGGTGTCCCTGCAAAGTCAAAAGCCACTAATGGAAATAACCACCGGGGCATGATTTTTCATGCCCTGATTCCAATCACAGACCTGTCATCCAAGAAGAATATTGAAGGGGAAATTCCATTTCCTTTTAAACCAAATGTTCCCCACAGAAGCCAAAGGCCTGTGGAAACAACCTCAATTGGAAAGACTTGAGCACACATTGTTCTGGCCTCTCGAGTGAGAGGTGGTAACACTCGTAATTTATTGAGAGATAGGTTTACCAAGAGAGGGGGCCTGCCCACACATGGCAGTGACCTTTTTCACTTCCTTGGACCAGATATGCGACTCACAGGGAGAAGTTGGGCCCCCTTGGTCTTTGTGAACAGGCTGTCATGGATCCTGGCAGGCAAAGGTATGCCACAGCCGCTCGCTGCGTTGGTGAAGCCGGGATGAGGCACTGCCTGGCAGAGGCACCGCATAGGGCCCTGCGGAGTCCTGAGGGAAAGGAGAACAGACCACTCCCAGAGAAATGCACAGAGGCCTGTGCATGCATCCTTCTATGCCTCATGTAGATGAGCTAAGCAGCTCATCCACACACAGCAAATGTATTGAAAACGAGGAAGAAAGAAGGTGTCAGGCTAGACGGTCTAAGCACTTGACGTAGAATCAGGTGGCCTCGTCTGCCACATGCAAACTGTGAACACTGATGGCTCATAGTTTTCTGTTCTAAGTGCTTCCAAGTACTAACCCTGGTGAATCCTCACAACAACTAGGGCATGTTGTCCTAGTATTATCTGCATTTTACGCTGGTGGAAGCTAAGGCTCAGAGAGGGTAAGGAACTTCCCAGAGGTCACAAAGCTAGTAAGTGCCTCTGGGCCTTTCACTACCTCCCGGCACTCTTCCTTTGCCCTACTGGCATTGTTTGCCACCTTGTCAGTATAGTGAGACAGCCACCTGGGTGGGCTTGTTTACAGACTCCGGGGACTTACCACATAAGTGGAATCTGCCCATCTGGCCACTCTCAGTGCATGAAAATGGTCTGGCAAAAGCTGATCCCAAGGGGAGCACGTGACAGGCAGGCCTGTTGCTGTGGGCAAGATTTTCTTAATTCCCTAAACAGGACTTATGCTTGAATCACCATCTTCTGTCTTCTGCTGCTTGTGTATTTGCTGTCTGGAACAAGGCATGCACGGGGGGAAATACATGCTTTATGGTGTCACCAGCAGCGCTGGGTAAGGGCAGCTCCTGCAAAAAGCCTCAGGGCAGTTGGTTGACAACAGTCAAAGGCTTCAGGACAAGGAAGGCGAGGGCACAGCACAGGGAGAGTGACCCATACCCTGTGCTGCTTGGACCATGCGAGGGTCCTTCGTCCACTTCTGATTTTCAAACAATAACTTTTCTAGTTGTAAATTAGAAGTAGTTTAGCCCCATTGTAGAATATTTGAGAAAGGCAGACAAAATATAAAAGAATCATCACGCATAATGCCACTAATTGTGTAGTCCCACTGTTCACATTTAAAGGTGTTCTTTCCTGCTGTGTGTGTGTGTGTGTGTGTGTGTGTGTGTGTGTGTGCGCACGCATGCACCCATGGTGCACTTACATGGAGGAAAGTTTGTGAACTTAATTGTCTGGCTTATAGGTGCATAGGTGTGTGTGAGTGTGTGATGTGGGTGTACATGTGTATAATATTGAGTGCACAACTGTATTTTCCCCTTATTCCTCAAAAAGATAGTGCTTATGGTTGTATAATACTGTATCATTGCATAGATGTGACATAATTGATTTGCCCATTTTCCCATTACTGTGTATTCTTCCATAATAAAGACTAATACTTCAGGAATAGCTGTAAGAGCAAAACTTGGCTACGTACGACTATATGGCCTTTTCTTTAGGATGGATTTCTGAAAGTCAGATTATGGAAATAAAGCTGGAACATGGTTGAGTTCCTTGATATCCACTGCAAAGCCCCAGGCCACCTTTAAGGAACATGTCTGGGGGCACATGGTTGGTCTGGTGTGAATTATTGACAGACTGAGAATCCTTTCACCTTGAAAAGTGAGGTAGTGTGAACAAAGCAGCTGGCATCGAAAGTTTGAAGGGTCGTCCTGTGAGAAAGAGGGTGGGTTTCCTATGTATTACTCCATCAGGTGAAACTAGCACCATGAAGATATGTGAAGAAGAAGTAGGCTGTTGGCTTAACATAGCAAAAATTAAAAAGAAAAGAAAAGGAAATGCTTAGTGTGGGGCAGAGGCTTTGTGTTACACTCCAGGACAGCACTTGTCTGGGTGTTTGGGATGGTGAGGCATACACTACCTGCCGAAGCAGAGGCAGCCCCCAGCTTTGGTGGTGCCCCTTCTAGAAAATGTGCACATAGGAGGGGACAGGCTATACAACAAAATCACACATTATAAAAGGGGCCAGGTAGATAAGAGTGTTCCTGAGGCTGAACAAACATTAATGACATTCCTTTAGAATGTCATATGTACAGATATGTACGCGCACACACACACACACACACACACACACATACACACACGAGGCTGATGGGCCTAAGTCTAACAAGCTTCACTTGAGGCTACAGGTTTGCTTCTTTCAGTAACATCTGCAGATTTCCCTTTTCCTGTGCACTGTGTTGACCTTTGAACTTGTTCCTGTCAACATTAGCACTTTGATATTTTTTCGTTTTCATAAAATCTTCAGGACAACTTACAATAAACTGTTCAACAAATTGGGAAAATCAACACAGATGAAGCTGATGGGGTTGGGAGCAGAGCACCAGCTGATTTCAGGCGTGACCACAGAGCGGGATGGGGGTTGTCCCCTGATGCACATGTGTCCCCAGGGAGGACAGCATGCACAGCATGAATGTGCCGGTTGTCCGGACACAGAAGACGGCCTTCCTGGGCTTGCCGTCCTGCACAGGGGCTGTGCCAAAATGGTGGCCTCATGGGCTCACACAGGGTGAACATTTCATTTACTCAGCCATCATTCCATGCGCCCCTATGTCCCAGGCACTGTACTAGGACCCGGGGGTGAATGGGCACATCACCAGCTGGCTCTTCTTTGGCCCATCCTGGAGATGGCTTTCTCCCAAGTGGAAGCTTCTGTGCTCCAATGCGGCTGCACCTCATGGGAGAGGAAAGGTTTAGGCCCCTCACCACCCCATAGAGGCTCAGTGGGCTTGCCTGAGGGTCTGGCCTGGGGGCTGGAGCCAGAATTCAGAGTTGGGCAGGTGGGATGTTTTATCTGAAGGAGCCCAGAAGAGGAAGTGTCACAGGGCCCTTCTGGAGAACATTTGTCCTAATCACCTCTGTATATGCAGTGCCTGGCACTTTCCTGGGGAATGGGCAGAGCTGCGGACTGCAGAGGCAAGAGGAGGCCTGGGAGTTGGGAAGGAGCAGGAATGGTGAGGCCATGCCACAGTGGAGAAGGGCATGGGTTATCAGAAGTCCCAGATGGACATACCACAGGCTGGCCTTAGGCAAGACAGAGGCCAAAAAGCATTTTGTCTTCTTCACAGCCCCATTTCTGTAAACGATTGTGGGTGTGAAGCATTCAGGACAGTCTCCCTCTGCCAAGGCTTTCTTCCTGACTTCTGGAACACCAGCCTCTCCTGGTTTCCCTCTTCCCTCCCTGGCTGCTCTTTCTCTGTCTACCTTCTCAGTTCCTCTCCTTCTCGCTATTATGTGTCGAAATGTCTTCGATCTGGCCCCTCCTGTACACTTCACACTTACCCTCTCTGGGTTATCCGGTTCCAACCCATGGCTTTAAGCGTCATCTCTATGCTGAGACGTTCAAATTTCTATCTCGAACCTGGCTGCCCCCATGAGTGGCAGTCTCGTATCGCTCAACAGTTCCACATGGATCACTAATAGATTCAACCATGACTTGTCCAAAATAAAATGTTTTTCCCTCTCTGGCCTCCAAAAGCATTGACCCCTATGCTTATGCCACCAATTTCTGCAACTCAGTAAATAGCATCAGAACCTACCAATTCAAGGCTGGGACTAGGGTTGGCAAGGATGTTTCAGGAGGCCATCACTTACAAGTGCCCACCTGCACCAGCATGGTCCTGAGAGGGAGGCCTCCTTGAATGCTGTGTCCCGGAAACCTTGCTTTTCTCAACCTCTTCCTCATCCTGTCTGCACCAAGTTGCTCCAGCCAAATGCCTAGAAATTACATTTGACTCCTCTTACTTTTTTAACATCTATATTTAATCCATCAGGAAGTTGTGTTGACTCTGTCCCCGAAGCTTTGCAAATGCATCCAGTTTTCTCCACTTCCATTTCTACCACGTCTAGCCCCAGCCCTCACTGTTTCTCTCCTGGACCACTTAGTGGGTTTCCCTGCTTCTTTTCTTGCCCTCCTCCAATCTATTCACACAGCCGCCAGAACTTCAATTTTTATTTTTATGAAAGTAATATACAGATATAGTTTAAAAAGACAAATAGCTTTATAAGGCTTGTAATGAAACACAGCAGGCTCCTATTCCATCCGCCTCTGTCACACTCCACACTTGCCAGAGGTGAACATTTGCAACTCTTTTGGCAATTTCCTCCATCCCTATACTGCTGGCTTTTGAGTTTTAGGTTTTAGTTATTTTCTACTGAATTCCCATCAAAGAATAAGACTTATCTTTCTTATCTCCCTCCCCTGTCACACAGACACTTCCCAATGACATCATTCCCATTTAGTTATGTCACACGTTGGATTAAAGCAGTAGTTCATGTGCAGTTGCTGTTCTTGCAGGATGGGAAGGGCTGTGAGGGTCTCACTGTCTGTTATCCTGACCTTCAACCCATTCATTCTCTGTGTTCAGCCCCGCCTGCCCCAGAGCATTCAGAGCAGTCTCTCTTCTTAAAGTTCCAGATGTTATGGCAGGAACCAGCTTCCTTGTGGGCGTCCCTCCCTCCACCCGTGGCTAGTCTGGCAATGTGGTCGTCCCTTGTCCATTTGATTTCCATATTACATTTTTTTGCTATGTCTTGTCTGCTGTCATCTCCCTCTGATTCTTTTTGTGTTTATGGGTTACTTCTGTTGTTATATCACTTTTGCATTTTATAGAGGTTTGGGGAAGACACATGTGTTCAAACCACCATGTCCAGCTGGAAGCCCCAGTAGTGTGGTTGTGCTTGGCATACAGTGCTCAACGCTCTTTTCTTTTCTAAACATTCTTTCTTCCTTGAATGAATGAATGAAATACTATGGCTATAAAGACTGTCCTGGGTAAAGATTGATATGCTGGATGCTGATCTAGGGCATAATATAACATTAAAAATTATTGATACATCCATCAGTAGTTGTTCAAATATATTAATTGAGCTCTGACTATGTGCTAAATGCTGCATTAGGTGTTTAGCATAAAGGGAGCAAAATAGACAGGATGCTTATCGTCACAGAGATTCACCCACGTAGGGGAAGAGGTCAGATGGGAAACAATTATTATAATAAATGGTTAAGTTACAGAATGTGTTAGAAGGTGATGAGACCCATGAAAAAAAGAAAAGTAAAGTTGAGTAAGGAGGATGCAGGGTGTCCGGGGTGGGAGTAGTTTGCATTACTCAATAGGGTAGACCGGCAGGGCTTTACGAGAGGTGGCATTTGAGCGGAGACTTGCTGAAGGAGTGAGCCATGGGCTATCTGGGGGAAGAGCTTTCCAGACAGAGGGAACTACTTACATAAAGGCCCCAGGGCAGGAGCCCATCTAGAAGTGCATTCCCCATGAATCCAGAAGTCAATGTGATTAAGAGTGTTCCACCTAACTCTGCCCATGGGGAGATGTTTTCACAGAGGTCTGTCTCCTCCGTAGCCGGGACTAGCTCAGGCCTGCTATTTGTAGGCGTCTGCTCCCAGTGCACCAGGCCGATGAGCCAACCTGCCTTCATGGCCCCTATGTGCTTTATTTGGTCTAGCTGGGCAAGCTAGGACTTGTTCATGGGCTGGAATCCTCTACAAATAGTGTGTGGATCCCAGAATGGAAGGGCCATGGCTTGCTGGAGAGGTGGGGCCTGGCAGGAGTTTTTGAGCTCCTGGAGGGAGAGAGCCCAGGGTGTGCAGAGCCACAGAAGCAGAACAGAAGCAGCTTGGTTTTCCTCTAACAACCTGGGTCTCCTACCCAGTGTCCAAGAATCATGGGTCCCACACAATGCTCTTTATACTTAGTACTTTAGCAAGCATATCTGCAGCCCTGGAAATGCAAACAAAATGAAAAATAACCTGCCAGAGGCTGGGGTTCCCCCATCCCTTCTGGATCTACTGTGAGGTCTAAATATGCATGGCCTCAGTGCACCCAGGGTTTATTTACAGGATTGATCCACTTTCTCTTCACTTGGTGAGTGCCTGATCAGACTCCAGCTCTCCTTCCTGGGACCTCAGTCCCCAGAACAGGTGGTAACTGCTCACTTGTACCTGGGGCTGACCACCAAGGGGCAGCTCACACTAGTCACATGTGTGCAGGTGTCAGTCCCCTGGAGGGTACAAGTTAACGATGCTCAATGAGATGAACTGGAATTGATGGCTGCTCACCTGGGCTGGAGCACTGCTGAAGGTTCTTTGTGATGATGCTGGCAAGGGCAGGTCCTTCTGAGATGTGGAAAAGGCTGTTCTCAAGAGGGCTTGTACCTCTTGGTGGACTTACATCTCTTCATGGGCTCGAGGTCTTGTATTGTCTGGAATAAGACTTCCTTCCCCCAAGGGCCATGACAAAATGCAAGTATGCACCCGGGGAGGGAGGGACAGCCACTAATCCTAGGATGGTAAGCAAACAGTGCCTACAATGTCGTTGTCCCTGGAGGACTCAAGGCAGACATCTTGAATCGATCCCGGCACTCTTGCTTGCTGAGTTAAGCACTGGCCCCAGTCCTTCTCACATGAGCCCGCTAGGTAACCCTGCGGATCAATCACAGCCGGCAGCAGAAATGAAATCCATTTGCCATCCTTGCATTAATCTTTCATCAGAGGTTAATTTGTCCACTTGGTCAGGGATTTCCAACAACAATAAAGCTTTGCCTGGCAGAGGCCAGGGCTCCAAGGGAATAGGTCACAGAAGGGGGGATTTTCATTATCTTCATAGGTCATTGAGGGAATGATCAAGAAAGCTTGAAATTTAGAAGCTCAGTGTGACCTGCCAGTCAGGCCCTCTGTGCTTGAGATGGCCCTCATATTTCTCTGTTTTGCAGATTTTTGCTGATTAAAAAGTTTGTGCCTTTTACCCCATCGATACACAAACACAGTTCTGGCAAGTATTTCCCATTTTGTGCATCTTATCCAGACTATCAGATTTTATGTGCTATTACATAGCCACCAATTAGTAAATATTTGTATCCCTTGAAATTTCAGGACATTGCCCTGAGATGCTGTGGGGACACACGCCCTCCAGCCGCCTTTGATCCCAAAATAATAAGGTTTAAGAGTGTTGGACCTTGACCATGGAAGGATGAGCTGGCGGATGATCCAGGGTGGGCTGGGGGACAGCTGTGCCTGTGTGCGTGTGTGCAAGCACGTCCGTGCGTATTGGGAGTCAGCAGGCCGTAGGCTCTCAGCCATGTCAGCGTGGATCTGGAAGATGAGTGGGGGTGGGGCTAGACTACTTTCATGAGGGATGGAATAGCTTCCTGGGAATAGGGTCAGGCAGGAGTTAGACTCAGGACCTAAGACTCTGTCATTAAAGGAGCTGTCACTTGGATTTGTCCCCAGCTCAGTGTCCTATGGACACGTATGAGACCCAGGGTACAGATGAAAGGCAGTATTTCATTGGAGACCTTGAAAGACTTTGGGTGCAGGAGCAACCTTGCTTTGGGCACCAGGTGACAGAGCATCCCATGGGGAGAGAAGCAGAGGGAGGGAAACATTCTTTCCCTTCAGGCACAGAATGTGGCCTCAGCCTTTGGGCTCCAGGTACTATTGCCTGATTTTGGTGGCATCAGGACTCCAGAGCTTTCTTCCTTCCTTCCTTCCTTCCTTCCTTCCTTCCTTCCTTCCTTCCTTCCTTCCCTCCCTCCCTCCCTCCCTCCCTCCCTCCTTCCCTCCTTTCTTTCTTTCTTTCTTTCTTTCTTTCTTTCTTTCTTTCTTTCTTTCTTTCTTTCTTTCTTTCTTTCTTTCTTTCTTTCTTTTTAATTAAAGTTCATTGGGGTGACAATTGTTAGTAAAGTTACATTGGTTTCAGGTGTACAATTCTGTAGTACATCATCTTGTTGTGATGGTGGAGGTGGCACGTGGTGAGGGTGGCTGCACCGCGGGCAGTGGGGTGCTTAGAGATAACTAAGGCCTCCAGCCAGTAGTCCTGGAAAAGAAGGAATGGGAGAGGAGGAAAATGACGGCTGGTAAATGATTGGTCTTGGGACATGTTCACAAGCATTTGAGAGATATCTGAGAACCCCCAGAAATAAGTGGGGGTGGGGTCAGAGACCTTATCACTGAGCTGTGGTTATTGGTCCTGGCGTCTTCCTCCCACACGGAACTAAGCCCTCTTTGAGGATGAGGTCTACATCTGGCATAGGACCTTGAGTAAACAATTCTTGAATTAGCAAATGAACATTTACATAGTGCAGTACTTGTTTATAAATGTTCTCCCAGTGAAACTTTGTGTCTGTCCTGGAAATAAAATTTCTCCCTTCCCATTATAGAGACAGTCTGGAATAATGGAAAGTATCCAGACTTTGGGGACGATAGAGCTGTGTGGTCTTGGTTGAGTCATTTAGGCCTCTGTGAGTGGAATATGATTGGTCATCAGTTGATGTCAGAGAAAAAGACAACAAATACAGCTGGTTGGGATTAGGCCTGGATTTCAACTTAGAGTTTTTCTATCTAAATTCAGTTTCGTTCCTCTCTCCTGCACTGGCTTCACTGTGACTAAGTGAGAACAGTGGCTGGAAGAAGTAGGACAAGGCTGAAACGAGTGTGGTGCATTGGATGAGAAGAACTGGGGCTGCACAGGGTGGCGGGAACCCACGCCTCAGTCCACAACTTGCTTGGGACCTTGTCAGTGCAGACATTCTCCAGTCCAGCCCCAGGGCTATTTCAAAGTTTCAGGATTGGCCTCACACCCCCTTGGACTGGCACAATGGGCCTGTTGCCAGTTAGTTTCAGGGACATTGAAAGGTCATGTTTGTGGTGACTGGTTCTGTTGGGTGCTATGGGGAGACAGCAATAAGACCCACTCCAGTGGGGAGACAGGCTGTGGAACGGGTAACTGTCAGATGACAGTTGACTACCAAGTGCCTGGGTGGAAGCTTATGTAGCGAGTGTCACGGGAGCCCAGAGGAGGATGCCCCAACCCCAGCTGGGGAGGCAGGAACTCCAGAGACGTCTTCCTGACTCGTTGATGCTAACAAGTCTTCATGGCTGAGGAGGAGAAGGCCTTGCTGCTTTGTGGCTGGGTTCTGTCTCTTGCTGTTAGAGTCATCCAACCCGTCTTACCTCATGGTTCCACCCTGTAATCTACATGCGTCCCCCTTGTCCCGTTGTTGGGATACCACTGTCTTTCCCTCTCCATGCACGGCCTGAGCCTGGCTGCAACCTGTCTTGTGTGAGCCTATGTGGAGGAGTGATGCTGGATAGCATTGTTAGGTGCTGGCAGAGTGTTCTGGGCCCTCTGCGTAGGTGGCAAGGGGTTGGAGGTCAGCTGCTCCAGGATTAAGCAGCGTCACAGCTCTCTATCCAGAATAGCCTCACTTATTGATCAGAGTCACCTGGAGATGAATGGCACTCCTTGCAGCTCAGGTTTATGGACATAATGTGGGTGATACTGGGGTTGCCCACTCTGTGTACCATGGACAGGGGCAGGGCCTGCCTGGTTGCACGTGCAGGAACGGGGTTGGTGCCAGCAGGGCTGTGCAGCAAGGGAAGGCAAGGTGCTATTCTCTCTTTGGAGAAGGGTGGGAGACAGACAGACCCCAGAAGACTTGGCCACTTAAAAGTGTCCTGGTACCATCTCCTACAGGGAACTGTACAGGGCAGAACGGAAGGAAGCTCAGAATCAATGCTCTGCAAATTTCCTCTTTACAAAAATGTCTGTGTTTCCCAACACTCTGATTATACCAGAGCCCTTTGTTCACGATCTTTCTTCCCATGACTAGATATAATCCCAGCAATTTATCATCATCTTTATATTTAATTAAATTGCTGTCCTCTATTTAATATTTTTAATTAAGCTCCTAAAACCAACCAGATCTAACTTATAGATCTAAGTTTTACATTGTAGTTTCTTTCAAAGGCTTTGTCATGGGAGCTTTTTTTATTACTATTAATTCCCTATAATAAATAACATCACCTCTAATAATGCTACATTAGATGCTTTCCCCTGACTCCTGTCTTTTTCCACATTTATTTTGACTCAATTTATGTTCCTTTAAATCAGTTTCAGTCTGGGTGGCAATACTTTCATTTACTGACCGATCAATTTAAATTTGTTTATAAGGTTCCATTAATTACTGTGTCCAATTTTCTTGCAGTGCCTGGAACCAGTGCATCCCTTAAAATTCCCCCCAGTCTCTCTGGCTGTCTATTTTCATGGGAATGGTGTCTTCAGTTTAAGGCCGGTGAACCTTCAGATGCTCATATTGTCAGGTGTTTTCAGCTTCTTCCTCTGTAAGGAGTAGGTGGCTGAGTTGCTGGGTGTCTGGGCACTCCCTGGCACCTTAGTCCTCTAGATCTGGCCCTTTCCCCAGTGAGTCCCGTGAAAACCCTGCAGGGAAGGGATGCGAGGTTTGGGGGGTTTCAGTCTCTGAGCAGGGGCATATGGGAACTCATGTGTGGTTCCTTCTGTGCATAGCTAGGAGTCTCAGGGTCAGTCCAGTCTGTCATACTACAGCCCCCATCCCTGGTACAGCATGGACACACAGCCATGAACCTCCCTCATGACAGGCCAGAGGTGCAGAGGACACCTGAGCTTTGGTGGATTTCTTCCTTTCCCTTCATCTCAAACCCTCTCCTGGCACTGTTCTCAGTCATGTGCAATGACACCCCCACCCCACCCCACTGCCCCCACCATTTGGAAAGACAGTCATTCTGTGTTGCCTGACGGCCTGATCATTTTACACTCTTCCAGCTGGTTGGTTCCTTCCAGGGACAACATGAGGCTGGGCACCGGAATCTTCGCAGCAACACTCAGGAGCAAGAGGAGGGATGTACATGACAGATTCAGAGTGGGGGTTAGGTGAGCACCACATTCCAGAGGTGCTGGTCACAGACTTACTGCAGGGTGGTGGCCTCGGCTTGCCACATCTGTGAGTTCTCGTCCGGCCACAGATATCTAGAAAAGAGAACAGACTTATACTAGGGATAGCCTATTGTCTGGAGCAAAACAGGAGCTGGTCCAGTGAGAAACTGGGTGAGGCTGTTGAGCTCTTGCTGCTGAGGTCCCAGGGCCATCCTGCTGGCTGGCAGTGATCCCTGTCCCAGATGTCATCACGCATTGCCATATGCTTATAGTGTCAGCCCTGCTTCTCTCTCTCTCTCTCTCTCTCTCTCTCTCTCTCTCTCTTTCTCTCTTTCTTCCTCTTCAGTTAGCTCGAGTTGTCTTATTTTCTTGCAAAACAAAACACCTCCCCTTGTATAAGGGTGATTTGCTAAAGAGTAATATAGAAGAGATGATAATGGCCTACTGAAGCCTTGTTTTAACATTTCTTTTAGTGAGTGTCTTTAATTAGGGCAAAGACCTAAGGCTGAGGCCAGTGAGAGAGAGTGAGTGGACATTCAGATTGATATTATATCCTGCCACACTGGTGAACTCGTTTATTAGTTCAAATAGTGTTTTAGTGGATTCCTTAGCATTTCTGTAATAAGATAATGTTATCTTAAAACAGAATTTTACTTTCTTTCCAGTCTTGATGCCTTTTATTTCTTTCTCTTACCTAATTGCCCTGGCTAGAGCCTCCAACACATGTGAAATTGAAACGGTAAGAACAGACATCCTTATCTTGTTCCTAATTCCAGATGGAAAGATTTCAGTTTTTCACTGTTTAGTATGATGCTAGTTGTGGGTTTTTCATAGATTCCTTTGACCAGACTGAGGAAGCTCCATTCTGTTCCTAGTTGAGTGTTTTTAACATGCAAGGATATTGATTTTTGTCAAATACTTTTTCTAAATTTATTGAAATGATTTTGTGGTTTCTGTCTTTTATTTCACTCATATGGTGTATTACATTAATTGATTTTTGAAGGTTAAACCAACTTTGGATTCTTAGGACAAATCCCACTTTTTCATGGCATGTAATTTTTTTTTTATATATAGCTGTTTTTGGTTTGCTAGTATTTTGTTGATGTATTTTTGCATCTATAGTCATAAAGGATATTGTTCTGTAGGTTTTTTTTTATTGTGATGTCTATGTCTGATTTTGATATCAGGGTAATACAGGCTTCATAGAATTGGATTGAAGAGTATTTCCTCCTCTTCAAATCTCCCTAAGAGCTTGTGAATGATTGATATTAATTCTTTGAAAGTTTGGTAGAATTCATCAGTGAATCCCTTTGGGCCTGGGCAGCTTATCTCCATGGGAAATTTTTAAAGTACTAACTTGATCTCTTTACTTGTTCTAGGCCTATTCATGTTTTCTGTTTTGTTTTTTCTTCTTGAATCAGTCTCAGTCATTTGTGTCTTTCTAGGAACTTGTCCATTTCACTTAAGTTACCTAATTTGTTGATATACAGTTGTTTATAGTATTCCCTTATAATCCATCTTATTTCTGTAAGGTTATTAGTGATATCCTCTCATTCCTTATTATAATGATTTGAGGTTTCTCTCTTTTTCCCTCACTAAAGTTTTGTCAGTTTTGTTGATCTTTTTTAAAGAATCAATTTTGATTTTGTTCATTTTCTCTATTGTTTTTATGTTCTCTGTTTTATTAATTTCCATGCTAATTTTTTATTACTTTCCTTCTGTTTGATTTGGATGTAGTTTCTTCTTCTAGGATATAGTTTTTTGTTTTTTAATCTGAAAAAATAGTATATTTGCTTCAAAGTATTGTTTCAAGATTAAATAAAATGTGAATCTGGCATTTAGTAGGTGTTCACTAAAGTGTTAGTTCCCCTTTTAATTTATTCATCCTTGTTGTTTTGGGTCCATAAATCCAGCCTGTTGATAACAATTTGAATTTTGATATTCTCACCAAAAGGTATTAGTCATGCTACTCAGCTGTGTATCATCTGCAAATCTGATAGAACATGAGTCTAATACCTGCATCCAAGATGTGGATGAAAACAGTGGAGGAGGGCAGAAGCTGATGGTATGCTACTGCAAGCCTCTTCCAGATGGACATCAATCCTTTAGTCAATGCTCTTTGGGCACAGTAGTTCAGCAATAAATCTACCCAGCTGTCCACATTTGCCCTTGCCAAATACCCTGCTAAAGCTCTGTTGTCTGTGGCACTCCCCAATTCTCTCATCTCTGCAGTGGGCTGCTGGATTTGCCCATTTGTCATCTGTGCTTCTTCCTAGGTGTAGTAGATTGAATTATTGCCCCCCATTTTCCCCCCTCCATGCATTCACTCCCTTGCCATAGCTTTATGAGTGGAGTACACTTTATAGCCCTTACTTTGATTTTGGATATATGATTTGCTTTGGCCAATGGCAGGTGTATGAAAGCCACAGTATGCCAGTTCCAAGCCTAAGTCTTAAGAGACCTCACATGTTCTGTTCATTGTCTTGTACCTCTGCCATCACCTTGAGAAGAACATGCCTATGCTAGTTTTCCAAGGGGCATGAAAAATGTGTGGAACAAACCTAGACCCACAATCCTATATCATGAAGCAGAGCTTCTCATAGATCCCTGAGAATAAATGATAGTTGTTTCAAGCCAAAGAATTTTGGTGTAGATGGTTATACAACCTTTGAACAATACCTGGCCAATACATTATGTAAGACCCATTAGAAGCCCCAAAATAAATATTTATTTTGCACTTAACTTTGTATCTATGGTTTTCAGTTGTTTTTCTTAAAATGTGTCCCCCTGTGGTATTTCACCAGGTGTGAGAAGTGATGGTAGAGCTACCTTAAAGCTGACATTATTCTCTGAACTAGTAGAAAAAGCTTTGGGCTAAGGATGGTTTAGGAGGAGTTTAATCCTGGCCCCAACAACCTTGGACAGTTCTCACTTCTCTCTGTTAACAAAAAGGACCTCCCACCAGCACCTCTACAATTTTTCTGCAGGTGGAGCATATCTGATAGTCAACGGTCATATGTAAGATGCATTTCCTGCACAAGATCCGGATTTTGACAAAACTCCAAAAAATAATTTTGGAGAAGTAAGTCACTCCAATAATTGACAAGCACCATGACAACTAGTGATACTGCAGTAAAAGGTGCTCACACGGGGTTGTGGCTTTGATCCTAGGAGCTATGAGTGAAGTGACAGTCCAGCATCTCTACAGGTTATTTAATGTCTTCCTTTTCCATTCAAGAATGCAGGGTGTGGGATTGTTATTATCCATCAGAGGACGATTCACCCAGAAGCAAGTGAAGCTTCCATTTCAGGCCCCTCACTTCCCAGGCTCCTTTCAAGAATCTTAGGGGGGACCTTTGCAATGTGTGCAGATGGTTCTATGTTTTTGTAAAATTTGCAAAGGTGAGGGATTTGAGCTGTAATCGTGCAATCACTGTCACTGTCCATTCTCTCTTCTGCCCTGTCAAACTTCTCTTTGTGTCAGGTGGCATTGGAGTAGCCAAGGACTTTTCTGATATCTGTTAAAGGAGTTTGAGTTGGGGTGCATTTAAGTTGAGTTTAGCGGGATGTATTTCTGTGGATTGCATCACTCTCAAGGATAAGTCATTGCTGGTCATACTGGTATAAGACGACTTCCAAGAATGTCCCCACTGCCCATTCTGTGAACTCTCTCACCATCATGACATGAATGCACGCATGGCACTAACTCCTGAGGTATGTGGGTAATGCAAGAGAAACAAGGCTTGAAATATACAGAGCCTACATATAGTAGGATAATTTTCCAATTATTAGGCATGTAAAATTATAAGCAGCGGATCAATTCTCATCAATGCCTAGTCAAAACAGAAGTTCACTTATGCAAGAACATATTCAGTAAGGCAGAACACAAACATAATTGTACTACATATATTTATATTTCCTTTTGGATGGGAATCATGTAAAATAGAATTGATTAGAATTCCTACGCTACAGACACAGTCCTACAGCAGTATTTCAAACTGCTATACAAGTACAACACAACAGCTCATATATGAAAATAACTTGATGAAGATTTTCCTAAATTTGACAACAATTATAAAAATGCATATGACATTACCAATAAGGACGGGTGAAGCTAAAAGAAACTTTTCTAAACTATCAATAATTTAAACCAAACTTCAACCAGCTTATCTAGTGGGAAGATTGAATTTCTATCCTTGCTAGAGAAAATATTACAAAATTATTTCTAGACAGAGACTTAATTAAAGAGTATGCAACCAAAAACTACAAGAAAAAGGTATTATAGAGGTATGTCATACAGTGAAATATTATTTTAAAAAATTATATGTGTATTGTGATGACTCTGTAATCATCATCATTGATGTTTGTCATCAAATTTGTAATTGTTGTCATTTCTTCTCTCATTCTAAATAAATATTTATTTTGCATGTAACTTTGTATCTGTGGTTTGGTATTGTTTTTCTTAAAATATGTCCCACAAATTGTACAGGTTTTGGCTCCCAGGAAACCTGGTTCTGCTCCTGGCAGAGGTCATACTCCAAATGCCTACGACTACCATCCCCGAGGAAATGATATACCCACTCAGGAACTCACTGTGACTCAGAGAGAGCCCTTCTCCCCACTGAACGGGTAGGGCCACTCAGCTCCTATCGAGGGCTGACTCTTGGGAACACCAGCCCTGGGTTTTCCAAGAGAAGCTGATAATATAAATTTTTATGTGAATTCTCCTGAGTCTTGAAAGTTAACACATACATGTGGTGTGGGCACCCTCTCTTGAGATAATTTTACCTTGCTCTAATTTACTTGGAAAAAAATAAACAACTTGTAAGCACCAGAGCCTTATTGACGACAATAGTGACTAGCCATGGGCCTCATGGTGACAGCAGTAGGTCAGGACACTGCAGCAGGGACTGAGGCTTAGGATGTCTCCAGGGTCCTATAGGCTTTGATGCTCCAGTGTTTTCCTCTAGCAGGCACCCTGCCCCCCAGAAAGTGCAGATGAGGAAACACTGTGAAGTACGATGGTGAGGACGCCCTCCCAGGCTGGGCAAGCCAGGGTGCTCAAGGAGTGAGGGCAGTGGAGGCCACAGCCACGGAGCCAGGCCTGTGTCCTCTGTGGCCCTGAAAGACGGGAGCCCATGCAAGGGCAGGAGGAACTGCAAGAGTTAATGTGATAATGTCCGTTGATTATTTTAAGCCACATGGAGGAAAAATACATTATAAATAGCAAGGGCCATAACAGACTCAAAGGGTAAGTGTATTGATAGCTTTTTCCTCTTCCTAAGATTTCTGATGTTTCAAAACAAGATTATTTCAGGAGTGCATCTATTTTAATTCAAGAGATTCTTCTTTAAACACGTTTCATGGTGAGAGAGCCTGTCTCCTCCGGTTCTCCCCTAGCTTTTTCCACAGAAAGGCCAAGCTCTGGTTTCACACACCTCATGCCGGCCTCGAGCCTTTGAAAACCTTTCCCGGCACCACCCACCACCATGCATGTTAGCATAGGACCGGTCTGGGGTCAGGCTTGACATTTTAATCCCCAGAATCCACCTTGTTTACCACTTGACAGCAGACTTCATTTCCAATGAGGTGCTTTATAACTTTCAGCTCCCGAAGCAGAACATGGCAACACACACACACACACACACACACACACACACACACACACACACGGCAAGAGCATTCCCTGATATCAGGGCTGGCTGAGCTGTCACTTGCTCTCTCTTTGCAGCACACCAGGCCAGGAGATGCTAAAGGGCTGGCACAGGGCGAAAGCTTGACCCGAATGCAAGTGCTGGTCAATAAAGGGCATTTAGACTTTTCTGGAGCGGGCTTGCGATCCTATCCACGGTCGGCCCTGGGCCTTGACAAGCTGGTATTTCTTCACTCGCACAACATAACTTCCCTGATCTACAGCCCCAGGCTTCAGCGCCAGATGCTGAAGTCAGGCAGGCAGCTCAGATTCCGGCAGCTCTTATTGCTCTCACCGGGATTAGCACAGGGGACGGCCGGTCCGGAGCGCGGGGGTGGCGTGGCCTTCTCCTCTTCCAGCCTGGCTGCAGTTATGTCTTTGCAAGCACTTATTTTTTAAAAACTCCTTTTGCTGTTGTGCAGACCTGTGTTCCTTATGATCTCTCTCTCAATCTCCCCTCCTGTCTTCTCCACCCTGCACACCCATTGTCGTCCAAGTTGAAGCAACTTGCTGGGATTCTGATTTCTACAGAGATTTGAAATTGGATTAAACTGTTCCAACATTGGAAATCAAGATACTGCCACCATCTTGGAGTTCTACTTAAAACCCGAAGCCACCTGCAAAAAGAAAGGCAAGGAGAGTCATTGTTTGCAGCAGGGCTAAGCAGTCTCCATTTGATAGGGAGCGGAGGGCAGACGAGGGGAGTAAACCCATTTTCCCCTCTCAACGTGAGCTACTATTTAATGAAGATGAATTCAGATTTAACAGTGTTAATGTTATTGAATTATGAGTTTGATTAAGGCAGGTGATCAGTTAGCAAAACACAGTCTGGAGAAGAGTTGTGTATGGGCTCAGCAAATGCGAATTGATGAGTCTCCTTTCCTGCCGGTCTGGGTGACTTTGACAAGTCCTTGTCTGTTCATTTGTCCAAAGTGCATTGCTACAATGTTTCACCAGTACCCCACGGAGTACATGCAAATGGGCTGAAGAAGGATAAAGGCTCCATTTTACATAGTCAACCAAAAGTGGAGAAACAACACAGGGCAGGATTCTGAAATATTATAAATACATTCCTTATTGTGAAGCCAATCCTTGTACCTCTTAAATAGAAATACTCACATAGCAGCGTAAAAGTTCTTTGGATATTTATGGGTAAAATATCTAGGAGTTGCCTAAAATACTGCAGGAAATTTTTTTTAAAAATGTCCGTAAGTGTGTGTTGGGGAAGAAACAGATACACAGATAAAGCAAGATTGTCAAAGTGTTTAGAATTGTTGAAGCTGGGTGACAGGAACATGGGGGTTCATTATGCTCTCAACTTTTGTGTCTGTTGGAAATTTTCCACAATAGAAATCTTCCTTAAACCTGTAAAAACAAAAATTTCTTGAAGACAACTAGATAAAATGTGAAGCAAGGAAAAAGCAGAGAGATTCAAAATTTAAAAAGAGAAGATACAGAAGAAAAACAAGAAGGCCCAAGGAGGTAGATGTACGAAATGTTTGAAAACAGACAACTTGTTTAAAAAAGTCACATCTAATAAAATTTGAAAACCTGTTCAACCTCACCAAAACAATTAAAGAAATTTAAGTGAAAACAATAGAATGCTATTTCTCTTCCCAAGGAATGAGCAAAGATTTAAGGAATCAAGCTCCTAATTTCGGTGCCTGGCCTCGCCTAAGCAGCTGCTGAGACTGCATACTGGGACAACTTTTTGGAAGCCAAATAAGCAATGTGATTTCAACAACCTTAAGTTTTTTCCTATCCATTGAGCCAGTAATTCCACTTCTAGGAATTTCACCTAAGGAAACAAATAAAGATCTGTGTAGTGATTTGTGATTTATGTACACGGATGACTCTGCCAGCATTATTTAGAGGAGTGAAAACAATTGGAAATGACCCAAACGTCCAAAAATAAATAACTACTTGGTAATTTTTTTGGTAAGTAATTTGTGCATTTATTCAACAGATATTTATCAAGATCCATCTACAAGTCACACACAGGTGACTCAAAGATGAATAAGACACAGTCCCTCTCCTCAAGGAGTTGATAGGGCCATGGGAACACATCCAAGGAAATAGTGACAAAGGTCATTTACATAATGGGGTATAATACAGATGTTAAAAACAGAAGTTGCAAGGAATGGCTTTGCTTTAAGGAATATGCAAGGTAAAAAATTATACATATTACCCTGTGCAAAAATATTTACGTGAAAATATAAAGATTGATAAGCAATATGCAAAATGTTAACAGATTTGTCTCTGAGTATTGGGATAATGGGTGATTATTTTGTTTGCCTTAGACATTTCTCTAGCTTACAAAATATTCTCTAATCAAAATATATAATTTTAGAATTAGAAAAAATAAATATAAAAAAGGAAAAGGTGCTACATTTAATGAACGTTTATTATATGCCGTGTAGGTTTCCGGGTACTATGCACAGACCCCCACACACATATACAGGCGTACAATACACACACATGCTACATACATAGTCTCATTCAACTCACAACTTTTAGAGGTGGATTTTATTTTTAATTTTTAAAAATGTTCAACTTTAATTTTAGTTTTGAATAAGTTGTATATTCAAATGGTTCCGAAATTAAAACAATATAAAATGATATATCGTGAAAAATCTTATTCCCCCTCCTGCTCCGAACCACTATCCCCCATCCTCACATCAGATTTAACCACTTTTATTAAGTTCTGTGCATTATCTATGTAAAGAGAACAAATAAAAATATTTTTGTATCCCTTCTTTTTCTATACAAGACACAGCATGTTACACATGCTATTTCCCATCTTGCTTTTCTCACTAAAATAAAGCCTCCCTCTTACAGTTGTGAGGATTAAAGAATTTCCTCATTTTTAATGGCTGCATAATAGTCCACTGTGGATATACATTAATCTGGTCATTGGTCCCTAGTTCTGCTGCAAATGAAGTTTACAACGCTTTTCTATTAATTTGTATGGCTTATAAATGGATAAGATATAGTTAAAATATAGAGTTCACAGTTTTTTCCCCCTATTGATCTAAATGGTTCCTAATGAATAGGTTTGGTTCAAAGAAGTCACTTGTACCAGTCCCATTTTACAGATGTGGGATAGAAGCCTCAGAGAAGTTTAGTGAATTAGCCAAAGTCATAAGCTAATAAATGATTTATCTAGGCCTCAAACTCAAGTCTGTCTGGGTCAGGGCCCAGGCTTTCTCAGTCAGAGTTGGACTAAGAGATAATCATCACAGATATAAAGGAAGAATATACAGGGAATTTAAGAGTTTTGTAAAAAATGCTCAATTATTAGCTTATTATAATAAAGTATAGACAATGAAATATTGGAGACTTCTGAATCATTGTTAACAGGAAAACTCATGGGTTAAGATGGGGAGGGGGTGATCAAAAGATCCAGGAGGACTTTGTAGTGATTTTGAGGTACCCCTACTCACTGGAATCAAGAAGTTTGTTGTTGTTGAACAAGGGAAGTCCTGGGTGGACAACCGATTAGCAGTCTTTTCTTGAACTCAGGGAGAAGGCAATGCTTGGCCATGATCCTTCAGTGGGGCGGGGGGCGGGGGGGGTTCCTGGTCTGTTCTAGCTGCTGAGGTTTGACCTTGGCAGAAGGTCTGTGTGTATCGTTGGCAAGAGGCCAGATGGGAGTTCTAGGATGCTGAAAACTAATGACAATAGTGTCCTCATTTCCTAGATTAAGTGCTAAATGGGACCCTGGGAGAGTGTTAGCAAATAAGAGACGATGAGTCTCAGTGTCCAAATAGAGAGGACACATTTCTAACCCATCTTAACTCAATTCAGCAGAGAGCGATCAGGGCTTACAAGGAAGCCATCTTGCTCCTCTCCACTCCCCAGTTTAATGAATGGGTGAGGCTGACCTGTTCAGTAGGGCTGCCAAATAAAATAGAATACACCTAGTTATATTTGAATTTCAGATAAACAACATGCAATGTTTTTAGTATAATATATTCCATGCAATATTTTTATTTGCTAAATCTGGCAACCTTATTATAAGCTGAGGGGCTCAACTCAGACATTCCTGCCAGCATCCATTCTTTTTCTGTTGGTATTTACTCGTCCCAGGTGAAAATATTTAGGAGGAGAGGGGTTGAAGAGATTCTGCCTTCAGACCACATTTTATGACTGTTGGTAAGTCTACCTGGTTATAACAATACCAGTTCCACATAAATATTATTTATTTATACTCATACATTTATATATTAAACTATATCTCTCGAAATAATTTTCAGATTACAAAAGTAATATATGTGCATTGTAGGAAAAGTAGATATAAATAGATATGTGTGTATGTATACATATATACAACTATGTAATAATACATTTAATTTTCCTTGGATTTAGCAGAAGAAAATATTAGGGTTAACTGATAGACTTACCGAATTCCAGATAAATTTTTTTTCATAGCAAGAAAAATCAATTCCTTAAAAAAATCAATTTTAAATAAAAAAATAATAGTGATAGCAGGGTAAACATAAAACACAAAATAACTTGGGAAAATTATTTTATATAAGTACAGCTATAATCACAATATAAAGGTACCAAACTCTCTAGTTAAAAGATAGAATTATCTAAATTTAAAAATCTACAGCAAGAGGACATGAAAAGGCTGAAAATAAAAGGATGGAAAATACATATTTGCCAGATAAAAGAACCAAAACAAAGCTAGAATAGCTATATTAATATTAGGTTTTATTAAAAAAAGAAGAGGACCAAAGTATAATGATGAAATCTTTAATTTATTAGGAAAAGATAAGCACTATAACTTCATCTACTAATGTACTTCATCACACAGTCTCAAAATATATAAAGCACAACTTGACAGACCAACAAGGATAAATTGACAAATACACATCATACTGGGAAAATTGCGAGATATCTCTCTCAGTAATGAATAGATCAAGCAGACAACAAATGTTTTAGGATATTTGAACAATATAATTAACAAACTCGATCTAATAGAAACCTGTAGCAAGAAATTGAGCATATATACAGACGGTGCCCAAAAAATGTATACACAAGAAAGGAAAAAAACTATTAAAATTGTAATACTCAATATATACCAATAAAAAAGATGAATACAAGTCATGTTTGGCTTCTGCAATTACAAAAGGTGCCCAAAGTGGTTGCCATCAACGTCCAGACACTTCTGATTATGGCGAACTACTGCTTGAGCAACATTGACCAAAGTGTCCACTTGTATACATTTTTTTTGGCACCCCTGGTATTCTCAAGCACACAAGGATCATGTCTCAAAACTAAACAAAAAGTAGGCCATTAATTAAGTCTCTGTACATTTCAAAGAATCCATAACATAGAGACCACACATCTGATCCCAATGTAATTAAGTGAGAAACAAATACCAGCTAAAAATATTTTTAAAACCCCATATATTTTGAAATTTAAAAACATACTTCTAAATAACTCAGTTCTCATCAATTCCTGGGTCCCTTCTTTCTACCATCTTCCCTTCTCCTCTCTCTCCACCTGGTCCCTCTCCTCTGGCTCTTTCCCTACAAACACAGAGGATGCCTGTGTTTGTAGGGAAGGAAGTCTGGTGCCTTGGGTGAATGGCGGCAAGTCCAGAGTGGCAGGAACATGGGACTGGGTGGGTGGGAGACACCAGGATATTCGACTAAATGGTGGGTGGGTCAGGATGGTGTATTTCCTCACCAGGCAGCAGGGAGCCAGCAGGACCACTAAGCAGAGGAAACCATAGCACAGTTTTTCAGAAAACTCTCCCTGGTAGTAGAGTAGAAAAAGCTGGCTGGGAAGGCTCACAACTGGAGGCAGAAATCTTGCTGCAGGAACCCAGGAAAGGGGTGGGGATTTGGGTCAAGCCATGAGAACAGGGAAGAAGGGGATGTTGGAGCTTCTGGAACTATTGGAGTTAGGATTCTTTCTACATTACGAGCACTGAGTACTACTGGCCTACTTCATTGAGCTGCTGGGGTGGACGTGAGTCTGCTCGTCCCACTTGGAATGTCATAGGATGCAAAAGTTTGCAACAGGATGCCAGCTATGACATCAGACCAGTGTTTTTCATTTACTCATCGCTGACACCCAGCTTGAAAACTGAGCATATCTGCCTCAATAGGAACCTGGCAAAGGCTGCTTCCCCTGTCATAGTGAGGTCCTCCAAAAGCCTCCCTTTCTCCTGACACCCTTCCATCAAAAATTCCAGCCATAGCACAGCAAGCTCTCCTTTCCCAGGGCCCAAGGCTTTCTAAGACAAGGCCCTGCAGTTTACAACTTTGCCTCCTGTAGCACCTACTGCCCCCTGTTCCCCAACACACAAACGTGTTATGGTAGGAGGCAGAGCCGGGAAGTCATGGTACTTTTTGTAGAGCTTTAGGTGGACCACCCTGAACTACTAATCTGTCCCTGTGGGTCCCCATGGAGTGTAATGTCCACCTACGAGCCCCAACCACCCACCTGTGCTGATTTCCACTGGGCTCAGAATCCCAGTGGGAATTAACCGGAGCCCTGTCCATAGTTGAGATTCAGTTACATATATAGCTTGATGGTAGGATTGGAGCATGGGTCGGGGGAGATGGCAGATGGAATGTACTGTGCAAAAAAGATCAAGTTAATACAGAAGGGGTGTGGCACAGTGGCCAGACTTAGCCTCAGGTCCTGACCAGAAGCAGTATTAGGTGATACTTGAACACACCCCAGTATGGCTCCCTGGGGACACCTTTAGATTCTCGGAGAGGTAGTTATAAGATCAAACAGAAAGAATTGTGTCTTTAGGAACTTAAGCTATTCTGCTAGGGAAATAGATAGTAACTCAGGACGAAACATCCCCCTAGGGACCCAAGCATCTCTGTAGGGGGTACCCTCCTTCTCCTTGTCCAGAGCAGACAGTTGGGAAAGAAGGGAGTGAGGGGGCAGTGGAGGAACCGGTGGCTGCAGCCAGAGGCAGCAGGGTGGTGGGCAGGTGCAGAGGGCATCAGAGGATAGAGATGGCAAGGTGGTGACAATGTCTAGGTGTGGGAGGGAAGCTGAGGGAAGAAGCCTCCTAGGGTGTCTCTGATGGGAGCAGTGGAATGTGGGGAGCAGGTTGGAGCCCCCAGAAGAACACCTGGCATGTGGTCTAATTAGCTAGATGTGCCCCTCCCACGGCAAGGGGTTCTGACAGGGATGGGAGAATGACGCACATGGAACTTATAAATCTGTTCCTGATTCTGTGGGCCTGCTGACAAAATTCTGAACCCCCACCGGAAACTGGATCCAAATTTTAGACAAAGATGATTTGTCAAAAAGCAGATAAGGATCTTACCAGAAAGATCTTACAAATACAGTCTTTAATGAGTTTCTGCATGTGTTTTTCTAAGGTAGATTATTCTCCATTACCTAAACAGAAATACCAGTCCCCTCATCTTTTTTCTTTTCTTTTAAAAAGCCAGCTTTATTGAAGTATAATGACATACAGTAAAATGGCATAAAGTGTACAATTTGGTAAGTTTTGACGTATGTACAGATGTGTAAAATCATCTCCACAGTCAGGACCGTGAACATATCCATCATGCTAAACTGTTTCCTGATGGCCCTTTGGTTTTTGTTTTTGTTGTTGTTGTTGTTTTTTAATTGTTAGTAAAGTTACATAGATTTCAGGTGTACAATTCTGTATTACATCATCTATAAATCCCACTGTGTGTTCATCACCCAGAGTCAGTTCTCCTTCCATCACCATATATTTGATCCCCTTTACTCTCATCTACCATCCCCCCACCCCCCTTACCCTCTGGTAACCACTAAACTATTGTCTGTGTCTATGAGTTTTTGTTTCTCATTTGTCTTGTTCTTTTGTTGTTTTTGGTTCATATACCACATATCAGTGAAATCATATGGTTCTCTGCTTTTTCTGTCTGATTTATTTCGCTTAGTATTATACTCTCAAGGTCCATCCATGTTCTCACAAATGGTCCTGTTCCATCTTTTCTTACTGCCGAATAGTATTCCGTTGTGTATATATACCACAACTTCTTTATCCATTCATCTATCGAAGGACATATTGGTTGTTTCCATGTCTTGGCCACCGTAAATAAAGCTGCAATGAACATTGGAGGACACCTGTCTTTATGTATAAATGTTTTCAGATTTTTTGGGTAG
The DNA here is from genome assembly GCF_036562045.2 of Rhinolophus sinicus. NCBI lineage: Eukaryota > Metazoa > Chordata > Mammalia > Chiroptera > Rhinolophidae > Rhinolophus > Rhinolophus sinicus. The sequence goes on from NC_133759.1 coordinate 34,024,096, forward strand.
ATACCCAGGAGAGGGATTGCTGGGTCATATGGTAATTCTATTTGTAATTTTTTGAGGAACCGCCACACTGCCTTCCATAATGGCTGCACCAGTCTGCATTCCCACCAACAGTGCATGAGGGTTCCTTTTTCTCCACAGCCTCTCCAACACTTGTTACTATTTGTCTTCTTGATGATAGCCATTCCCACTGGGGTGAGGTGATCTCTCATTGTGGTTTTTGTTTGCATTTCTCTGATGATTAGTGATGTTGAGCATTTTTTCATATGTCTATTGCCCCCTTATGGCCCTCTGTACCCTGCCCCTCCATCTCCTACCCACTGCCCTGCTTCCCATTGCTGCCTGGAAACTTTCTTTAAGCATTAAATGAGGCAATCACTGGGTTCACCTTATTTGTTTCCTGTCTCTCGTGGATAACCCTTCTTTTTGCCCAATACCCAATGGCTTGTGCACCATTGTTTTGTATGTTTTGTCTGGCCTTGTAGTTGCTTCAGGTCAAAGGGTAAACCTGCTGTCTCTTAGTCCATCTCAAATGGAAAAGGAATTCCAACCACTCCTCTTGAACAATTCTCTGCAACTTGATCAGAAAACTGCATTCTCTCCTCCAGTTCAGAAAGTCTGAGGAGTGCTATGGATGATTGTCTTGAATACCCCTCATGAGAGAGATACTTCCATTCATCCAGTCATTCCACAAATACTGTTGAGGATGTTAACTGTGGAGAGCACTCTCTTTGGCACTGGGGATGCAGGGATGAGCAAGACGGACATTGTTCTTGTCCTCAAAGACACCGCTGTCAAGCGAGGACATGGACAACTGAACAAGTGCTCTCGGTTCAGAGAAACAGGGCCACATCAGAGGTAGTCACGATGGTCTATGTGAGTGCGTGTTTACAGACTCGAGTGGATGGTCTTAGGGTTCCATTTCACATCCCCTTGGCCCACCTCCCATGTCAGCTGCAACTGTGGTGGAAAGTTCCACGTGAGCTCAGTCCTAGCTCAAGCGCACCTTGCTCCCTGCACCTCTTTCTCTGCCTCAGGCCTTCCTTCAAGCATCAGAAATCCACAAAGCTGCAAACAAGAGCGCCTCAGAAGTATAGTCCGGAAGAGGGAGAGGAGAGTTACTGGGAGGGGTGATAAAAAGGACTCCACTTCCTGCCCTTTACATGGACAGTCCTGGGGGGCATTCTGTATGCTTCTCAGAGGTCCCAGCAGTATGGAGCCCCCCATTTCCTACAACAATAGTTATAGTGGTTTTTTCCTCTTTTCTGACTTTCTCTTTCCAAACCTTCCTTCCTGCTCGCTGGGATCACTTCCTCAATAAATTACCAGCATCCAAGGCCTTGTTTCAGACTCGGCTTTCTGGGGGACTCAAATTAAGACATACACTTATCCAAATTTAGTACAATTCCATTTTACAGGTGAGAAAATTGAGTCCTGCAGCTTTTTCTGAGATCATAGGACTAGAAAGGGGGAACCAGAGTACAAACACAGGTCACTGGACTCTGACTCCCTTGTTCTTTGCACCTGCTCTGGATGCCCCCAAAAGCTACATTATCAAGGGCGTGGGTCTGGGAGAGTTGCAGGGAGCTTGCTGTGCATCCCTCAGGGGCCCAGTAACCTCTTTGCAGTAACAGTAACCCAATTAGCAAAACAAAACAACCATACCTGTGGGCTGGTGTGTGTCCAGGGATCTTGTGATGACCCAGGGGACCGTAGTTAAGTCACAGCTTTGAATCAGGTGCCACGTATTGTGCAGGGTGCTAGAATTCACAAGTGCAAACTCATGGGCCTGCCCTCTAAGAGTTCATTGTCTATGGAGAGAATGAACAACAGACTGATAAAGTGCCATAAGGATGTAGGCTAGTCAGGGCTCAAAGGGCCAGTGTGCTCTGAGGAGGGAGGGAAGGGCACCCCAGCCTGAGGGAACATGACACAGAGGTCTGGAACAGCCCCTGCTCAAGGTACCATTGGCAGGTGGGAAGAGTTGCTGCAAGGTGTGTTGGGAGGGGCTTGGTGAGAAGGGGTGGGGAGGAGGAGGCAGGACTCAGAAGAGAGGCAGAAAGTAGGTCCCAGAAGTCCTGCCAAGGAATCTGGGCCTGGCAGTGGGAGCCACTGAAGGCTTTTAAGTAGGTCAGTGGTTTTCAACTTTAACAGGCATTACAATCACTTGGAGAGCTTGTTACAACAAACTGTTTGGCCTGGTCCTGGAGCTGCTGAATCAGTAGGTCTGGGATGCATCCTGAGCATTTGCATTTTTCACCAATTCCTGGGGGATGCTGATGCTGCTGGTCTGGGAACCACACCTGAGCACCGCGGAAACAGGGCCGTGAAATGCTCAGATTTCCTCAGCTGGACGGCAGAGGGCCCAGCGGGACAGAGAGGCGACTTAGAAGGTTGCCGCAGTGATTCCGGGAGAGCTGAAAAATACTGAACCAGGTGTGTGGGGATGGAGAGAGGGGAATGGGAAGAAGAGTCAATAGGACATCAGTCATTTGAGAAAAGGATAATATAAAAATCCAAGTGGATCTTATCACCATCTTGAAATTTCCAGAGCAGGAAGGAGTCAGTCTGTGCAACCAGAGGAACTGTATAGAGAGGCAGACTTTCCGTCCCTTTATTCCTTCTGCCTCTTTCCCCTCCTAGATAGAAGAGTAACAGGAATTGTTCAAAAGAAAGGAAACATACCCCCAGGAAGATCAAGAGGGATGATTAAACCAAATGACAGACAAGCAGGGAATCATGACCAGCTGGAACCTAGAGACCAGGAGAACTAGTCAGGCAGAGGTGGAGCAAGGACAGAGACAGACCCGAGCTTCCACCCTGAACCTTGCCGGTGGAGGGGTGGGTGCCCTGAAACCCCGTGGGAGGTCCAGACTTCCATTGGTTAATGAAGCTCTTGCTACCAGCTGATTCGGGACTTGGGCTTGGCATTGGAGAGAGGGGGCACTTGTCAGCAAGGGCTCCATTCAGCCCAATCACTCTACTACAATGTTTCACCTGCTTTACCTGTCCTGCTGCTTTCCCAGGTCCTACAGCTTGCAATGCTCTAGAGACTGAATCACCATTATTATTCCCTGGCCAACATTCCCAGTGTGAGCTCTTCATGGATCCTTCAAGCATGGACGTTTAGCCAAGACCAGGTCCGACACTGACTACAGCTGGATGGCATGATGGGGAGGGGACTCTGGCTATGGGCTCTGGCCTGCTGCTTTGGCCAGAGCGCTTCCCTCCCTGCTAACAAATGGCCTGGTCCCTGTAGGCACCTTCTGGAAGAGTGGCCCCACAGAGCCCATCTTCCTGTCCCTGATTCTGCAAACTTCCAGAGCAGGACTACTGACAGCAGTCCTGAGCCCAGAGCCACAGGAGTTCCCTGATTTTCCCTGAGCAGCTCGTGGATGGTGTGGAGTTGCCTCCTGCTTTGAGGATCAGAGAGCCGCAGGGCTGCTCTGAGCCCCTGGGTTGCTGGGGTCAGGCCTCAGTGCTGGCGCCTGTATACCACACAGGAAAGCTCCTCTTGCCAAGAGACCCCCAACCCTACACTGATGGGACTGTAGCCTCCTCATGGGGCAGGTGGGGAGGTCAGCTCATCGAGGAGGGGTCTGTACGAGAAAAGGGCTTTCTGTAAGTCACCTATTGCTCCTCTGGTCCTAACTTTCAACCTATCTCACCTGAAAGTTATGGGTATTCCTACTCTGATACAGAAAGGGGTCTATGGCCAAGACCAACATATTTGTATCCTCCCTCCAGAGAAAACCTCGCAGACTTCTTTTTAAAAATTGAGGTGAAATTCACATAATATAAAATCAACCGTTTAAAAATGAACAATTCAGTGGCATTTAGTACATTCACAACCACCATCTCTATCTAGTTTCAAAACGTTCTATCACCCCAAAATAAAACCCTGTATACATTAAGCAGTTATTTCCCATTCCACCCTTTCCCCATCCCTGGCAACTGCCCATATGCTGTCTCTTTCTGTGGATTTGCCTACTCTGGACTCTTCATATACATGGAATCACACAATACGTAACTTTCTGTGTCTGCCTTTTGTCACTTAGAATAATTTTGAGGTTCATCCACATGGTAGCATGGATCAGTACTTTACTCCTTTTATGGCTGAATAGTATTCCATTATATTGCTATACCGTATTTCCTTTATCCAGTCATCCAGTAACAACCCAAATATCTACATTCTCCACTTTTTGGCTATTGTGAATAGTGTTGCTGCAAATAGCTGTATATAAAGAATTGTTTGAGTACTCATTTCAATTATTTTGGGTATATACCTGTGACTTGGAATGGTATATATGGGAAAGGGTTATATGATAATCTGATGTTTATCTTTTTGAGGAACCGTATTTTCAGTTCAGGTGTTTTCATGCCTCAGCCTGACCCTGCTAGAGTTCCCAGGACACTGAGACTGCACAAATGCCTCCCAGGTTGTAGCTCCGGCCACTAGACCAATGGGTGAAGGGCAATGCCATCCCCACGGGGAGGAAAGGTAGTGACTGGGAGATGCGTTCCATTAGGAATTGTTCGATCTGAAGTATCTGTTGCATGCCCACGTGGGCATCCCTGGAGGGAGGGCTCGGTGTGCTCACCTGCACCGCAGGGAAAGGTGTTGGCTGGGGACTGAAGTGGGTCTCATCAGCAGCTCAGGCCATCGTATGCATCTTCCTTTATTGAGCATTGATCATTGTCTCAGGCACTGCTGTAAGCACTTTCTACTATCCAACCATCCCAACAACCCTATAATGTTCTACAAAATCCTCATTTTCCATATAAGGAAAAAGTGCTGGACTCCCTTGGCACTTCCCTTGGCACTTCTTCTATCCCACGGGCCCAGAGCAGATTGATTTTAGTGTTGCTTTGTTTCTGGCTGCTCTCCTGGAAGATGGGGATCCTTGAGGGCAGGGACTCGTCTTTCCTCTCTGCTCCCCTGGGCCTGGCTCAGAGGCTGGCATGCTTGTCCAGTGGGGCCTGACGGTGAATGGACTCCCTGAATTAGGGTTTTAGAGTGAGAAGACAGAAAAGGGCCAAAAGAGATGCCTGGGGAACCCTGACATTTAAGGGCAGGTGGAAAAGTAGTAATCAGTTTAAGAGACCAAGAAAAACGCTCAGAGAGGTAGGAAGGAATCAGAACTCACATGAGGAGATATTTTAAGGTGAATCAACCCATCCACCTTGCATGTGGACAATTGGATGCATGTTCCTAGGGCAGAGGCCATATCAGATGTGACCGTCACTGCAACCAACCCAGTGCCTGAGGTCAGTGTCTAACACGCGTGGGCTGTGAGCATGTGATGTGACTGACGTTCTCCGTCAAGGAGAGGGAAGCCTGAAGGAGGGACATAGTGGTGGATGGCAGCCAGATCGTCTCCTGATGAATTACTGGAGGGATGGCGGTGGACTAGGTGCGTGGACAGCACGTTCCTTTGTCTCCCTTGGAAAGAATTAATTACAATCATAAAAAGAAGACAGAAAGAATTTCCACCACTTTCCCCACAGACTGGGCGAAGCCAGGTAAGGGAAGCGGTGTTGATTCCTCCAGGAATCACAGAAGAATAGCACCTTCTCCAAGGAGAAAATCGCCCGAGGTCTCATTAATGCTGTTAAAATGCAGGGCTGACAAGTAAATGTCCCAGGGGGTAGCCTGTGTCCACGGGACTGAGCTGCTTGTCTCCTCCTCCCCTCCGGCCCAGCTTGCTGGTGACCTGTGCTGTCCCCCTCCTGCCCACCCGCTCTGCTCTACCGCTGCCCAGGCACGACTTGGATCTGGTGGCCAGCAGCCTGGCAGAAACTCAGCTGCCAGGAAGGAAGGGCCTTTGGGGAGTCCAGTCACGAAGTGGGCACGAAGGTCATAGGCAGACGCGGCTGTGTGTTTTCATCTTTTGTTCTCTCTCCTCAGTTGTAGGGGTCTGTGCTGCTGTGATTACTCAAGGCCATGACCCTGGACAGTGGTCCTTCTCTCTGTCTGTCTGTCTATCAGTAGGTTTCTGGCTGGCTGTCTCCATATGGTCTTCCTAAGCTGATCTCTATATACAGGCCCTCTCTTCTCATTCTCTTTGCATCTGTCACTGCTCTATTTACAGTTTCATTCCTCTATATTTATCCCAGCTCTCTTTTCTCTTCATTGTCTCCCTGCGGTCAGTGCCTCCTTCCACGGGGACGTGTCATTAACTCCTGAGTCTTCCAGGCAAGCAGCATGCAGGCCGAAAGCCCTCTAACTTCCGGCCCTCTGATGGGCCACAGGCTGCAGGTTTCTGACACTGGCTAAGGACCCTTGCTACCCATGGACCACTGGAGTTGGAAAACTGGCCTAAAGGCAGTGATACGGTAGCTGCCCGGCTGTTCTCCATCACTTAGAGAGTGAGGAGCACCTCCTGGTTTCCTGAGCCCCCCACTCACGCCGTGGTCCTGAGTGGCATCCATGCAAATGGCCAGGCACAGGTCTCAGGCCAGAGCTTTGCAGGCCAGTGTCCCATTGCATCCTCATAATGCACCTTGGAGGTAGATGGCTCTGACACGTGCACTTTTACTAATGAGAAAGCAAAAGCTCAGAGAGGTGGGGTTATTAACCTGAGTTCACAGAGCTAGACAGCAACAGAGTGCTCTTGTTCCAGGTCCGTGCTCCAGACACTTTGCAATATGTACTGCCTCGGGGCACTGGAATGTGGCACACAAATGTGTGTAAGCCACACACTGGTGTGTATGGGCACATTGGGAGTGGCTGTGAGGCTTACACGTGCACATGTGTGGGGTTGTGTGTATGTGTGCTGCTTAAGGTCTGATTCCTCTTTTTAGGGAACCCCTTAAAACAATGTAAAATGCCCCTTTCAGTCTTTACTGAAAACGTGACAAAATAGTATCTCTGAGCCCAAAGGACTTGCCAGGTGTAAGACTTCTCCCTTCCAGGCTGGAGCACACTCGTCTGCCCTGGTGTCCTGCCCCACACATGCAAGGTGATTGGGGCTTGGCCAGGCAGGCAAGGCCGTGTCTCAGCCTCAAGGACTCGCTGAGGCCTTGTCCTTCAGTGCCCTGAGGCTCTCTCCAGCTGGGGCTGTAACAGCCATTGGAGCAGCGGGGCTCACGCTCAGAGACCTTGGGCTGTCCTTTTCCCCCCTTCAGGAATCTACTTGAAAAGCCAGAGTTTTCTGCTAAGGTTTTGGCAGATGACGCAGCTCATCTTGTCAGCAGAAGGGCTGCCCCAGTGTGAGGAGGGTGTCCTCCTGCTTTCTAACACCTTCCCTTGATCCAGCAGTAGCTCACTCTCCCATGTGCACTTTCCTGGGGCGGCCTGGACTTAGGGCTATGTCCCAAAGCCTCAGGATGCCTAGCCCCGAGATTTTCAAAGTGCATTTTGAGACTCTCAGCCTCTCCGAGAGGTGCTTCAGGGACTGCTCAAAGCAGGGGGTGGAGAGGGTAGGTGGTTACAGGGTAGTCAGTGGGTGGGAGTCTGTTTACCTTCCTTTGACCAGCACAGCCCTGATTTTATGTATTCTGTAAATGGGGCTGTCTTCTAAGAGCTTGGCTAGGCCAGCACTCTGACCCGTGCCACTGTTTTATTTGTCTTCTTAAAAAGGGCCCCAGTCCCCCTTCCTATGACTATTAGTTAGGGACAGACAAGCTTTCAGCCTCTCAGAACCCTCCCTCCCTGCCCAGTGGGTCCAGGAGAAGCAGACCACAAGAGGGCTGGCAGGGACGTTCAGGGACTGCATGGTCACCTCGGAGACGCCTGTCTGATGAGCCGCACCTGGGCTGCCTCTTCAGCACCGGTGTCTTGGCCACAGCACGTGAGGCCTCTTGGGCAGTGACTCAGATGTGACTCACACAATAGGTGCTGGGCCATGTGGCCTCTGAGAGCTAACTTATGGAAGACCCAGCAGGTAAAAGGGGGAGCGAAGGGGAGCACCTCGTCCTCCACTATCTGGGAGCCTTTTCCAGAGCCAGGGGCCCTGAGTTCTGGAGGTTCTGGTGGCTCCCAGGAGGGGCAGAGCCCTGCCCTCACGCACAGCTGCCCTCTAGTGGAGGATCTGTGAATGATGACCAAGCCCTCAAGTGGTCAGCATGTGTCAGCTTCCACAGGGCCTCTTCTGGGAGCTCTGCTGGAGACAAGGGATGGGATCCACCATATTGTATGCACAAAGCAATTTTGCTTTAGGACGGCCACAGGGCTGCTCCATAGCTGATTTGTCCTCTAAGCAGGGAGAGAGCAGCCTTCCCCCCCTTCTTTAGTCTCCTGTGCCTCCTGCTTGGCTGGGGCCTGTTCACACAGCAGAGCTTTCCCTAGCTCTGCGCAAAGTGCCTCTTCTGTGGCTGTGGCCAAATCTCAGCTGCTTTGCCCTCCCTCCTTCAGCCTGGTTCCCTTTGCGGAGAAAATCCCGAGAGGAATCCCAGCGTTGGTACCTTCCTTGCACAGCTGGGATGCCTGTTGCTAAGTAGTTGCAAGTCGTTTGATGTCAGAAAGTGTTTGATGCCAGAAAGAGCTGTGAGAACTGGATTGGTGCTTCACCTGTCCCCAAATGCAATGTTCAGCTAAATAGTTGCTGATGAAACAGCACAAAATGGTGTTCACACTCTGCCTCTGAGGGATGGTGCAGGGGAAGGTGCCCTAGTTTGGAGAAAGTCTTGCCCATGAAACCCACAGGGTGGCCTGAGCCTCTTCCTGGGGTAGGAAGAGCTTTGGGTCCTGCTGGGAAACGAATCAGTGAGGCTGGCGGCAGGACAGACAGAAGCTCCTGATGCTCTCTGAGCCCTTTTTGCTAGAGCACTGGCCACTGGCCACTCCTCTCAGCATCTGTGGGACAGTTTCCACTGTTCCTGGTCTGGATGGTCTCTCATAAGAGTACTTTCTAACTTCTACAGTCCAGCTTTCCTGAGTTGAGGTTAAGGTCTCTATGTTCTTTCCCCAGTATTCTGCCAGTCACCAAGTCCTGTGTATATTTAACAAATATTGTTGAATTGCATGGAAGTACTGATAGGACAACCTCGTCATGGAAATACAGAGTTCTGAGTTCTAAACCAAAGTTCAACATTGGCCATGTAGCTCCCACTTCTGGGAGAAAGAGGAATCAAGAATTGTTCCAAATTTTTCAGTCCTAAAGAGAGAAGGAATGTATACAACTAGGGAAAAGAAGAGTGATGATTAAGTTTTAGTCAGGTGTGTGTGTGTGTGTATGTGTGTGTGTGTGTGTGAGTGTGTGTGTGTGAGTGTGTGTTTGTGTAGTAGGAGACTGTGGGAGACAGGATGGAAGCCAAAGAAGGCACAGCAGCTGGGAGGAAAGAGGAAACAGGGTGCCGACAGTCCCTGGGACACGGATGGGAAACCTCCATGGTCGGCTGTGTCCGCAGGGCCAAGGGTCTCCCAGACCAGGCTGAGGAGAAAGGTGCTGGGGGTGAGCCTGCAGGAAAGGCCACCCTGGAGGGGAGTTGAAGGCAGGCTACAGGACGTCCCGGAGTGGGTGCCCAGGACCTGAAGAAGCCCCCGTGGCAGTGAAGGAAAAGAGAGCAGTAGGATGGTGGTGTGGGTGGGACAAGGGTCAGGGAAGGGTCGGTTTTTAAGGCTGAGAACTTCATAGACTTGTACTTTGGTGAAGGAATCAGAGAAAGGGGGGATTTAGAGTGCAGAAGTGAGCAGAGAGCCTGAAGAGGGAGGGAAGGGGGCAGGGGCAGGCTCTGGCACTGGTGAGAGAAGGAGATTGATGTTGGGCTTCACCCTGGGGCCCAGGTGAGGGGCCAGGAGAGCAGGGAGAGAGGACTGGGATCCAGGGGAGCCTGGATGTGAGCGTATGTGTCCCCCCATATGTGTGACTGTGAGAGCGCTGGGGCTAAGGCAGAAGGGGGGTGCACCACTGAAATTGTGTAGAGATGGGTTAACAAAAGGGGAAAACACTTAAAAGCAAAACTTGTCTGTGACAAAGCCGCCCCTGATCATGGCTGTCATGACAATTATCGACTATTTATGGACCGTTAGGGTGAAAACATGTACCTTCAGTGTCAGCTGGAGCCTCCTTGCCCCTTGCAGAGCTGGGTGAGATGGGCTCCAGCCCACCCCAATTTCAGTCTGTGAGAGTTCAAAGCCCCCCCGCCCCCCACCGTCTGGACACAGGGTTGTTCATGGCCTTCTCTGTCCCCAATGCTGCTTGCGTCATCTCAACACCCACACAAAGTAAGCTCTCGTTGGAGCGCTGCACACCTGCTTCCCTGAGCAGAGCAGGCTTTTCTGAAGGCCACGGAGGTCCCGTACGCATCAGGGCACTGCGGTGACGTCCAGAAATGCCGCCACTGCTTCCCTCACAGTATTCATTGACTGTCCCCCGGGGGCCCATCATCCCCATCCTTATCCCCTCCCCAGCTCGCTCCCTTGCCCAGCTCTCTCCTCTTCCTCCTTTCTGTCCTCTGCCTTTTAGAGTCTTCCCAGGTAGGTACCCCCTGCCCTGAAGCCTTGGATCCAACAGAACATCAAGAAACTCTTTCCGTAAAGGATGGCATGTTCCATCAGAACATCGCGTTGGATCTCCTTTCAATGCCCGCTTATTACTCACCTTTCAGGTGATAGGCAGCCCTGGAGCTCTGCATTGAACGCCACTCCTGTCTGTCATGTGCTGTACCACTCATAGGGCCTGATGATTCTTTGGGGAACATGGTCACATGATCCCAACTCCCCCAAACAGAGGAGACAGTGACACTTTCCACGCAGAGGAAAGGTGCTGGACCCAGAACCAAGAGCTGAGGCTGTAGCTGCAGGTGCAGCACTGACTATTGTGCCATGAGGGATGCCCGTCTTTCCCTGGGCATTGGTTTCCTTATCTGTAAGGTGCTGGGCCAGTAACTGATAGGCTATTTCCGGTTGAAGAGTCTGGCTTCTTTGGGCTTCCTACTTGCTGGCCTGGGGAACAGCTCCACAGAGGATGCTGACTGTCCGTCACCAGTCCTCACATGTTGGGCTCCTCTCAGCCTGGTTCTGGCCAGGCTTATTTCAATGCAACCGTACCCTAGTCCTCTAGACATGGCCCTTCTGGGCATCCTAGCCTCATAGGCCACCCTGCCCTCCCTCGATGTGAGTACAGCTCCCCAAGCCAGCCTGGAACCACAACCTAAGCATTATTTCCCTTTCTGCTCTTTGTCACCGAAATTTTGGGTTCCCTTAGTCAATGGCAGCTCCATTTCCCCTGATGTGTCACCAATACCCAATCCCAGCGTTCCCCAGGACTCATGCTGTTTTGTTACCCAGTGGGTTTTCCACTCCCCTGGGGGCTTACCTTCAGCTGTAGGGCTGACCTGGGATGCCCTGGGTCCTTCCAGCCTACAGACCACCTCTGTGTGTACCTCCTCACAGCATGGGTTCTAGTTATTACGGAGTAGGCAAGGCCCCTGTTCAGTAATTCATGTATCCAACGATTCCGTCTACAGTGAGTTGAATAGTGACCTCCAAAATATATGGGGTCCTAATCCCTACTGCTTGTGAATGTGACTTTATTTGGAGAAAGGGTTTTTGTATATGTAATCAAGTTAAGGATCTGGAGATGAGAGCATCCGGGATTATCCAGGTGGGCCCTATATCCAATGACAAATGTCCTTAAAAGGGACAGAAGAGGAAAAGACTTGGAAAGGAGGAGAAGGCCATGTGACGATGGAGACAAAGTTGGGAGCGATGCTGATACAAGCCAAGGAACACCTCAAGCTCCCAAAAGCTGTAAGAGGCAAGGGAATGGATTCTCCCCCAGGAACTTCCAGAAAGAATGTAGTTCTGCTGACACCTTAATTTTAGGCTTCTGAGCCCCAGAACCATGAGATAATAAACTTGTGTTATTTTAAGCCACTGTGTTTTTTTTCTGTTTGTTTGTTTGTTTGTTGGGTTTGTTGTTTTTTTTTTTTTTTTTACAGCAGCAATAGGAAATGAATATAGTCTCTAGCCAAATGGGTCTTTCTCCCTATTATAAGGGCAACCTGTATGGCTGAGGCCCATGACTTCTTAGCAATCAGGGCCTTTACTTGCCAGCTCATTAGTGTTTCTGCATGAACTGGCCCCATACTGACGACATAACCTCTGCCTCTGCCATCATCACCCACTGGATTTTCCTGGCAAAGAAAACCTTCCTCTCCCCTCATGCTGCCTCCATGAGACCAACCAGCTTCCCAACAACAGAAATCAATCCCAATGAACAGGAAACAGGAAGGCCCTGACTCTGACTTATAGCACCTGCATTTTAAAACTGCAAACACTTGTAGGGTGTGGTATGGAAAGAACCCTGGTTAAAGTGGTGGTTAGCATGGGAGGAGGGAAAACCAAGTGACCTTCCAGATGTTTGGAGTTTTATATAAGGAATAGGGATCATTGGCAGTAATGTGTAAGCATGAAAGACTTTCCGGGGCAAGCGAACCCTAAAGGAGGAAATACAGCCCTGATTATCACACCTACTACTATAGGTAACAATGCGGACAGGAAAGGGAGGATGATAAGGAAGGAAGATGAACGAATGTTTAGGATGTGCCAGGCACGCTTCTAAGCATTCAGCGCATACATTTTCATCTTCATAATAACCTACAAGATGTTTGCCTTCGTTATCCCTGTTTGCCGTTGGAAAACTGGAGCACAGAGAGGTTAAGTAATTGCCTAAAAAACAATTAGAACTCTCCATTAGTCTGACTCTAGGGAATGTGCTCTTAAATCCAATGTAAAAATATTAATTTGCACCATCACAGATCCCAAAGCGCTTTCCCATTTGTGGTTTCATTTTGGTGCCCAGAGCAGCAGGCAGAAAACCTTAACTCCATTCTTCAGATAAAATTGAGGTCAAGAGATTGGTCTGAAGAAAAGTCAGCACTACCTCCCTGTTCTGTTAGGCATATCCACATGAGCATGGCCACAGCCCAGTGTCATGGGGGAGTAATTAGGATAATTAGGAGGGTTAGCTTTTATTGAGCAATTCCTATATGTCTGCTAGGAATGGTGTTAATGTATTATCATGTGCTCATTCAATCTCTATAACAATGCTATCAAGTGGAGACCAGAGAGGTTAAGGAACTTATTTGAGGTCACACAGCTGCACTAGTCAGTGGCCAAGTAAGAGTTAGAAATGTTCACATGCTCTTGGCATGATAGGAACTCAGAACATAATGCAAATAGTTTGCTCACAGACTTCTGTGCGACACTATTGTCCTGAGACCTCCCTGGTTTGGAGAGTACTTCTGCAAGGTACTTTTGCCACTTGCTTACTGCCTCAGCGCTGATGCTTAGGCCAGACTCTGCCAGGTATTTGAAGTTTTAATTCTTTGGAATGACTACACTTGTTGCTCAAAAGACTGTTGTTAAAAAAAAAAAAAAAAAGGACTGAGGTATTTTTGCTCTTAAATCATAACATTCTTTTTTTTTTAATTAAAGTTTATTGGGGTGACAATTGTTAGTAAAGTTACATAGATTTCAGGTGTACAATTCTGTATTACATCATCTATAAATCACATTTTGTGTTCACCACCCAGAGTCAGTTCTCCTTCCATCACCATATATTTGATCTCCTTACCCTCATCTACCACCCCCCTTCCCCTTTACCCTCTGGTAACCACTAACCTATTGTTTGTGTCTATGACTATTTGTTTGTCTTGTTATTTCGTTGTTTTTGGTTTATATACCACATATCAGTGAAATCATATGGTTCTCTGCTTTTTCTGTCTGACTTATTTCGCTTAGCATTATAATCTCAAGATCCGTCCTGTTGTCACAAATGGTCCTATTTCATCTTTTCTTACCGCCAAATAGTATTACAACTTCTTCATCCATTCATCTATCAAAGGACATTTTGGTTGTTTCCATGTCTTGGCCACCGTAAATAAAGCTGCAATGAACATTGGAGCACACTTGTCTTTATGGATAAATGTTTTCAGATTTTTTGGGTAGATACCCAGGAGAGGGATTGCTGGGTCATATGGTAATTCTATTCGTAATTTTTTGAGGAACCTCCACACTGCCTTCCATAGTGGCTGCACCAGTCTGCATTCCCACCAACAGTGTATGAGGGTTCCTTTTTCTCCACAGCCTCTCCAACACTTGTTATTATTTGTCTTGTTGATGATAGCCATTCTGACTGGGGTGAGGTGATATCTCATTGTGGTTTTTATTTGCATTTCTCTGATGATTAGTGATGTTGAGCATTTTTTCATATGTCTATTTGCCATTTGTATGTCCTTTTTGGAGAAATGTCTCTTCAGGTCCTCTGCCCATTTTTCAATTGGGTTATTTGTTTTTTTGTTGTTGAGTTGCATGAAGTTCCTTGTATATTTTGGATATTAGCCTCTTATCGGAGGCACTGTTTGCAAAAATCTTCTCCCATTCAGTTGGTTGCCTCTTTATTTTATTGATGGTTTCTTTTGCTGTGCAGAAGCTTTTAAGTTTCATATAGTCCCATTCATTTATTTTAACTTTTACTGCCCTTGCCTTTGGAGTCAAATCCATAAAATGTTCTTTGAACCCAAGGTCCATAAGTTTAGTACCTATATTTTCTTCTGTGCAGTTTATTGTTTCAGGTTTTATGCTTAAGTCTTTGATCCACTTTGAATTAATTTTGGTACATGGTGACAGATAGCAGTCCAGTTTCATTCTTTTGCACGTGGGTTTCTAATTCTGGCAGCACCATTTATTGAAGAGGCTGTCTTTTCTGGATCGTATGTTTTTTTGCTTTGTCAAAAATTATCTGTCCATATTTATGTAGTTTTATTTCTGGGTTCTCAGTTCTATTCCATTGGTCTATGTATCTGTGTTTCTGCCAATGTGATGCTGTTTTGATTATTGTTGCCCTGTAGTACAAGCTAAAGTCAGGGAGTGTGATACCTCCAGTATTGTTCTTTTTTCTTAAGATTGCTTTGGCTATTCGGGGTCTTTTGTGGTTCCAAACAAATCTGATGATGTTTTGTTCTATTTCTTTAAAAAATGCCATTGGGATTTTGATGGGGATTGCATTAAATCTGTATATTGCTTTGAGTAATAGGGCCATTTTAACTATGTTGATTCTTCCAATCCATGAACACAGAATGTCTTTCCATTTCTTTGTGTCTTCTTCAATTTATTTTAAAAATGTCTTAAATCATAACATTCTAAGGCACAATCACTTCGGCTTTGTATCTGAGGAAGAGCTGGAACCAGGTTCCGCTGTCGCTGGCGTGGCTCCCCTGCACATCCACCGTTTTCTCCATCTAAATGCTCAGACACCCCTGCCCCCTCCCCGAGCCTGCAAGTTTCCCTTGGCTGCCCACCAAGCTCTGCCCATTCGTTTTCCCAACACGGCCCCTTAATTAAATCTTCAGGGTTTTTAATTCTTACAAACATGAATATGGGAACTGAAGGAGGCTGGGAGCGGGCCCGGTGTGGAAATAGGCCTGCTGCAGCCCAGGCGAGAAGGTCAGGAGTTGGACTCCCTCCAGGTGACATGCTCCTGACATGGGGTCCCCGGGTCTCCCCTTTGGCATTATGCCCCCTTGGGCTGAGCCTTCAGAGAGGGTGGCTCTGAGGAGTGACCCCTGGATGCCACTTAAAGCTGATCCAACAAAAATTCATATTGTCCAAAAGGGCATGGGGGACACAATGCTTTGGCTGAGACAGACACCAGTGAGGCACAGCCTCCACTTTGGGCAGCGAGGGGGTGAGGCCCTCAGAGGCAGGAATCTGGCTGCCCTCTGGGTGCTCTGTCCAGCTGGCCCTGATATTGGTGCTTCTGATTTGCCTCGGAGGTTCAGAACAGAATTTGCAAAGACTGCCTCTTCATCTCTTACCTTTTATTCTTTTTTCCCTTTGTGTAAATTCTCGAATGTGCCTTAGCCCCCCACTTTTGCTTCTCTGTCCCTAAGGTGGAGGTGCTGCTGGGATATTTCTCTGCAGCTCCCAGTCACCAAACCTGAAAGCAAGCAGAACCCTTGGGTCTCTTCTCTCCACATATTACCTACCACACTGATTCCCTTTAACTGCCCACCCGCTTCTTATTCTTCCTACAGGAGCAAAACCTTCCAGAGTTCTTCTCCTGAGATATAACAGAGTCTGCACATTTTGCAGCTAGTTGGGCAGAATGAGAGGTGAGAAACCTTGATATCGACCCTCTGGCTGTCTCTATGTAGTTTCTGATGTGTGAGACCAGCAGATGCATCGATGCCACTGGGTGAAGGGCCTTGCCTACAAGATGGTTAATATGGCCATGAAAATAGGCCTGGCCTGTAGGCCCAGACTCCACAAATATTGGGAGGCCCAAAGGAAACAAGCCTGCGAGAGGCAAGTGCATGCCTGCCTAGTGAGCTACCCTAGGATGGGCTTTGCTGAGGGCGGATATTGCATGGAGCGGGAATGTCTCTCTTCCACTGTGGAAATGCGCCATTTGCAGAAGGAGGCAGGCCAGGTAACATTGTACTCTCTTCCCACCTTTGACACAAGTGGGGTGGCCGGATGTTATAGGTTGAATTGTATGCCCCCTACGCACCCCCTATTCATATGTTAAAGTTTTAACCTCCAGTACCTTGTATCTTATTTGGAGACAGGGTGTTTATAGAGGTAATCAAGTCAAAATGAAGTCATTAGGGTGGGCCATAGTTCAATATGACTGGTGTCCTTATAAGAAGGGGGAATTTGGACACAAATCTGCATAGAGGAAAGATGATGTGAAGAGACACAGGGAGAAGATGGCCATGTACAAGCCATAGAGAGAGCCTGGCACAGACCGTTCTCTCATAGCCCTCAGCTGTGTGAGACCCTACCAACACCTGAATTTTGAATGTTGAACCTCCAAAACTGTGATACATTTCTGTTGATTAAGCCACCCAGTTTGTGGGACTTTGTGACAGGCAGCTCTTGCAAATGAATACAGTGGACTTCATCAGCCAAAACAAAACTAAATTAAACAAACAAAAAAAAATACCCCCAGCTATAATTTCAGGACTTAGCGAATAAGTAGGGATGAGATGTTCCTCCTGGGGGGCCCAGAAAGCTCACCAGGCAACTTGTTGGGTCTGTGCTAGTGATATTTCTAACTGTGAATAAGAAGGCAGACACTTTGTCAAATCAACTAGGAGGACAGGAACAGTTTCTCATTACTTGTTAAAGTAATTTACAAGGCTCACTAGAAATCATGGCTTTTCTATCGTTAAGGGCTGCGTTACGAAGTTCCATAGGTGCCTTCCTGCGATGAACAGGATTTAGACAGGCCTAGAGTCCATAATCTAGAGGCATGAGGAGGTGTCTATGAGAGGTACTGTGGTATCTTGTGTAATTTTCCAAAAAACCCTGTCTAGTAGATATTTTTGTTCCTGTTTTGAGATAACACCGAGAGTCAGAAAGGCTGAGTAACTTGCCTGAAATGATAGAGTTAGCCGCATTTTGGATGAATACCGACCTCCAAAGCACGTTCTTTCCAGAACAGTACGTTTCCTGTGGATCAAGTGTCTCCACCAGATATCTGAAATGTTGACCTTGGTGTCCCTCATTCTGACCTCTGGCCTTATTTAAGATAAGTGATAATTTTAAGTAATGTCCCATTCCTAGCGATCCAGTCAATGCTTCTCTGGCTCCATGTGGCAAATCTACTTTTAGGGTCACCACCACTCCCTGTTCATTTCTTGGGATACCCCCTCAAAAGGCACAAGGTAGCGTGACCAGGACTGTAGATGAATTCCTCCTCTGTGTACGCTCTGGGTCAGAAGGCAGCCCACGGCTAGCTTCATCGACCGTGTAGAATATATTCTGTTGGCAAGTGAAGAATATCTGCGAGTAAATTGCACAGAGATGGGAGATTTAGAAGCATATGGTGCTGCTCGTCATGGTTCAACAAGCAAGTCTAGCCTCTTATTTCCAGTGTGTTTCAGTGCCAAGCGGCTGCATGAGTTCCCACATTCCTAGTCTTTAAAGGAAAGTGAACACTTTCTGGTGGGACTTCAGGGACAAGCCCCCATCAAGTTCCGAGTGGGGTTCCTCTTTCCAAAGCCTTCTGAGGCCACCCTTGTGCTCGCCCCTGGACCACACCCCCTGGCTCCTTCCATCCTCGATAGAGTACACGTGACAATCGTTGCCTTGTTGCCTTGTGCTAATTTACTTTTCCTGCCCAGCTGTCTTCTTCATCATCGCGGACCTCTGCTGTGGTCCCACTCTTGTCCTGGAGCCTCTCCCCAAGACCTGAGCTGTCCACAGCCACTTGGTTGTCATTCTTGCTGCACTTACCTCTCACTCCCAGACAGGAGTAGCTTGCAGAATTTGGAAAGGGCTTGCTCCCTCAAACCCACCAGTGAATGAAACACCGCCCCCGTGCCAATGCTTCTTCCTCCAGCCAAAAGAATAAACTTTAGCTCACCTGCTTGTCAGAGGAGAAGGGAAGTCAAATGGTTCAGAGTTAGGGAAAGCAAGGGTGCTAAGTGAGAAATGCGTCCTCAGAGCTTCTTTGCTCCTTGGCCACCTTTAAGTTCCAGTTTGTCCACAGCGTGGGGCTTCCAGTTTCAGTCTGTGGCATCCAGCAAGAGCTCTGCTCCACCTCTACCCAACAGCATTTTAAAGCGGCTTGAGAGATCTCTGCCCTTTGCAGCTCTGACCTTCAGGGGGCCTCCCTCTTACTGGTTGTGTGTCTGGGACTGACTGGTTCTCTCCAGAGGCTGTTCCCTCCATGTGGATGCCCATCCCACTATGTGAACTGGGCTTTGCTAAGCTGGTGGGCATCGCAGCCCTCCCATTTGGCTCCATCTTGCTACCTGGAGCCCTCTGGGCCCAGCTGTGGGAAGAAGCTGGCTGTGGACATGTGCACATGGGCGTGACTTGGCCTTTTCAACCTCTATGTCGAGAAAATGGGCTCCCAGATTCTCAGGTCCTTGGCTGTTGACACACTCATAAACATGCTTTATACTATGTGGCCAGTGTTGTACTATAGGTGGTATCTTCCTCTAAGCCAAAGGACGAGGCCTCAATTGGAGACTGAATAGCATTCCCCCTTTAACCAAAGGACTATTTCAATAGGTTAACTTCATAAACATTTAAAATCAACCTTGAGGGTTTTTGGGAAATGGAAGGTGAGTAATCTGGCCTTCTTGGCCCCATCCGTTAGCCTGTGTCAAGATTCTAGACTGGTAGGCCAAATGACAGGGGTCCAACCTGTGAACTCGCACAAGTCTCCACTCTCAGAAACACCCCATGCTTGGTTTAATGAACTTTCATCTTCAAATTCTTAATAACTGATTAACAAGAGGCCCTGCATTTTCCTCTTTTAAAAGGCCCTGTAAGTGAAGAAGTACTTCTGGCAGACTGGGCCCTATTCTGGCCCTTTCCTGACTCCTACACTGATTATTCTAAAGTAACTTCCAATGCACAAATCTGGGTCTGATAACTCTAAGTTCTTGCCAAAGGCCTTGTTCTTGTTGCTTGTAAGTAAACGTTTTTGAGTGCCCATGCTGTGCCAGGCACCACACACTGTTCAGGGAGCTCTTCATCTAGGGAAGTAGATGCATAACTGGGTAACCAACACTCAAGGCCACCTCATCCGGCCTAACCATGGAGAGAGAAGAGCCTTTGTGAAGGGGATGGATGATTCAAGATTAGTCAGAGACTAGGGGAAAAGGTATTCTAGGCTGAGTCTGCCAGAGCAAAGATCTGGAGGTGTGGAATGTCCCAGCGTGTGCCAGGAGCCTGAGACACTTAGGCAGGACACAACGTGGGGCCAGGAGTGACAAGGCTGGAGGGACACACAGGGGCCAGATCAGGGGCCTTTTGTATACTCAAGAAACTTGGAATCTTGGGCATCAAATGAGGAGACGCAGAATGAACAGAAACAGGCAGGAACATGATTAGATTTGCGTTTGGGAGGATCCTCCAGGCGGTTGTGGTGTGGCCAATGGATTATAGGCAATACGCCTGGAGGGGATCTGTAACAGGCCTATTACTGAGGATTACCTTTAGCTAGTTAGACCTGAATTTCCCAGAAACAAGGACCTCATTTGTCCTGCTGCCGACTTTGCCTACAAATCTTAATTTTGCCAGGCCTGCTGAACAGTTAACTGGAGCCTCTAATTAAGGTAATGAAAACTTTCACAGTGACGAGAGGCACTTTTTCTTCTCTTCCTGATCGCTGTGCCCGAGGCACTGAGAACCTTCCTCTCTTCTCAGTCAGCACTGGAGTTTCTTCCCAACTCTATGCTGGCTTGGGTGCTTGCAGCCCTGGGATGCTGGATGGTCAGGTACTGACTATTTACCTGGCTGACACAGGAAGGAGTAGCTTCTCCAAGTGCCTGCTCATTGGAAAGCACTACATACAGGTAGCATGGTGGGCTAGGCAGAGGTTTAAAGATGTCTCTCGAAATTCCTGTCCGCTGGTTATTCAATCAAACACTAACCTAGGTACTGTTGTGAAGGGACTTTGGAGATGCATTAAGTTTGCTAGTCAGTTGGCTTTATGACAGGCTTATTATCCTGGATTGTCCAGTTGGGCCTCATGTAATTGCATGAGCCCTCAAAAGCAGAAGAGGGCAGCAGGAGAGATTCCAAGAATGAGAAGGATGCTACTGATGAATCTTATCTTTGATATGCTATTGCTGCCTCTAAGATAAAGGGTCCACGTTGAAGAATCAGAGAGATTTCTAGGAGCTACGAGGAGCCTTGGCTGACAGCCAGCAAAGAAATGGGACCACAGTCCTACAACCTCAAGGAACTGGATTCTGGTAACAACCTGACTGAACTTGGGAGCAGATTCCCTCCCCTCCCTACCTGAGAATGCAGCTCTCTGAACTTTTCTCCTCAAAGTAGGCCTGGGATTCAGACGAAGGGCTTGAGCTTGGTGACTCGTGGAGTAGAATAGCTTGGGGTGGCTCTGAGGTATGATTTCTAGGTGGGCTCTCTTGCTGGCTAAGGAACAGGCAAGAGAACAGCTTCTTAGTTGACTGCAGTTTTCATGAGATGCAGGCACTAAGCACCTCCATGGCTGCCATGGTGACCATGATCACAATTCACCAGGATCAGCATCACCTGGTGAAACCAACTGAAGAGCAAATGTGTTTAAGTATTAGATCATAGAGTGTAGAAATATAGGAATAGGCTTTAACTAAATGTTTCAATTACTTTGTCGCATAACTTATAATTAAAGATTAAGGAAGCATGTAGGTCATGTTTTAGAGGCCTGCCTATAAAGCAAGTTCCAGAAAAAATGTTTAAAAGTACACTTTGCTTGGGATAACAGAAAAATGTAGTGAGTTAAGCATAAAGCACTAACAGCTTGAACAATACCAATGGTCACAGGATGTTTAGTTTCTGCTTTTTTCTTTAAAGTTAACGTCACTGATGCACAATCATGAGATGTTTTGAAAAATCTTGGTTCCTCCACCCAGTTAAGATTAGCCGACCACAGTTCCAAAGTCTTCACAAGATGATGCCAGGACCTAAATTAATTAGACTAAAGAATACCACTAAGGCTGGCATAAGAACTAACCAATTAGCTTTGCCTGTGAACCCTCAATCTTTGTCTTTTAGAAATCCTTGATTAAAAACCATTGGAGAGATTGGGTTATAAGCAATAACTTCCCAGTCTCCTGGCTTGGTGCCTTGCCAATAGATAGCTCTAATTTCTTCACTGCAAAACTGGGTGTTCACTATTTGCTCTGCTGCACGTTGGGTCGGCGGACCCCCTTTGGTTCAGTCACACTGGGAATTTGAAGAAAAGCACATTCTTGGGCCCTACCTCAGGCCTGCTGAAGCAGAAAGTCTCAGGGTGAAGGCAGAAATCTGTCTTCCCAAGCCCTCAGGTGATTCTGACGCTGGCTCATGTTTGAGGACATCTGGTGTAACACTAGCAGAGTGAGTCTTGACCTTGGCTGTGCATTAGGGTCACCTGGAATGCTCTCAGAACTACAGCTTCCTAGACCTATGTGAAATGAACTGACTACAAAATTCTGGCATGGGGCCTGGACATTTGTAATGTGTAAGTTTCCTCAGTGACTCTAATGTACATTGAGAATTGCTGCTCAGGTGCCTGGCACATAATTGAAACTTGATAAATATTTCCTGATTGGATGGTTGGCTAGTAATATATAAAAAATCCTTGTTGTTAGTGGTTGCTCCACCAGAGGAGTAACCCCAAAGCCTGACCATAAGGGGTCCCAGGAAGATGTAGGGGAGTGAGGAGGTCAGTCTTTTGGGAGATTATAGCCAGACTTGGTTCTAGTCGTCATCCTCCCCTCTGAGCACTTTTCTGATCTCTAATCTGGCCAGCTTACGTTTACCCAAAAGGGGCAGAGATGAGATACAGGTATGGGATGAGAGCCTACAGTTATTTCGATTCCTGCTTATATCTTGTCTTCAGCTCTAGGAGGTGGGGTGCAAATGGGTTCATTTCTGAGGCATGGGGGAACTCTATTATGCCAGCTCCTCTATCACGTCTCAGAGTGTTTCCCCTATCATTTCACTGATGTGCAGAGCCAGTGTGTCAAGGCTACTTTTCTCATGGAGATGCTTTCCCCATAAAGGTAGGCTGCCTACAAGTATGTTGTAGGTCCTTGGCTTTGCAGCTTTTGAAGTCCAGTGGGTAGATAGATAACAGAGAGACCACATCACAGTTCTCAAATCTGGCTGTCTGTCAAAATATCCTGGAAAGATAGGTGACAACTCATACTACTAGCTCCCATCCAGACCCACTAAATGAGGGTGCTCTCAAATAGTGGAGCTCTCAAATCCGTACTTTTAATAGAACCCCCAAGAGATTCCTATGTAGCCAGTCTATCAGATGAACCTAAAAATAGCCTTTCTAAGTGAGAGGCAACAAGCATTTATTTGAGATCAAACAGAAAAGCTATTTCTAAAGCATTGATTCAGGCAGAAACCTAAATAATGTTCCCATTAGGAGACAAAGGCAAGGGGTATTTATGAGAAAGGGAAGGGAAACAATTACATCAGTAGAAGGAAGGCATTTCTATTGGTACAGACAAGTTAGCACAGTGATGTTAATTCTAAACAATGTTTTTAATTTTCAATCCGATAATCATCAGCTCTATAGTCATAAAGTCTGCTTTCTTGTTATCTTTGCAAACAGCTCTTTGGGACACTTTTGTTTTAGGCCCAGTCCAAAGGTTATTCTGCCCTGTTTTAACATGCCGAAGGGTTGAAGCATGAGACCTGAAAGGCAGTTCCTCTGGGATAGCAGCTTTGACTCTATGTTAAAGTGGCTCTGTTTACATTATTTTTTACAAAAAGAACCCCCAAGAGATTCTGATGTAGCCAGTCTATACGATTTTAGAAATCACTGCATTTGAATGTGCTCTTTTCACAAAGTTATGCTCTTTTCTAGAAAAAGAAAATGTCTTAAAGTTATTAAGTGTAAGCTGGCTTAAGCTAAAAGATTACATCAATAAAGCTGCATTATTTGGAGAAAAAAATTAAAGAATTGCAAATACTTCAGAAAAATTATAATTCTTTCAACTTATCTTCCATTTCTTTTCCACTGACTTGATTTACTCTCAGGATTCAGTGGTAATTCTCATCCTAATCGCTGATTTCAGAATTTAACCATCTTCCCCTTATGATTTTGAGACATTCAGCTAGTTTGTCATCAAACAGTATTTAAGACGCTTTGATATTTTTCCTTCCCAGCACGATCACCAGTTAACTGGGTCATAGCTGACTAGGGTGGTGGGGTGATGGGACTTATCTACCTACTCACAGGGTCGATGCCATTCTCCCTCTAAGCTTCCACCTTCTTCTTAGCCTTGGCAAAGGAAAACAGTAAATAGTTAAATAATAGGCCCACTCCTGGGTTCTCCTGTGTCTGTTTTATCTTAATCACTAGTACATGGGCTAATTAGCTTCAAAGTCTTTCAAAGTTACAGCTAGTGTTGACACTAATTTGGAAAACAATAAGATTTATATACCAAACACTTTCTCCTGATTCCCTTAGCAACTGTCCCCAAATCGGATACAATATTATCAATCCATGTTGGCCCAAAGGTAGCTTCAAGAATACATGGGGGCAGATGCTGACAAGGGGAGCCAACATCCTGGCTTTCATTCCTGGGCACTGACACTCTCAGTAGAGTAAGGTTCTCAAGGAAGGGCAACCCAGCCTCCTGCTTCCACTCCATTCATTAACTCTGCCGGCTTCCTGAATCCAGCCAAGAGAATCTTCGCTATCCTTTTCCAGGCTGAGTAGAGGCATACAGACTGAAAGTCTAGCAAAGAGCAATCCATGCCCATCTCCACCCTCAGAACATAGCAGATCCAGGATACTTCATTTCTTCTAGTTGCTGTCCTCTGACCCTGGAGGAATCCAGAATCTTCTTAAAGGATATTCTTAAAGCTACATGCAGTCTGGATCCCTGACTTAGACACTGCAGGAATGAGGGCCTATTTGCAAACGTGCTGGTGAGATCAAGTTGCAGACTTCTTCATGTGGGAAAGTGGATCCAGCCAGCCAGGGTGGGAGGGGTGGAAGCGAGACAGGTATGCTGAGCAAAGGAATCCTCGCCAGGCCCATCTGAACCGTCAGCCTTGGCTGCCCTGTTGCCTTCTCCCCTGGAGGCACTGTGGGCATTGTTCTCTTTCGGTGCCAGGAGACGAAGTGGATGGGAGAAACCTGACCCTTTAATGCCAGACACCTGGTACAGCTGATGCATGGCTGGGTCCTCTTGCCAGACTTGGCTGGCCTCCCTCTCTGTTCGAGGAAGCATTAAGAAGATTGATTTCTGTTAGTCGGCCATAATGGGAGACTGTAATGACTGAGGGAGACACTTGGCTTGTGGACACCTTGTACTTGTGCCAGTTGCTTCAGGGGCGAGCACTTGACAAAGGGCCAGGCAAGGTTTCTCTTAAGCTTCTTTTCTGTTTTCTCTTTTCTCCCCATCTCTCCCCTCCCCTTTCTCTTTTATCCTCCATTTTCTTCTCCCTTTCTATTCCCAATTATCGCCCTTGTGGTGAGGAAATGCTCCGTATGGAAAGGACACAGAGACACTCGACTTCAGATGCAGGGTGTTCTCTCACCCAGACTCTCCTCATGAGTTCCTGCTGAGGGTGCACACAGGGGCTGGGCCTCTGCAGCACCCCCTGGAAGGCTCCCACTGCTTCCCCAGGACCTTCCAAGACGGTCTTCAGTGTCATCAGCAGAGTGCAAATGTTTCCTTGTGGAGTTTGACTGCTCCCAAGGAGGAGCAGAGAGCTTGGTCATATCAGGAGCTGAAGGGTGCTTCCCAGTTCAGCTTGGTGGTGACTCAGTTTGTGCTTCTTGTAGCATTTTGGGATGAGGAGCAGGAAATTTGGCTTCCCGTAGGTGGAGACAACTATCCAGGCTGTTGCTCCCAAAGCCTGTGATCAGAGAACCTTTCTTGGGAAGGGGACATCCAGGTTCCAAAGCATGGGCAGCAGCTGTGGTCTCTTCTTTCACATACTCCAGAGGTGCCCAGAGCCCCTTGGAAGGTGCTTGCAGCCCCAGGCTCCCACCAGTGCTGCCCATGTGCTAATTGAGATAGCAGGGCACAGGGGCTCACAGGCTGGCCAGCTGGAGAACAACTGCAGCGACTTCCTTGCTCTCCTCCTCCATTCTAGGCTGCAAGTTCCTGCTTCTGTTTGCAGGCGTGGAGCCAAAGCCTCAGAAAAGACGAGAGACCCAGTCATGACTTACAGGTGGGCAATCAAGTGGGCTCCTTTCCTGCAGAGCTAGTCTCTCTCAGAGCCCACTCTACATGGCATGGCTGGGAGGGCCTTTTGGAGGCCACTCAAGTCACTCCCTTAGCCCAGACCAAAAGGCACCCACACAGGCCAAGTCTATTTTGATAATTAAGTCTCAGGCACTGCTGTTGTTAGTGGTGGGGGTGGGGGAAACGGCAACTACACCCTACCATGTTACCCCCGGTCCCCACTGCAGCTCTTAGCAAACCGTCTCTATGAACACCGTACTTGAAATTGTAACTCAGAACAAAGTGGCCTCCACATCAATAAGCCCTCTCTGTCTTTCCAAACTCACGTGCTACATTTTCAGCTGTTTACTCCTCACTTATGAGGCTACAGACCTACCATTCCCCCTCTGCCACCTTTTTTTGACATTTCTGTTTACTTCCCCTGATTAAATTTTATGTCCTCACAGGTGCCCTCCCAAACGGCCCGGTGTGAGGTTGGATACCTCATCTCATCAATAGCCACACTCACCGCGCAGTGTTTTACTTTCTATGTGGTTCTTAGTTGGCATCATCGGAGATGCTTACTTATTGTATTTGCTTAGTTTTGGGGGGAGGATGTGCCTCTTCTTTAACACCTGCGAGAACAGAGATTTTCTGTCCTCATCATTATTTCCCCATTGCCCAGACTGGTGCCCAGCGTGCAACAGGTGCTCAGAGAAATCATGCTGAGTAAATAATTGACTAACAGCAGGAACAGAGAGCCTTGCCTTGCCACTGCAGAGGCTCCCTGGGGGGTTGTAAGCACTGTCCTCTGGGTGCCACAGGGAAGGAAACAGTTCCCACTAGCATCCCCTGGGCATCATTTCCTAATTGACACCTCACCCCCCACCCCCATGTGGCCATGTTGGCTCACAAACTGGCCCCTGTACGTGAAGGGCAATAAGAGATCAAACAAAGAGGCAGACCACTCCAGCTTGGTAGGTGGCAGTTTTAACAAGCAAGGGAACTTACCTGCAATGCTTGTCTTGGGCAGCTGCAAAATAAGATCTTAGCACCTGCCCACCAGAATCTTAAAAGTTCATATAGAGGCCTGAACAGAGTTCAGTCACATATACTGTCCAGAAGGTGTCAACCACATATGGCTCACTCAAGACTCTGTCCTAGAAAAGGCACCCACTATGGGAACAGTAGGCAGAATGCACATTCCAAGGACAGAGCAGACCTGAAGAGCCTCTGATTGCCCGGGGCCAGCTCGATGGTCAACCAGTGGTCACGTCCTCTTGATGACCTCTCCCAACAGGCTGATGTCCACCTCCTCACATTTACTTCTTAGTCTCTTCCACAGGATCTCTGGGCGATGCTGGTATCTGCATTCCTACTCCCTCCCTTGTGCTAAGTCACTCAGCCAAGAAATGACACAACGAACAATTTACTCTCCAATTTAGCACACAAACTTAAAACTTAATTCTTAACTGAAAGCAATATAATGGCATGCCACGGTACTAATGTAATAGAGAGGAAAATTGCTTTATTAATCCATAAATACCTTCTAAGGAGAGTGAGTCTTGTAAAATGAAAGACCCTTTTGTTCCACTGATGGACTCTTGTCCACAAGGGTAGCCTAGAGCTGAGGCAGCCAGCAAGGGCTCCTGGGGTGGCTGGAGGACTTGGAAGAAGAGGAATGCATGATGGTATCTCTGAGGCTGTTTGTATGTCTGCAAAGTAACTACCTCCTTCATCGCTGATGAATGCTCAGTGAAGTCTGCCACACACACAAATGCTGTGTGCGCGTGGTGCGTGTGTGTGTGTGAGAATGGAGAGAGGGGGCCACATGTCTTTGGGTCAGTTTGGTGTCATGGAGGTCCATGCATTGAACTCATGAAACAGAAACAAACGTTTGGGGGGAGAATTGAAAACTCTTATGGCTGCCCTGCCTCAGCTCTAGCACTTCAGTCCCAGTGGCCTGACTTCCAACTGCCAGCTTTGGGCCCGAGGACTTTCTCTGAGACCTTGGAGGGCTGTCCATCTTCATGCATCTGGAAATGCTGTGGAGGTGATGCTCCCTATCCCCGCAGCCTGAACCAACGTCTGGTGAGAACTGGTGTATGAATATCCCAGCTTCCTTGCCCCTGGGGTGGGTGACTCGTAGGTGTGTGTTCTACACTGGCTTCCAGAGTTTATTATCCACAGGATTAATCTCCAGTTACCCATAGTGGTACCTGGCTTGATAATACACCGTTAGTGGCTGCTTCTCCTTTGTGGTTTCGCTTCTCACTCATCTGTCCATGTTTCCTTCCCCTCCTGCCTGAGTGAGGTCCCTAGAAGCAGAGCCGGAGACAGGGTCTTGTTCAAGTGACTTATTTGTGATGGTGGTGGGTGCTGTCAGGGAGGAGGAGAAAGGGCGATAGGATGGGCCGGGGCAAGGAACTGAGCAAAGCTGTGGTCTTGGCTGGAGAATGGCTTCAGCCTGATCTCTGGGGGCTCACAGGAGCATAAATAATACCACAGAGCTGGTTCTTCCCTGGAGTCAAGGGGGCTGACCTTTGGAATCTCTATTCCAGTTAGATGTTTTCTGAGGGTTACTCTGAAGGGTAGGGGTGGGCTGGCATATCCTTTTAACTGAGGCAGTGCCCATTCGTTCAAAGGCAATGCTCCAGAAAAGCGCTTCCTGTGAGCTGTAGGCAGCCAGCATTTGAAACTGGAGGATGTGCGCCTGGGCCAGTAAAGGGAGTCCCTGAGGAACCCAGAGTACCCAGTGGACCTCCATGCAGATGGAAACTCTAATCTTTGTCTCAGGGTCTGATTCTGGGGCATGGAATGGGAGACAGATTTACCTAGATCTCTAGGAGATGAAAGACCTTAACTCTCTTGATGGTATATTCAGGTTTCCACTTGTCCCTTTGGTTCTGGAGGTTATTTTGAATAATTGGTGGAGTTATTCAGACAGTGACCCCTTCTCTCTTTATCATTCTTTATGTAAGGGATGGGACCTCTCCTTCTAGAGTGACCAGGCCTCTCTCTTTTGGCCTTCTCATTCTTGCTATCATTCAGGTACCTTTCTGCCCACCCCAATTCCTTTCTTTTCTGCATCAGGTCTGGGCAGTGAACACTAACAGCTGACATGGCACACATGCCAGCTATTACCACCATGGCCAGCTGCTTTCTCAACAAACCCCCTCTGCACTCTGCCTGTGGACAGAGACAGCTGTGGTGCTGTAGAGCTGGGGTTCTGACTCACCGTCTCAGCACGGTAGCCCCTCTGGGCTACCCTGCACCACAGCCCACCTCTGTGGGGCCTTGATGCCCACCTAGTCCTTGTCAACCTCTGGTCCCAGGGAAACAGATTCTGTTTCCCATAGTTCCAGTCAGTAGTTGGTTGGGGCAGAAATATAATGCAA
Source organism: Rhinolophus sinicus (assembly GCF_036562045.2). NCBI lineage: Eukaryota > Metazoa > Chordata > Mammalia > Chiroptera > Rhinolophidae > Rhinolophus > Rhinolophus sinicus. Next base: position 34,053,090 of record NC_133759.1, read on the forward strand.
GCTATATGTTTTCTGGTACCCATTATAAAGGTAAAAGAAACAGGGGAGATTCGTTTTAATGTAATTTAACTCAATATATTAAATTATCCCTTCAACATGTAATCAATATAAACATTATCAATGATTTATTTTACATTCTTTTATACTAAATCCTTGACGTCTGGTACACATTTCAGTATATTTTATTCTGAGGTCCATTCCCGGTTGGACTAGCCGCATATCAAGTGCTCAGTCGGCACGTGTGGCTAATGGCTACCATAATGGAGCTCAGTTCTAGAGTCTCTGGTAGCAATCTTGGCTTTGTTGAACTGGCCTGACCATGGGGTCTAGGCTAGACCAGGAGGCAAGTGAAGCCAGGAGTACCTGATGTTCCTGATGATGTGGGGAAACTGACTTGGGGTTGAGGACTGAGGTTCACCATGGAGCTATGGGGGGCCAGGGGAGAGGGATGCTGGATGCCTGGGACATCCCAGTCCAAGAGGGGGATTTCCAGAGTTGGAGATCATGGAAGTGAGGCGGGGTCTGATGCTGGTAGCAGTCAAGAGGGGGTAGAAATAGGGACAACTTGCCTAAGATGCTGTAGGGACTTTCAGATCAATGTTTTTAAGGCCTTGGAAACCATTCAGGATACTAATTGGAAGAGGGGCAGATGGACAAGCCATGACAATGACGCTGAGTGCTGTTTGGGGAATCAGGACCACGTCACCCAGAAGAGGTGCGAGCATCTGAGGTTCATCTACAAATCATTAGAAAAGCCAACTATTCTTAACTCTAATTTTTCAAAAGGAAGATTTCAAAAAGCGAAAGGTGACAGGCACAAATTTAACCAACATGCTTTCTCTGGCATTACAGAGTTCTTGGCGTAGGTGTTTAAAAAGGGACACATTTTGCATTGACCTCCTGGAAAAGGACTCGTGGGTTTTATCATTAATAAGTCCCCTTCGGTTCTCACGTTCCAATTAGTTGTGTGATCATCTAACATATTTTGATCTGGACTGGATTTCTTGTTATAATGATTAGCATTTCATACCTCATACTCTTTATGAAGAGCAAGAGAAATTGCCCTTATATCTTCCCCTTGATTAACCACACATAGCACTTCATAAAGAGAATGGCCAGATTTCACACTTGCAAGGGACTGACTGACTTTTGAGCGGGCTATACGTATGCTCATCTCATTTTTCAAATGGGTAAACGGAGGCTTGGACCAATTACTGTACTTGTCCAATTGACTCACTTAAAAAAATGTAAAACCCAGAGAGTTTGCTTGATGAAAATACATGGAGGTGGTTAGTACTGTGGTTTCTAAGTTTCACTTCTGGTGGAACTTAATCCTTCAAATGATTAGAATTTGTAAAGAAGGAGTTTTTTTTTCTTTTTTTTCTTTTTTTGTAATTCACTGCTATATCCCAGATTCTGACACACTGTGTACACTCAATACATACTTTTGAATGAATGGATGAGTTGCAGCATCTCTTCTTTTAGTTTTATTTAGATGGTCAAGTCTCTTTTATTGGTTTAAAAACATTTTTAAACTAAATATTTTAAAACTATAGTTCCTCACATAGGCTTTTTAAAACAGCAAATTCCTTTTGGAGACAATTCGGAAAAATAACACACACACACACACACACACACACACACACACACGCACAAACCTACCTCTGGGAACTATAATACTGTTTTCTCTCTTGTTCTGCAACTTGCCTTTTCACAGAACACTAGGTCTTGAGGATCAACTCACCTTAAGCACGAATAGTTTCATGTCACTCTTTTTACTCTTGTATAACATTTAGTAGAATGGCTGGATCATAGTTTAGTTGGTCATTTCCTTAATTAATGGCATTTAGGTTATTCTCATTTTTTGCTACTTTAAAGTTTGCTGCACTGAACATCTCTATACATTGTCTCCTATGGGCCTCCATGGTTGCTTCTCTAGGTTAGGGCCGAGCAGTGAAACTGTAGTTCATAGAAATTCCCAATTTAAGGGGTTTTAGCCAATATGCCCTACAGAATTAAATATTGCAATTTATACTTTTACTGTCCATCTGCCCACATCCTTGCCCACATTTAATATTAACAAACATTTGTTTTTACCAGCCTGTTGGCTGAAAAATTATATGTAGTTCATTTTGAGGAGGTAACTTAGTTTTTATAAGTATATGCAAAATAATAAGCAGAACGTACATATATGTGTATATGTATGCATATAACCTACAAGTTAAATATTAATACCTACCACTCAGATGAATATTAGTATAGCCTTAGCAGCATCTTTCCAATTGTGCAGCCACAATTTGTTCATTTTTGCTCTTGTATATAAATATGCCACAAGATTTATTTTTCTGTTCAACAAGGTTGGACATTTGGCCTGTTTCCTGTTTTTATCCTCTTATGAATTGTGTGCCTAAGAGTTTTCTTGTGTGTATCTCCTGGTGCACATATGCAGGAACTATGAAATTGCTGAGTCCTAGAGTGTAGTGGAGATTGCTGGTTGTCCACTCAAATCCATTCTCCCCATCTTCACACATGATGTCTAGCTGGACGTCTTTCCCAGATTCTCTTATAGTTTGATGTGGTTGTGTGACTACGTTCTCAGCAATGGAATCAAAGCAGCTTTCCACTCCTCCCTTTGGGATCAGAGCTTTAAGGCGGTGGATATACCTCCTCCATGCTCTCTTCTCTCTTTCCATGAGCCAGCACCCAAGTGTGGTGGTAACCTAACTTCAACTTTGCAGAAAATGACAGTCCCAGATGATGGCAGGGCAATGATTTGGGAGGAAGAGAGTACTTGAATGACTAGGAAGATCAAAGTTGTCCTATTGATCAGGATAATAAACTTTGAGACTGATGTGAGACAGAAAACAACTTCTTTACATTTAATCCATATCTGTCTTATGGTAGCCTGTATTTAATTAATACATAACGGAGCACATGTTAAGTTTCCTCCTGGAATTGATTATATTTGGTGTGAAAGATAAATCTAATTTTATTTTTTCAAATTGTCTCAGCAACATTTATTGGTTTATCCTTTTCCCAGGACATTGTAATTCTTCCCTTGATATGGATTTTCTCTCTATACATGTTGGTCCTAAATCCCTACACCAGTTCCATATTGTTTTAATTATGGCAACTTTATAATAAGTGTGGATGGCTGGTAAGGCAAGATGCCCCATTCTGCTTGTCTTCAAAATTGTCTTGGTTGTTTTGCCTTTGTGTCCTTGAATTTTGCTCAAATTGTCAAATTCTTCAAAAATATTGTGGATACTTTTCTTGTATTTTTACTAAATTTATAGTTAAAATTGGGGAGAATTGTCATTAGTTTTTCTCACCCATGAATATGGTACCTCTCCCCAGTTATTTAAATATTCTTTAATGAAGTCTCATAATTTTTTCCATATCGGCCTTTTAAAGCATTCTTTGGATTTGTTCCAAGGTACTTTACAGTTTTTGTTGCTATTAAAATGCCATATTCTTAAAAATTACTTATTGCTTTTGTTAATGTTTAGAAATGTAATATATTTTTGTACGTTAAGTTTGTAACCAGCAAACTTGCTCATCTCTCATGTTTGGTCTAATGGTTTGTCTGTATAGTCTCTTGGATTTCTATATAGGTAATCTTACTATTTGTGACTTAATATGATTTTCTTTCTTCTTTCCTCTCTGTATAGCTTGCATTACTTTTTTATCTTTCAGAGAGCTAGCTAGCTAGGACCTTAAGTGAAATGCTGAGTAGAAACAAGGAGAGTAGGCATCCTTTTCTTTTCCTCACTTTAAAGACAATGCTTCTGATGTTTCACCATTAAATGTGCTGCTTGTTCTGGGGTTTTGATAGATACCACGTTTCAAGGTAAATTTCCTTTCTCTTCCTCTTATTAAATACTTTTTAAATTGTGAACAAGTTCTGAATTTTTATCAAATGTCTTATCTGTGTCTGTTGAGATGATTATATACATTTTGTCCTTTAATCAGTAAATGAAGTGATAGATTTCTCTAAAATTAGACCATTCCTTCAATCCTGAAATGAGCCTAAATTAGAGGGGGGTGGTAGATGAGGGTAAAAGGGACCCAGTGTGTGGTGATGGACAGAGAACTGACTCTGGGTAGTGAACACACAATGTGATATACAGATGATGTATTACAGAATTGTACACCTGAAACCTATGTAACTTTACTAACAATTGTCACCCCAATAAACTTTAATAAAAAATTATTTTACATTAATTTTATGTGTATAGCGTAGTGGTTAGACATTTATATAATTTAAGAAGTGATCCCCCTGACTAGTCTAGTACCCACCTGGCACTGCACATAGTTATTACCATATTATTGACTATATTCCCTATGCTTTACTTTACATCCCCATGATTATTTTGTAATTACCAATTTGTACTACTTAACCCCTTCACTTTTTTCACCCTGTCCCCTAAACCCCTCTCATCTATCACTCCAATAAATCTAGTACCCATCTGACACCATACATAGCTATTACAATATTACTGACTATAATCCTTATGCTATACCCTATATCCCCATGACTACTTTGGAACAACCAATTTGTACTTCTTAATCCCTCCCCCTTTTTCATCCACCACCCCAATCCCCCTCCTCTCTGCAACCATCAAAATGTTCTCTGTATCTATGAGTCTATTTCTGTTTTGGTTTTTATTTTGTTCTTTAGATTCCACATATGAGCAAAATCATATTGTGTCTGTCTTTCACTGTTTGACATACTCCACTCAGCACAATACTCTCCAGGCCCATCCATGCCACCGCAGATGGCAAGAACCCATTCCCTTCCTTGACCAAGCAATATTCCACTGTAAATATGTACCACCTCCTCTTTATCCATTCATCTATCGACAGGCACCCAGGCTGCCTCCACACCTTGGCTATTATAAACAATGCTGCAATGAACATATGGATGAACATATTCCCTCAAAGTAGAGTGTTTTGGGTTTCTTCAGATATATACCAGGAAGTGGGATTACTGGGTCCTTCTTTGTCTCTTGTTATAGCCTTTGTTTTAAAATCTATTTTGCCTGGTATAAGTATTACTACTTATTATTTCTTTGTTTCCATTTTCTTTTTTTTTTTGCCCCCCAACGCCCTGGTTTTTAAGCCATTGTTTCTCACTCTAGTTGTAATGTGCAGCTCCCTGGCCCATGCTGGTATTATCAGCCTTGCGCTCCCCCTGGCTGAGGCAGTCGGTCACCGGTCAGCCACTCACAGCAGCTCACGGCAGCTCTCATCGAGTGCCAGCCACTTATAATGGCTGCTGGCCACTCACGGCAGCCCACAGCAGCCCACGGCCACCCACGGCAGCTCTCAGCAGCCCAGCTCCAGGGAGAGCCATTGTTCACAGTCTTAGCTGAAGAGGGCGCAGCTCACTGGCCCACGTGGGAATCGAACCAGCGACCTTCGGCATTAGGTGCATGGCACTCCAAACGTCTGACCCACCGGGCCACCCTTGTTTCCATTTTCATGAAATAACTTTTTCCATCCCTTTAACTTTCAGTCTGTGTGTGTCTTTCAATCTAATCTGAAGTGAGTCTCTTGTAGGCAGCATATGTAAGGATTTTGTTTTTTTAATCCATTTAGCCACCCTGTGTTTTTAATTGGAGCATTTACTCCACTTGCATCGTAAGCAATATATATATATTTGAATAATAAAATGACAATAACTGCTTATCTATCAACAATTGCTTTTCATCATGTTGACTATTTTGTATTAATCCTATCTGGCCTGCAAAGTTTCTGCTGAGAAATCAGCTGACAATTTTATGGGAGCTCCCTTATGATACTAGTTGTCTTTCTCTTGCTGCTTTTAGGATTCTCTCTTTGTCTTTAACTTTGCCATTCTAATTATAATGTGTCTTGGTGTGGGCCTGTTTGGGTTCATCTTTTTTTGGGACTCTCTGCACTTCCTGGGCTTGTATGCCTATTTCCTTTGCCAGGTTAGGAAAGTTTTCAGGCATTATTTTTTCAAAGAGACTCTCAGGCCCTTGCTTTCTCTTTTCTTCTAGTATTCCTATGATGCAAATGTTGTTATACTTGATAACGTTACACTTGATAATGTCCCAGAGGTCTCTTAAACTGTCCTCATTTTTTTTCTTTTTTTGATTCTTTTTTCATTTTGCTGCTCTGATTGGCTGTTTTCTGGTACTTTGTCTTCCAAATTGCTAATTAGGTCCTCTGCTTCATCTAGTCTGCTGGTGTTTCCTTCTAGTGCATTCTTCATTTCAGTTGTGTTTTTCACATCTGACTGGTTCTTTTTTTTATGTTTTCTGTGCCCTTTTTTATGCTTGCTATCTCTTTGTCGAAATTCTCGTTAAGTTCTTTGAGCATCCTTATAACCATTGTTTGGAACTCTGTATCTGGTGGGTTGCTTGCCTCTATTTTGTTTAGTTCTTTTTCTGGAGTTTTCTCCTGTTCTTTCATTTGGGACGTCTTTCTTTGTTTCCTCATTTTGGCTGCCTCTCTGTTTGCTTCTATGCATTAGATAGATCTGCTATGTTTCCCGTCTTGGCCGGGTGGCCTTATGTAGTAGGCACAGTCTCCCTGGTCACCTGTGCTGGGTGTTCCAGGAGTGTTCCTTGTGTAAGTTGTGTGTGCCCTCCTGTTAATGTTGAGCCTCAATTGATGTTGGCATGTTAGTAGGTGGTATTGACCCTCAGGCTGATTGGCTGTGGGGTTTGGCCACGTCCACAGCTCATAGGCTGCTATGCTGTGGGCTTACCCCACGAAGCAGGATTCACCCCAGTGGGCTCTGGTGCCTGTTGCCACCGCCCTTTTTGTATGCCTCTTGTGGGGCTAATTGAGTGGGGCTCTGCTGTGGTCTGAAGCCAACTTCCAAGTATGTTGGCTCTGGAGCCTCTTGGGAGGCGCTCTGGTGCAAGCCTAGGTCAGCCACTAGCTGTGACTGGCCCAGTAATACCTATTATGAGTTACAAAGCGATCCACAGTTGGTCACTGCCTGTGCTGTACCTGGAAGTGCACATGAGAGACCACACTGAGAACTGAGGACGGCTGCCACCAGTACCGGGTTTGGGGTAGCTCTGCAAAAATCCAGAACACTCTAAGGCCTACTCCCACCTGCTGGCTCCCATAAGGTTCAGCCACTGATAAAGCCTGCAGCAAAAATCAAGTTGGGTGAGGCAGGTTCTCAGTGAGTCAGCAGGGTGGAGCAGCAGAGCCCACCAGGTCAATTAGATTCAGATTTGGCCTGTGGGGGCGGGCTCTACTCAGGGAAGATGACTCCCACCTGCCGGCTGTATGGCAGAAGAGCCCCACACAGGGAAAATGAGGACTGTTCCTCCAGTCCTTTCCCTGAAGTTACACAACTCAATCTCTCCTCATGTCTCTGACGACTCCAGAGTCACCATCCCTCTGTCGGAGCTCAAGGTAAGTGCCTGCACGGGCCTTTTAAGAGGATGTTTGGGTTTCCCACAGACTTCCATCCCACCCAGAGGGTCGGGATCCCAACTGTTGTTTACAGTTAGGTGTTGTGGGGGCTCCTCTTCCCGGCACCAGTACTCCAGGCTGGGGAGGCTGGTGTGGGGCTGGGGTCAAGATATACCTGGGGAACCTCTGTGGCCAAGATATACCTCCCAATTATACCTTCCACATGGAGGTTTGGGACTGGCCCATTTTCACGTCTCTGCCCCTCCTACCAATCTCGACATGGCTTCTTCGTTATCTTAGTTATAAAACCTCTGTTCAGCTAAATGTCATTCAGATGGTTCTCCAGGCTGATTGTCCTATAATTTAGTTGTAATTTTGATGTGTTCATGGGATAGGGCAAGCACAGCATTTATGTGCCATGTTGGATCTCCTCTCTTGATGATATTTTATATTTGTGCATTTATTTGGTCCTTTATTTTCCTTTCTTGTACTGTTCCTCTCAGGTTTCAGCATCAAGGTTATATGAGATTCCTAAGATGATTTGGGGAATATGTCCTTGAATGTTTGGAGTAGAACTCAATGGCAAAACCATCTGGACTAAATATTGTTTCTTTTGGGGTGGGTACAGTTTTAATTACTGATTCAAATTATTTCATGGTAATGGTTCTATACAAATATTCTAATTTTTTGTGAAGTAGATATGCTATGCTATATTTCTTTTAAAGAAAAGTTTCTATTTTATTCAAGAGGTTCACAGTATTCTCTAATATTAAACTTTTATTCAATATGTATGTCCCTCTTTCCATCCCTTATGCTTTGTCTCGTTATACACCCCTCGCACACCAGCTCAATTTTGTCAGAAACTTTAAAAATTTTATTAGTTCTTTTTTTTTTTTCAGACAGAGAGCTTTGAGATGTGGAGTTTTATGGATAATTTCTTTATTTTTCCCTTCCTGTATTTGTATTGTATTTTTTCCCCTTGAGTCAGTCTCAGTTTTATTGCCTTTTAAAAAGCTCTTTGAATTAGCTGTTTAACTTAGCAAATTTCTTCTATTCTGGTATACATGCTGATATTCCAATATAAAATACAAATTTTCCTTTAAATGCCTGCATGTGAAAGTTTTGAGAGGTCAAGTTTTAATTATCATTAAATTTGAATTTTTTTCATTTCTCATTATGGTTTCTTATTTAAAGTTTATTAGAGTATATTTAAAATTTCTTTTGTTATTGATTTATAACTGAATTGCTATGAGGTCAGGTAATGTGATTTGTATGATGAATTACTTGGTCTTTGTTGTGACTTAATTTGTGGCCTGGTAAGTAGTTAATTTTTGCAATTGTACCTGTATTTGATTAAAAGGTACAATCACTAGTAATTGGATAGGGCTTTCTATATATCTACTAAATTAAGTTGGGAAGTTGTGTTGTTCCAATCTTCCATTTACTTACCAATTTTAAGCTGCTTGATCTATAAATAACCAAATGGCATATGTTAAAATCTCTCTATATAATGATAGATCTATCAGTTTCTGCTTGAAATTCTGCCTTTTTTTTCTTTACATAATTTGAGGTCACGCCTTAGATACAGAGAAATTCAGAATTCACATATCTTCTTTAAAATTATTCCTTTTAATATTATGTAGTGCTTCTTTCATTACTAACAATGTTTTTTTCCTTAAACTCTTTTTGGTGTTACTCTAGCTATAACAGATTTTTAAAATTAATATTTTCCTGGTACATTTTTTCTTATCCATTTACTTTGCACAGATGTGAGTCCTTACATTTTGAATGTGTTTCTTCTAACAGTATATAACTGGATTTCCCACTTAACCAATCTGATGTTTGTCTTTTTAAGTGATGAGATTATTTCATTTCTATTTACTGTGATTGCTCATACTATATTTGGATTCATTTCCATCATCTTATTTTGTACTTATGCTATGCTTTTCTTTCCTTTTTTTCTCCTTTCCTACTTTCCATTGTATTGATTAAGTTTCTTTATTCCCATTTCCCCACCTTCTTATCTGAAAGTAGCTACCCTCAACATTTTAAATCATGGTTGACTTGACAACATTGAAAATTATTCAAAATCTCTGCCTGCCCCCAGAATGGTTTTAGAAATGTTTTATCTTTTTAACACCCATCTTAGATGCTATTCTTATTCAATATTTTAGTGTTTTCTTTCTTTTATAAACCCCAAAGATCTACCCACATGTTTACCAGTTCCTTTACTCATTATTGCTTCTTTCTTCTTTGCTCTTCCGGGTTTAATTCTCTTATTCCTGAACTATTCCCTTTAGATCTCAGAGTCAGTATCTTGGTGATAAATTCCCTCAGCCTTGTTTGCAAGTGTCTTTATTTTGCTCTCAGTCTTTTTTTTTTTTTTTTTTAAGATTTTATTGGGGAAGGGGAACAGGACTTTATTGGGGAACAGTGTGTACTTCCAGGACTTTTTTTTTCCAAGTCAAGTTGTTGTCTTTTCAATCTTAGTTGTGGAGGGTGCCGTTCAGCCTCAAGTTGTCCTTTCAGTCTTAGTTCTGGAGGGTGAAGCTCAGCTCCAGGTTCAGTTGCCGTTGCTAGTTGCAGGGGGCACAGCCCACCATTCCTTGCAGGAGTCAAACCGGCAACCTTGTGGTTGAGAGGACGCACTCCAACCAACTGAACCATCCAGGAGCTCATTGGCAGCTCAGCTCAAGGTGCTGTGTTCAATCTTAGTTGCAGGGGGCGGAGCCCACCATCCCTTGTGGGACTCAAGGAATTGAACTGGCAGCCTTGTGGTTGAGAGCCTACTGGCCCATGTGTGAATCGAACCGGCAGCCTTTGGAGTTAGGAGCACGGAGCTCCAACCGCCTGAGCCACCGGGCTGGCCCCTGCTCTCAGTCTTTAATAAAAATTTAGCTGGATATAGTGTTTTAGGTTATATAAAATTTTAATTTGATAGTTATTTCCTTTCTGTACTTATTTTGCTACTGAGAAGATGAATTGTCATTTCTTACAAGTAACTTGTCATTTCTCTCTGATTGCTTTTAGGACTTTTTTTTTATTTCTGTTTTTGGTGTCCTGAAGTTTCATTACAATTTTGTTTAGTCATAAATTTTTTTGTTTATTCTCTTCAGGTCACCCTAAATCTGTTCTTCCTGAATTTGAATAATTCATTTCTTTCACCAGTTCTGGAAATTTACCTGCCATTTTCTCTTAATACTGTTTATCTTCCCCATTCCTTCTATTGTTTCTTCTTCAGTATTTAAAAAAATGATAGCCTTCTTATTGCTTCAACCCATATTTCTCAATTTCTTTTAATGTTTTACATCTCTTAACTATAATGCAACACAGAAAAGTAAATTTTCTCAGATTTAACAGGGAGATCAGTAAACCTCTCCAAGTGTATTTAATCTCTTAAGCCTATCTGTTTATTTTTTTAATTTCAATGTCTATTTAAAATTTTTCCTATTCTGTGTGGTTCTCTCTCAAATCCATCAATTTTTTAAAATTTGTCTTGTTATTTTAAATATTGATATTTAAAACTCTTTCTCTGGTAGTTCTACAACAATAGGGATCCAATCCTGTTTGTTTTGTCTGCTGAATTTCACTCATGGCAAATTGATTTGTGTGTTCTGAGATTTTGGATGGTGAGTTCATATTTGGCAGGGTTTATCTGTGGGAATCTTGTGGATGGTGTATCCTTCTCGCATTCCCTTTACCTATTCATTTACAACTAATTTTCTTCAATTGAGTTCTTGGCTTGGGAGATCTGAGATCAAGTAGTATAAATTTGAACTCTAAACCATCACCTGAGGCTCATGCGGATGTCCAAGAGAAGACCCAACCTGGAGCAGTGGTGACCAGGTTCTTGTCTCCACTCAAGAAAATAATTCAAGGGCGAGACAGATGCACAAAACCACAAAGTTTATTAAAGAAGTGTAGGTGAATTTGGAGGTCAAGTCACCCCGAGGAAATCTGGATCACAGGTTTTTATTCCTCCTGGGGGCAGGAGGTGGGGACATCCTATTGTTTTCTCCTCCCATTGGGTGGGACCGTCTGTTTCCAGCTTTCTCTTCCTTATTTGGTTCCTTCAGATCCATCATGGCGTCAGATGCATGCTGGGAGTCACAGTAACTGAAATTCAAATGACATAATGACATTATAATCACCTGGTCACGGATGCTGCCTCTGCCCAGCAAAACTGGTTCCTGTTTTTTTCTAGCTACAGGAGCCGGATACGGTTCCTTGCGAAACTGAAACAAATTAGGGAGGTGCTTCACTTTGTATCCTGGAGGGGGTTGGTTCCCTAGGTTACCTATCCTGCCTCAAAACCTATATAAGTAAAGGCTTAGAATTTTCAGGGAGGGTTATTTTCTCTTATATCCTGAGTCCAGGTAGAGAGGTAAGTGTCCTTGTTCTTCTCTATGACTGTGGGTAAACTTTTTCTTAGTCCATTCTTTCAATGAAGGTGTTGCACTTTGAAGCCTCTGCTTATGCAGTGGTCTCAATTCCACGTTGCTGTCTTGCATTCATTCAAAGCCTAGTTTCCAATTGATGTACATTAAAATTCAAGCCATTACATTTCCCACCCAGTGACTAATTCCTGCCCACACTGAAGTGTAAGCTCCCACATTTACCATTCAGGATTTTATTAGGTTGGTGCAAAGTAATTGCAGTTTTTAACCTTTTAACCCACAATTACTTTTGCACCAACCTAATAGCACTTCTTTTTTTCTAGACTGTTGGGATACTTCTTATAGGCTCTGCAATATATTGAAAAGAAGCCATTTTACATATTATTGAGTTTTTTCTAGGTGCATTGCACAAGAATGTTGTAGGTCGCCCTATAATATTGCCACAAATAAAAGTTATTCTTTTATTATTTAATTATTTTCCCCTTTTAGGTACAATACGTAATGATATTATTTTTCAGCCAAGAATCTTTTAAATCCAGATTCAATTCATTCATATTTGTTATTGGAAATGACTTTTGTCGTTTCTTATAAATTCTTATTGTTTAAACAATAACTTCCTTTCATATTTTTTTTCCATTTTTTTTAAAACATAGGGGTTATATTTTGTTTTTATCTTTTCCAGTATTTTCAAAAGCATATGCACTTCTTTAAAGTATATTTGTGGAAAACTTTAACTATTTAAATTGGTTTTCAAGCCAACTTTAGCTATTTTAAACCAATTTCAGAATTTGTAAGATTCAAACATAAAAAGAAAAACTTCTGAATCTCTCCTATGTGGGCTAGGAATTTAACATAGCTTTGCTCTCCTTCCTTACATTCCTCTTCTCTTTGGTCTTAATATAATTTCAGCGATTAGACTTAGGTTTTTGTAATTAGAATTTTCGCATGTATATTCTTTACCGAGACTACTTTTGACATTTTAATTTAACTTAAAAGCAGTCTGCAAACATTTAGACTTCTATTTTAATTGATTTTTATTGCTTGCCACCAAACCACATCTCTTTGCCAATTGGAATATATTTTCAAATAATATTTTTCTAATCTGTTGCAACTTTTCTGAGATCTGAACATGTAACTGAAAATATCTGCTGCTTTCATCCTGCTGGAAATATATTTTTTGTATCACAAATTTTCCCTCATAAAACTCTATAGCTCTGGTTCCATTTTCTTTTGGAATTTAGTGTTATGAAGTTAATGGTATTTATTCTACTGTAGGTATTTTTCTATGTGTCTGTTCATGTGTGTCCTTGGATAGATATTAAGATTTCTTTAAAATATCTATATGGTTCAAAAACATTACCATGATGTGACTATCAGATCTTTATTCAGCTAAAAAAAGTTTTACTCTTTTATAGTTTTGCCCTTACTTTCATGGCATTTGTGCTGGTATATCTTTTAGGAACGCTAAACTTTTCTAGGAGTGCTTTTGGGGACTCTTTCAGGTCTCCAGCCCCTTGCAAGCAACCAACACAATTTTATATACGTTGGTTCATCTGTCTTCTACATATTTTGTATTCTCTCTCAACGTTTTTCCTTTTCTGCCCATTTTGTATGTATTCTTGGAAATATTCTCCAGTTTGTCTTCCACGTAGTCCATTCGATGTTCAGCAGCAACAAATGTGCTTTTTCTTGCCACACCAATGTGGAGTTTAATTCTGACACTACATTTTTGCTTCCTTAAACCCTTCTCTTTGTCTCTTCCCTTCCCTCATTCTGTTGCCTTTTCTGCTTAACCTGTTTTCTCATAAGTACGTTTCTATTTCATGGAGTTTGTCTTCATGCACACCAAGAAGCTTCCTGAAAATATCTCTCGACTGTGTAGAGCATCATTTTCAAAGGGATGCTCCCCCACTGGATCATGGAGGTGCTGTTCCTGCTCTTTATTCTGCAGGCTTCTAATTGGCCCCTGATCTGTCTTGACACCTCTTTACTCCTCCTTGAGAAGAGAGGGACTCATCAGTTCTTGCTGTTTTTTGCTCGGCAGGATTAGTGAGTTGGCCTTGGACCTCCATGTCTCTGCTCGCTTGATGGTTTAATCACCTTTTTAGACCTACACTGGAGGGCTAGCCAATGTTCAATTGCCAGTTGCCGACAGGCTTCATCTAGCTTATATCTGCTCTACTGAGGTGGCGTCTTTCTGCAACCACCAACCCCTCTCTCTGGTGCTCTGATCTGATGTGTCACGGAAAAACTAGAAACAGCAGGCTGCACAACTCCCACAGTTATTATGGGGCTGCTCCAGCCTCTTGACCATTCATCACCTCCAGAATGCACTGTGTCACAGCAGCCCATCCATCTGTCCAGTTGTCTTTCTCATTTTCCGGCTCTTCCTGGGTATAAGAAGACCTTGGAGAAGAGGGGAGGATGACCAGGGGAAACTGTTCTGTGTTTGGATTAAAGCTAAGCAGGAATGGAGGCGGATATTTACTCCATTCTCTGGTTAGTAGAGATCCTGGCTGTCTGAATTAGGTATCGACAGAGAGGAAACTACAACATATCTTTCCTACCAATTTCTTTAAAACAGGTTCTCTTTATGGAAGAGAACTTGGCATATGTCATACATATGCCTGCTAGGTTTTTCTCCATCCAGCTTCATCTGTCTTATAAGTATTGTCAGTTCCTTCCACATCCTGACAATTAGGTTGTCTGTCAGTGTTCATTCACCTTGTTAGTATGAGTCTTCATATTTGTCTGTATTCTCTGAGGTATTTTCCTGAGAAATAAGGAGAGGCTTGTTGGAAGCTTCTAGCCAGAGGCCATTTTGTACAGAGTGTCCCACAATGCATTGCAATATCTATCTTCCTAGGGAGACCATGAGATCCTTAAAGAGTTGCAGACATCGCTGGGTCCCCAGCACCTTGCAGGCAAATGGCACAGAATTGCTGTCCAATTAGTGATGAAAGAACACAAGAGGGAAAGGAAGCTTTTTGTTATTTGTCTATCATGCGTTGTTAAACTGTTTTTAATGACTCATAAATGGTCCGACTGCCTCTCCAGAAAGAATTGATGAAAATGTGTCTTGCAGCTTATGAATCAAAGTACAGATAGCTTGGGTCATGGAGTATATAACTAAACCTTTCATTTATGGGGTTAAGTAATATTTAAAAATAAAAAGATGGGATAAGGGAGCAACTGAAGATCTTCTCATATACAAGACACCCGTATAATCGTCTTCAGGATGGTTGCTATTTGTCTATGCTCTGTACTACTAAGTAGAATCAAGAGAATAGGCTGCAAAGACAACAAAAAGGATGTAGGTTAGAGGAGAGCAGGAATTCTCAAATAGGATAGCTTCATAATGCACAGAATTAATAAGGGAAGTTGTGCAATTGCTTTCACTAGACAAGCTTTTCAACCTTTTAGACACAAAACCATTTAGAGATGGGGGTAAACAGGTTGGCTGCCCCAAAACCTTCCTGCCAGAAGGGCCTTGGAGCCCTAGCAAAGGGGTCAAGTCTCCCTTGAGTTGCCTGAGAGCCCTCAGTGGCTGGATCGGAGGCAAGCATCTGCAGCTTTGAAAGAATGATTTAGTGACATCAAATAGCTGGGTGATTAATCAAGAAAACAAGTGAGCATTTGACATCAGAGAGAAAAAAAAATAGCCAAGGGGATGCTTTGGGGAAATTGGGCACCCAGGCTTAGAATCCTAAACCAATGGTGCTTTTAGGGATATTTACAAATCATAACCCATTGCAAGAGAAAAATCAATCTGCATAGCTAAATTAATAGTTAACTTGCTCAAGAAAACCCAATCCGCTAGGTTATTAGGGAAATTAACCAGAGCCCTAAACTGATGCTATCCTTACCTGAGCCATCAGCATGTAGAAGCCATCAGTGCTGTCTTCCTCACACCCTTCCCATCCCCACCCCAATCCAACCTTCTCCTCTAATCCCTCTTACTTTCCCCCTACCTTCTCTTCTTGCCACAGAACCTTTCCTTCAAACAAAACCTGATATAGATATCCAGCACAACAAAAAGCTGCCAAACAGAGGGGAGGTCTGCAGCCCTGCCCCCTCACCACGCCCATACTTCTCCAGCTGGGTGTCCCCGGAGAAGGCCTCAGAGCACAGTTTTAAACTCGTAGGCCCAGAACAGTGACCCCCAAATCTCATTGTCCAGCAGAACCAATCACATTTGCAGGCAGGCCCACCTCATCCCTGCTGACTTAAATTCCCCAGGGGTGAGGCTAGGGATCAGAAAGTATTATTAAGCTGGCTATTCTTGTATAATTTGCCTGCACAGGTTAAGAGACCCTGGCCAGGTGTCCTTGGGACCCCTGTACTTTGGTCTCCCAGGAGTGATGTTTTGAAGCTGGATAATGTCAGTTTTGTCTTCAGCCAGGTCTGGAAGAGCCACTCAGTACCCACGCAAAGAGATGTAGCATGAGACTGTGAGAGGGACCCGATGACAGAGACGAAGGCTTCCTGGGGGAGGTGGCGTTTCGGTAGAAGTCAAGGATGGGAAATTCAATTTATTTCATTTCAGATTTGCATGTAAATGTCCAATGCAGTACATGCATGCAGAAGGTGCTTAATAAACAGAAGTCATTCCCCTCATGTCTAACTGCCTACAATCGCCCTTTAGCTGTTTCCTTGCTTTCTTCTCTAGTCCTTCTCACCACCTGACATATTATTGTGCCTTCACTGTCATCCTTGCCCGCTACACTGGAAGTTCCCTCGGAGCAGGCCTGTATCTAGAGTCCCCATGGCCTAGAGTAGCGCCTGCCTGGATCATAGTAGGCACTAAGCAAATATTTGCTGAGTAAGTGGGTGAGTGCATGACTAGCTGGATGCAAGGAAGAGAGGCTGGGTGTGGGTGTGGGGATGGCGAGGGAATCAAGCTGGCTTAGCAGCCCAGGCCCAGAGGGAGGCTGCACAGTCAGGGCTAAGAAGGCAGGTTCCAGGGAGCTTGTGGAGGAATCAGAATGCCACACCAGAGTGGTTGGTCTTTCTTCAGCAGACAGTGAGGAGCCACTAGCTTTCTGTGCTGGGAGGAGATAAGATCCAGCTTGGCTTGAGAAAGATTAGTTTGGCAGGAGTGCAGAAGGATTAGAAAGGGGAGGGGATGGAAGCTGGGTGACCATTCTGAGACTCCCCAGTTGTCCAGGGGAAGGTAGTGTAGGCTGAAACTGGGACAGGATCAAAGGATTGGGACAAGGGCATTTGGAGGAGGATGTAGCAGAGGGGGACTTTGCCCAGCATGCCTCTCAAAGACTGTGCTGTTGTGAAGGAGAGAAGAGTGGGACTCATCTAGCCAGCCATCATCTGCCTGTGAGCGGGTGCTGGAGGCAGAAGAGCAGGTGGAGCTACCAAGGAATTGTCCACGGACCGGGGAGCAGAGGTTTCAAGGATAGAGCTGATGGGAAACCTCTTTTCCGGTTCATGAGGGAACAGAGGGAACAGGAAGAAGTGGAAAAAACAGGGAGGAGAAGAACCAGGACCATGGAAACTGAGGCAAGAGCCCAGAAGACCTGCTGGTCACTTATGTTAGAAGGTGTTGAGGGTCCAGGAGGATAATGAGTAACTGGGAGTAAAGTGGGTCATTTCCAGGGTGATGGCTCCACAGGTGTTGGGACACAGTTGCTGGTGCATGGTGGGGCAGAGGACAGCTGGCAGGGCACTAAGGATGATGATGAGGGAGTGAGGCCAGTGGGATCTTCCCTTCAGGTGCTGAGGGCGGGATGGAGGGAGGGAGAGGGGAGGCAGCCTGAGTCCCAGTGGGGGAAGAAAAGCACTGCCAGGATGGGGGGAGTCTGGCTGTGACTGAGGGAGGGGGGTGGTCCCAGGAAAGGAGAAACTAAACACTCGGGGTGGGAAACTGATTTAGCAAAGCCCAAAATGCAGGATGGGAGCAGGGGACGGGTCATTACATCTGCCCACTGTTAGCTCATTAACAACTCTGGGAAGGGCTTGGTGGGGAAGAGGCAGCTGCCTTTGAAGTTGGTGGTAAGGTCATCTAACGGGTCCTCCCTGACCCTGCAGGACCAGACCATCATCAGGTCTGGAGTTGGGGTGATGGGGTGAAAACAGGTCTCCAGCATAACATTACAGCCTCAAGGCAGGTCCTTGCTCTAGAACACCCTGGCTATCTCCAGAGACAGGAAAAGAAGGTGGAGCTGACCCTGGGAGAATCCCTCCTACACTGAGATGCCCTGTCCCCCTGTTGCTGCCTGTGTAAGTCCTTCCACCCCATGCTCAAGGCCTCACTCGCAGTGTGGTGTGGTCTTCTGTGTGTCTCACCTCTGCTGCTGCCCCTATTGCATTCTTAGCTTTTCTCAGCCGACTGTGTGACCACTGGTCTCTCCCACCACACTGGTCTTCTGGGGTCAGGGCCTTCTGTGGATGCTCACAGAATGCATTCAAAAGTGAAAACGAAACCTCAAGACAGCCAGGGCCTTCTGGAGGATGATTGCAGCATTTGGATCAGAAGCATTTCCAGTGCCCAGCACACACTGGAGCAGCAGTGTCTGAACCCAAAGACTCTCTGAACCTTATTCATTCATTCAACAAATGTATGTATATATATATATATATATATATATATATATATATATATATATATAATCATTTTCTCTATAGGCACTGGGGATTCTGTAGTGAACAAAACACACACGAATTCCAAGAATGGAGACCCCGTTCTAGTAATGGGAGACCCACAACGAACAAAATTGATTAGTAACAACCACACCATTAGAAGTTGGAGTGCTATGGATAGGAGGGACAGGGTATGTCACGGGATTGCACTAAATAGGGTAGTCAAGGTGAGTCTCTCTGAGAAGATGAAAGAAGACAAATTTGATTATTTAAAGCTCACCCAGCCTGGGTGGGCTATAAGGGTAAGGGCCTCAACCTGCTCCTTGCCTAGGCCCCCGACGTCCGGGGCGTGGGGAACGGGGGCAGGCCAGTGCGGTTCTCCTAGAGCACCGCGAGGGGGAGCCCGGACCCCTCCTAGCGCCTTCCGAGCCCTCCCGCACAGCCTAGCAAGCAAAAGTTTTTCTTAAACTAACAATGCCTGTGTGAGGAGGTGCTTGTGCCTGATTGGACGGGAGATTTTTGCAGGTTTGATTCCTTGATTGGACAGGAGGTGTTAGGGGTGGGGAGAGAGCTGATGGTGGGGGATCCCGCTCCCTCCCTCATCAGTCTGGCCGGCTCTGTCCTCTCGTAGGCTTCGCTGTAGCTCGCAATGTGACAGCAGGACGCACACGCACTCGCGCGCTCTCCTCAGCTAGCACTCCTTCGTCTTCTCTCTCACACGCACGCACACACCCACCTCTCCCATAAACACACACACACACATGCACACCCACATCCACGCGCGCCCGCACCGCCCCACGCGCACACACTACCGCCCACGCCCACGCTGCGCTCGGGGGAGTCCGGTCCCAGCTAGAGCGCGAAAGGATACGGAGAAGCCACCGGCGGGGAGCGCAGCGGCGCCCCGGGACGCGGCGCCCTCCCCGCGCTCCTGCCTTGGCTCCGGCTCGGCCTGGGGGCCGCCGGCCGGCAATGGCCCTGGATTGCCTGCTGCTGCTCCTCCTGGCATCCGCAGTGGCCGCGATGGAAGGTAACGTACCCTCCGCCGAGCAACTTGGTTGCTGACGCTTGTATCCGCGGGGCTTTTCCGGCTGCTTCGCATCGCCTGCATCCCGCGACCTGAGGGCAATGTTCCGGAGCCTCGGCAGGGGCCGAGCACTGTACTGGGGCGGCACCCATCAGCGCGCCCCCGGCTTGCTCGCGGAGTTCCTTGGCTCCTGCGCCCGGCGCTCCCTGGCAGCCCTGGTCTCCCGCAACCTCGGCTGGGAGAGCGCGGAGCCCGCTCGCTGCATTGCGGTGCAGGCTTCGTAGTTCCCGGCACAGCTGGGCGTTGGGAAAGGGGACGCCTCGGGCCATTTGGCCTCTGGAGTGCCGGTGCCTGTCCACTCCCTTCCAACCCCGGGCACGGTTGCGCTTAGGTGGCCGCGTGCCACTTCTCCTTTTCCTCAGCTTGGCGTCCACAGGCTCCAGGACTCTGGGCTGGGTAGGCTGGCACTATGCGCGGGGGGCCGGGGAAGCTCTGCCCCGGTACCCCGAAAGTGGCCGCTGAAGGAAAGGGGCTGAGTTCACTGGCCGTACCCTCTGGGACAGCCGGGTGGTCCAGGACCCTGCAGGGCTTCATCCTTCCCGGGTCAGTCATGATGAAGCGGACACCTTTGTCACCTCTTGAGCCAGGAAACAGGGGTGGGGTAGGGGTGGGTCCTGCCAAAATGAGTCCAGCGTCTCCCCACCCTGAGAAGGGTGATTCGGAGGCCGAGAGCTGATGCGCAGCGATACCCCCCAGCCACATCAGCCTCGGCTGTGCCTCGGGCTGTGGAGAAAAGCGCGCTCCGTGGGCACCGCGCCGGGAGCGGCCGGACCACTCGCCCTTGGTGACGGGCTGCGAATCCCTGTGGGAAATCCCTGCTCCGCTCCGCGCCCCCGCCCTTTCCCCCTCCCGTTCTCGCAGTGGAGCTGCCGCAGCAGCCCTCTCCTGGGAACGCGCCTTCGCCTTAGCGCCGAGTTGAGTTGCCGGCATGGAAGCAACTCTTGGAGGTGAGGCACCACCCCAGCCCCACATACGTCCCCACTTTCCGGTGCCCTACACTGGGTGGAACTCCGCGGGGGCTCACACCACCTTCCAAGCTGGGAGCTCGCTCCACTGGGATATCCCGTTCCTCGTCAAACTGTTACCGGTTGCCCAGTAGGAAAAAAAAGCCAACTGTGGTGCGGCGCCCAGAACCCCTCCGGAAAGCGCTGCCCTTCTCGATGCGAAGCCGGGCATGGGGACCCTGAGGTGGGGCTGAGATCCCCTCGCGTTGTAGTGAAGACCACCGTACCCTGCGTTCCTTCTGGTGGCCGCTCCGGGGGCGGGAGGGGGAGGGGCGGCGATTAATGCCTAGAAAGCCTCTCGCCTGCTTTTCCAAAGGCGGCTTTTTGTCTGCCCTCTGCCTCCCGCTGCCCTTCCGCCTGCTGGTCTGTGCGGAGGGGGTGCCTTTTGGAACGTGCAGGGACTAGAGTGATGTGGGGCGGGGATGCTTGGGTTTGACTTCTTGGGAGCAAGTGTGGGAGCAGTTGAAATATAACAAGCAAGGCGAGGTACACTTCCAAAGCCGGCAGGGCAGCCTGGGTGAGCGAGTATTTGCAGCGGGCGAGGCCACACCGTACTTACTATGAACGTGGGGGCTGCGAGTCCTGCCCACCGCTCTCCCCGCCTCTCAGAGGGTCAGGGGCTGGGCCTCCAAGAGCAGATCGGGGCCCACTTTGAGATCTTGGTCTTGGCATTGAGTCTCCATCGATGAAGGCGGGCACATGCCTGCCAACGAAATTGTTTGGAGAGCAAAGGTGTGGGAACACACCACGCGCCTGGCGGAGCGCAGTTTCCTCCGGAGACTCCGCCAGAGCTCCCTGTCAGCTCGGCTGGCTGGTGCTATGCGAGGCAGGGTGCCCTTGTGCCATGCCCAGCCCTGTACACAGGCCCTGTCACCCAGCTGTCTGAAGCAGCCCACATTGTGTGTGTGTGTGTGTGTGTGTGTGTGTGTGTGTAGGGGTGTATGGGGGGGAGGGGCTGTGGCCCTTTTCTTGGAGCAGCCTCAGAAACTTTGTCAGTAGCCTGGTAGGAAAGAGCCTATCTGGGCTGAAAATCTCTCTAGCAAGGGTTAAAAGAAACACCACATTCAGCAGAATATTAAAGCAGCCCCATGGTCCCTGCTCACTGCACAGGGATAGTACACACCATTCACTCCTTCCTTTCCTCGAATGAACACAGGCAGGTTCATTTTCTACTCTCCTCACACAGAGACGCCTTCCCGCCTGCCTGGCTGGGCTGGGACCAGTGTCATTCTGTTTGTGATGAATGAAGAATAATTATCAGAAAAGTGGATCAATGAGCTGCCTACACAGACAGCAGATCTTTCCCAAACTCTGCTGTGGCCAGTGGGTATCTCTCCTTGCTGGTTCGGCCACTTATATGTCTGTCTGTCTGTTTTCTTTCCTCTAGTAGTCTCTGGTGGAATCTCAGTGTGTTCTTGTCACTCAGGGCAAGCAGCTCTAAGACCAGCCAGGCCCTCAGCCCAGGCCAGGACAGCAACAAAGAGACAGCAGCAGCCATGGGCCAGGTGGAGATAAGTGGCCAGTGGCAGGCAGGACCCTATGAGACCCCACCTCACCACACCTGGGTGGAGGAAGGAGGGCAGGGGCTGGTTGACCTGGGGTGTGGGAAACTCAGAGTGAAGGAGACAGTCCTGTCCTTCCTCTTCTGGCCCCTTCCCCGTTTCCAGCTGGTGGGGTGGCTCTGTCCTGTGGGGAGCGAGGTGGCACTGCAGGAAAAGGCTCTCTGAGGGCTTTGTAACTGTTTTCAGAGGGAGTAGGGCAGGCTGTGGAGGCAGGGATGCTGACATACTCTGGCCACAGAAGCAGGCTTCGGACAAATAACAGCCTCTGAAGCCCTTGTCTTTTCACACTGTGTTCGAAAGCTTGTTGAGAATGGCCTGCCTCTCCCTGGGGAAGGAAGACAACTGCCTGCATTCTCTGACCTGCCCTTTGAGGCAGGGTTGGGAGACCTGGGCTTCTCCCCAGGTGCTTCTGCAGCAGCAGGGATGTATTGGGCTGGCAGCAGACACTCCTCCGTCAGGGGGGGCCTCCCTGGATGAAGCATGTTGGCCCTTCCAGCAGGCAGCAATCCAGCATCACTGACAGGTAATAGCATCCTCCCAGCCCTACCTTCTATGTCTACAAATGATCATATACCTGCAGGTGGCCTCAGTGACTGGACACTGGCTGACCCGAAACTCCGAGGAGATCTGCTCTTTGGTGTGGTCTAGGTGAAGTCCTGGGCTTGGCAGCCTTGAATGTGCACATGTGTTTCATTTGGTGGTAAATTTCCTAGGGCTTGGCAAATAGTAGGTTCTCAGTAGGCATTGAGGACCCAAGAACACACACCTGAGTTCCTGTACCACTTTGTGGCATAGCCCACGTCGAAATGCGAAGACACTCAACCCCATTGTACACCGTTGTCTTCATCACATCATGGTGAAAAACCCTCCACCTTCGCCCACGTGTCTATAATAGGCTACCAGGCTGTTTCTGCATTTTTCTGTTAATATTTGTTTGCTGTGTGTGCATCTGTGTTGGGTGTCCATGAGTGTGCCTGAGCCTGCAAGCAGTAGCAGGCGCCAAAGATTTACAAAACTGTCTGGGAGAGAAAAGGAAATTTGAGAACCTCCTCTCCATTATCTGATTTTATTTTCTGTGCATTGTGAAAAAGTTGCTATTACTCAGTGTTTGTAGAGGGACTCCCTCCAACGAGTGAGAGAATGCTGGTGAGGTAGGGCAATGCAGCTCAAGGCAGTGGCTTGAGACAATCTTGGTGATGTAAATAGCTGCAGAGGTTTGGACCAAGCCCCAGCCTGAAACCTTCTGGATTGGCAGAGCAGAGCTGCCAGAAGCTCCAGATGCCCAGGAGCGCGGGGGAGGACTTGCTGGGCCACACAGGATCCTGCCCCAGTTCCCGTTGCCTTTTTGTTGACCTGTGCAGGCCCAGACAGACCCGGATCTCAGAGGCCTGACCGTAGCCCATCCCAAGGATGGGTCCTAGTTACCAAGATATGCTTTGGGAAAAGCCAATAAGGCAGAGGCATTCTATGGCACCTTTTTATATTCTACCCATTAAGAAGTAAGCTTTCATAAAGCAAATTGGACTAAAGGGGAAGGGTGCTAGGGGATGCACGATAGGATCTAGTGTGTGACCCTCCCCCCATGTACTGGAAACTACTGATTCTGCAGTTGGTTGACTGAATTTCATGAACTCGGGCAGTGAAAGAGTTGCAGCGTCAGGACTGGTGTCTAGCTGTGCGGATGGGGTTGAAATCAACTAGTCTGGAGACAGATCATTGGACCATGAAGCCAGAGTTCTCTACCTGGCTTTTCGTCTCCCACGTCTCTCACTTGCGAAAATCACCAGTGCACCTGGGCCGTGTCTTTCTTTGTGCAGTGGCTCATGATGCTCACCTTTTCCAACCTTAGAAGTTGGACGAGAAACATACATTATGAGGATATACCTGTACTAGTTTAAAAATAAAGATGCAATTGAAGTCAAAGATACATTCATATTATTACATGTAAAACATTTAAAAAATCACAGCTAATTTCTACAAGTTCTTAGTAACACTCAAGTTCAAGAGCATAGTGTTTTTCCAGCATGGACATAAAAAAAAACGGTGGAGGCAATTTTGAAAGGCAGAAGAGGGGTGACTACCATCTCAGAGAGTGGTTCTCAGGCTTCAGGAAACCTATATGTCACCTGGGTAATTTGCTCCCAAGTCCTGGACTCTAATTCCAAAGTTCAGCAGGTCTGAGTGGACCCTGAACATCTGCACCGTGGCCTCCCAGACAAAACTAATGTAGGTGCTTTCTGGAAATGCTGCCCTGGGGGAATAGTTCTAAACTGGGCTGCTGTTAGAAATCCTGGGCAGGTCTCGCCCCTCTTTGCACTTACTGAGTCAGAATGGCCTGGGTACTTGCATTTTAACAAAGGGCCCCAGCGATCCAGATGCAGAAGGCCTGGTACCAGTATAGTTGGGAATGACTAATACTAGCTAACACTTAACACTAGGTGCTGTTCTAGGTGCTTTACATAAATGAATTCCCTTTGTCCTTACCACCTTATCAGGTAGGTATTATTATTATCAACCCTCGTCTCCCAGTGTTCGATGAGGTGACAGAGATGTAATGCAGTTAAGTAGTTTGATAAGGTCACAAAGCTAGTAAGTAGCCTGCATTTGAACCCAGGCAGTCAGGTTCTAGAGTCTGTGTTCTTAACACCGCTACGGTACAGCACTTTTGAGGGCTTTGTACGAAGAAAAGTTCAGATCGGTCAAAATCCACAGACAGGAAGAATTCTGGTGCTGACGCAGCCCCTGGTCGTTGGTACTTCACTGATTACTGGAAACCCCAGCTGTCCATGGTCTTGGGAGAAGAGATGAGCAAAATGTTCAGCTAATTCCAACACTTCAGCTCACACACCAGTTTCCATGTAGCTGCCTTCCTGCCTCTTCCTGCCACCCCCACTCTATACACATGCAGACACACGGATGGAGACCTGCACCGGAGCATGGCTTCTGATAAGACGGACTGGGAATATCCTTGCTCCTCTCCTTGCTCTGGCCAGCTCTCCTAAGGAAGAAATGATCACAGACAAGTGTCCCAGAAAGAGATGGGCCTGAGTGCCCTGTGCATCCCGGAAGCTTTGGAGGGGGTACACAGCACCCTGCCTGTCTCCACTTACCTATCTAGAACACATCCTTGCATCTGGATTCCAGGAGTCAGCTTCCTTGGAAGACCTCCCTTTATGTCTCCTTCTTCTGCACTTGCCACTTAAGCAACCCGAATATTTCTATCCGATTTCTATGTCTCCAAAGGTGATGGAGACACAGAGCATTGATGCCTACCCTTCTGAAGAAATCACTGTAATAATAAACTAATGCCCTGAGAGAGAGTTCATATTTCAAAGCAAAAGTTTGCATAAGAAATTCCTCAGCTCCTTCTGAGACTCCATTTCAATAGTCAGGCCCTCTGGTCAGTGTTTAGTGTTTGGCTGTGCTTAGAGCAGAGCATTGAGTGGCCAGGTCAGGGTCACCTGCTCCATCAAAGAGCCCTGACGCTTGATGTCTGAGCCACCTTGCTGGTTTTGTTGGTCACTCCTCTGGGGGTTAGAGAGATGGGAACACACTTTCCAGGTAGGTCTGGCAGGTGGGGTTGGTTTTATTCAGCTAATGGAAAAGTATTTTTCTCTTCCTCCCTGTACCTCTGTGTTCTCATTGTTGAGTCAGACAGGGGGACGGGTCATTCTGGTGGAGAGGGCAGCAGGGGCTTAGGTGGGGGTACACCTCCAGGGTAGAAGCAGTGAGAGGTTGCCAGTTGTAGATAAAATGCCATCTGGGGCCTGGTGACCTGCTGGTTAGTTGTGGGGGGGGCTGGGGTCTTCATCGGCTGCCAGGGGTTCTGCAGGGCAGCTCAGGTCCTAATTTTCAGGCATCAGAGATGAGTCACAGTGAGCTTGACTGGCGTCAAGAAGGGCTTTAGCCTGGTGCCCTCTAGGAGGAGACCCTGCCCCACGGGCCTTTCCTTGGCCAGCAGCAGGCCCAGGCCATGTAGGGAGTGCAGGCTGCATTGGGGCCACAGTCCCCAGTGGAACCATGTAGAATCACCTGCCAGGTGCCTCTCAGTGCAATTGGCTTGTAAGTTTGCCTCTATCTTTGTGAAAGAAAAAAAAAAAAGCATCTTATTCACCTGCTCACTCATTCCCCAGCCAACATGGAGTATATAACTCAGCTTTGTGGGAAGAATGCCCAGAGCTGAAGATGGGGGGCCTTCACCTCCCTATAATGACCCTGCTGATGACTGGGGCTTCAGGATGATCCATTTGCTAAAGGGGGTACACAGGTGATGCAGAAGGTGGTCCCCTTGTCCCTCTGTCACCAGTAGAAATGTCCCCCCAGGTCAGGTGAAATCCCAGACAACACCATCAGCTACTTAAGGTGGCTACTCTGTTCCCTCATGCAAGGTTTCCCCAGAGTTCTCTGTAGCGGAACTGGGCCCAGGTGAAAAAGTGTAGGAGATTTCCTGAGAATTACGAGGACTCATTTCTGCCTGCAGATTGCACCTGAGGCTCTGCATCCCTCCTCCCTCCCCTCCCGCTTCCTGGCAGCAAGTGACAAAATGACTGATTTGAATTTAACCTCCTTGTCCTGCTTCTCCATCCCCTAGTGGAGGTGATAATGAGCAGAGAAATGGGCAGAGGCAGGTGGCCTGGAGGGGAGGGGGCAGGCAAGGGAGCAGGGGCCCCACGTTGTAGCCTAGCACTGAGGTCTCTGGGACTGATTCTGGGGCTGTTTGAGCTCCGGGGCGCAGACCAGGGGGTAGGTAGGGTTCATTCCCTTGGCTCTCAGATGACCCTCTGCTCCTTGGTCTGGAGCAGAACTGGAGACAAGTTTTAGGGCAGGGAAGAAACTTTCCAGAAATCCTATAGCCTGGCCTCTCTAGAGCCAGGGCTAGACTAAGCTCCCATCTGCCCACTGAGTATTTATCTTGTGTTGATCTCTTTATATGTATTTATCGATCCCCGTATCTTTGATATCCGAGCATTCATTCTCATTCTCCCATTTTACAGGTGAGGAAGCTGAGGCTTTGAGATGTTAAGTTGCTGACACAAGAGCTAAGATTCAAACTGAAGTTTTGACAAGTTAGACAACTCCCCAGGCCTCTCCCTCCCTGTTTAGTGCCTTTTCTATTTAACATTGCTTATCCATGAAACAAGTCAGGGAGCACCTATTAAGCACCAGTTGTTTGTGCACTGTCTTGCTAGGTGCTATCAAAGGTGCCAGACAGTCCTGCTCTGTTCTCCTTGCTGTGGTCCCAGTAGCCAGGCTCTCCCAGGCTCCCTGGAAGTGCCCCACCTGTGCCCAGCTGGAAGAAAACCGTTTTCTGTCTTGGTTTGTATTTTCCTGTATGCACGTGGCCTTTCCCATGTGTCCTGACCAGTCAGTCCCCTACTGTGGTCCTTATTGTTTTCTTTCTGTGCCTGTCCATCTGGCCTTTTGATGAGCTGTGTTTCTTAGATGGTTGCAATTTGGCATTTGTGCCAGGCTCTTAGTGGTGGTGGGGGAGTTTGGGGAACAGGGCTGCTGTGGGTCTCTTAGAGCTCCCTCCATAAGCCCACCTTCCAGAGGAAGGGCCAGCTGTGGGTATTTACCTTTGGGGACCTCCCTGACTTCTGCCCTGTGGACCCTGCCCTGCCTGGGGTCTTGTCGCTTCTTGCGTTCTGTCTGCTTCTGCCCATCTGGCCAGATTACAGACACTGTGAGATCAGAGAAAGACACTGGAGTTTAGCATCAGCTTTGAGCGTGGAAGGACGTGGGAGGAGGGCGAGGAGAAAGACCCCTTAGCATCCTAGTCTCACTGGACAGTGGCCGGTTGGTCCCCCTTGGGGCTGTGACAGTGGAAAGGGCTGAACAGGAGGACAGGGAATCATTGCAGACCGCTTCATCGACAGTGGCGGCAGAGAAAATACCTTATCTGTGAGAGACAGCTGGGTCCTGCAGTTAATTGTTCTGTTGTTTTCCTCTTGCTATTTTTCCAGCACATGAAGGTAGGACCTTTGCCCTTGGCTTTCTCATTGATGCTGAGGCTGGAGCTGGGTGGTAAGCTTGGAGGGGAGCAGAGATAGGGGAGGAGCCTTCCCAGGTAGCGATAGAGGGGTCGCCCATCCAGGGATCCTCTCTGCCACTTTGGCAATGCATCCAAATGATCTGAGTGGTGGGGCATAGGCTGCAAACTTTGGGGAAAGGAAGGAGCATCCAAGTATCATTAGAAAATCCACCAAGTTTTGGGCAGATGCCCAGGGGCCTGTGGCAGGCACGGATCAGACCATACTTTGGGTGTCAGACCACACCTTGGTTTTTGGGTTACCTGGTTACCACATGTGTGAGTCTCTTCCAGCACCTTCAAGACTAGTGCAAGACCTTTCCGAGTCTTGGGAAGGGGCCCTCCTTTCCTCCCCTACTCTTCTCAGGCACAGTTGCACACATACTACACACATACACACACCCTGGGTATCGCTTTCTTTGTCTGATTTTACTATTACCATGTGACTCTGGGTCTGTACCTGCTTGCTCCTCCTGTGTTGAATTTTTCACTGATCTTTTCTTGGTGAACCCTAATTTTTTCCTTAGAATTCGCCACAGTAGTCACCTCCTCCTGGAAGCCTTCCCCCCAATACCAGGCTAGATTAGGTGGCCCACTGGTCCCTGCTACAGCTGCCCCTGCTCCCCTCCATGGAGCATATTCCACACTGCTCTGTAGGTCTGTGTTGATTCTGCTGGGTACCCCACAGTGCTGTGAGTCCCTGAAGGGTGGGCTCTAGCCTAATTTTCATGGTATCCCCAGCATGTTGCACATAGGTGGTGCCAATCATTGTTCATTATTAATCATATAGGTGGTGTCAATCATGTATTCATGAACAAAAAGATCAACAAAATTCTTTAAAAACCTGAAGTCATGTCCCATGTGGTATTTTGAAACATGTCTGCAATTGTTTTGATACTCTTCTTATCAATACATGAAACCCAAGTCCTCTGCCCTTAAATATGGGTTGGTTTTCTACCTCACTCTAATTAATAGAATATTGTTAGACGTGATCCTGCGTAACTTTGGAGGTGAGATCATAGTGGATGCTCAGCTTCTGCTTGGCTCCCTGTCTCCTGGGATGCTTGCCCTTGTGACCCAGCCCCACGTTATGAGGAAGGCCAAGTGACGTGGAGAGGCCACGTGTAGATGTTCTGGCTGTAGCCCCAGCTCAAATCATAGCCCATAGCTAGCACCAAATGCCAGGCATCTGAGCAAGTGAGTCTTCAGTTGATTGTAGCCCCCATCCTTCCAACAATCCTTGCTTACTCTAAGTGGGAGGAGACAGGCTTTCTTCACTGCGCCCTATCCAAATCACAGATTCATGAACAAAATAAATGTTATCTTTGTTTAAAACTGGTCTGTTATGCAACAATTGATAACTGAAATATCCTAGAAGTAGTAGAAGAAAGGACTTCTTCTACTTAGGAGGACTTAGGGGAAGGCTGGAGAAGTGGAGAAGATATGGGATCTCACTCAGTCAACATTTAACAAATATTTGTTCATCTTTTTTGTAAATTAAAGTTTATTGGGGTGACAATTGTTAGTAAAGTTACATAGATGTGCAATTCTGTGTTACATCATCTATAAATCCCATTGTGTGTTCACCACCCAGAGTCAGTTCTTCTTTTATCACCATATATTTGTTCCCCTTTACCCTCATCTACCACCCCTCTGCCCCCTTACCCTCTGGTTGTTAATCTTCTACTATGTGCTAGGCCTTGTGAACAAAACAGGAAATGTTCCAGTGTTGGGGAGTGTCCTAGTGGGGGGCTAGGCCGTCATTAAGAAGACAAATAATGTAGAGTATAATGTCAGGAAAGTGCTATAAAGGAAGTAAACAGAGTGACATGACTGAGAGCGATGGGTGCAGGCTTGGGCAACTTAAAATGGGGAAAGAAGGTGAGGAAGGGACGGCCCCTCTCTGTGAATACTTGAAGGGTGGTCTTGCCAAGCAGCTTAGCTTTATTCTGCATGGGGGATAGACATGGCTTGGTTACTAAATTCTTTCCAGCCAAGATGAACCAAGCTAGAATAGGCTGGGAGGATGATACAACCCCATCTTGGGGTGTCCAAGTGAGGGCTGAGCCATTCCCAGACTTGAGAGACCAAATTATAGAAGAGGCAAATGGAAAGTGGGAGCAGAGAAATAGCATGGACAGCTTTGTTTAGGAGCCATCAGTTCACCAATTAACATACAGAACACATTTATTGAGCATCTACATGAGAAATATTGTCCTTGAAATGGAAAACAGGAAGGTAAAGAAGAAACAGCCTTTCCTTCAAGAAGCTCACCTGTTAACAGACTGGTGGGGGAGACAGAGCCATGCAAACTACAGCTGTAAGAGGACATATGATGGAGCCTGATCGATGTGGTGTAGCAGTTACACGTTAGCTACTGGGAGAAACCAAATGAGAGGGTCACATTCCAAAGGGAAGGATTTGAGGAAGGAGTGTGTGTGTGTGTGTGTGTGTGTGTGTGTGTGTGTGTGTGAGAGAGAGACAGAGACAGAGACAGAGACAGAGACACGCGGTGAAGCTCTATGGAGGATGGGTATGTTTGTCAAATGGAGATGGGAGTGGGTAGGAATGAGAAACGAAGACTGATAGTCATTCTACTTCCTACGTCGTAAAGGTGGACATCTAGAGCTCTCCTTAAGGCCTTGACCTATTCTATTAGCCATTTCTTTGGTTGTAGAGACAGATGTTCAACTCCAGCTGGATTATAGCAAAGGGTAGGGGTTGGTTACTGGCTCTTGTGATTATTGGACAGTTTGGGACCTAGGTTATGATTATATCAGGGGATACCAGTGCTGTCTCAGGACTCAGTCTCCCTTTTTTCATTCTTCAACTCTGTGTCTGTGATAGCCAAGGTGCTGGAGGAAAACAGACGGCACTCTCCAAGTGAGTTAGTTGAGGACAGGTTAATGAGAGACTTTCTACAGAGGTATGAACAGGGTTAAGGGAACTGATAAAAATGGAGATACACTCAGGGACTGGCAAGAGTTGGAGGCCATTACTCCCCACGGCCAGAAGGGGCAAGTGGAGGGGATGGTGCCATCAAGACCAGGAGAGAGCTGTAGCATGGGAGACGGCTCCCTGGCAGGAGCTGTAGACAGACATAGAGGAATGCAGCTGCTGCCCAAACCATGTGGGGGGGGGTCGGGGGGGCATTACATTCCTTGAACTCTTTGTCTTCCACTTTCTAATCTCCTGCCAGCGCCTCCACTGGGTGAACCCAACAAGAAGGCAGAGGGCATGGAAGGCTGGTTCACAGAAGAGGGCAAAGGTGGAGAGAGGGCCTGGAGGGACAATGGAGAATAATCAGCACAGGGTCATTTATGATGGTGTCACCCTCAGGCAGGCTCTCCCATGAGATGGTCATGGGGCCGCTGGCAGCTCCAACGCACATGCTCTTGAAACTACAGCAGAAAGATACATTCTCGCTCCTAGTGGCTCTAGCAAAAACCCTGGAAGTTTTGTCTCCTTGGCCTTTTTTGGGTTCTAAGCCTCCCGCTGAACCAGGATTTGCCACCAAGATGATGGAATGCATTCATTGGCCAGGTTTGGGGCATGTGACTACCCATCCTTGGAGCTGGGGGGAGAGGGTGAACCCAGACCCACCTGGGAAACCTGGCCTGAGATGGGGAAGGAGTGGCTCCCCACAGGAATGTCAGGGTGCTGTTCTCAGAAGATGCAGCAATGGGTGCTGAACAGGCAACTGTCTTCCACACCCATTCGACCTTCCTGCGTAACTGAATCATGGAAGCTAATGGAGAGCTAGTGTGTGCAGTAAAGGTAAGGGAATGTGCTCTCTGGGGAACAGAAGGAAGGGACTGTGGCTGTGATGCTCCCGGATGGAGATAAGGGAAAAGCCAGGGGAACTGAAGATGATAGAAAAGTGAAAACCCAGGAAGGGAGAGCTGGAGATGGCTGGGCAAGCAGCTTCTTTCTTGATAAGAATGTTCCCTATATTTCTGAGCATCACGATCCAACTCAAAACGAGGCAGACGGGGGCTGGCCAAAGGCAAAGTCATTTGAAAACTGGTGTATCTCTGGTCGCCACATGGGAGGGGCCTTGGGGGGTGCTGGGTGAAAAAGGTGAGGGAATTAAGAGTACAAATTGGCAGTTACACAGCAGTCACGGGGATGTAAAGCACAGCATAGGGAATATAGTCAAATATTGTAATAACTGTGTGTGGTGTCAGGTGGGTAATAGACTTATGGGGGGGATCACCTCGTAAGTTATATAAATGTTTAATCACTATGTTGTACATCTGAAACCAATAAAATATTGAATGTCAAATGTAATAGAAAAAACAAAAAAGATCAGTGTATCTCAACTAGACTGAAGCAAGCGGGTTTCTATTTAGGCCAAGGTGAGAAAACGTGAGTGAAGAGCCGTACTTCTCACTGTGATTCTCTGCGTTCCGACACAGATATAAGAACATCTTAACCTAAAGATTGCATTTACATTGGATGCCCAGTAGAGAGCAAGAATGAAAGAAATACAAACTCACAGATACAATGACATAACTCATTTCCCTTCATTTTTCACCATTATCAGTCATGGCTTAGTCTCGCCTGGAATTTCCATTTTGCGCCAGTAGAATATTTATTCACATTTTTCGTCTAGGTTTTGAGACTTGTATAAAGACAGAAGATCTTCAAAGTCCTTTGCAGATGTCTCCTTCACTCCTTAGATGTCTCTCTCACATTTGAGAGAGAAGCATTTAAAATCTGCTTCAAGTTCATCAGAGGAAGAGTCCATTTGTCCTTCCAAGTTTCCTGGCTCTAACTCCCAAGGCTGCAACAAGTTTCCTCTACTCCTAGCTGAGCAGAAAAGAGCAGGCTTCTTTCTTTTCTTTTCTTTTTTTTCTTTTTTTTTTTTTACACAGTAGCACAATGCTCCTGCTTTGCATGAAAACCCATGGTTTTCTTTTTCCAATCAGAAGAAAGTAATTTTCCTTTCACTCACCTGACTACCTTGTTCAGAGCCTCCCCTACCCACCCTTTTCTGATATCTTGCTGCTAAGTATTTGCCAATTCATTTGCATCTCAATGGTTCCTTAGCAACTGTCATGCCCTCGGGATTAGGTACAAAACTGCTCTTTGACACAGACTGCCAGGGCTACATCACCCTTTTTCACAGCACCTGAGTTGCCAAACCGAGCCCTGCTCAGGCACAAAGCACGTTCACTCACAGCACACAGGTTCTGTATTATAATGTAATTCCTTCGCACCTTATCTGAGCATGAAGCCTTCTAAATGACCCTTGCACTGAAATGCCCCCAAATAATCCAATGGTTTCTGAAAACTGGCCTCTGATATACAGGTATGTCTTCAGAAAGAGAATCACAGGTCTCAGCACTGGAGGAGTGTCCTGTCTGCAGGTAGGCAGTGAAATAGGTCCATTTTATGGATTTGGCAGCTGAGGCTCAGAGAGGTGAAATGACTTCCCCAAGGTGGGGTAGGCACCTGGAACATTCCGAGGAGAGACGAGAGCCCAGGGAACGTGCTGCTTTCTAGTGCTTGCTCACTCTTAACATGCGTTCTGAAAAGAGTGACTCCCATTTGCCAACTATTGTGAGCTTTCACAATACATTTCAAGCTTTATTTAAACATATATATGAGACTCTAGTTATTTGAGGTCCTGGGAAATTTCACTTCTCACCTAACCAGGAAGAGTAATTGCCCAAAGGAATATGCCAAATATGTATAGTACCTGGTTCCTCTAGTCTTGGTAGCTGATATTCTTTCCTTTCCTGGGCTTGTAGCGTGAATTGCCCGGGAAGAGCGAGGGAGAGCCCAGCATGTATGTGTCTGTGTGTGCGCTTGTGTGTGTATTTATGCAGCTGATGTAGACAGACAGTGGCACCGGACCATTTAGCAAATTAGAATATTCCTCCCTGAGTCGGTGGTGCTGCTTTGTCACAGCACCGGGCCTCCACCACCAGGGCTCACTGGCATGGAACAGCCAGGCAGAAGGAGGATGCTATTCAGAAAAGCACAATAAGAACAAGGCTCATTCTACAGTTAGGCTGACCTTTGCAACTCCCACTTCACGTTGTTATTAAATATCTGGAAAAAGCTGAAAGAACAATTAGAGTATTGTCATAATGCATAAGCGCACAAAGCAAGCCGCTCCCAGGGGGGCTCTGGCTCTGCTGAGCTTGACAAAGCAGGGACTCCATGACAGTGCTTAATTTCTTCTCACCTGGAAGTGGTCTTCATTTCTTAATAGCAGCAGAAAACCACACATGTGTTGTGTGCACTTCTGCCCCGATGGGGTCCAGGAAGCTAAGATGTCAGGGAGGAAAGGGGTGCAAGTCCTTGGATTTCCATTTGTCTGCCTGTGGACCTCAGTGTGAAGTCCCAGGTGGAGCCATGTTGATAGTCAGGGCTTTGCTGGGTGCTGGCCCTGGGGTCCTGGTGAGAATTTGCTGAGTTGAGTTGGTTTAAAGGCTTTCATAGGATTGAAAGTGAGTGACTGGCTTTCCCCTGAAGGGGTGTCTTATAAAGAAGGATCACAGGGGCTCATGTGGCCACTTCCTTTATGTCCTGAGACCCTCTGAAAGGCCACAAACCATTGTAACATCTAAATAAGATTTTTTACTCCCCCACGTCCCTGAGAATCATGTTGGCCTTGTTCAGAATATATGATCAAAATGAAATAAGTCTGGCAGCAAATAAGCCAGCCCTCAGCTGAGTTAGAGCACGGCTTCGCACCCCCTGTTTTTCCATGTAACTTACCCAGTGTGATGGAACATTGGAAAGGCTGTCTACCTTAGCTGGGCCAGGAGGTCCCTGCTTTAGTTGTTGGGTCCTGGGTGGTCCAGGGGCCCAGTGAAGGCCTAGAGCACGAGGTTAACCAGAAACCTTGGGTCTGGTGATTTACCAGGAGGTGTGGAAGTATTTCAGTGTTTTAACGACTATGATTTTGTCAGCCTGTACTTACTGAATGTCAGCCCTGGCCCTCACTTCAGCCCAGAATGTTGGCCCAGATTTGAAAATAGGTTCTTGAGTCTGGGTCAATTTTTTGAATAAACAAACTTTTTTGAGGTATAATGTATGTAGAAACACCAATTTTAAGTGAATAGTTCCGTGAGACTTGACAAATGAATGTAGTTGTGTATAGCCACCACACACACATGAGACAGAACATTTTATTTGCCCTCAGATCCCTCCCGTAGCACAACCTTCCCTCTACCCCTGGCCTCTGGCCACGACCGATGTGGTTTTTGGCTCAGTAGTTTTGCCTTTGAAGTTTAAGTAAATGG
This sequence comes from Rhinolophus sinicus, assembly GCF_036562045.2. Classification (NCBI taxonomy): domain Eukaryota; kingdom Metazoa; phylum Chordata; class Mammalia; order Chiroptera; family Rhinolophidae; genus Rhinolophus; species Rhinolophus sinicus. The sequence goes on from NC_133759.1 coordinate 34,088,425, forward strand.
AATCACAGAGTATGTCGTCTACGTTTGTGTGGCTTCTTTCACTTAGCATAATGCATTTGAGATGCATCCCTGTTGTGGCAAGTATCAATGGTTTTTTTCTTTTTATTGCTGAGTAGTATTCCACAGCATAGATATATCACAATTGTGTTAGCCATCCAACGATGGATGGACTTTTTTTGTAGTTTCTGTTTTTTGGTTTTTATGAATAGCGCTACTGTGAACATTGGAGCACACGTCTCTATGTAGATACAAAATGAAAAATAAGTTTTCATTTCTCTTGGGTAACTACCTAAGAGTGCAATTGCTAGATAATATGGTAAGTGTAAGTTTAAATTTATAAGAGACTGCCAATTTGTTTTCCAAAGTGGCTGTCCTACTTTGGATTCCTGCCAGCAGTGTATGAAAGCCCTGGTATCACCAACAGTTGATGTTATCAGTCTTTTTAATTTTAGCCATTATCATGGGTACATAATAGCATTTCATTATGGTTTTCATTTGCATTTCTCTAATGACTAGTGATGTTCTTTTCATGTGCTTCTTAGTCATTCATATGTATTTGATGAAATGGGTGTTCCGATCTTTTGTTCATTTTTTGCTGTTGTTGGGTTGTCTATTTCAGATTCATTTTAAACTTGTATGGTTATTTGGAGGTAAGAGGGGGAGCTTCGCTCCCACTACGGCCTGCCTGAGTTGCTATGTTGTGTTGAGAAGACCATAGGTGGGTACCTGCTGCATCTCATTCCTGGAAGTGGGGTAGGATAGGCCAGCATCTTCTCGACAAGGATGGGTGTCAGGTATCAGGAAGGAAGTGCCTCCCCAGGCGGGCCAGGACCTTGGAAAGTGTTCCTTGCTATGGGCCTGTGTGAGCCTCTGCAGGAGATCTGGGATTGTGTTACCCTGTGCTTATTTCCTGTGTGTCATCCCTAAGTTCCAACCTTGTCTCCACCGTATCCTGGGTATGAAGGAAGGGCCTGTGCCCCCACCCTGCCCAGCATTGCAGGGGGAGCTATGCCTCCGTGGTGGTGGCAGCAGAAATCTCCAAATATCCAGCTTCTCTAGGATGTTCTTATTACAGGTGTCTTGAGGGTTCGAGTTGTATTTTATGGAGAAAGGTGTGATTCTTCTGTACAGGATGTCCTGTGATGGTAGCCTGAACCTGCACGAGGAAGCACACCCAGACTCGCCCGGCCTCTCAAGAGTGGTCTCGTTTGATAGGGTGCTGGGTGCCCCAGGCTGCTCCTCACCTTTCTTCTGGCTACTCCGACTTCCGAGAACTTTCCAGCCCCTGGTGTGTGCTGGCTTTCAAGCTGTGGAGAATGACTTTGGTCATTTCTGAACTTTAGATGACCGACTCAGGATTCCACAGGCTTTTCAGCGCCGGGGATGTTGTAGGTGCTTCTGACACGTTGGCTGTTATTCGCGTGATGATTATCAGTGATCACAGTAATCATGGGGGAGGTGACACATGACGAGGCTATGGAGGCCTTCCAGGGTATCATCAAAAGTCTGTGTGCTCAGCTGGGCCCTGCGTCACTTCTCACGAGTGCCTCTTATACCCACAAGCAAAGATGCAGCTGACACTGAGTCACATCTGGCACTGGGCAGGGCAGGCTGTCTGAGTCCTCAGAATCCAGCCCAGGGCTTGGCACAGAGTAGGTACTTGGTAAATGTGATGGATGGATGGTGGATGGCGTGGGCCTTATCACACTGCACAGGGTCACTCAGGGAGGAGCTACAGGAACATAGGAAACCCGGGTGATCTAGCTGAGGAGACGAGACTGATATGCTTGGTACTGGTTAGAGAGACCTGAAGATGGTTCAAACAAGGAACCGCCACTGAAAGGACCTATTTCTAGGGGAAGCTGACTGGTAAACTGTGACTTGAACAAGTGGAGATGGAGAGTGGCGGGGTGACCATCATGGGAGAAACAGCAGAAGCAGAGGCAAGGCGATGGGAAAGGAAAAGCGAGTACCTGGAATAGCAATGACAGTCAAGTGAGTGCTCAGTGGTCCAGCCAGGTGGCTGGTGCTGTAAGAGGTCAGAGGAGAGATTGGAGTGGGCTAGGGTAACCAGGATGGCTTCCTGAAGGAGGGGGCAGAGGCAAAGTATAGGATTCCCTTCCAGCCAGGCTGAAGGCCAAAATTACCTGGGATGGGGAACTTGCAGAGAAGCCTGTTTCTGTGACATGCGCCCCTCTGACTTGGACCTCCTGACTCCGGAAAGCCTAGGAGGTGTTCCTGTAGGGGAGGGCTCAGCATCATTGCTGTGTCCTGAGTCCCGTGGCTCAGCTAACATTGCCAACAGGGCTTCACTGAGAGGAAAGCAAGGTTCTTCTTGCAGTGGTCTGGACCAGCTTTTCACTTCTGTGATCTCACCACTCAGCCTGTGTTCTGTGAACCAGCACGTGGGCTTCACCTGGGAGCTTAGTGGAAATGCAGACTCTCAGGCCCTGCATCACAGCGACCGAGTCTGGATCTGCCTTGATCAAGAGTCCCAGGCTCTACACTTCTGAATTGGGGAAATGGCCTCTTTAGACAATTTAACACGTTGCGTACGGCGGGGTTTAAATCCCTCATACCCCTCTGTTCCGGCAGGTTTTTAAAAGAAACTACTTTAAAATGCACTCTTCTCTTTAAAGAGTAAATGCTTCTATGTCATTTATTATTTTTCTATGGAATTTTTTAGGATTTACTCACCTATGATGTTAGTAATCCCTCCTGGTGTGATACTGCAGAAAGCAGCTTCCTTTGTTATTAACGAAACACAAATAATTCAATAAAATGTGCAAAGTAAAAAGAGTCAACAGTAAAAAACGAGAATTCTCGTTATCCGTCCTTAACGTCCTTGTGATCCGTACGCAACGTGTTAACACACCTTTTTCTGAGCATTTTCTTAAAGGAACCATTCTGGATTTAAAAAGACTAAAGAGACGTGACAAGTAAATATAACGCCTGATCCTTTACTTGATTCTGTACTGGGAAAAAATTGTTCTAAAGGATTTCTTTGGAAAATTGACAATTGACATAGACTCCCCAAATTAATGTAGAGGTTCTCATTCGATGTTGCTATTATAAAAATGTTAAACTTCCCAAATTTGATAACGATATTGTAGTCAAAGAAGAGAATATTCTTGTTCTCTTGATGTGTGCGCCCTACTCTCAGAGAGTTCAGGGAGTAAAATTAACAAAAAATGTGTGTGTATATTCATAGTAAAGGTATATATAATATAAACTATATACGTACTCTGTTCTATTCTATTCTACTATAAAATATGTGTAGAGAGAATGATAAAGCAAATGTGGCAAAAAATGTTTAAAAAATTGATCAATCAGAATGGAAGGTATATAGGGTTCTCTGTTCAATTTATGCAACTTTCCTGGGCGATTGCTATTATTTTAAAAATAAAAAGTTTAAAAAGTATGTTTTGTTTAAAAGTTGGCTAGATGTTGCAAATTATACTCCCAATAGGCTGAACCAATTTGTATTCTCACCATGCTATGGGAGGGTTGGTGCAGCTGTTTGATGTAGCTATTTTTATTCAGCTATTTTGATGCCAGGGACTTTTTTGATGGGGTCATATATCAGTTTTGACCTGGGGACATTTTGTTTTTTCCCCAATTTATTATGAATATTTCTAAAAGTACAGAAAAGTCATAGTGCAATGAACATTCATAGCCCACCACCCAAATTTGACAGGTGTTAATATTTTACCATATTTATTTGTCAGTGTACATTTTTGGGGAAGGTTGGGAATTGAAACTCAGCAAAATTGAGTAAGTGCCAAAAGTAAGTTATGGAGCCAAACAGCATGTCCTCTGTACCTTGCCCTTCATCTCCCGTCTCCCAGCTTCCCCCAAACTGCTTCCTGAACAGATAGAATTGATATATATATATATATATATATATATATATATATATTTTTTTTTTTTTTCTGAAGCAGTTTAATAGTGTTGGAGTTGGACAGACCTGAATTCGAATTCCATCTCTAATCTTGCGCAAATGACTTAACCTCTCCTTTAACCTCTCCTTGCCTCTGTTTATCCATCTGATAAGTGGGGATGGTGCCACTCACCTCTTAAGATTGTTGCAAAAGAGAAAGGAGAGAAACTGCTTGAAGCGCGCGGTCACTATTATTATTCTCATTTCTTTTGTATCTCTCTTTTCATTTCAAATGGATCAAGAGGCCACCTCCTCCAGGAATATTGATCCCTAAGTCTGTACCCTGCCTGCCAGTACCGTCTCTGGTCCGTATATTGCCAGTGTGTGGCTCTGTCTTGTCTACTCCAGTAGATTTGGAGGGCCAGTGCCCCCCATTTCTGAACATTTGGTCCTGAGGCACGTTTGCTGGGGTGACGGTCAGTAGTCTGACATCACACATCATGACCAGGAACCCCAGGCCTCTGGCAGCCGGGCCTCCTGTGTCACCTCCCCCCAGGTGAGCAGGTCTGGATGACTTCCCAGAAGCTCTGGCATAGCTAGGAAAGGGGCTGTGGCCCACTGCTCCCTTCCACCCCCATCTTCAGGATTTCTCTCACTGGATCAGAATTTAAGTTTGTGGGGAAAGGGAAACAAAAGACTGGGACGAGGGTGAGAGGAGAGATGCACTCACCTTGGGTGTAAAATTTAGGGGCGTACCAAAAAGCTCAGTCACCAAGTAAATGTTTTAATGCACTATTTAAGAAAATCAGATCTTTAAACTCTGGCCTGTGGGCTGGTTGCCTGTTTTTGAAAACAGAACATAAAGTTTTAAAAGAAAGTTGGAAGGTCTCAGTCTGTCCCCCCACCCCATGGCTCCAGGAATAGGGCGCCACTGGAAAGTGTACTCCTGGCACTTGTCTTCAATATAGCAATATCAATAAAGCTGCAACTCTAGAGGATGCACAGTTCTTTCATTCTTTAAAGGGCTAGGCACACTGATGCTCCAAGCACCTCACTCCCCAGGCCAATGGCCAGCACGGCTTGGCCAAGGGAGAACTGAGGCCTCGAGGCGGGAATGTGTGGAAGGTTCAAATAGTGCTGGGTGAGGCTGGTTTCCCTGTCATGGTTGAGGGATGCACGCGGGCCCCACCCCATATCTTAGAACTGAAGATACGCCTCCATGGAGGAGACGTGGTACTGGGAGTCAGGGAACTGGCTCACGTTTACTGCTGGTGATCTTGGAAATTCACCTCATCTCGCTGAGGCTCAGCTTTATCCCCGGTCCAATGAGGGGGATGGAGTCGAAGCTCCTCCCCTCTGGGGACTTCAGTAAGAGGTTGTGGAGTAGGAATTGGAGCCAATGCATGTGAAATACTTTGCCCCAGAACTGGGATGTGCTCTGGAACTGCAAGCTGCTCCTATTGTAACAGTGGATGCAATTGATTCCTGTGGGCAGTGCCATCTTCTCAGACCAAGCCTGGCCGAATGGCCTTCATAGAGGGGGATCAAGTCAAGGCAAGGTGGGGGTGCAACGTGGAGACTGAGCTTCTCCAGATAGAACCCCACAGTACTGCCTTGAAGGAGAAGGGAAAGAAGAGGCACAACGAAGAAGGGAGGAAGCATTTACTGAGTGCCTACTGTATTCCCAGCACTGCACCAGGCACTGGCCTTATGCTACTGCCCTCACTCACTCACTCCCCTACAAGGGGGTGTTATTCATTCCCACTTCACAAAGGAGGAGATGCCTGTCCAAGGCCCACACCTCAAGAGTGGGCCGCCCCACACCCCAGCACAGAGTGGGAAGGTGCAGTGACAGGCAGAGGGTCCCCTCCACGTCTAGCGAGGTTCACAGCACCCCTTGAGGTCCGATGCCTGTGCTCCTACCAGCTACTCCTCAAACAGGTGGCTCCCCAATGCTCCCCTTTCTTGCCCCGCTCCTTGCTCACCTAAGTCTTTTGGGGCTGTCCGTTCCCCTGACTCTCCTAAAAGCCACATGGAAAGAGAAGGCATAACCAAGTACCGGGATATGCCCCCCGGGTGATTAGCTCACAGCCCTGGGTGATTACAGGGTCATGGCCCTAGCTTTCGCTTTCACCTTGCTTTGACCCTTCACCCACAGGAAGGGAAATTTGTGGCCGGCTCGGGAGTTGTGAGATTGGAAGTCCCTGAAGCCTTGTTTAAGAGCCTGACAGGCAGACCGCTGGGTCGGGGCTCCCTTGGTGCAATGCACAACTGACGGTGGTGTGTCCATGCTGCTAGGGACAGTAATATGGTCCCCTGAGAACCTTCCAGCGTCTGGCCGCTCCTCCCACAGGACTGTTTTAGGGTGAACAGGGGGCTGATCTGAGGCTGGGGAGCAGAAAGAAACAGGCAACATGGCTGGGAATGGGGTGGAGGTGGCAGGTGGGGGCAGTCTTAATCTTTAGAGTGCAGTGGGACACTCAGTGACCAGCTCATGAGTAGAGGGGACCGTATGAGCAGGATAGAGACAATCTTAGACATGGGGTGTCAGACAGGAGAGTGCTTTGGTAGGTGGGTTTTTTGCTGTATGCTGAGGTGGATTGCTGACTAAACACAGAGGAATGGGAGTTAGGTAGGTACCAACACCCCTCTGTCTTATTTCCATAATAAATTGAGGTTTTCTGTTTGGTGTGTGTCTCTCCTTCCTTTGCCTTGAAGGCTGGGAGCCACCTATTTTTGAATGGGTGCCTTGAACAGGTTGGCATGATGCACCCTGCTGGTGATTCCCCATTTCCCACAAGGGAGGTAAAATGGTGCTCCTTGGGTGGTCTCAGACACCAGGTGCCCGTCCTCACTTCGCCACTCTTGCGGTGTGGGCCTTGGACGGTCATCTCCTCTGTGAAGTGGGAATGAATTACACCCCCTTATAGGGCAGTGAGTGAGTGAGTGAGGGCAGTAGCATAAGGCCAGTCCCTGTGCAGTGCTGGGTATACAGTAGGCACTCAGTAAATGCTTCCTCCCTTCTTCGCTGTGCCTCTTCTTTCCCTTCTCCTTCAAGGCAGTAGTGTGGGGTTCTGTCTGGAGAGTCTCCACGTTGCACCCCCACCTTGCCTCTTGCAGGCTGCTGAGACACTGCCCTTGCAGTTTCTCCTTGTGGGCAAGGAGGCTGACCAGTAATGAGTGTTCCTGTAGTTCTGCATCTCTCATCTCTGCTCTGCTGGAGGGCTTCCCTGTGACAGACAACCAGGGACACTGCTGTCTCCTGCCCTCACTCGACCTTGGCTCCCCCATCTCCTGCTCTGCATCTTGCTGGGGTGGGCCCAGCTCAGGGGACAGATGCCAATTTCTGATTTGGCCAGTGTCAGCTAATTGCTATAACAACTGACTCCAAATCGGTTATCCAATAAGACAAAAATTTATTTCTTCTTCACATCACAGTCCAGTGAGCCCAGTGGCGGGGCTCTGTTCCAGCCCGCCATTCATGGACCCATGATGACGGAGGAGATGGCACACCCGCTCTTACCTACTTGAGCCAGGAGGTGACACATCACTTCCTCTCCTCTCATGGTCCCACCCAGACATGAGCTGAGAAATGGAGTGAGCTCTTGTCTGGAAAGAGGGCACCAGTTTACAGAGGAGGTGGCAGTGTCCCTGCTGCAACACCCTGCCTCAGCAGCCTAGGGACCGGGGCAAATGCCTCGCTGCCCCTGGGGAAGCTTGTCCACTCTGGAGGGCTCAGAAAATTTCTCCCTCCATCCCCCTTACCCCTGTCTTTTCCTTCCTTTCCTCCTTCTGTCCAGCATTTATGTCCCCTTGCAAACGGGCTGCCTTTCATGAAGAGGAAGAAGAGGTGCTTAGGGGTAATTTTTCAGATTGTGGAGGCTGGCTCTCTAATCACAAGCAAAACGTTATCCAGGCAAGCAGTTGGGATAATTGGGGCCCAAGCACTTCTTCAACAGCAAGTTCTTGGTCATTGTTTGTTATTTATTTATGCTTGTCCGGGCAGCCTGCAGTGCGTCCCCCACACTGTCTGCCTTCTCTATTCCTGGCACCCCCACGCTTCCTCCTGCCTTGGAACATTTGCTCCTGCTGTTCCTGCTGCTGGAAGAAAGGAACAAAAGTCAGGTATGCTTTAAAAGGTAGAACAGGTTTTAACAATTAAGAAGAAGTGTTAATATTCAGAATAGATGGAAATTAAAAAATGATAATAAAATGGTAAAAACCAGGGAACTAGCTCTTCAAAGAATTACTGGAAAGTGAAAAAGGTTCAAGGAAAGATAAAAGCTAGGGATTAAAAATAATGGTGGGAAAAAAAGGCATAAACCCAAATGGACAAGATAAAATGTGAAATCTAGAAACCTGAAATACTCGAGGCCTAAGCTGTAGAATACAAGAAGACAAAACTCAGAAGAAAACAAACATGCCCAAACTCTAAGGAATGAGGGCAGCGGCCTGGCTCTGTGATTATTCCAGGAGGACATCTGTCTCTTTCTCTGGGGATTCTTGGGTGTTAAAAGTTCCAGTACAAACAGAGGCACATTTCTCTTTCGGAGAAAGAGGCTCTGCGTGGAGATGGCAATGCGGGGGACGCTGGGGCACCTTGACTCTCTGTCATGCCCCAGGAGTCTCCCTTCTCTCCCTGTGTTTGGGACAACTGTGAGGGGCAAGGAGGTCAGAATTGGGGGCCACACACTAAGAACAGAGTGGCCTCTCCCAGACAGTGTGTCCAGGAAACACTGGTTAAATGAAGAGTGAAAGTGCTAAAACGGGGCGGGGGGAAGGACGGGTGTCATCAAAGGCTTGTGCTGTCTGGGAACTAGTTTAGGGACTAGGAGATCTCAAGGCTCCACTCTGGCCTTGGGGAATGTATCCTGGGTGTGAAGGAAGACTTCAGTTGGCAGAGATACTCCCATTCCCCTCTACAGCCCCTCCTATCGGGAACCCCGCCTCTAGGCTCTGCAGCTTCTGGTTCCCATGGGCCCCGTCTCCACTCTGGCTCCAGGGCTGTCCCCCAGACACGGGCTAACTGCACAGACTCCTCTATCCAAGGCAGCCTGGGCACTAGCATCTCTCAGCCCCTGATATTTGCCACCTTTCACTCAGACTTGGGCCACAGATGTTATAGGCTGATGGTACGCGTAGGTGGAGGGGGTACTAGTCAACATACGTGTACTCCTTTCTCATCCCCATTGCAAAAGCATATACTTCCTAAAGTCAAGCCCTTGCCCTGGCACTCAGGAATGCCCATGATACTTACGGAAAGTTGTAAGATACTGTTTCTTACCATTTGTGGGCAAGACCTTCTCCCTGCCCTGCTCTAATGAGCCATCCTCTACCAACGCACGATGCTTTTCTATTTTGCCTCATTTTGCAAAGGCAACAGATCTAAGTTACGCCAGGGACCCTTCTGTTTTTAAATAGGGTAGTTTTGCTATTAAATTTTTTTTCCCCAGTCACCTTAGAAGAGATTTGTGTCCTCAGAAGTGCTGAGTGCTGGGATGGTTCGTGGGAACTGGAGTAGCAGATTGTAGCTGTGGCTTGGCATAAACGAACCCAGCAATCAGACTCAGCAAATCTGCACCTTTGCCTCAGATGTGGCCACAAGGGAAGCAGAAGTGTCCCTGATGGTGTGAACTGGGCCACTTTTCACCCCCACCAGGACCATCCAACTTACTAGTTCCCTGTACCCTCTAAGCACCCAGCACTGGGTTGAAAGGCTCCACCAGCTTGCCTCAGGCCTGTGGCCTGTCAGATAATTGCTTTTTCTTAAAAGCCATTACGTCTCTCTGGAGAAGGTGTGAAGTGGTGAAGTGACTCACCTGCCTCCTTAATGGAGGAGGTAAATTCATAGAGAAGCTTCCAGAAAACTAGGGATGGCTGTATAGGCCAGGCTTTCTCTCAGAGGAGGGAAGTGTCTTCTGTGAGCAGTAGGCTTGATGAATGAGGCGGGACTGAGCTTGCACGAGGAAAAGGGAGAGGGTGGAAGGGATCATTCTGGGCTTGAGAATTGGAAAGAGCAATGTCCCCAGGGAAGACAAGGACATTCGTGTGCAGTCTCCTGGGTGGGACTTTGACTCTTCGCTGGAAGGAGGCCCATGTGCAAATCCTCAGACAGAGCTTCCCCATAGCATTCAGAGCTACTGAGGTCTTCTCAGATGGGGCTACCCAGACTGAAAGGTGAGTGACCCTGGGGTGGGTGTGGGGTGGGAAGGATACCTTTCTGGATTAATGGAGGGTCAGGCCTGGATGGTGGAGTGTGGGGAGAAAGGGAGGAAGGGAGGAGAAGTGAGGGAGGGAAGGAGAAAGGAAGAGGAAGAGGTGGGTTGGGGCTGAGTATAACTTTGTCCTGTTTCACTTGGCCCTTTCTGAGCAGAACCACCTGGCAGAACCCCAGAGAAGTGGAGAGTGTGAACATAGAAAGAAGGGAGAAAGAGGGAGGGGACAGTGAGGGGTAGTGGAGTTGATGCCATCACGATCCTTTCAGTAGCTCAGAATTTGCAGCTGTCATCTCCATCCCCTGATGTCTGCCAGGATTCCTGCTAAAGCACTGCACAAGCTCTTTGTCAGAGCTCTGGGGTCTGGAGGGGACGGAGTGTGGAGAAGACTTGTAAGGTTTGCCCCTTGGGTGTCTGTCTTGTCTCAGGCCCTGTAACATGGAGCTCTCACGTACCCCTCACAATAACTCCGGAGGATAGCATTTTCATTTCCATTTTACAGTTAGGGAAACTAAGACCCAGCTTGGCCAAAGTAATGCCAGGGTTCTTTCTACCATTTCCATGAGGCAATCAGTGATAGAACCCAATGGATACTCAGGAAGTGGGGAAGTTTCCTGTGGACCATCATACACTTGAAGATACATGCTGATGTCCTCAGGAAATTGTAAATACAAAGACTTTGTATTGCCTGAAGTCAGAAGTCAGTGATAGCATCAGCTTCCATGGCAACAGGCTATGATGTCACAGATAGATGCCTGCAGAGAGAGGAGCAAGCAGGGAAATGGGGAGCCAGGGCCGAGAGGATGTAGGACGTGATCTATTAGCACAGATGCTGAAGGCCTTTCATCCACGCTTCCCCCAGCATCTACTGCTGCTTCTTAGAAGGGGACAGACTGGCCTTTGGAACCAATACGTGGATTTTATGAACCATTGAATGCTTCAGCTTCCAAACTCACAGAATAACCAAAGATAAATATGATTTTTGTAAAAGTACTTTTTGAATATTTACACAAAGGACAATACATTTTTTTTTGCTTTTTGTAATCCTGAGCTCTTGCAATTGATTAAGTTGTGGTTGGTTCCTTGTGTGCCCAGCTTGGTGAGGTTATTCATTCCCGTTGACAGGGCATGCCAGGGTGGAGATGACGATGAGACAGGGCCAGTCGGGGGCCAAGCCCTGGGAGATAAATGAGTTTCAGGAAGGAGACCGGAAGCAGGAGACCAGAAGCTGAATGTGCTGGGGCAGACAGCCAGTCTGGGCTTAAAGAGTCTAGGTCTGGGCTTCCCAGAGGGTGACACATAGCAGTGCTGTATGCTCTTGCCAACTGGAATCCTCATTACAGTGCTCCATGTTAAAAGCTGTGGCCGACTGTATTGCTCCAAGATGGCTACCGTGATGTCTCCTATCCCACAGGCTCTTTGGCAATGGGACCTTGCCAGCATAGAGTCGAATTCCCCTCTCCTTGAATCTGGACTGGTCTTGGTAATGTGCTCGACCAAGACAATGTGGCAGAAGGGATGGGACTGTCAAAGTTGGTCGTATACAGACTCACAGTTTCCACTTGGCTCTCGGGGAATCTAGCTATTAGAATGCTCACTCTGGGACCCCAGTTGCCGTGTTGTAAGATGCCCAAGCCACATGGAGAAGCCACGTGTAGGGCTCCAGTTGATGGCAACCAGGTGAGCTCCCAACTGTTAGCCAGCATCAACTGCCAGCAATGTGAGTGGGCCATTTGGGCATCGAGCTTAGTAGAGGTTTCTGGTGACTGTAGCCCGTGCCAACATCCGACAGCAACCTCCTGAGCAACCCCAGGTGAGAACTACCCAACTGAGTCCAGCCAATATGAAAACTGTGAGACATAATAAAACATTATTGTCTCAAGCCACTAGTTTCCAGGGTGATTTGTTCCACGATGTAGGTAACAGGAACACAAGCAATCACTTGAAGCTTTCGCCTGAGACAAAAGCCAGACCGGCCCCAGGTCAGTGCCACAGTCATGACATGTGACTGTTCCTCTGGAGGACTCTAGGGTCCCAGGCCTTAGACCTTCAAAACCAGAAGGAGAAGGGCAGTGGCCTGAGTATTGGTGAATCCTGCTCTTAGGAGGGCACGCAGGAGGTTTGGGGATCATCTGTCAGTCAACTCCAGAAGCTTGGCGGTTGGTCTGCAGTTTGGCAACAGAAATGCCCATCAGGCCAGATCTCGTCTCACTCTGATGGGATGGTTTTAAACCTCAGTGTGCAGGACTGTTCATTTCACGTGGTTGGTTTTGGCTGAGCGTCGCAGCAATTGAGATCGGATGAATGTCCCTTGCAGGGTTTCATCCAAGCAGTTGATAAAAATGCCAAGGAGGAGAGAGCCTGTGAAATCTCACAGGACATGCCGCTTCCATTGGGGCCTCTTTGGGTTCAGTTATTCCGCCAGCTGTGAAGCCACCAATTGTACTTGTCTCGGCATGTATACAGTTCTCCCTCTGACCCACCATCTTATGAAGTGCTTTACTGAAATCTAGATACGCTGTGATCTCGTGGTCTAGGGAAACTTTCAAGAAGAAGGGCAGGTAGGTTTGGTGGTTCTTATCCCATGATGCTTCCAGAGGATCTGTGTTTCCTCTGCATATAAATATTCTCCAGTCTCCACCTTCTACCATGGTTTGGCTCATGACATACAGTGTTCACTGTCTTTTTCTCCTTTAAAGAAATGCTACATTTACCCTCTTTTTTCTCACCATTTCTTTCATCCTCTTTTTCCTTGAAGATGCCTTTCTTTAACCATATCTGCAGTGTCTTTCTATGTTGTATCACTATTTCCCCCCAAATAGTATTATACTATAAAAGGTGATGGAAAATATTTTTTAGTTGCTGAGATTAGAACCTATATACTTTTAGGGAGTTCTTCCTGTTATCATCTTAATGCCCAGTTAAATCAGTCCAGATGCACTGCCATCTCTTTCCTTTCCCCCTCATTGTGGAGGGGTTGACATAGACCTCTCCTTAGCCGCACTGCTTTACATATAATTGATCATTTTTGCTGTGTCCTTCATCTGCCTTCTCTGGTTCTGGATAAATAACCCCAGTTCCTTGTGCATTTCTTCCCCACCCCTGTTTTTCAGGGACCTAATCAGTTTTATTTCTTTCTTTACTATAAATGATTTTAAAGCCCATTGGAAATATAAATGTTGTCTAAGTAATAAATCATCATTTTTGGCAAATGATACTGAGCCATTTAAAGAGATAAAATTAATCACCCCCTTATAGCTATATAGCAGCTTTTCCACGGGGAGTACAAAGTAGTTTGTAGAGCTCATAGTTAATTCTCGACCCATTCCTAGAGAAAGAGGGGAGCAATCATTTATCTGTTTTATGGGGGGAAAGGCTTGTAGAGGTACAGGTGACTTTTGCGCACCCCCTAGCCAGCATAGTACATGGTGTGAAAGAGGCCTCAGCTCTCTACTCAGCACCCAGAACTGGCACCTGTGGAGTGTGTTGCCCCTTCCCACCCGGGTTGCATCAGGCAATGGGTTTCCTGGGCGGGCATGATTCCCTTGATCCAACCTGTAAGTGCCCAGGCTAATGAACATAAAATGCATCTTCCTTAGAGCGAATTCTCTGCCCAGAGTGCTGCAGGATCTCCCATGGCACTAAGTATAAAAACCATAGATTCTACCAATATTCAAGAAGCCTGCACTTTCACACACAGCAGCTCATGAATTATCATGCCCATTTGGTAGATGAGGAAACTGAGGCGTGTGGAACTTAAGTGGCTTATTCAAACTCACATAGCTCTCATGTGGTAGTGCTGAGATCTGAGGCCAGGTTTATCTAACACCCTAGTCTAGTACTTTCTCTTCTCTCTAACCAGAGTTTTATGCTGTATCTGTTATTTTGGTTTTGAGTGACAGTAAGCAAAACCAATACATGTGCACACATATGCACACCCCTTATTGGCCCATGTAATTGAAAGTACAGTGTGAGGTTGGTGTCAGGTATGGCTGGACTCAGGATGCTATCAGGACTCAGTTTTTCGGCCCCACTGCCTCTGGGTTAGTTTCATGCTCCCCCTTCATGGTCACCAGGTCCATTGTTCTGACTATAACAGAAACAGGGAGGTTCACTTCTTGGTAGTTCCTGCCAAGAGTCTGAGTTATCCCACTCTAGGTCCCTGAACCAGTCACCATTCCTAGGGGCTGGAATTGATTGGCCCAGATTACTCCTTCCCCTGGGGAACCAGGGGTGGGGTGTGGGGCACTCTAAAGGAGGGGTGGGTTGCAAACAAAGAATATGGGGCAGTTATGAGAAGTAGGACAAATGGTGCTGACTGACAGAAAACAACCCAGCCCTCCTGTGGGGTCAGAGACAGGAGAGCAATTTCCAGGCTCTCGGCCTCACGTGGAGAGGTGCTGGCTCGGGTAGTAGATGGCCATCAGCTGTGACTAGTTGGCCATCAGCTGTAACCAGTTAGCTATTGGTCACTAATATAACTGCGGTGGCTATGCTAGGGGGTTGGTTGGTTGGCAGAGAAGTGGACGGCAGATTGAGGCTCCTGCTTCCTGTGTTTCCAACCCTGGCGCCAGCGAGAATATAGTGGAATGACTCCCCTATCTATGGCTCTGTGGGTGTTCCTTTTTGGCCTCACCGTGTCCTGCGTTCTGGTGCGGGGAGCGGGAGCTGAGACCCCGCATGACATCTTCCTTGGTACCCAATCCTGACTGCTCTGGTTGGGCTGTTCCTCAGGTGGGCATTTTTCTGTCCTACCAGCAACTCTTGGCTGATGCTTTTTTCCCTGTCCCTGTTTTCCACCCTTCCCACCTGAATTCTCCTGCACCTTATGGCTTATTTCATGCTTTATTAGACTGAGGAAGGCTTCCTGACCACCTGGGCCCTGGAAGCTTCCTCCCTTGAGGTCCTGTGATTTGGATTTCCCTTTTCCCTTATTTGATACCCCATTCAGGAAAGACATTTGCTTGGCACCTTGGATAGTTTTCAAGAAAAGAGATTATGTTCAAGTTGGAATAAAGGTGCAAAATTCACATCTCAGTGGTGTTCGAGGCTTTTGGTGAATAGTTGGTGAAAATCACTGCAGCAAAGGATGAAGGCAAAACCAACGGTGTGTGAGTGGGAGCAAAAAAGATCATGACAAATACGACTCTGCATACAGTGCCATAATGAGGAGACTGGAACAGTCCTCCCAGCCCCCAGTGTGGGATTAAAACTAATGGGGCATTTGGGGCTGGGAGGTTGTCCTCCTGCTCTGTTCCTGGTCAGTGAGAACCTTCTTGGAGCCTAGTCCCCAGCTGGGCCACAATACCTGACAGTGTGTTAATTCTCAGCATGACTCAACGTAATCGTTTTACAGATCAGGAATCTGAGATCCTGAGAAGTGGAATTAATTCCCCAGGGTCATGCAATGGGTCAGAGGCACAGCTGCAAGTGGAAATCTTACCTGGTGCCCTCCCCAATCTCTGTAGTTGTGCAGGGCGGCCCAGCAGGGCATTTAAGGCTGGAGAGGGACTGTGTGAGGGAGGCTCGGGGGCTGCAGGCCATCCCCAGCCAGAAGGAGGCTGAGGGCCATGGACAGGGTGTAATGGTGCTTTCTGGAGACTGGTCAGGCCAGTCCTGGGCATGTGTGAACACGGATGCAGTGCCTGGGCACCTGGATTGTCTTGGTGACGCTTCTCAAGAACACAGGTTTCCAGTTAAGAAGATGCCGCTCCAGTATTTTCTATACTGCAGAAAAATTGGGCTGTCAGGGTGGTAGAATGCTGGGGTGGGCCGTGCAGGATGGCCACTGAATCCCATCTCTAGAGATGTTCAGGGAGGTGGTCTGAGAGGCTCAGACATGAGCTGTCTGAGGCTGGCAGGTGGGGCCCTCCATCGCCCAGCTCATGCTCTGGGGAGCACACACTGTCTCCTCGGGCCCCTTCCCCCTCCCAGTCAACAAAGTATCGCTGTAGAAATGTGCTGTTTCTCAGACATGATTTGAATAAAAGGAAAACTCTCATATGGAGTGTGCTATTTTTAAGAGATACTAGTTAAGGAATGAAATTCTGTGAAACATACAATTATTTAGCTGTCTTTGTTTAGCAACATTCTTCTAATTAACCACCACTAACATCTATTGAGATGCTGGGCAAGTATGCCCTGCCACACGCCTGTTTTGAAGGGAAGAAAATTTATGTCTGGATCCTGAGTAAGCCTCCTCTTCAAGGACCTAAGTCTATCACCTTGGGGGAAGGAGGCTCCCGTTGTCCTGAGGATGTGGGTACTTCGGGAAGTCGTCTCCCCAACGTACCTCTCAATAGCTGCCTCCTTAGTGCGCTTTTCGAACCCTGTAGCTCTGAAAGGGCCCACCCTCCCTTTCGTCCTTCTTAGATCTCCTTACCATTTATCTTCTTTAAAAAATAATAATTTTGAAATAATTTCAGACCTATGGAAAAGTTTTAATTAGAGTAGAAATAACTCCATTATACCTTTGTTATGGGTTGCATTGTGTCTCCCCAACAAAGATATGTTGAAGTCCTAACTCCCGGTACCTCAGAGTGTGACCTTATTTGAAAATGGGGAGTTGCCGATGTAATTAGTTAAATTAAGATGAAGTCATACTGGAGTGGGGTGGAACCCTAAGCCAATATGACTGATTTTCTTATTAAAAGGGGGAAGTAGAACAATGCACACACAGAGAGAACGCCTTGTGAACACCAAGGCAGAGATTGGGGTAATGCAAAAATAAGCCAAGGAACACCAAAGATTGGCAGCGAAACACCAGAAGCTAGGAGACAGGCATGGAACAGATCTTTCCCTCACAACCCACAGAAGGAACCAACCCTGCTGCCATCTTGATCTTGGACTTCTAGCCTCCAGGACTGTGAGACAGTACATTGCTGTCGTTACAGTCCCCCAGTTTGTGGCACCTTGTTACAGCAGCCCTAGCAAACTACTGCAACCCTTTACTCAGATTCCTCAGATGTGAACACCTTCCCACGTTGCTCTGTCATCCCTCCCCCTGCTCATATACGCCTCACGTGCACGCGTAGAATTGTGATTTTCTGACATGTTTGGAAGTAAGTTGGATATATAATGTCTGTTTATTCCTAAATATTTTAGTGTTTGTTTCCTAAAGGCAAGGAAATTCTCTCACATAACTATAGCACGATGATCACAATCAGGGAATAAATATCGATACAATACTATTACAGTACTGTATCAAATTTATAGACCTTCACATTTTTCCCATTTTAAAAAATTTATTTTTCAATTATAGTCGACATACAATATTATCTAATTTCAGGTGTTCAATGTAGTGATTAGATTTATATACTTTGGCAAGCGATCACCCCAGTAAATCTAGTACCCACCTGGCATCATACTTAGTTATTACAATATTATTGACTATATTCTCTGTGTTGTACTTTATATCCTCGTCACTGTTTTTATAACTGGCTATTTGTACTTCTTAATCCCTATACCTTTTTGGCCCTCACCCCCAAACCCTTTCCCATCTGACAGTCATTAGTTTGTTCTCTGTATCTAGGAGTCTGTTTCTGTTTTGTTTGTTCATTTATTTGTTTTTTAGATTTCACATCTAAGTGAGATCATATGGCATTTGCCTTTTTCTGTGTGATTCATTCACTTCTAGAGCTTCACATTTTGCAAATTTTCTACTAATGCCTTTCTTGCAAAAGAAAAATATATATTTTGACCTCTTTTATCTTTTAAAAGTATATTTAATTAAAATTTTAGTTTTTCATCAACATAAATGCACGTTTAAAACTAAGATAGCTCTGAAGGGCTTAAAATGAAAAGGAACATACCTGTGCTCTGTCTTTCCCCACTCTCAGTCCTATTTCTCACAAATGACCAGTTTTTATTATATTTGTTTTTCATTCTTCTGGTGATTGTGCTCATGTCTGTATGTAACACATGTACGTATATTAGTATTTCTTGACTTATCAAATGCAATAGACTATTGACTTTCCTGAATAATAGATTGGAGCTTTAACACACCGATCCCTCACCTTCTCCCCACCCCACTCCTCCAAATACCTAAACTTTTATTTCTTGTTTGGCCCACCAGACAGCATCTCCTGATTCTCCGTTTTTTAATATGGTGAGGACATTGGCCCTTCTCTCACTCTCCCTACAACTCATCCCAACTCTTGTCAGCCCACCTTCACTTTTACATGGTCAGGGTTGATATTCATATTCAGTTCTTCAATCAGAGCCGAAGTTGCCACAATTTGACTCTGGGTTGATTCTAAAAGTCAAAACCCTGTACATAGTATTGATGACATCGTAGTTTAAAAATGGCATTCACTGCAAGGCCAAACTCTATGCTGCGACCCCACTTTCTTTTCCAAATTTCTAGTGTCCTTAGTCTTGAGCCATTTATAATGAAAGATTTCTAGCATTCTTTTTTTATGTGCCACTCATTGCTCAAAATGATACCTTCATTTGGTCAGTTTCATATTTGGATGATGCCTTCTTTATCCTTTTTTCCCTCTAGAGTTTGGATTGCTTTTCTTTTTTCTTGTAATTTATGCCAAGCGTATCTTCAGGTTCTACCCCTCTCCCCAATAATGTTTTCCCCGAAGCGTTTCCAAACACTCCATCACAGCATGTATCCTAGCTTGCAGTCCTCACTTTTCCAAACAGGACTTCCCTCCTGAAGTTCTCTGTCCTCCTGCTCCTATCTGGGCTGGTTTTCTCTAGGTCTGTGCACCCGGGGTCCCCAGGACTTCTCATCCCTGATCCCTTGGATTGGATCCACTGTGTCTTTCTCTTTCAGTTTATTGGTTTTTCTTCTTGTTTGACTGCACTTCACTCACTAATAATTTCTAAGAAACGGTGCATAGAAAATAAACTTTACATTAGTTGCCTGTAAATGGGAGCTGAATGCCTGGAGTGATGCTCTACGACTCTTACCTCTTCTTATTTCCTGTTCTGTGTTGGGAGAGTTTCCTTGGTTTCATCCTACAACATTACATATATTTCAAAAATAATTTTCAAAGTTTTGTAAGATCACTTTCCTATTTGCTGTTTTATATTTATTTATTTTTAAAATACTATCCTGTTCTTGCTCTTTGGATGCAATATCTTGTTTCTATCTGAGAGTATTGTTTCGAGAATTTTTAAATGAGGAAGGAGGTGAGGAAAGGCTGAAATAAATGTATTCCCTGAATTGACCATTTATCTTTTGTGTTGCAGGATTCCTTAAAGATCTAGTGATTCACATTTAAGAATCTGACATAAAAACTGGGTCCTTTTCTAGATTGTTTCTTAGCTGCAACTCTCTTAGCTGCAAGTTCTTGCCTGTGGCTTTCCGTTTTGCTCTGAAAGGAGGCACTTGTCCAGCAGCGCTCTTCAAGGAATTGCATGAAGTCTTTACTTCATTCTCTCTGTGGCTCTGGGTTTCTGCCCTCCTTACCTAAAGCAGAGGAGAAGATGCTGTATGTTTAGCCTGCTGTTTTCTTAAGGCTGTGCTTGTAAGTATGGGGACTCACAGCTGTTATTAGTCCTGTTTCTCAGCGTGAACAGATCCCTTTTCAGGGTTAACGCAGAAGATGGGCTGGAAAACACCAGAGAACATGGTGGAGAAGGTGACATCCTCACAGGAGGCGCTTCCCCATCCTGAGGCCTCAGGAATGGAGGTTTGGGGGCTTCCCATTTGCTCCCATCTCATCCATGACGATCCATAAGTAACTCTAGGAATCATGGGTCCTTCCAAAGCTAAAACGATGTCCCTGCGTCTCACTCCCTTGCAAAGGAAATAGGTGTGAGGGGGACTGTTGTGAGGACATTTGGAGCTCCAGTCCTGAGCCAACCCCTGAAGAGTTTAACAGTGTTCACCAGCTTCTCTTTTAAAATCCACCCACCCTTGGGGTTCCTTCACCCATGCAGGGCAGGTGAGCTAACATTTGCACTTGGTTATGATTCTTGGTCAGATTAGGCATACTGAGCTCTGGGAAGGGAAATTGGGGTATCCTGAGGAAAGGGGGGAGTTTTGGAGCAAGAGCAGGCCAGGATTTTAAGGAATTTTGACCTGTTTGGAGTAGGTAGGAGTCCAGACAGAGGAGGGGGTGGAGGAGAGCACAGGTGGAAGAAAGGCTCAGCTCAGAGCTGCTTTTTTGGAAGTCACTAGAATAACGCATGGATTTTTCTGAGCAGAGACTGTTGTTTATGGTTCTTTCCCCTCTTCCTTTGGAAAGAAACATGTGAAGAGAGAGACCTGGAGTCTGTGACAGATTAGTGGGAATAACTGTGTTCAGGGAACCCCCTTTCTGGCCTCGGGCCCCTGACATAACCTGCTCTTTCAGCTGGATACTGTCTGGTGGATCCTAGGGTTCTGGCATGCCTCTGCCCTGGAAAGCATGGGGGTCACTGCTGAGTTCCTGGGTGCCTCCCTTTTCCTACCAAGGACAAGAGTCCTGGCTGGATAGGTGTTATAAACTGGGTGAAGAAAGGAGAGAATGAGGACAACTCCAATTAGAGAAGTCAGCAAGGGCTTCGGGAGGAGAGGGAGGCATTAGATGCCTCATAATTTCCATCAGCTTTGCATTCATTCCTGAAATGGACAATGATGTTTGTGCTCTCATGTAAACAACAATGACATCCCCCATCCAACTAGGGATTGCTCCTAAACCCTTCTAGTAAAGAAATTCTGGAGCAGTCTCTGGGGAAGAGATGGATCATAAGACAGCTTCTCATTGGCACAATAGAGTTCCGGTGTCCTATCCAGGCAAACTGCTTCCAAGAGCTCTGAAAACACTTGCAGGCATGGCTTTCAATCAGTCATGCATCTTGAGAGCGTGGCTGGGAGGCCAGGAGTGGGCCCACAGAGTTCTAGGTTCTCACAAGGGTAGCTATGTTCTAACAAGGGTAACTATGACCTGTTGAGTTGGGCTCTGACCCCACAATTCTAGACCCCACAAATCTGACCACATAGCTGGGCAGATTTAGGATCTGGCAGGTGCTCTGAGACCATGCCTTCCAACCCTTTTCTATCCTTACTTTTTCCAGCTTTCCTTCCCCAGGTTTACAAACTTGCTGAATTCCCTTCAAAACTAGCAATGAAACTTCGCTTCTGGTCTATCCTTTCCCTCTGATGTTTTCTCCATGCCTTCAAGCATCTCCACAAGCTGCCTCCACCTCCTTGAAGACATTTTACCTACGGTTGGATTGACTTTTCACCTCTCACTTTCCTAAACATTGTCTCTACACAATAGACAATGTGTTTTACCTTCTCGGACTTCAGGCCGAGATTGTGGCTTGGCCCAGTGCTTTTCCATTTTATAACGTTTGTTTATTCCCGCCTCCCCACCAATTACAAAGAAAATGAATGCTTCTGAGCTTTCCTAATTTTCCAAAGAGGAGATTATCTATTCTTCCTTGGTTCAACTACATTCAGGGAGAACCTGCCTCCTTGAATGTTTGTATGATACGCTTGAGAGCATTTGAGGGTGTTACTCTGAAAAAGAAGAATATCAACTGACGCTTTCTGAAATTGTTCGAATGTGCCAACATATTGTGAGAGCAGCATTGATCAGAGGCATGGCCGGGTAGGGCTGCTGGATAAAATGCAGGATGCTCAGTTAAATTTGGATTCCAGATAAGCAATGAATCATTTTTAGTATAAGTATGCACAAAATATTATGGGACATGCACTGACATATTGCATGCAACACTGGGGACATACTTATACTAAAAAATGTTGTTGTTTATCTGAAATTCACATTTAGCTGAGCAGCCCATTGTTTGTTGGTTTGCTGAAACTGGCAACCTGGCAGGGACACACAGGACAGAGCTAGGTAACCCAGGGCATCTGTGAGCCTAGCCAAAGGCCTCACAGAATGGAGCCAAGGTCGGGCTGGGAGCAAAGCATCGACAGAATGGAGCTGAAAAGAAATCTGTGACAGGTCGTGAGACAACTGAACTTCCAAACCTTTGAATGAAGTGTCTGATTTATCATACCAAGCCGAGAATTTGCCCTGTTCATCTGGGACCCCTTTCTGTCCCCCATACTCGGCCACTTGAGTGTCACTGCCACAATTCCCCCATTATCACCTTACCACCTGTGCTAGGATAATACCTAATATTTGTCCATAAATCAATTCACTTAAAACCTTGACTAAATGTATTTCAAAAAGGAAACTTGATTCCACCACTCTCAGTGGAAAAGCAGTGTCACTTTCCACAAATTGCAGATGACGGTAAACATAAGGACAATGAAATTGATGTTATTGAACTCGAACTTTTGACTCTGAGTCTGAAACCTGCTCTCCAATTCCTTAAAAAGTGAAATTAGTAAGTGGTAGAGAGGTGCTGATGGCACACGAGTCTTTGAAGCTTTCTTCTCGACATACTCCGAAGGACCAAAGGAGATCGGCAAAGGGTACAACCTTCCACCCCTGCAAGTCAGCGTATTTAATGCTGTGTCTGTGCGTTCATGGTTAATACGACTCTCACTTCTAGGAAGTGGTGGTATCGGGTATGGCTTAGCCATGGCCAGGAAGGCTGTATTTTCCTTTTTCTTGTTAAACTACTTTATACATGAATTTCTTTTCTCTGTGGAGAAGAGGTGTGAACGTTGTAGGTAGGAGTCTGAGTGTCTGCAGTGAATGTTCAAGGGGACCTGATCCCAAATCCTGCGTGCTCAACCTCCGAGATGATGAGCCATGAGCGGACATCTGGCAGAAAACACGTTGGGATCCTTTGGGATTCTCATTCCCCCGTGAGTGAGGCCATGGGGTAAAGCTAACTAGACTCTTGAGCTTTGATCTGCTGGAGGACCCACACTAACCCTGTGACCCCCACGCCCACCCCAAACCTAGACCCTCCGGTTTGATGAGCAGGACAGCACAGGATAGAATGTGCTGGATGGACTGACATTCTTATCATTGGGACTGTGAATGGGTTAGCCATGTTCCTGACAGGACAGGCAGAGCTTGGAACACAATTTTTCCATGGAAACAATGTAGTAAAGGGTGGTTAGGTTTTATAGTATGATTGGTTCAGGATAGTAAACTTTCATTGAGCACCTAATACGTTCCACACACAGTGCTAGGACTACAAAATGTGTAAAGCACTGTTTCAGGCTAAATGGCGTTCAGTCTCAGGGGAGAGATGGGCAGAGAGCAAATGAGTGGGCAGTGGCAACTCCACGAGGTGGATTGAAGAGGCTGAATGTGCAGTGGTGTACAGCAGAGGGGCCAGCTGAGCCCGAGGGCATCTGGAGGAGCTGCCCTGAGCAGAGTCTTGAAGGGCGAGGAGGTGTTTGATGGGTGAAGAGCAGGGCTACAGGGCATGCCAAGCAGAGTGAACTGCCAGCAGTGGAACAGGGGGTTGACCAGCACAGTGTATGCTGAAGTTCTGCTGTCACCCATGTTTCTGGAGTGAGTTAAGCCTGCAGGGATAAGCAGAGGGGGTAATGGAGGCCCCCTAGAACCTGATAAGAAGAATAGAACTGGATAAGAAGTATGAACTTTCAATCTTAGGCAGGGGATTTTGGTCCAGTTTACGTTTAAGGCAGTTGCACTGAGTTGTGTGGGTGATAGGCAGGAGGCTAAGACAGAAGGAAAAGACCATCTAGAGGCTTCTGTGTCATTCTAGGCAGGGAATGGGGAGGCCTGGACCAGAGCGATCGATCGCTAACCTCCTTAGAATGCAAACGCCTTGAGGACGGGGCTGTAATCTGTTTTGTTCAGATATATCCCAAATGCCTAGAATAGAGTCTGATAAACAGTAAATGATGAATATATATGTTGAGTGAGAGGTTCTGACTGACAGGAGATTTAGGGACTCCAGCTGTGTGGAGATGAAATGGGCATTTGGTATTCCAATATGGATTCCTAACTGTCCCTTATATTTGACTTCCAGAGACAAGAACTCTCTCTCTCTCTCTCTCTCTCTCTCTCTGCCACAAAAACCAAACTCCTGACTTATGGATGGTCTTTTGGGATATGAGTGCTGGATGTTTGGGCCTGTCTGTGGTGTGGTCATTCCTGGGGCGCACTGTCAGGAATTTTCTGCTAGACTCACGTTGGCCAGACCAAATCTCTCTTGCTTGGTGCTTTGCCATTTTTTAATGCCCAGAACACGTCACCTTCTAACTTCTTAGGGATGGTCCAACCCATTAAGCCTTTTTACTGTGTAAACATCAAGTGCTCTTTCCAAAGACTCCCCAACTGGAGAATGCCTTATAATCTGTGACTTTAGGACACCCAGAAGGTCTCCTGGCCATGGGGACAGTTTTGGATGTCATCCAGTGGAGGAACATGAGCAGCCATGCCATCAACATCTGTGATTAATAGACATAATCTCCACCAGATCATTAATTTGGGGCATCGTCAAAGCCTGCTGGATTACTTCAGTGTCAGACCTTGACACAGCAGTCAGCCTGGGATTAGCATTTTGATTTAAAGTTCAATGGGTGATATTTATCTTTATTTCTGTCACATTCGAGTGATTGACTGTCTGTCCTAGAAAATAAAAACAAATGCAACTTCCCCAGTCAAGTGCACGGGGTAATTTTGAGGCGCTCTCTCATGGTTGGCTGGACACGTGCGTAATGGGTTGGCAACTTCATTTTCTTGGCCTCCACAAGGTGTCTGGGATTCAGGTTCTGGGTTCTGTCAGAAGCCAGGTGACCGTGCGAGAAGCTTTACTAGCATCTGCATAGATGTGTTACTCCCTATTGTAACTCCTGAGCCAAGCTGTTGCCTGTGGTGAGAGATGCTGGCATGTGGCATTGGCGGTGGTGGGGACTCTGGAGACACCAGGTCCATCGCAGTGGGCCTGGGGTCAGAACACTGGAGACCCCTTCTCTTCCCCAGGCTGGATAGTATTTAATCGTGGTAGATTCCAGATGCCAGCCCCTCTGATTGCTGCTTCTAGCCCTGCAGAGGGTTGGTAATGAGAACACATCGATACATGTGTGAACATGACGTTTGTTGATGCTGACAGTGCGTCCAGGCATTGGTCTGGTGTCTTTACCTGCATTGTCTTGAATGTTGACCACACATCTTTATAGATAAGGCCCAGGAGGCCCAGAAAGGCAAGGTGACATTCT
Source organism: Rhinolophus sinicus (assembly GCF_036562045.2). Classification (NCBI taxonomy): domain Eukaryota; kingdom Metazoa; phylum Chordata; class Mammalia; order Chiroptera; family Rhinolophidae; genus Rhinolophus; species Rhinolophus sinicus. Next base: position 34,113,584 of record NC_133759.1, read on the forward strand.
CAAGGTAAGTAGAAATGGCGGAAGCCAAGATTCCAGCCCAGAACAGTCTGGTTCCAAAGCCTCTGTTCTTTCTGTTCCAGCACCTGATTCATCCAGCCAGGTGGGGCAGAGTCTGGGGCTGGGGGTGAGAGGACAGGCTACTGAGCCCCAAGTGTGGCTCTGTGAAGTGAAGAGCTTGACTGGGAAGGAGGAAGGCCAGGGAGGTGGGCAGGAGAGGGGTGTCAGGGTTTCCTGGGCTCCCCAGGGCTCCATCCATTCTGGGCCCTACATCATCATCCTCTTCATAAGAACCTTGGGGCCTCTCTCCCTGTCCTGAAGGCTCCTTTAGTCACAGGTTGGAGGCTGCAATAGAGAGCTGTTTTGGTCCAGCAGTGAAATGACCCGCACTCTGCAAGATTCAGCAAGCTTTTTCCTAAATAAGGTTTTAGTGAAAGGATACGTCACAATCAGCAGTTTGTATCATCTGTGGACATTTCATTTGAAGGCAAAACTTGATGCAACGGGTGTTTGGAGACGGGAAGGAGATGGGTCCCCCGCTAAGGGAGAGCTGTCCACTAGGCACCTGCTTGGCATAGCATCCAGTCCCTTCTGGCGTCATTGGACAGGCTGAGCATCCCCAACTGCACAATTTGTTCTCAAGTTGATTTGACAGCAGTAGTCGATGCAAGGCATGATTGCAACACCTATTAAACTCAGTGTGTTCAATTAAAAAGTAAATCTTAATAATGGTTTTAGATCCTTGTTTTTCATAAATCAGATGTAGTTTTTAAAAAGGAGCATTTAAAGAATTATTTCATGTGTCTGTTTTTAATTTTGCATCTGAAAATGTAGTAATCTTTTCGGAATTTCACTTATTAATACAAATTGAAGCAGATATTTATAAATTAAGATGCAAACCATTTCCAATTTTATATATATATATATATATATATATATATATATATATATATATGGTGAATTAAAAACAAAAACTATATTAGGCAAATGAAGTATAACAAATAACAGGCATTCAAACTACTTTGTTTGGTTAAAACTGTATATTTATATACTATGAATTCAACTGAAGCACATTGTAACAAAAACATGTACAAGCATTGTTAGTATTTTAGTTATAGATATGAAACGTGGGTTTTAAAAAGTAAAAGTAAATATGAATCGGCCTCAGTCTAATCAAGATAAGAAACTTACTGTCTTTTATTATGCAGCCATTTCAACATTTACCTTCTCCTTCCTGTAAATTCATTGACCGGAAAAGAAATAGGAGCTCTCTCGCTTGTCCAATTCCCAAGGGACTAATCTTGAATAAATTTGTCTACAAAGAAAGAAGGCATTGTTTCTCCATTTACAGATAAGGCTATTGTTATTAAACACTTGGTTTATCGTTTTAATATTTTGATGAGTTTAAGTAAATGACTTTAACTAGTTGAAATTACTCATCTGCAAGTATCTATCTCTTAAAGCGCTCACCCTTAGCTTTGACTCATAAAGTTGATATTGGAAAAGATGAGAGCTACTGGTCCACGTGGCTGGGTGCTGTAGTGTCCCTGCAGTTAAAGAGTGACCCAACTTAACTATGGGAATGCTAGCAACCAGCGTGCCAGGAGCATATGGGACCTATTTGTAAAACATTTCTTTTAACTAAAAGATATATTCTCTCTTCCATGATTGTTTTTGAACTTGAGCATATCTTTTTAACTACAAGAAAGCAAATTAATGTTTTTAAAATTGAGGTTAATTTTTTAAAAATAGATGTTTTAAAGCCTGATTTACTCCTAAAGAATCTCTGATTGTTATCCTTCTTGGTTCACATGCAGATGTTGGATGCAGATGTTGTCCATATAAACTCAAGGGTGCCCACCACAGGGTTCTCATGGGCTCAGGTGGCGTTGCAGAAGGCGCCTCGCTGTCCTGGGAGATGGCAGGGCAAGGGGCAATCAATCCTGTCATGCAGACCTTGCTGGCACAGGGAAGGGGTAGGGTTGTTGGGGCAGGATACCCACAGGAGATCCCCCCAGTGGGGAGGAGAGAGGGATTTTTGTCCTGGGGCTTCTTTAGGCCTTGCTTGCTTATAACTATAAAAGCATGGTTTTGACAAAAGAACAAAGTGCCAAAGAAAGTTTTCTGGCCCCTGGAGATCGAGAATTAGCCAATCAATAGGAAGAACCTAGGTGTTTGGGGCTTATTTGGTGGACTTTTAAAGTTTCCATACAAGGAAAATTTTAAAAGAAAGTGGGGGACATGAATAGCCTCATTCATGCCATTTCTCTTGAGGATGCATTCTAGATAATATAAGCGGTCATATTCGCCCCACAGAACAAGCATGGACATTCACAGCCATGTAAAAAGAGGAAAAGGTACCTGGTTGGACCCCAAGCGCAGGCAAGCAGCAGTGGCTAGGAGGATGGATAACACAGAATAGGGGCGTTGTTGGAGCAGGGTTTTGCTTCAGGATTATTTGGGAGGCTTTAAGGACTCCTGGTCCTGACTGTGCTTCCACTTTATTCTTGCCTCCAACACCTTCATGCCCAATGGTCAGGTTTCTTGTAGCATGGGGGGTGCAACTGGCCTCCTGGGAATCTGGTCTGGGCTTTGCCATCAGGTCGGGGGAGTGGTTGTCACCATGGAGGACTGGGGCTAGGATCAGGGTGATGCCACACAAAAGGTGGAAGATTCATGTTGGCTGAGGTCATGGGAGCTGTAAGAGATCATTTACTGTAAGAGATCATTTTACAGATAAGGGAACTGAGGCCCAGAAAAGTTTGCTGATCTGGCCAGAGTGTTGAGGTGTGTTACAGTGTTTCCCCGAAAATAAGACCCAGCCGGATAATCAGCTCTAATGCATCTTTTGGAACAAAAATTAATATAAGACCCACTCTTCTTTTACTGTAATATAAGACCAAGTCTGATACGATATGATATGACATGGTATAATATAATATAATACCGGGTCTTATATTTTTGCCCCAAAAGATGCGTTAGAGCTGATTGTCCGGCTAAGTCTTATTTTCGGGGAAACACGGGTAGAAGCAGAGCCAAAAGGAAACCCTACTTCCTGCCCTAGGGTATTGTTCCCTCACAGCTTTCCTAGACTTATTTTGGCTTTTGGGGACATCTCCTGGATGTCTTCCCCCACAGATTCTCCTAGCAGTTTACGCTAAAATTTTATCATGCTTTTGGTATGATTGTTCTTCTAAGTATAGTAGTCCCCCCTAATCTGTGGGGGATACATTCCAAGACCCCCAGTGGATGCCGGAAACCACAGATAGTACCAAACCCTCTGTGCCTGTTTTATCCTATATATCCATACCTATGATAAAGTTTAATTTATAAATTAGGCACAGTAAGAGATTAACAGCAATAGCTAATACTAAAATAGAACAATTATAACAATACTGTAATAAAAGTTATGTGAATGTGGTCTCTCTCAGCCGACTAGCGTGAATTTCATTTTCCTTCTTCACAATTTCACAGACAGAAAATTCATTCTTACTGTAGATCTTAGCAACCTCAACATACATTTTTTTCTTTCCTTATTAAGTTGAGAATGTTCATCTTTTCACTCAAAGGAAGCACTTTATGGTTTCTGTTTGTCGTATCCAAATTGCCAGCATCAGTATTCTTGTGCTGTAGGGTCATTATTAAGTAAACTAAGGGCTACTTGAACACAAGCCCTGCAATACCGGAGACAGTTGATAACCAAGACAGCTACTAAGTGAATAATGGGCGGGTAGTGGATACTGTGTGGATACACTGGACAGAGGGTGATTCATATCCTGGGTGCGACAGAGTGGGACAGCATGAGATTTCATCACACTACTCAGAAGGGCATATAATTTAAAACTTATGAATTGTTAATTTTTGGAATTTTCCATCTTATATTTTCAGTTTGCAATTGACTGTGGATAACTGAAACCAGGGAAAGAGAAACCGCAGATAAGGGGAGACTACTGTACCTGTCATCTCTTTTGCCCCAAATTAAAACCTTATCCTTTCATGCTGTACTCAAAAGTCATGGGAGAATAATTGCTTAACACTCTCCTCTACAAAAATCCTTCACTTAATAGAACCCTATAATCAATCACATGTAGCCTCTCTTGTTCTTTGAAAATTAATATCTGGAAAATTCACGCTTGTAGCGAATGAAGACAAATCCTGTTGCCTTCCAGCTTGATGATGAGCCCAAAGCAGCCACTGCCACCTGGTGGCAGTGTACCCTAATTACAATAGAAGTGCGTAAAAAGAAGGCAGCTTTCTTGCATGCCGCTTTGAAGCTAGAATATATAGGTGAACATTCTATAGGGTGAATCCAGGGCAAATTCTAATAAAGACAACAAGAATGAGATACTTAGGAACAGTCTGGAACATGTTCAAGTAAATGAATCCTTTTTTACTATATATTCATCCATTAGTTACCAATGAATGTTCAGGTGAAAGAGAAGTAATATTTATGTAGTGCCTACTATATGCCAGGCACTGTATTAAGCACTTTACACATGTTACCTCGTTTGATTCGCAATACACAACCCACAAATATTATTCCTATTTTACAGATGCAGAGTGGTTAACAGGCAAAGCCACATAATCTGGAACTCAGGGTTAGGATGTGACTTGACGGGTCTGGTCCAAGGCCGTACTTGACTTTCCTTCCTCACTGCCTGATGGTTCTGCAGAGTCCTGTGTGCTCGTAGCACCAGCGCTCAACAGGCACAGCCCTGCTCTCACCGTGCTTGTCGCTCTTTCCATGGTATTGATAAAATTACCGATCTGAGTTTTATGAGGACTTCTAGAGTATGTTCCTTTGTTGTTGGTGGTTCTGGTTGAGTTACCCGCCTTTGCCTGCCATGAGTGAGTCCTGGGGAAGATAATGTGACAGGAGTTAATCTGGTATAAAGCAGAACATGTCTTGAAAATGCCTCAGCTGTTGGACACTGACAAGGCTCTGCTGTACAGGGCTTCAGGCGCAAGGTCCTGGGCCGCTGACTGGGTCATGTCCTCGAGCCAGGCTGCCTCTGAGTAAGATGACCAGGGCAGTGGGCAGTCCCTGAGAGAGAGGCTGTTGCTTAGGATAGGATCTGGCATAGGACGGGACAGTGGTGAGGAATGGTGGATAGAACTCAGATCCATTTGGTAAGTGTTTTTCCATGTCTCCACGACTAGACACCCCATCACAGAGGGAGCCCAGTTCCATAGATGGTGAGATCTATTTGTGTGTGGGGTGGAAAAGCTTTGAGGTGATGCTGCCATATGCCTTGGCCACCCTTTGTTGAATAAACGAGTGAAAGGTTGAGTGTGCTTCTGCTTTACTGAGGATTAGCTCAGGACCCGCTAGGACTGATAGCTCATTAGGGACCCTGGGGCATCCTGCCAGGAGGTCCTGGGGCAGGAGTAAGGAGTAGCATTTCTTGATGGGACCACATCGCTCCTCTGTCTCTCTGTAAGAAATCTCTTTATCTCCACATGGTGCCTCCATTTTGTCCTGAATCTCATTCCTCTTTGGACCAGTCCACTTTGTAAGGCAGTCTGTCTGTCTCCCCAGGCAGCATGAGTCACTAGGTCTTATTTAACTGTTTCACCTGGCACAGGGCTTTGCCTGTAGTAGACTATGCTGTTAGTGTTTGTTTGTAGTTCATTTAGAGCAGTGACCCCAAATCTGGATACCTGCTGGGGACTCACAGGTTTCATAACCAGTTGCAGTTGCCTGGTGGGGCCATGTGAACAGATGAGCCAGGCCTCAGCTAACTATATAGGCATTGCCTCATCTTGGATTTTCATGGGCATAGTCCCCAATTTTTAAATGTCGACAAAATACATTTTTTTTTCTTTGTACATTATGTGCAGGCTGAATAAAATCAATCTGGCTCTCAGATACATTAAAACCTCTAAATTAAAGCATCACAAAGAGCCTATATATGCCCTAATCCTTAAAAAATAGCTTTGCAGTGCTTATGCCTAATTAAATAGGCCTTGGCAATTGAACTTCTGTCTTCCAAATGAGTGAATGTGCAAGAGTGGCCACTTCGTATGAAGGAAATTTTTATGAAGTTGTTTGAGTCAGAACCATAACAATACCAATAAAATGTGTTTTATGAAGTTGGTGAGAAAGTTGTAATCTGGATGCTGTTTTACAATGTGCAGAACTGGTACACGTTGTAAATGCCACTTCCCTGACTGCCCCCTTGGCCTCTCCTGTGGTAGATGTGAGCTCCCCCCTCCCTTTAAGAGTCCCTGAGAAGTTTCCAGCGTAGGGGTGGGCCTTAGTGGCTGATGGCTCTACAGCTCACTTCCAGATTGGCTCATTATAGTGGTGACAGTCCCTGGGCCAGTGATCTCAGGTGTAATTAAGAAGGATGGGTTTTAAACTGTGATGTGCTGCCCCATCTCAGGACTCCTTCAGGGGATGGGCTCCCTTCCTGGTCTCCCACCCTCTCCGAGCCTCTTTCTCCTGCTGCACCCCTCCAGGAAAAGCTGTGTGCGCCAAGAAGGGGCAGAACTCACCGGTACTGCGGTGTGGCTGGCGCTCCTGCCCCTCGCGGGGCATTTTTATGGTTTCCAGGAAGAACTCTGATATGACAACAGGCAGTGGCCAGGACATCTCTGGAATGCCATTAGGTACTCTGCTTGTCTGGCCATGTCCAGACCCAGCTGGGGAGCCTTGAAAGAGTGGGGCTACCTGTCCCAGCAGCCTCATTCCACTTGCTACTGTGCTGCTGGTCACCTGGGGCTGCCTTACGGTAGTGGTTGTTTTTCCTGAAAAGGCATATGTCAGTCAGCATGGGGGTGAGTAGGAGGTACTGAAATAACTCACCACGGAGCATGTTGAGTGCAGGTGTTTTGCTTTCTGGGAACCTTGACGGGGATGGGGGCAATGGGATGAGAGATTCCTGAAAGACGGCAGAAGCAACTGTAGCTTAAAGGGTTCTCTACTTACTTCACCCATTTGCTTGACTGAAAAACTGTTTGGAGTGGGCACCTTCTAACCCAAAAGAGATGACTGAAACTGGGAGAAGAGCATGAGTATTCAATCAGGCATGCATGCGTCTGTATCCTGCTTTACCCCATACACACTGGTGTGACCAGTGTGTCCTCAGTCTCCTCCTCTATAAAATGGGTTTGATAAAAGCTCCCTTTCAGCCTTAACTGAGGGAATTTGAGGTGCTTCTCAGCGTGTCTTTCATGTGTGAATTGATTTACATTCTTTTATTCCCTTATTCATTTGGATTGTCTACTCCTTGGGGTCTCCCTCATTGCTTAATACCTTGCTGAGTTTATCTGCAGGGACTTTGAGGGCTGGGGAGAGAATAAACACGAGAGGATGTTAGACATATCACTGCATATCATTCTGGTGGGCTCCTAAGAGACCTCCCTAACGTGAGCCTTGCTCCTCCATGCCCACTCTGTCTAGAGCCCATGCCATCACAGTATTCAGTGCATCTAGGACCTGAGCCATTGCAGTGCTGTAGCCGGAAGACCCTTCCAAAGCCACTGATTAGAAAGGTCAGTTCCCCTAATTAAAACAAAATAAAACAAGGCTTCTAGCTGGGGAAAAAAATGGTCCATTTTTTGATTGGGGAAAAACCAGTCCCATTTCCTTAGCCTGGATTTCCACAAGCCTCTTTACTTACCTGTAGCTGATTCTTTCAACCTCGTGCTCTAGACCCTCCAATCAGACAACTTGCCCTTCCTCAAATACAGCTCTCTCATCTGTACACTTTTGGCTGTTCAGTTCTCTCTGCTTGGAGTACCTTTCCCATTTTCCCCATGTCTTAATATTCCACACATCCTTCATGGCCCAGTTGAACTGGTGCCCTGATCCTCTGCTTTATGCTGTTAATGTTATTAATTATATTTATAGGTATTATAAACTCAGCAATACAGTGTTACAATTATTACATTATGTAGTCTAATGCTTTTTAAAGACATTAAGAAAAGACATGAGGAAAAATATATTTTTAGAGTCTTTTATATTAACCCACATATTTACCATTTCAAGTACTTTTCGTTTTTTCCTATGTGTTCAAATTATCTTCTGGTGTCATTTCCTTCCATCTTGAATGATATCATTTACTATTTTTTTGTAAGGCAGGTTTGCTAGCAGTGAGTTCACTCTAGGAATGTCTTTATTTTGCCTGTTTTTTTTTTCAGGATACTTTTACTGGATATGGAATTCTTGGTTGATAATTTGATAATTTTGTTTTTAGCACTTTGAACATCATTCCACTGCCTTTGCGCCTCCATTGTTTCAGAAAGTAAGTCAGGTATTAATCACATTGATGTTCTTTTGTATGTTCATCATTTTTCTCTTGTTGCATTCAAAATGTTCTCTTTGTTAAAAGTGTGACTATTACGTATCAACATATGAGTCTCTTTGTACTTATCCTACTTTGGGTTCAGTGACCTTCTGAATGTGTGTAGAACAATGTTTTTCATCATATTTGAAAAGTTTTAAGCTATTATTTTTCAAATTTTTTCTGTCCCCTTTTCTCTTCATATCTCATCAAATGTTTAATTGGTGTGCTTAATGTTAGGTTTCTGAGGTTCTGTAGATTTTTACTTTAATCATTTTGTATTTTACAGATATGATAATTTCCATTGATTTATCTTTAAGTTCACTATTTTTTTCCATTTTGAACCATCTATTGAGCTCCTCTGGCTAGTTTTTCATTTCAGTTACTGTACTTTTCAACTTTGAAATTTCCATTTTTTTTCTTGGTTCTTTCTTTATAATTTCTATCTCCTTATGAAAATCTCTGTTGTTTCATTGTTATCACAGTTTCCCTAATTTCTTAAACACGGTTTCCTTTAGTTCTTGAACATATTTATAATAGCTACTTTGAAGACTTTTTCTGCTGAGTCCAACATCTGGGGACTCAGACACAGTTTCTATAGACTGCATTGTTTTCTTGAATACAGGTTACACTACTCTATTTATTTGAATGTGTCATAATTTTCATTGAAAACTGAAAATTTTAGATATATATTGTAGCAACTCTGGGTTCTTATTTTTACCCTTGAAGGCTGTTGTTGTTACTATTTTGTTTATTTAGTAACTGGCTTGGGCCAAATCTGTGAAATCTGACTCCCCTGACCACTGTGGCCACTGATGTGCTGGTTCAGTTTTAATTTTTAATTTTTTTTTACATTTAAGTTTTGCTTCTTTGTCTATGTAGCTTAGCTGTCTGCCACGGATTAGATAGCAGTTGTGCTCAAACAAACACTTCCAGCCAGCAAGTCTTCTATTCTCTCCTGATGGATTTGTGTGTGGGTAACGAAGCATATTCAGAGTTCAGGCCATTTTGAAATCTGCTCTGGCTTTGACTTTCCAGTGAGACATTTTGCTTCTCCTATGAGTAGGCACAGCCTTAGGGCTAGCCAGGAGTATGTGGATATCTCAGGTCCTCTCTGGTCTTCATTGGGTAAGTGTGCAGCCTTAGCCAGGAGTATGCTTGCCCCAGCCATGACTGACAATGTTGCAATATGTGGGCATCACCAACCACTCCAAATCAAGTGAGTCTCCTTTAACCCCACAGCTCTGCTGTTCTCATGTCATTTCCTTCCCTAGTAGAACTTCTATGTCAACAGAGCTTGGGGTGGGTGGAGAGGAGGGAGCAGCCCTAGGCCCGAATGCCACAGATTACCACGGTTTTTACCCAAAATTCAGCCTTTGAAACATACATACTTCTCAGATTGTCTTTTCAGAATTCTGAGGTAGTTGGTTTGTCATGGTTGCCAGCTTTATAGTTTTGTGTTGTTTTTTTTAAGATTTGCCAAATGCCTCCCTCTGCTCTAGCCATGAGTCTCTACCAGGTTGTGTATTATTTTTTGATGTGATTAGCTTTTTCTTGGTTGTGGAGTCACTGGAGAGCTTGGGTTTCATCCCCTACTTACCCAAGAGCACCTTCTGAACCCGCTTTGGATTTGCTTTTGAATCCTCAATGCGTGGCATCATGCCTGGTGCACTGCAGGTGCCCAGCAAATGTTTGTTGCACTTATGATCTGAAAAATGGCTGACAGATGGTGTGATCCATTTGAACACAGGATGTGGCCTCATACAGACCTGGCTTTGGGTGTCAAGTACAGTGTTTCACCTTATAGATCCTTAGTTTCTCAGCTGTGAAATGTCAAAAATATAATTCACTTCTTAGGGTAGTTGTATGAATTTAAAAAGGTATAGAAATCATCTAGAACAATACCCAGCATGTAGTAGTGCTTTGTAACTATTATTTCCTTTCTTCCCATAAAATGTGGGGTTGATGAAGATAATATACCTTGATTAGCCTGGCTTATCCATCCATCCATCTTTCTATAAATTCAGAGAGAAATGAGATAAGATGTGTGATCTTGAGAAACACATCTAGTGGAGAGACAGACATATAGATAATTTACAATCCTGTGGGCAAGAACTGTAGAAGGCATGAATGAAGATCTTCAGGTACAGAAGCCAGAGGCGTAACATTGCAGTGGGGGATCTGGTATATATGGCCCTTCTTTGTGGCTTCGAGAGTCTCTGCTCAGGGGCAGGGGGCCAAGGGTGGATAGAGACAAAAACACCTTCATCCCATAGACTCCCAAGGTCTGGTCCCATCTGGGGAGATAACGCAGCAGACCTCAGACAGTAGCAGCCATATTTGTGCTCACACTGCCTCTCTAAGAGGTTTAGTTTTATTTGTCCTTCCAAGACGTGGATCATTTCTATCCATTGTTTTACTGCAAAGCACTCACATGTTACAGTTTTTCAGTGGTGTCCAGGAGCTCTCATCTCCTAGGTGTCCACCTAGGAAGCTCTCATCTCACTTTTTTTTTTTTCACAGAAGAGTCACCCCTGCTCCTGTTAGGTGACTAGGGCTAGCTCCTCCTCACCCCAGGACAAATACACACACATACACACACACACACACACACACACACACACACACACACACACACACTTAGGTCGTGCAGGCTTTTGTGCCAGGTCAGAGAGAAGAGTACCTCTGGTTCTTTATCTTCACCTCTGCAGAAGGTCTTCTGCAGTGGGCTCATCCTTGGGGGAAGTGAGGTTGCCAACCTGTGCCGGGAGTTGCCTTTTTTTTCTCAGCTTCAGGTGTCGCCTCTTCTCAGGGTCCCAGCGGACAGGAGGGCAAGGAGCGGCACACAGATTTTCCCGGGATCTGTTCACCAGGCACCATGGCTCTTGCCGCAGGTTAAGCCAGCAAACATCTTTCTTTGCAAACACAGACCCGTTTTAGAAGCTGAGTGCTCAGTGTTGTGTCTGTACATAAGCTCATTATAAAGTGGTTCACTGATTGCACGTTTGGACCTGCGAGAGCACGGCTCCGGGCTGCAGTCAGGGGAACGTTAGTGCCGCCTAGTGTAGCCCAAGTTGCCCTAACGTTGCCTTCACGACACCTCGCAAGCCCCATATTGTTCCCTCCATACACATCATTGGGAGCATTGCCTGGGTGCTCCTCGGCCGGCCCTGGGCACTTTATAGCCCATATTTACTATTCATTATTGTTTCCAAAGCCGGTGCAGTGGTAAAATGGCTTTCCCCCCTCCTCTCCATGGAGTTACTTCAAAACCTGCTCCTGGCTGAGGGAGGGGGATGGTCCTCTTTATGAAGGCCTTTGTGGAGAGGATGGAAATGCACAGAAGCCTTGCTCACCTTTGTGGATAGTGTGTTGGGCAGGAAAGGCTGAGGGCAGACAGGACAAGCCGGCCGAGAGCTCTGGTGGGCCGCTCCCCCGTCCGTTTTGGAAGTCGAAACTGAAACCTCTGCGTATTTACACAGCCCAGTCACCTGGATGAGGAATGGGCCCGAGGGTCATGTGATGGGAGTCAAGGCGAACACAAAAGAATCCATTTATTATTCTGGCAGGAAATTTGTTCTTTTGGATTCTGTAGCTGCAGACATAATGATTTCATTTCCTTCAGTGGAGGGAGATTAATGGCCCTTCCCCCTGGGCCTGTGTGGATTGCCGTTTCCTCCATGGCCCTAAGTGTTGTCAACTCCGGTATGCCCTCCTTTCCGCGGGGTCAGAGGGTGTGCGCTGCTTCATGCTATTACCAGAACGTGCTCTTCCCTGTGGAAGGCTCCAGGACAGCCAGAGGTGACCCAGGTTACAACACACATCGTGGAAAAACCCATCCCAGCAGAGGCTGTCCACAGAAGCAGCACAAGCTTTCGTTCCCCTCCTCCCCTGGAGGTAGCCCCTCTTCCTGTGGCCGGAGAAGTGGGCTGGAGTGTTGAGTCCCCAGGAGACATCTGGGAGTAGGACAGCCACCAGTGCTCCCACCAGCCCCTTAGCTGTGTGACTTGGACAAAGGTACCTAACCTCACCAAGTCTCAGTTTCCTCATCTGTAAAGGTGGAGATGACACCTTCTTCACGAGGCCTTGGTGAGCCTTAAATGAGATCTGTGCCAAGTGCCATTAAACCAAAGTCCTACCCAGGAGCGGTGGCCTCTCATGGCCCTTCTGATTTCCTGGTGATGACAGGGAGAACAACTCCTGGTGCAGCATCAACCTTGTTTCACGGACGAGATCAGGTGGGTAGATTGAGTCTGTGGGACCGCCCTAAGATGAGAGGGTCAGGAAGATGCCAGGAGGAGGAAACCAGAAGGCCCTCGGCCAGCGCGCTCCCTCCCCGAGTGTCACCCGGTGATCCGAGCTGGAGCAGGCATCCCGTGTGGGGAGTCCGAGTTTGTGTCCAGAGAAGAATCAGTGTTTTGTTTTTCCTTTTGTTTCAAAAACCCCAAAACAGGCTTACTCGATTTTCCTACTCTGGCCCCACTCGAGACATTGCATTCCTGATGCCCTGCCCGGAGTTAAGCTCTAGACCAGAGGTGTCCAAACTGCGGCCCGCGGGCCAACTGTGGCCCATGATCCATTGTTAATTGGCCCGCAGCAAATTCCAAAAATATATTTAGTTTACTTAAATAAATCAGGTGAGGCAATACGTACTTCACCTCAAGTGAGTGGCCCGGCTGTTTGTGTATTTTACCGCATATGGCCCTTGGTGAAAACCGTTGAAAACAGTTTGGACACCCCTGCGAGTCTAGATGGTGAGGGGCTGTGGCTTCCTCCCACGGAGCCTTGTTGATAGTCAGTGCGTAATGGCTATTTGCTCATTAAGTACTTGTAATGAAAACCTTTGCATTCCAGAGAGATGCAACAGTAATTTATTTGGCGCAATGTTTGCATTTTCCTATGCCTTAGTTTCCCATCTGTGTCTCTACTCGACCCCAGCCACACATTCATACTGGAGAGTGAGGCGTTTCTCATGCTGTGCATAAAGAGATGTCAGATTGGATGAAATGAAATTAAACTGAGTTAAACTGACAGAATTGTTGAACACAGGAACGTGTGACCAGGACGAAGCGTTGTCTGTTTTCTGGGGTCTTGGGAACAGGATGAGGTCCTCAGCCAGAGAGGCTGGTTGCAGGAAAGTCTTCGCAGAGGCAGGGGTATGTTTCAAGAAAGCATTGCTAAAAATAAGTTAAATATGGATAACAGAGCAATTTTAATAAACATTTTTACTTTTAATATGTTTATAGTGTTGTTAATTATCTCTCTAAGTGGAGAAAATAGAAATTGTAGCACATTGAACAAAGACGGCTGATTAGGATAATAAAATGGAAATTTTAATCAAGATGATAACTTTAAGTCGAAAGAGGTTTTCTCCTAGGCTGCTGGCGCTTTCATCTTTATTAAACACCCCATTTATCATCACCACTCCATTCATCACCAGCATTAGATTAATATTGACAATTTAAAATAGAAATAACTTTTTCTTGCCATTATGGTGCGGATGTGATAATGGTGCCAGAGACGTGGAGGGAGCCATCACAAGCTGTCGTGCTTCCTTCCCCTGCCGCACTTGGCTGCCACTCTCAACCCAAAGCTCAAGGCCCCAGCCACTGAGGAGGGAGGGCGTCTCTTGCCAGGAAGCTCCTCCATGACATGCAGCCCACCGAATCTCGTGTGTTCTTCGTTGAGAAAGCAAAAGGTCGTTGGTGGGTTGAGGCTGTCTCTTCATGGTGGAAGCATGCCCAGAAGTCATAGGCCTCTGTTTCCCAATCCAATCCAAGAGCTAGTGTCTGCAGGGTATTATGGAGATCCCAAAAGAGGCAAAGCTAATCCCTGCCCTGCAGAGGTCAGGTCAATGCACAAGGCAGGCCTGAGTCTCAGATGAACAGTTGGGACAGACAGTGTAGAGCAATGGTTCTCAAAGTGTGGTGCCAGGCACACAGCATCAGCATTCACACCCGTGGTGTGCCCTTCACCGGCGGTGCTCGTGCTGTAGCGTCAGAGTCATGGGGAGGGCTGTTGTAACCGATTGCAGCTCCCACACCTGGAGTTTCTGATTAAAGAGTTCTCAGGCAGAATGCAAAAATTGCATTTCAAACAGGTTCCCTGATGATGCTGATGACCACACTTTGAGACCAGTGAGATCGACTAAGGAAAGGCTGCTAAGAACAAGGCCGGGAGGGCTTCATGGAGAAGGGGCCTTCTGCCCTTTGCAGGAGGAGTAGAACCCTACCAAGGAGAGACAAGGAGAAGTGCCCTGGAACGTAACAGGGCCAGAGTCGGAAATGGGAAGTTTGGAGGGCAGTGGGCCCCAGGGAGAAGGTGTTTGGCCTAAGAACCTTTGCTATTGACATGGATGTGGACATTGGAGTTGGAGTTGATCTTCATCTCCAGAGAGGGGCGAGTAGCACGGGCGCTGCTGCCGCCCATCAGATGCAGGAGGTCCCTGAGGGCAGAGTTAGGAGCAGGGGTCAGAAGCCATTCCTGACAGCTGGACAGCTGCCTCCTCAGATACAGCCCCGTTTGGACCCCATCAGGAGGACCTGTGATTCATGCCCCATCACCCCAAACGTACTGTTTGGATTAATTGCTTTTCCCTGTATTGCCACCTGTGCTGGGAGGGGGTGCGATCAGGGGAGGGATGGACCTCTTGGCGTTCTCCACCAACCCCCCTACTGTGGGGAAAGGACTATTCCATGCAAAGAGGACTGCCACCTACCTGTGTCGTCTTCTGGGCCCAGCTTTGGGGGTCACTCAGTAGCAGGCTGGCCTTGGCCTTCTGGGTGCCTCCCTGAGGAGTCCCTCGGTGGTGCTGGGAGGCTGATCCTGATGGGCTGTGATTTGGGGCGCTGGGGAGGGGGTAGCATCTCAGATCTAGCGTAGAGCTGACTCCTCTTCGGAGTCCCTTCATTCTTTCACCTTCCCCAATCCTCTAGGGCTTCTTAAATGTGCTGCTTGTAGTTTCTTAAAAGCCCTCTTTCTTTGCCTTGATCATAAAATTGCCAAGGAACAATGGCTGTCATTTAAAACAGCAGCATTAAAGCTCTTTCCCACCAGTTACTGCTGTTGTCATCGCTACTCTGCATCAAAGCAGTACAGAGCCCCCAGAGAGGAGAGAGGAAGCCTGTCCTCAGTGCTTCCCAGGGCTGTGGGGGAGCCAGCCTGCTGGCTGAGACCTTCTCCACCAAAGAAGGCGTCCTCCACATTGACCCCTTGGGAGACTGCTCCAGTCTGGGGCCAGGAGGCCTACAGGGGTGGGGGACACCTCAGTCTACTTGGGGGTGCTCGGGGCTCACTCACTGACTGCCCTCACCCCTGAGGGAAGTGTGGGGCAGGAAGAGGCCTGTGTCCTAGGCACAGAGGTGAGAGGGCCGTAGCCTGGGTCTGACTTGGGAGTCCTGGAGCCAGCAGCTCACACTGGCCCCAGAGGGCTTTGAGAATTGTGCCTGAGCAAAGAGGAGCAGCCTGCATTCTTGTGTCCACACTGGCTGGGATTCTTGACTCATCTAATGGAAATAGGGGTCATAATCCACCCCACTCCCCGTTCCCTAGGGAGCTCTCATGGCTGCCCTTGTGGATATGAGGGAGGTGCCTCCCTGTGGAGTGGGGTCAGCAGATCCTCTGGCTGGTTGGTACAGAGCCAGGGGGGTGGTTGTCCCCTGCCCCTTGGGGACAGCCCTGCAGAAGCAGCTGGAAGGGAAATTACATCACAATGGAAGGATGGGTCTTGGCCTTCTGGCCTGAATCAGGAACTGCTTTTCTTCCCTCTTTCTGTTTTGGACCATTGTCCTGTTTCCTCCTGGGCTGAAGGTCCAGGTGTGTTTGCGAGGAAAGGTGCTGGTTCTGTGTCCCTCCAGGGTCTGGCTGGGTCCAGCTAAGAGAAAAGGGGGGGAGGGCTGGGGCCCCCAGGGCTGGGCAGCCCTTGTCTGGAGGGAAGATCCAGGGTGAATGGAGACAACCAAGCAAGCGCACACACAGCTCCTTAATGCAATGCCATCTTCCCCCAACAGGTTTCTAGGGGTGGTGAAGGTCTCTGGAGAGACTCCTTTTGAGCGCCTCCTCTGGGGTCTCCACTGTGCAACTCTCACAGCCCCTTCCCTAAGGGAGTTCCTAGTATTCCGCCTTCAGGCTCTTCTCCTCCTGGTGCTAACCCCTACGCTCAGCTGTCTCTCCCCCCTGCCCCTTTCCTTCCCTGTGCTTCCTCTCTCCTCTGCACTGGTTATTTCCTCCTCTTCATCTCTTTTCCCTTCCCCTCTCTCATTCTCCCTCCTCACCCCCTCCACTTTCTCTGATCCCTCCCCTTCCTCCTTCTTCTATAAGTTCCCTTCCTTCTATAGTCCCCTCTTCCTGACCACAGGCCCCGCTCCCTAGTGGATGCACACCTTGAACTCTGTGTATTGGTTTGCATGACAAGGTTTCCTCGGGCCGTCTTGGCTACGGCAGTCTTGTTCCTTGGACTACTGCCAGTTCATCACGGGGGCAAAACCATGCTCATTGTTCTCAGTGCCCTGGCCCATGGGCACTGTGGCCACTCTTCACTGCCTGTCGGGATCTGAGGTTAGTTCACATGTTAAGTCTTATAAGAGAAGGTATAAATATTAAATCGCCTTGGTTACATGTTTAATGAATTATGTTGGCTGAAAAATCATAAAATGGTACAAAATCTTGGCAATCTGAAAAAAAAATTATAGTCTTTTTTCCTTTTTGTATCTACATGCAGGCTCAGAACCGAGCCATGTCTGGGGGCCTGATGTGCTTCTGTGGACCTTAAGATGAGTCTGGATCTCAATGCCTCCTTCTTTGCTCAAACTCTGCTTAAAGGTGGATTTTCAATAGCACAGCAGGGCTACATGGTCTGTCCAAGTTCAGATTATGTTCCCCGCCCCATCCCGTGCAGTTGGCTGTGCACTTAACCCACCTCGGGGGTGTTTACCTATCTGTTTTAAGTGGTCACAACACCACAGTGCCCTGCCATCTGGTGTCATCCGCCTGCCTCTACCTCCCACCACTGTCCTCAACGGTCCCTTTCTTTCAGCTGCCCCACCCCTCTGGCAGTCTGCCTTGACCCTAAATCTGTAGCCACAGCGCACCCCGCCACTCCCACCCTGGCGAGCAGCGTTTTCACAGATGGCTCTGTTAAATCTGGATGGGATCCGAAGGTGTGATTTGATTTCTGCAGCCCTCCTGTGCCAAGACCATATGGGGCTACAGGAGAGAAGGGCAGAGGGTCAGGCACTGACTCCCCCCTTCCTCCCCTCACCCTGTGTCTCCTTCAGGCACCTTCTTCACGGTATTTCAGTAAATCTTCTGTGTGATGAGATGATTTACTGTGATGAGTGATGAGATTTTGAAGAGTTTTGTAGGTGCATCTAATGGCAACAAAATGCATCAGCCTCCCCAGAAGGAGAACTGAAGTCTTGACAAGCCCCAAAAGTAACATTTGGAGCGGGTGAAATCACGCTCTTCTGAGACTTCAGGTGTCTATGTGTATGGTAAATGTGGAGAGAGAGAGAGAGAGAGAGAGAGAGAGAGAGAGAGAGAGAGAGAGAGAGATGCCCAAGGGACCTGATTATTGATTTGTGCTGTATGAAGAATGGCCAGCCTTGTCTTCAGCAGAGGGCCGCAGTCATGGGCTAAGGGTCAGAGACAAGGGAAATCAGTGAAATAGTGAGGTCTGAGTTGGGGGGAATTCTGGGCTGGGCTGGGGATATGCCCAGGGCTAACCCTGCTGCCAAGTGCTGTGGTAATGGAGGTGAGTGGCTTTACACTCTGAGCCTTACGTTCCTCATCTAGAAAGCCGGGAGGGCAAGTGAGGTCACTGTCCACTCTGAGTTTCTATGACTGTCGTATCTGAAGAAGAGGAAGAGAATACAGCTGAGGGCGGGGCAGAGAGAAAGAAGAGAAAAGACATAGATAAGGCCAAGGAGTAGAAGAGAAAGAAACAGACTAGAAGATTAAAACAGGTGAGAGAAGAAAAGGGAGGAGAAAGAACAAGGGAAATGCTTACTAGCAGATGGTGTTGTCAGAGGAAGAGAGGAGGGAAGCACATCGCAGGACTTGGAGAGGTGGTGTGTGTTTCTGCCTCTGTATGACTTCTGGCCCCCACCCTCTGTGGGTCAGCCTGAAGAAAGCCAGAGGAGACCGCGGGTGCCCCTGAGGACTCCCCCAATTCATGTGGTGGTTTTGGGTAACCTCTCACAATAGACCTGGAAATGGAAAGAAATGGCAGACTTGTTTTAGGGATAAAATCAACAGATTTTAGTGATGGGGTGAATCGGGAAGAGGGAGTCCTCAAAGATGGCGTCCAGGTTTCTGGCTTTTACAGTCAGTGGATGGTGGTGCCACTTGTTGAAATGGGAAATAGACAACTCCCATATTTGGGGGACTCAAATGTGCTGACTTGGAGATACCCATGAGACTTCAAGTGAATATTGAGAAGCAGATTGGGTGTGTGGATCTGGGGCTTGGAGGAGAGGTCTGTGGTTGGGTCGATGGAAAGTTGGTAGCCGTGGGTATACAGATGGTGGCTCCCCCATCAGAAGCACGACGGCCCAGCAGTATTCTTGGCCTCTTCTCAGTGAGGTGGAGACAGGAGAAGGTTTGGGGCGGGGGAGAAAAGGCTTTGCCCTACCCCTAGTCCCCCTACCCAGAGCTACAGTAGGAGTGGAAAATATGAGAAATGGGTTCCATAGAGGAGTGACATCACATCTCTGCAAAGCGCATTCTCCTCAACCAGGACCCAGAGTCCATCCATCACGGAGTCTTTCCGATGAGCCACACTCAGCCTCAGAATCCTTTGCTTCAGCCAGCTAATACCCGCTGTTAATCCTATTGGTCTGCAAGCAGGCACACATGTTCCTTTCCTGCCATGGGGATTAACCCTGGGCACCCATGCAGAAAAGTGATGTTTGTCTGGCTGCAAGCCCCAAGACGATGCTGGGTGAGGCTGGCTTGAGGCTCTGGGTGTTATGATGGATCTGGGATTATTGGGAGGAACTGTGTAACAGGAGTGCCCAGTAGGTACTCAGTGAATGTGTGTGGAATGAATAAACGTCCTGATGAGTCAGTGCCTGCAGCCTGTTGGGGGCAGAGGCATTCTGCCTGGTGACCTGGGACACGGAGCTGAGCTGAGCTTGGGAGGAGCCATGCTGAAGGAGGACATTCCCTGAAAGGTGGTCTGTGTCCTTGCTTGATCCTTTAACATCTCCCTCTGGATTAAGTCAGATCCACTCCTCGAAGAATTGCTTTTAGCACGCACTGCACTTTGGCGAGAGGTCGTCATCCTGCACTGAGGGGCTTTAGAAGAACAGCCCTGTGCAACTCCCAGTGGTGTTTATTGCGAGGTGTCGTTGGCAGCAGTCATTGCATGACATGGTGTCCTCTGTGGGGTCCCAGGGGCGGCATTTGCTTCAGTCTTCCATATCAACAACAGCCGGGCTTTTCTGAGCACTCATTGTGTTTATGTCCTATGGACCCCGTGACCCGTGTAACTGATCAGCTTTCCCTCATGCATCCACTGTTAGAAAATCCCACTCCAACTGTGTCGCTTGGCCATAAAAGAGTTGTTTTTGCCTCACTGTGAGCTCCAGTTTATGTCTTTACTCTTGCTTTGGCTTTTCCTTTCTCACCTGTTTTTCTTCAGAGATTTTTTTATTGCTTTTTTTTTTTTTTTTGTATTATAAAACAAATATAGGTGCTCTGCAAACGTTAAGAAAATATAAAAAAAAAAGTGTAAAGAAAACTAAGTCAACTCTAATGCCCACCCCCTCCTTGTGGCAATCTGTTACATTTTGTGATCCGCTTACCTGTCTGTTTCCTACACACGTGTGAGCGGCCAGCACTCAGGTGTGCACGGACATGGACACACCTGTGCACAGTCTTCACACTACATTCTCACCACATTACACACAGTGGACGGTAACTTTAACAATAGCACATATATTTTTTACTTTGTTCCTTCTATATCTTACAGTATTTTACATACTCCTGGTAAGCCATCTTACATCTTCTCAAATAGACTGGGTTGTAAATAAAATAAAGTGTCAGATTTAAGGCAGGGACTTCCAGGGAAGCTTTGGAAGCCAGGGTGAGGCAAGGCCGACAGCACAATCTAGAGAGGGGCCCACAGGGGCTCCCAGAAGCCAGAGGTCCTGGCCTGGGCTGAGAGAGAGTTGCCTCTGGGGTGTACTTGCCCTGGAAAGGTTGCCTCAGGTCCTTGAGGACATTTCGAACACATTGGAGGAAGTTCAGGGTGCCCATTGGATCCCACAGTCATACTGGAAGACGCTTACCTGTTGGAGACAGCACACTGGGACAACTCAGAGTATTTAGAAATGGGGGGAATGTGCACCCTCTGAGCGACCTACCACTCATCTGAGCAAAGAGGTCAGAAGTCACTTGAAAGCAACAAGACGACCCTTGGTTATAGATGGGCTGTCACCTGATTGAGTGTAATGGGGATGATAGTTTAGAAGTAGCTCCTAATACCTTTTTCTGTATCTGTGGGCTGCTTTATTTCCCTGTAGCCCTTCTACCAGTGATAGCGGGGGTGGTGGTGGATATACTGCAGAGCAGTAGTATATCCACTGGAATAGCTCATGCTATTGAGCTCTGACCTGGTACCAGTCTCTCTTCTGAGTGTTTCATGTGTGTTCATCATTCAATTCACAAAGCAACTCTGAGATGGTAGTATTAGGATTATACCCATTTTGCAGATGATGACATAGAGGAAGAGAGGAGTCAAGTGATGTATTCAAGGTCATGTAGCAACGAATGATTGGAGTCAAGATCCAAAGTCGAGTGGCCCGACTATAGACGGCGGCCTTACCCACCAAGACTCCAGGGCCCACTCAGGACTACAAAAAAGAACGCCCTTGGTTCCTAGAGGAAGGCAAAAAGCAAGAGAGGAAGGCAAGGGTGGAACCCACTTTGGTGTGGGGGTAGGTTGTGGGGTGCTATGGGCTTGGAGACCCCTAGACAGGTTTGGGGGAGTGGGTGTGTGGAGAGAACCAGCGGAGTGGCCCTGTCCCTGCACCCAGGGCCCCCACTGTTCCATTAGCACGATGAGTCAGGCAATTCAGCCTCCCCTCAGAGGGCAGGCCGAGTCCTCAGGGTGGGTGGGGACATGCGCAGACAACCACCTTTCATGGCACCACACCCCCATGAGGATAGCTCAGCTTCCCTGCACCCCACTCCCTCTCGGGCTTGGGGGAGGGAGGGTACCTGAGCCAGAGTATATCTGAAAAGAGCTTTTAAGTGGGAGAAACAGAGTTTTCTTTAACTTTGCAATTTATTTTTGTGTGCCATCAACAGCAGTGGGGGCTGATGAGCAAGACAAGACATCAAAGTTTAGACCTGTTTTATCCAGTACGGTAGCTACTAGCCACATGTGGCTACTGAGCAGTTGAAATGGGACTTAGTCCTACCTGAGAGGTGCTGTAAGTATGAAATATACCTTAGATTTTGAAGAATTAATCTGAAAAATCAATAATTGTCATGTTGGTTATATATTTAAATGGTAATATTTTGGACATGTTGAGGGAAGTAAAATCATTTATTAAAATTACTTTTACCCTTCTTCACTTTTAATAAGGTGACTGAAAAGTTTTAAATGACATATGTGACTTGCATTATCTTTCTGTTGGGCCGCACTATTTTAGACAATGAGGAAGGTTGAAAAGCAAAAAGGAGGCAGGTTGTGCTTTTTGCACGTCTCACTGAACCCTGTGAATTGCTGTTGCAAAAATGCATCTAAAGAAGGAATGCATCATTTAAAGAGGAGGTAGCGTTTAGTCAGGTTCTTTTAGTTGTGGGAATTGACACCCTCCCAAATGAAGGACGGGGCATTGTGGTAAGCTCCCGATGCCAAGAGACCAGGGGAAGCTGAATGAGCTAGCCCCGGAGAGGGGGGTGGGGGTGAGGGGGTGGTGCGCTCCACCAGGTGGACTCCTGGGAGAGCAGGGCTGCCCCCCCGCCAGCATATATCTCAGAGTTTCCTAGTGCCTGTCCCCATTCTGTCTGCTCCCGCTGGCATATGTGCTTCCTCTTCTCTCAGTATCTTTTCCCTCCCTCTGAGTTCCTGCTTCCTTCCAGCTTGTCCAGACCTGCCTCACATCTTTCTATACAGCCTCGGCTCCTCCTAGCTGCCTCCTCCTGGCAGGTCTGGCATGATTCTCCTTACAGAGGCATTCTGGTTGGCGAGGTTCACCTTTTCTCACCAGGCCATGTAATGGCCACTGACCAGCTGAGGATGGTGACCCCAGGGTCAAAACTGGTTTCTGAGTCACTCAGTCGCTACCTCTGTTTGCATGCTAGGTTGGCATGTGCCCCCAAGCAGAGGGCAAGGAAGCTGGGCCTGATGGGCATTATGACAATGGGGATGGTCGCAAAAACAAACAGAAAACAGAAACAAAGTCCGTCCCGGCGCTATGCACCTGTCCCACCCCAATCACTTGTCCAGCCGGGATACCTAATGCATCCCCAGGATGGAGATGAAAGCAGAGCCTGCTGGAATTTGATGCAACTGAGTATTAAAATTCTATCATCAATTCCCCTGTACCTGTTGGATAATGTGACTCTCCGTGCTGCCAGTCTATAGGGAAAGGAGCCCACACAGGTATTCTGGCTACTTGGATAGGTACTAATTTCATCCAAAAGCAATGCATCGGCATCCTGGTTTTACATCACTCTTTGTGAATGTGGTTAGCAGGACTCAGCCCTTCTGTTAACACAGTTGTGGGTTTGGCCTGATCTGAGGCGATTTCATGAAAGATAATACCTCTTCAGCAGGCTTTCTGGAAGCCATCCAGGGGCCTTAGCGCATGCCATCCCCCCACCTAACTTTTGCAGGACTGCTTCAGGATGGCAACTTTCTCTTGCTATTGACAGCAAGCAATGTGTTCCCATCAACATCATCACTATCACTGTCATCTCCAGGATGTCACTGTAGGTTGGAGTGCTATGTACTCCTTGCTTGGGTTCCCCAATAGCCTGTCCTCGTATCATCCCAAGTACTCATTTGATTTCCTAACTGGTCAGAATCAAGGGAGATGCCTTGAGTGTGTTTATGTGAGCACTCAGAGAGGCGTGTGGGAGGGCATCTGGGGCTACCATAGCCGACTAATTAAGCAGGCAGAACATATCTGATGTCCAGGTAATTACTGCTGAACATCTGCTAAATATGGAGTTTCATTGATGGCTGGCGTTGTTAGGCACGCAAGTGATGCTGTGTTTGCACTCCACATGGCAAGGGATGATTTAAAGTCTGTTCCCATCAGCAGTCCACGGAACAGTCCCAGCATGAATTAAGGAGCCTGGAGCTTATGTAACCTGACCCCCAAATCACTTCCAGAATGGGACATAGGAAAGCTGTGCTGTCTAAGTGCTGCTAGAAATAACAACATGAAATAATAGACTCTCGATTTAGAAGGAGAGCTTGTCTGACTGCTGAGGAAACTGAGGCAGCAAGGAGAGGAAGTGATCGCAGAGTCAGTGACACAGCTGTTGCCAGGACCAGCCAGCCAGAGTCTCCAGCCAGGACATCTCCCCCAAGGGTCCCCAAAGCCCAGCCTGCCCTCCCTGGCAGGTCCCTTGGAGCCACCTATTGACAACACTGGGCCCCTATAGGATGAGCAGGAATCCTTGGCTGTGTTCCAGCACATTCTGTTTCACAGCCACGTGTGGGCTTAGCTGCTTATACCATGTCTTCCCTATCTTCATGGCCTCAAGAACTGAGACCATCAAGGAAGTGGAGGAGGAATTCAGAGCGGTTTTGAGGGCTTTCTTTTCCCATGTGCTTCTGAGGGGCAGAAAAACAGCCTGCACCTCTCTCGGTTTCTTTCTCATGCCCCTCTTCTCAGCAGTGTCTTTTACTGAAGTGTTTTAGGTTCTGATCCAGGGACACATGGTGTAATAGCTTCTCTCCTCCCTCCCTCTCTAATTGTTCCTCCTTAGGTCTCACTGGGTTTTAATCAAACAATGGTTGGTTGCCAACCAGCAGAGAAAAATCTCAAGCACAGCCTCAGAGTGGTGGTAACCAGGAGGCATAAGAGACACTTGCCTTGGGCAACACTCTCTACCCCAAGCATTCTGCTAAAAGTTAACTTGGGGAGTGGTGGGAGGTTTCCAGCCTGTTCTGGGCCATTCTGATCACGATATGTGGCAGGTCTGCGCCTAATCTGGCTCCACGGGTCCCATACTTGAGATCTCTAGGGGGCCTGTCCCAGGGTGCCGCTCTGTAAAGCCTGATACCCCAACCCCCTGGCTGAGACCACATTGAGCCTTCTGCTGGAGCCTGCAGTGGCCAGTCACAGGTTTCATAGTATCTTCCCTCTGAGCCTTGGGACACTAACTTGTGTTCCCACGGAGCTGCCAGCTGCACCGTTAGGACTTTGAACTTCCCAGCCAGGAGCACCCATTCATTCCATTAACATGCATTATTTGCACACTTTCCCCTTTTTAAAATAATGATTTCTATTGCAAAACCACCAAGTTCCTTTTTTGATGATTCCTCTTCCAGTCTGTGTGCAGATGCATACACATTTACTAGCTTTGCATGATCTCTGTAACTTTAATTTTTTGATGGCTTTGCCATAGTTTATCAAGTAGCTGTATAATATTTAACCGTTCCCCCATTTTGTGAAACTGGGAATAAGTGTATTGTATATTTAGCTTTTTTTCTTCTTTTTCTTTCTTTTGGTAATCTCTGAAGAGTGGATTATTTCTGAACATTTTTTTATAGCTGTTGAAAATGGGCAGTGGGGCTCATGGGCAAAACCACCTGGGCGTCTAGTACTGGGGCTGGTGTCTGGGAGAAGCACCTAGCTCTCTGGGGAAGGAGTAGCTGGGGTAGGTTTGGAGGTGGGGGGCGCAGGGAGAGAGGTAGAAGAGTGTGAGTTGGTCCCAAAGATGTCAGAGGTGTGTAGGAGATAGACTAAGGACATCCATGGGGTACACACCTCTGACATCTTTGGACCAAGGAGTCCTAAAACAACTTACACCCCTCTTAATCTCAGTTCTTCCCCCAGGGATACTGGCTTGTTTGGTTATGGATTTATTTTTCTGGAGAAGCTATTGTTCTTTCTTTTGTTGGGATCTTGTGAGATCAAAAGAAAAAGATACCCAATTAGAATAAAACTTTAATTACATTGAAACACTCATCAAAACATATCATCAATTAAAATAAAGCACTAATTAAAGTGCTCCCAACAAGCATTAGCAAATAAGGCCTGGTGGCCGGGAAGCACCAGCCTTGGTGGCAGGGCGGCTGGGGAACCAGCTGGACATGCTGCTCTGGCTGTGTGGGGTTTGGAGATCAAGAAACCAAAGGCTGGCTTTGGGCCTTGGGAATAGGACATCCTTCTTGCTGAGGCCTTCACCCCCCTGGCACAGTTGGTGACCTTCTTGCTCCTCCTCCTGGATGCAAAGGGGCTCACAGCTGGTGCTCGCTGCAGGTGGAACAGGCAGAAGCTGTCCTGTGGGGCTCAGAGTAGGAAGGGCTGCAGGTCACTCAGGGGGCTTCGCATACACCCCACCTAAGAGTCTCCTTGACTCAAAATCACAGGGGCGTTTGTGAGTGCTGCTTTCCTTCCCATTTGTATGGGACGTGGGCCTGCCCTTGGTGCTGTGTGTGTGGCTTTGCTCCAGGGGTCTCTGCAAAGGCCCTCTGTTCAGACTCTCCAGTCTCCCAGCTAACTAGTAAATTACCGAAAGTAGTAAGATGCGTCTTTAAAGCTGTCCTGGGCCAGCTCCTCCCTTCGGCCCAGTTAGATGCGTCTTCTTGCTGCTCCTCTAACTCTGTCTGTTCGTCTGAATCGGCCTGTTTCACAGCATATTGCAATTACTTATGTCCAGAACCATCTCAGTACCTTCGTAGACATTAGGGCATAGGTTAATAAATAGTATCAAGTTATATTTTTCCTGTGTAGTAGGCGGTGTGTGTTTTAAGGTTAGTAATTGACCTTTACTTATCTCTTTATCATCCACTAATTTTTGTGCTTACTCATCAACTCTTAAACTGTAAGAATTTTGTATTTCACTCTTCTAAGGAAGAGCTCTGTTTTGACAGGAACAAAGTGTCCGTGTATGAAAGAGCCCCTGCAATCTCTGTCCAGCACGCCCTACCTGCAGGGGCTGGGGTCGCCAGGCCACAACCCAGGCCCCCGCCTACTAGATGTGAGCTCACTTCTGGAGCAGGCGAGTTCTTAGGAGAAAATCAATAACCTTATGTGTGCTCGTCTTTTCAACCCGATGCTCTTAAGTGGCAACAAGCTCTACCAGGAACAAAAGGAGGAAGAAATTAGGTAAAAGGAGAATCAATATTGGTGTTGGGTTTTTAAAGACTTAACAGTCTTTTACTAGACTTGCTTCTGGGGAGTAGTAGCGATTATTCCAGGGTTCCTGGAGCCAGCTTGGGAAAGAAACTCCACATTTCCAATTTGCTCTTTCACCTCAGAGCCTGGAAATAGAAGACCAGGTGTGGCCTCCCCTGCCAAGCATCGTTCCTTCTTTCTAATGCTGTTACCTTCTTACTCAGCTTCACATCAAAAGCAGAGACCAGGAAAGACAGGCCTGCCTGGTTGAAGTTCTGAGTGTCCAGCATTCTGCCCCAGACTGTGTCCCTGCGCCCCAGGCCCCTGCCCCCAGGGAGTGACAGCAGATAATAAAAGTGGGCTACATGGTTGCATGATCTCACAGCCACATTAGTTTCATTGAGGGGACGGGTGGTAGGGCAGCGGGACTTGGGGACAGTGTCGTGGTTAAGTCACAGTGTCTCAGCTGGTGTCAGGATGACGGCTGTCTCCCTGGCAAATGCTTTCAGGAGAGTGGTGCATTCTGTCCTCTGTTCTTCTCAAGAGCAGCAGAGATGGTGGCTGTACCCTGTGCTCCAGCACTGGGCCTTTTCATGCTTATTCATTCGCCTACCCCTGCCCTTCTTTTGGACCCCCTGAAGTTCGTTGCTTTGGTGTGAGGTTCAGTTCACCTCCTTTCTTTGAATCCCCTGTTCTGTGGATTCTGAGATGTGCTCAGCAACCCCAGTGTCAGGAGAGGCTTCCAGAGACCTGGGCCCCGGTTCCCAGCTGCTTGGAAAGATTCTTTACTTCAAAAGACTGTTCCTTTCCCTGAGCTCCCCCTGGCTCACCTTTCCTTTGTTTGTTTGGATACCTGTGCACACACAGGCTCCTGTCCTGGCATGTCCCTGCTGCCTTTCTTCCCTTGGCCTTTCCTAAACCTTGGCTCTGGATCAACTGATGGTCCCTCGCATTCTAGTTTGCCCTTTCTCCCTCCCTCCTCTTCCCCACCCCAATCTTTCTCTGTGGATTCTATTTCTCTAGGGAGATACAGGCTCAGAGTAAAAAAAGTAATCAGTGACTCCAAGGAGAGAAATAATTAGTTTATCTCTCTGAAAACTATTCCTGCTTGCTTTTCATAAGAACCAGGCAGCAGGTTGGGGACAGTCTCACAGTGGCTGGGAAAAAGAGGGAGCAGTAGAAGGCACGTGTAGGTAATATGTCAGGAGGAGACATGGTTGGTGCTCTTTCTTTGGCACAGCAGATGTTTATGGAATGCCCACTCCCTGCCAGCCAGGTGGGCCAGAGGGGGAGTGAAGACAACCCTTACACCTCCACTGGCTCACAGCCATTGACCTGGGCAGGCTGCCGACCTGGCGTCCCCGCGTGGGTCTCCGAGAGTCAGAGAGATGAGCTGCGATGTGTGTTGGTGACTCTTCGGGGAAATTTCTACAGTTCTTCTCAGATTCTTGACTAGATTCAAGATATAAGACTTGCTTTCAAAAATTTTTGAGCAAGACCTATAGTAAAAACTACATATCTTCACCTTGTCTCACACATCTGTGAGTGTGTGTTTATGTGTGTTTGGGGTATATCTATATCTATGTTTTTATCTATATATATTTACCTTTGTATATCTCTATCTCTGTATCTATCTGTGATACAAAAGTTCCGCCGACAATACTTACCCTTTCTACATGCAAATCAATGTGATATTTACTGTTTTTTCTTGATTCTATTATAAGCTATCCTATTCTATTCATTAAAAAAAATACTGATTGCAACCAACGAAACTGATTTCATGACCCAATAATGAGTCACAACCTGCACTTTGGAAAACACTGATCTAAAGGAAAATATTAAGAGTCACTGATCCAGAAACTCTCATGCATCACTCGTGGGAGTATAAATTAGCACATTCTTAATGAGGGCCTTTTGGCAATATCTGTCAAACTTACAAGTACATACACCCATTGACCCGACATTCCATTTCTAGGAACTTATCTCACAGATATAATTGTGCAAAATGATGTTCAAGATAATCCTTTGCTCTATTGTTTATACTAGTAAAAGATTGGAACCAACCCCAATATCCATCATTTGGAATTGGTTGCATATCCAGTGGAACATCTACACAATGGAAGGATACTCTGCAGCTGTTTAGAAAAAGGGCGGGAAGCTCTCAATAATCTGAATTGGAAAGATTGCCAAGATACATTAAGTCAAATAAGTAAGATGCAAAACAAAGTATTTAATATGTTACCTTTTGAATAAAGAAGGCAACATGGTGCAACATAATATATGCATAAAGGAAGGGTGAGGTAAGAAGTGAAGTTACGTGGAGAAGGGTGGGAAGTGACTTCTCACTAGGACCTGTTCAAAATAAGGACTCTCTGGGGTGGTTTATGGATCAGGAATGGGGTCATGCTGAGCTAAGGCAGAACCAAGAGCAGCCCCATGCCCTAGAGGAGGGTAAACAGAGGCCGCCTGCCTCTGTCCTCACCTGTGAGTCCCAGACAAGACTAGCCCCAGACAGTGAAAAGGGGCTGGGGCAGTGTGGACCAGCAACTGGAGAATGCCTCTGTCTCCCTCCTTTATCCTTTTATCTGTCTAGGTATGTGTGGATGGTGTCGTGAGAATGGGTTAGAAATGTAACTTTGCAGAGCTTTAAATTTTGAATGTAATTGCATGTGGCCAAAAAAAAAAAAAAGCATCACTCACTAGTGCTGGAGGCTGGACCAAGTGCAAGTGGGCCTTTTTACTTCGCAAGGCAGGGCTGCAGAAGGCCCAGGAAAGCTCCCCACAGGCAGGGACCACCTCTCGCACACCCAGGACTTGTTGTTGCCTGCTGCCCAGCTTGATGGTCAAGTTCTGTGAGGTTCTTAGAATCCTAGGCTCACCTGGGCAGGTGTCTTAATGGGTTGGCTACTGCTGGGGTGGGGGGAGTTGGAGCTAAGGATAGAGGTGTGACCTCGTTTGTTCACTCCAAAGCCCATGCTAATTTGATTTCAGGTTTCTAGTGCCAACCGGGATCCCAGCGCCGCTGGCAGGATATTCAGTTAGGGCGTCACAGGGCAACAGTTGTCTCGGCACTCCATCACCATGGGAGCTTGGAAATTTGTTTTCATCAGCACATGGAGGACAGATCCATCTCTCCAGGGTAGCGTTCTACACTCCAGGTTCCCAGACACACATTTATGGACTCGTCCCCATCTGTTCCTTACCCTGAGGACACAACTGCCAAGGGGAGCAGACCCAGGCTCTCTGGCCGGTATACCTTCTCCCTCGGGCAACTCCGTAAGGGTAGAAAACCAGCATCAGAAAGCCTTTGGCAGGTAGGAATCTGAGCTACACAGGGCATTCCGGGGCTATGGAACACCAGCCCTGATGTATCATTGGCTGCCTGGAGTCTGATCCCTTTCACTGAGAATGGGACACGTATATGTGTATGTATTGGGGTGGGGGTGGGCAATGCTGGGAGGGTCATGGCTTAATTGCCTCTGAGAAGTTTCCTTTTATTCTCTGGGTGTGGCCAGTCCCCCTGTGGGGCACAGTCCTTCATTAGCCTTATGAATACCTTTAATCCAGTTATAGTTGATCCTAGGTGGATGGAGATCTTTTGTCTCCCTCTGAAAACACCATGTGTTGATGTCTTTCCAAGTTGTGTATTTATTTACTTATTTATGTTGGCAGGGGAGGATTTTACTCTCCCTGTCATTTTTCTGCCTATGTTTTAACCAACACCCCACTGCTCCGATACCAGAATCAGTGGTAGACAGTGGTCCGTAAAGAGAATGGTGTGATCTCAGTCAGTGGGGCCCTGCGAAATTGATCAGGAAGTGCTGAGCAGATGGAATGGAATGAGCAGGAGCTGGGCAGGGGCCAGGTAGGAAGCTGCTGGCAGCACAACCCATGAGCAGCCCGAGGGCCTGGGCTGGGAGAAGCAGGCAGGTGAAAGGGAGTAAGAGGTACTAGTGACCTTTGTGAGGAGGAAACAACAGGATTCAGAAGCTGACTCAATATCAGAGGTAAGAAGACATAATGCCAGCTGGTGTTGGGAAGTCTTGGAGAAAAGATGCTCAATTAGTTCAGGATTGGATATTCAAATTAGACATGGTGATGGGGATGGAGAATCCCACTCTCCATGTCCTTTGGCCCCAATTCTCTTGCCCTGGTAGTTAATCTCAAACTTGGAACTCAGTTCAAGATTTTGTTCTAAAAATCGGAGAAGCAAAAGATGGTGGTGACTCACTCACATGAAGGAATGAATGAAATCGTTTAAGAGGGAGTATAGAAAAAGTAGGTGACCCAAGACCAAAGCTATCTTGGGGACTGCTCAATCGGGGAGTTTGGTACCACGTCACTTCCCATTGGATCCTATGCCGAGAGTGATGAGGTAAGGTTGAGTGGAGAGTAGGCTGGTCTGCTAGGGCTTCTGAGGGAAATGTTGTGGGCAGGGCATGTCGGTGTCCCCTTCCCATGGGCAGTGGCACCAACAGTCCCTCCAGCCCATAGTAGACAAGGAGTTGAGGGAATTGGAGGAGGATCGGAAGTAGCAGAGGGTGTAGCCAGAGGACTTCATCTCTAAATGTAAAGTTCAGGGAGATTGGAAGGAGGGTTCCGCTGCAGCCAGGGGAGAAGACTAGGGTTCAATGAGTCACGGACTGACGAGTTAAGGTTTAATGCAAAGATACCAAATTGTGCTTAAGTGCTGATCTTTCTTTGCCTCTTGATCTTAAATTATATATCAGATTTTTAAATGGGGACATGATTGATGGTGCTTAGGCTCTCTGGCTTGACTGTTTTAACAAAGTTATATTATAACTTAAAAAGCATGTCTAAGAGGAGACTTTTTACCGTCGTGCCTCCATTAATCACTCCTGTGTGAAGCTCAGCTGTTTGGACCCTAAGGCTATATGCAAAGGCGCCACTGCCCACTCATGACTGGCAGAGTGCTTTGGAGAAAATCAACTGCCTCCTGGGTGCTGCAGCTGTACTGTGTGGTGAAGGTTACAAGAAATACAGATGTTCTTATGTTTTACCAAGAAGGGAAATGGATGCAGAGAATGAGACGGGGGAGAGGAAGTGCCAGGTTGATGCCAGGGGAAAGGTAGTCTTAACCTCTGGACATCAGAGGGAGAATCCATAGAGAAGCTGGTCTTTGAAGGGAGAAGGTATCTTGGAAGGTTTGAGAAGTGAGATACGGAGTACGGGCCTGAATGGCACAGTTACGTTCAGTAGACATTTATTGAGCACCTACTATGGGTCAGCTTCTTGGGATACAAAACGTCATCAAACACATTCTTGCCTTCAAGTTGTTTGCAAAATAGTGGAAAAAATGGAGTGGGAAACAGTTAGATGTGATATACCTATGGCCTATTCAATAATAGATGTTTGTGTAAGGCACAATGTGGGACCTGGTGGGAAAATAATGAATCCATAGAGCAGGCCTGCTATCATGCTATACCCGCTGCTGTCATGTGCCACTGAGTAGCCACTTGGTACATTTGAGGCCATGGGCCTCCAGGCTTTGATGAGCTCTCACCAGGGGGATGATTAGGTGAGTTCAAATTCTACCTCTGCCTCTCACAAGTTGCATAGCCTTGAGCAAATCACTTAACATCGCCATGCCTCAGTTTCCTCACAGTGGTACTTATTTCACAGCACTCTTGGAAGGATTAGATGTGTTACATAGTATTAGCTTTGATGGTGGAAGAGAAAGAGAAATTGTCTAAAAAATTAGGGCTGGAAGAGAGTTCTTAGAGGAGAAAAAGCTAGGCAGATGATTGAAAACCCATCTTAACGTGGCTTAAGCAAACAGAAAATGTATTGGCTTTCCCAGTGGACCAGGAAGGTCAAACAGTGCTATGGATCTGGTTTCTCTCTCTCCCTCATTGGCCACTCCCTCTGGGTTGACGCCATTCTCACGGACTCTCTGTGATGAGAGCATGACCTCATCAACATGGCTGTGGGCAGTTCCTGGCACTGCAGCCTTTAAAGATGAATTCAGTGGGAGATAATAGCAAGTGTCTTTGTTCCTACACTCCTTGGATGGACCCTGGAAGGGCTGAGCGTGTGCCTGAGCCTGAACCACTCGCTGAGGTTGGCTGAGCACTTGGAGGCCACACCCTCTCGCCATCTGAAACGTATCCTCTACAAAGTCTACCTCTGCTTTCTTTTAATGAAGCACAAACTTTAAAATTCTAAAGTAGTTTGAGTGCAAAATCTGCTAGATTTTTAGTGATATTTTGTTTCTGATATTTTATCTTTGTCTTATCCTGTCAAAAAAGTGAGCAATTTTTTAGCAACTTGCATTTGTTGTGTCTTTTTAAAGCATTCAACTTAGTGTCATAGAAGCAACAGCTCTTTCACTTCACAGTCATGATTCGTTGGTTTATTACTATTTCATTAAATTAAGTATTTATAATAACAAATACAACTGGCAAACAGGTATAGGGACAAACACTGCAGACTCTGGTAAGCATTCTTTTTAACTCATGGGGCAAAAGTGCAAGGGTCTCCCTGAGCTGTCACAGCGTTGTGGGCATTGGGCCTATGCATTTGGCAGAGTGAATGTAAAAAGTAGGTATAGCAGGCAAACCAGATAAGGTCATCAAAGAGCATTTCCACTGCCTACACTTGCTCTCAGATGACCAGCACGTATGGGCAGTTACAGATCTTGAGAGAGTGAACTGGCTCTGTATGGGATGGGTAAGAGAGAAGGGGGGCTCCTGGAATGATGGGCAGAATCTGTGGGCATCTTAGCTGAGCCAGGAAGATACCCAGGCAGAGCTCATGTGTGCAGGGTGGGGATATCAAAAACGTGTAGCTTCCACCTGCCTATTCTCAATCCATGAGGCTGTGTGTGGGAAAGAGAAGAGGATGCCAGCCCCTGGCGCCAGGTGTCAGAGCAAAGCAGGGTTAGCCCTAGCTCACACACAGGAATATTCCCTTCGGGTCACCTGAGCAATGTGTTTAGAAGAGGCTGCCCACCCGGGAAAGCCAGAAGGGCATTGACCCCTTTGGCCAAGGACCCAGGCAGGAGCGGCGACTTTTGAATCCCACTGGATTCAACATCTTGGGCTGAGGCTGGCACCATTTAATGGCCCAGGGACTACTTGACATCAGCTGTGATGTACTAGGAGAGCCCAGCCTCAGAAAACCCCAGCCCTCTGCAGAGCAGATCTCAGGAGCCTCCTTAATCAAATGGGAACAAGGATACCTACCTCACAGACAGCTGTGAAGATGAAAGGAAGAGAATCACCAAGTTCCCAGTACAGAGTACGTACTCAGTAAGTACCAGCTCCTGCTTAGCCACATCTCCCTGGTTTTCAGCCATAGAAACTGATACTCACATACGTTAAGCAATTTATCTTGTTTATTTGGCCTAAGAGTGGCAGAACAGGGTCCTGGAGCTCCGTCTTTTCCTCCTACCCTGAGCTTGGTTCACACACAGGCCGGCTGCTGCCTCTCCACCAGCTCAGGCCCTTCCTGCCCCTGGCATGAGTGGCCTATGACCCTTCACCGTGGGTTACTGCATGGTGAGAAAGTCCTCAGCTTAATAATGAAGCAGAGATTAGAAAAGTGGAGGCCATGGGAATACCTACTTACTAAAACAATATCGGATAACGACATTTTAAACCAGCTGCAGCTCAGGCTATGAGCGGAGCTGCGTGATAACTACAGGTCGGGGCCCAACAAGGAAGCCATCACTTATTGATAACACTGCTGCTTTCTTGCTGTTATACACATGTGCCCCTAGGTCTAGGCAGATAGGGTACCTTGCACAATCTGAGCAACAAATGAGTTCATTTGGTGAATTTTCTGGGCTGGGGGATTGGCTGGGATGAGGGAGCGAGGAATTCAGTACCTGAGGTCCCCAGACACTGGCACTGGGGTGATGGGGGAGGGGCTAACCTCTGGAGTGCTAGAGTCCTTTGTTCAAAGTGGATTCAGTTGCCAGGGCAAATGTGTGGCTGTGGGCCCACCACCTCACCATATTCATTATTTATGTTCATCATTGGTATTGCCTTTATTTTCTGGAGTGTACTGCACTTCATATTCCAGGGCTCCCAGGAAATCTCAGCCAATCGTGGCACTTGAAATATCTGGGCATTGATGACCCCCAGACTTACTTCCAGCCCAGGAAGTAGAGTACTTCCTGCAAACACATAACTTCCGCTTTGTCCCTGGATCTTTCCACTGGGATGTCTGACAGGCTCCTCCTCAGCCATGGCTGCTCAAACGGAGCTGCTCCTTGCTAGTCTTTGCATCACAGTAAATGGCGTTTGATGTACCTGGCTCACCTTTAATCCCTCCCGTTCCCTCGTGACCCTCATCCAGTCTGCCCACAGTCCCTGCTGGCTCTTCTTCCAAAGCGCCTCCTGGATGTGTCTACTTCCCTCCACCTCACCTAGCCCCCCGTCATCTTTTGCCTCCTAATCAATAGACATCGCAGCTTCCGGGTTCCTCATCACCCATTCTAAGTCAGATAATTGCTGTTTCCAACTGGAAACCTCCCTCCCAGTGCCGTCTCATTACACTTAATATAAAACCCCCATGGCCCTCAGGTCCCCACGTGCTCTGAGCTTTGCTCCCCTCTGCAACCTTGCCTTCTCTTCCTCAATGCTCTTCAGGCTGCACCGACCTTCCGGGCCCTTTCACAGAACACACTTATTCCCACCTCAGGGCCTTAGCAGTTGCTGTTCCCTTTTCCTGGCATGGTTTTCCTCAGGGCTTCCCAGAACTGTTTCCTTCTCATCAGTCAGGTTTCACTAAATGTCAGCTTCGAAGAGAGGCCTTCCAGCCCACCTTAGTTAAACAACACCCCCTGCTGCTCCTTACCATATTGTCATGCTTTATCACATGTAGCACTTGTGATTATCTGAAATTCCCTTATTTGATTACATGCACTGGGTGTAGACTTGACCGGAGCAGGAACCATTTGTGTGTAGGTTCTGCTCTGATTGGCCATTCACAGTGTCTGGAACATAGTAGGCTCTCAGTGAATATTTACTGTGTAAATTCATGAACAAATGTTTTTCTGATTTCAATAATAACCTAGCAAAGTAGGTTTCATTTGCTCAATTTTATAGGAA
The DNA here is from genome assembly GCF_036562045.2 of Rhinolophus sinicus. Taxonomy (NCBI): domain Eukaryota; kingdom Metazoa; phylum Chordata; class Mammalia; order Chiroptera; family Rhinolophidae; genus Rhinolophus; species Rhinolophus sinicus. The sequence continues at coordinate 34,149,254 of NC_133759.1, forward strand.
GTTGAAGTTCAAAGGTATTACATATCTTGCCTAAGGTCATCTAAGCTTGTAAGTGGCAGAGATGAAGTTCAAACCCAATACTCTTTTCCAAAATCAGGCTACCTTTCCAAGACAAACCTACTTGCGTACTGCTCCCAAAAAAGAGAGTGTGGGGATCCCCTGGGAAAGTGTTCCTTAGCTCACTCGTGCTCACTCGTATAGAAAGATTACCGTGTCTGGACCCTCAGGTCTTTGCAATGATATTCAGCACCCCAGCCGCTGCAGGTGAGGGAGCAAGTGTGACTGTGTGTGGGAGCGTAGGGGGTGGGGCAAAGGCGGGGTGGGGGAGTGGAATGAGCAGTGGTTGCCCTAAAGCTCTGGGTTATCCTCACAGGGACTATATCAGTGTGGCCCAGGGATGGCCAGCAGCCAGCCTACCTAGGGAAGTTAATGCAGTCAACTGCCCCAAGCAACGAAGGGCCACGTCTGAGGGAAGGGAAGTGCAGAGGCACTAGAACAGACCCATGTGGGTAGTTATTTGATAGCAAGAACTGGGTGCTATGGTTCCATGTGGTCACAGGGGCTGCCAAATTGCCCTTCCATCCACCTGTGATACCTGTATCTTCTCTTGTTCCCCATGTAGAGGGGTCCCCTTATGCTCTAAAATCCTTGACTTTCCGGTTCTGTCCTACCCCTCCCTTTTTCCTTGGGTGCCATGTGTTTGTTCTGAGCCTCACCTGGCACCTGAGAATGAAGGATGACATCTCACAACATATCAACAAAGGATGGCTAGATTCAGGGTGTACTTTGCCTCCCTGGGACCAGTGACCTTACCCACTTAGAGGTCTCTGGGATACCTCATATATAGCCTTGACATGGTTTACCAGGTGCTTGTAAGCACATCTGAAAGATAATTCTCATTCAGGGAGAAGCCTTTTTCTAAGTGTCTTACTTCTCTCTCCCATTGCCTCTTCTATTCCTTATAATTTGGATCTAGTACTATTAATCTGGCTGTAAAGGAGACTGGAACATTAAGTAGAATTTGCTGTTTTCATGCAAAGCTGAAAGACATGGCTATTTCACATGTAGTGATTAGACATTTTTATGACCAACCTCTCACATTACACACCACAGATTTCCAATAAATAAAGCAAAGCTAGAATGGGGGCTGCCAGTTGTATAACAATCCAACTAACAATATTGTGGACAGAACAGTGCTTCCTTGACATCTAATTTACTCAATTACATGAGTGATCATGTCACTCCCTGCTTAAGCCCCTGCAATGTCTTCCCATAAATTAGAATGACAGGTGAATACCTTAGTGCTTCCCTCCATCACGGCACATATGACACTGTACTGAGAGAGAATATTCCCGTGTGTCTGCCTCATTCAACTGGGTGTCATGTGAGGCAGGGGCCACACTGATTTTGTTGGTATCCTTTGACTAGCACAGGGCCTGGAGTCCTGAGAAAACCCAGCAGAGGTTTGCTGAAGGGATGAATGACTGAACGGTCAACTCGAGATACTGTGGACGAGGGTGAGGATGGACTGGTGAACATCTTATGGACCTGACATGGCTCATGTTTGAGCCAAAATTCATGAAGCGACGTTTCTAGATATTTGATACATCACCTGGAATTTTCTCTCTCAGCATAAACCCTTAAACTTGAGCCATTGATATTCTAGCTCAGCATAGACCCTTAAACGTGAGCCATTAAATTGGCCTCTTAAATTAGAATTATGCCAACCTAACTAGCCCTTCTATGACAGAGATTGAGAGAATATGAACAAACTCATACACAAGGGAGAAAAAAGGAGAGAGGGAGAGCAGGATTGAGAGAGAGAGAGAGAGAGAGAGAGAGAGAGAGAGAATGAGCTGTGAGAGCATGCTCCAGAGTGAGTGGGGACAGGCAGAGCTTTCTCCTTTGTTCTGGGTTCCTTGTATTCTTTGTGGCCCAAACAGCTTGCAGCTCTGAATATGATAAAGGATTTGTAATTTACAATGCCCTTAAAACCTAATTTTCTCCATGCTTACCCCAAGTAAGAAAAGACTTTTCTGGAGTGTCCTTGCCATCTGAGCCACCCAGATGGTTTGGTGATTTATACTGAATTGATCTGTATTCTAATAGCCAACCACAATAATTATCTTTTTATCTGTCTGCATCCCAGCAGTAATAGTGTATACATTTATTGAGGAAATACGGCAGTGGGGACTCGTTACATGCTGTTGCTGATTCACAAGGTTCTGCTCGGAGCTGCCTGTCATGCAACCAGGAGATGGCCTCTCCCCTTAATTCAGTTGACTCCCCACTTCTGCCTGCTGCCCTTCTGGAGAAGCTGGACTGCCACAGTGTTTCCCATTACCGGTGGCCCAGTCACACATTCTGGGCCAGCAGGGGATCAGATTGTGTCCTGTGGTAGCTCTGAGAAGGGCTGGTTAGGGTGGGTTTAAGGGTCCTGGAGGGGCCTCCAGTGTGGGTTGAAGAACAAAAATAAACAAGAACAAGGAAGTGATGTCTCTCCACTCAACCTCAGATTCTAGCTCCTGCTAAGGAGTCGCTGGGCAGTGGTTTGTCACTCAGATTGGCCTGAGAAGTTACCAAAAAAGGCTGAGGAGAAGAAAGGGGAATATTCCTCTCTAGGAAAACTGTCATAGAAGCGGAAAGTCAGCTGCTTCCATGGGTTAGTTTTGGGATGGAAACACCTTGGCAGAGCCGGGCAGTGATGCCACCTGGAGCCCTGCTGCTGACCTCCGGTAGCAGTGCACACGGCCAGATCTTCAGATGTTCTTTCACGGAATCCAGAAATTTGGGTTTTTCTGTGGAATCTTCACATTTTAAATATTAGCAACAGATTTTTCAAACATGATACACTGCTCCTTCCACTCTCCCCCAAAAGTCTGTGGGCAGCATTGGAATTGTGGGTCCTTTGGCTCCTGGAGGCAGCAGGCTGGACTGGGTGACCTGGTGAGACTTTCGTGTTGAATACCATGCATACATTTGGACACTCGGTGGTTCTCCATTCCTCAGCCGAGAGCACAGAAATCACTCCTGATGTGGAGACGCCTTCCTCTTACTTCTTGCAGGAGAATTTTCTGCAGGAGCAACCTTCTGAATCATTGCATAGGCCGTGCTTGTTGTAGTAGTTACCTGACAGATTACTGTCATCGCTGAGCCCCTTCTCTGCTTGTTTCTCTAGCAGACTGAGCTTGCGTTGCTGTGCCCTCCTGAAGCTGAGGGTCCCCGATGCTATCTACTTCAGCTACTGTCTCTCTTACTTCGTAACAGAGACAGTCCACTTCCCTCCCATTCCTCCTGTTTTTCTGATTGGGCAGGCCAGCGGGGAAGGCGTTTGCATCCCTTCTGGGGTGCTGCTCAGATTTCGGCTCCTAGCACCCTTAGGAACTCATCTCCCAAAGGTTTGTCCTCCCACAGTGCTTGTTGACAGAGTCTTGGGGCTGGCAAGGCAGGGAAGGAGGGCAGTCGGCTCAGACTCTGGTATGTGGCTCTGCTGCCTCCTGGGGATAAACTCAGTGTTGTCCCGGACCCCTGCCCATTTGAATCAGCCAGGAACAGCTGACCTGCCCGCCTGGTATCTCACCAGGGCTTTGTGTTGGCTGGCAGAGGGGAGCAGAAGGCCAGTTGGGAGGGAGTGTTTGGGCAGATGGAGGCACTGCCGGCAATGGAGACGGACGCATGTGGTCAGTATGGAGAGGAGTCAGGCCCTGGGTTTCCTGCAGAAGGCAGGAGCATGCACGGAACCGCAGGGCCTGAGGGGCTGATGGCCTCCAGAGGACCCCAGTCAGCATGGCACTACAGATCTGTTCTCCGCATTGATACTGCCACTCACAGGAAGTTACTCAGCACCTCTGAGCTTTTGATTCCACATCTGTAACATGTGGATAATAACCACCTCTCAACGTGGTGATGAGCTAATGTTTGTGAACGGGCTTGAAACACCATAGATTGCTGTGGCTAAGTGAGATGATTATTATGTTTACCTATTTTTATTCCATTTCTCAAGTACTTATTTTTCTTCCAGGTCTTTAAAGTAAAAATTTTAAAGGCATCCCAAATGGAACAGGTCAGGAAAGTGGCCACAGGGCCTCTTTTGAGCCTTTGTCCTCTCCTGCTTGAACTGACAGTTGCCTCCGCCCCCTCCCAGCCTCCCAGCACCAGTCTGACCTCCTCTGTACGGTGCATCCCACACACAGCCTCCAGAGGGAGCTTTGGAAAACCGCGCCCCTGGTGTCCTCATCTTCCTGCTTCACAGTCTTCAGTATATAATTCAGCCTTCACGTAAGAGAGGTGCACAAAGCTCTGTGCTAGGCAGGGAGCTGGGAATGAGACGACAGATGAGGCACAGTCCTGTCCCCAGGCGTATTGGCTAGGGCTCCTCAGGCCCTGCAGGGTAAGAATCATGCACCCCCCCCCCCCCCCCCCCCGTCCTCTGGGGCCATCCCCTGCCCACCCCTCCAGCCCATCGTCCTCTACCCACTCCTCACCAACCTCCAGCATAAATTCCCAGCGCTGATGGGTCAGCGTGTTCTCAGACCCTACCTAAGCTGGTACTGGGCTCTCTGTCTTTGCTGGCACTCCTCCAAGATGCCCTTTCTTCTTCCTCCATCCCTTTTCATTTGCCACTTTTCTGCCCAGGCTTCATGACTCAGCCTTCGTAGCATAGCAAGTAATGGAAATCCAACTCAAAGGAACTTAAAGGAAAAGAGAATTTATGGACTCATAAAACTGAGGAGTTGCATGCTTTCTGGATCCAGGTGCTCAGGCAAAACCAGGACTTGGTCTCTTCGATCTCATGGCTCTGCTGTCTTCTCTGCAAGCTTCACCCTTAGGCAGGCCCCCAACGTGGTGGCATAGGTGGTCACCCACAGGTTCAGGCTTCAGATGCAGGTAGTGGCATCTCCACAACAGTGCCAGCAGGTACTCCATAGGCTGGTTTGAGTCACAGGACTGGCCAATCGTATGGCTGGGGGTGATTGGTAGGACAGGGCCGGTGTTTGGGGCAGGATGAGGAGGGTATGGGGAGGGTTGAATCTAGTGGACTGAAAGTGGGATGGAGTATTTTATTAGAACAGAATCTGGTGCTCTTACTAAATAAAGGGACCACAGCTTCTGGGCTGGCAAGCAGAGCAGATTCCAGCACACCTTCCCTGACTACTCCCACTTCTCCCAGGAGGTTATGTGCTTCCCATTTGCCTTGCTGCTCTTATCAGAGTAGAATGAATATTTCTACTACTGTTCTCATGCACCTGTTTCTCCCATTGCACTGTTAGCACCCTGAGGCAGGGGAGTGTGTCCCGTTCAGCTCTGACTCCTCGCCATCTGACCCCAGGCCTGCACCGCGTGGGGCTTGGTCCCTATGAGCCCACTGGATGAGGCCCAGCCTCATGCTTGTACACGAAGGGAGCCATCCTGAGAAGAGTCCAGAGCCAGATGGCAGACTTGGGCCGTAGTCCTGGCAGTAGCTGTGGACCCTGCTGGGCGCACTAGTCCAGATCCTGTGTGTCCAGATCCCATGGGACTAGTGGTCTGGTGAGATCCACCATTTGGGGCCACTCCTTTGTGGGCCAAGAACGTCACTTCATAGGCAGGATACCTGGAGGACCTTAGCTTTGGATGGGAGTGCTGCTCAGCGAGGATAGTGATGAGTGGCACAATGTCATAGGAGCTGGTCCTTTCCTTATTGGATCGTATATAAATCAACCCAGTGGCAATTGCCGTGGTCCTCAAGGAGCAGGGCGAGCCCTGAAGCTGTGTTCCTTCCTTTATGAGCATCTCTCCTTATCCTCTTCTGACCTCAGGCCTCCACATTGAACCAGTCCCCCTTGGCAGCTACCTGAGCACACTTGACATCCACCTTCCCAGAGACAGGGTCACCATCAGCTGAGAGCCAGACCACAAGGAAATCATCACTGATAACCGCGAACCCACGTTTGTGAATAATTTACTACTTTAACCGATTATAGAGGTTCAAGGTTCCCTATAACAACTTCCCCCTCCCATGTACTTTCCTGGGTGGGAGAGAAGAGGGTGTCTGTACTTTAGGGAGCCGAGGACTGTGTGTTACCTGCAGCCTCTCATACCCACAGTGCAGCCCCATTACCTGGGGACTGTGCTAGGCTGGCAGTGTCACCCAACAAGGTCGGGGGTCGGGCAAGTTCTGCTCTAGACCTTCCTCCTTCCCTTTAGCAATAGTCCTCCCTGCCGAGCCCCCAGTGCCACTAGGTGAAGTTGGGGTGAATCACACACAGTCCATGGGTAGGGGAGCTGAGGAAAGGCTGGCCCCTCCTCTGCCTCTGCGTGGAGGTCACCACCGGTCCTCTCGGCGACAGTGGGCACTGAGTAAGTCAGTTCTTCACACCCCAGTAGAGGATGGCCTTGGGTGCCGAGGCTGGGACTCCCCAGAGAAACTATGGATCTTTCTGAGGGATATTTGTATACTATGAATTAAGAATAAGTTTCAGGCTGTTCTTCCAACAAATTCCTTCAGAAATGGCTCAGGTGAAATGAGCTACTCCAAATAATTCATTTTCCTCTTCCAAGCTTAAATTTGCTTATTCCCTTAATGGAGAATCAGCCAGATGTGGGGCAGGAATAGTTGGCAGCTCTTACTAAAATTATTAAAGAACAAAGAGAAGCTGGGAACCCTATGTTTTAAAAACCACTGGGTTGATGGAGAGAGCGCACCTGAGGGGTTGGTGTCGTCAGCCACTAGAGAGGTGAGCTCGTCACCGAGTGCCAGGAGAGACTGAGGGTCCAGAGGGTTGAGCACCTGGGACAGGGCTCTCTCTGCTGTGACTTTCTCTGACTTCCAGAGAGCTGGTTGGCAGGGACAACTTGGCCCATCGTGACAATTGTGATTATAGGGATAGGCAGTATCCCCAGTCCGGAGTCCAGTGCTGAGGTTGGGAGGGGCCTCCAGTGTCACATACCCCACCATTGTCTGGACTGTCGTCCACATACCAATCACTTTGATGAATTTTTACCATATGAGTTTATTATCTGTACTGTTGTTGATTCACTTTTTAAAAATGTAAGTGCATTCATTTGTAAAAGTTTAAATCATTCTAGTATAGAAAATTGGACCTAGGCAATAAATAGAAGACAGCGGTCAAAATGAAAAAAAAATGATATTAAGCTTTAGCTATAATCTAAAGCCTGTTTTCTTCATTTTTAGCATTAAGTGTTCAAGAGGTGTTAAAGAAATACCACACCCACTTAAACTAAGACTTTCTCCCCCAAGGTAATCAGAAGGATTGCCAAGGGGTTGAAAGGCGTGTGCATTTCTCCATAAATCATTCAGTTTGCTTTTGTGTGGCATCTGCACCAAACAATGAACATAGCGCCAAAGGTGACAAGGACGTTGACATGTCCCCACTGCTGAAGCACTGAGTGCAAACCTGAGGGTGTGGTACTGAGATCTGGGCTGCTTTGCTCTGAGTTTTCTGTGCAAGCTTGTTCCTTCAAGATGCCTCGGTGACATTTTAGGATTGGGAACAGCTTCATGGGCCAAAAGGGGGGCTTTGGTGAGGCTGCCTTTACGGCTGGTTTTCCCCTCTGCAGAGGGCACAGTTGGGTGCTGCTCGTGGGAGGCTGGTTCTGTTCTTTCTCCTTTGTCCGTCTCTCTCATCACTGACCTGAAAGGTTCCCAGAGAAGCCCTGCTGGTGGTGGCTGCCTGTTGTCTACCCAACCAACAGTCTCTTCCTAAAGATGGCAGTAGTCCTCCACATGGCCAAGAGATGGTCCCCACCATTTTGGAAGGCATGGCATCAGCAGGGACCACAAGGCCACACAGTTAGGTCCATATCACTGCTCAGCCAAGCTTCATCTCCCTGGGCCACGCTTGGGCCACCCAGCCAGTGCTCAGGCAGGGCCAGGCTGCAGTGTATGAGCAGCTGGGCTGTAGAGTCGAGCTGGAGGGCAAAGGTCTGCAGCCCTACCAGGGGCACCACTCAACACTGCTGAGAATCCCAGGTGTGTCCTCACAGGAAAGTTGAGCAGTTTGGAATTGGGCTTCTGGGTCCTTCTTTTAAGAGGGAAGAGATGTTACTGCTTTATCTGTGAGATGAAAGTGTGATGTGAGAATTACAAGGCCAGGGGTTCCGGGGCTCGGGATGCAGTTAAGAGGAATAGAGTTGTTCCTCTTTGGAACAGTGCCATGTCCACGCACACCTTGGCAGATAAGGGTAGCAGAGAGCCCTGGTCAGAACAGTATGAGCACTCTGTTGTCGTGGGAGATTCTGGGTAGCTGAGCCTTTGCTGCTTGTGGGAGGACCATTGTTTGCAATGGCCCAGAGCTTTTGTACCATCATCCCTAAAGCAAGAAATAGCATCTCTCAGGGAGGCAGAGTCTCCATGGGAAGAGGTGTGTGTGTGTGTATGTGTGTGTTTCCCTTGTGGATGGTGTATCAGGTGTGTGCATGTACGCAGTAGCATATTGTACATAGATGTGTATGTGGTGGGATGGGGCATGTAAGTGTATGCAGACAGATGCGGGCAGGGAATTGTCAGAAAGGAGAACCCACCAAGAAGCAAAATGCAGACCCTATCCTGACTTGAAATAAAGATGCCTTGGTTAATGATGGATGAGACAAACCCCTATTCAAACCCCAGCTTCACCTGGGGCCCCACTTGCCTCAAACTGATGGGGGCCACTGGAGAGACCCGCTGGCAGAGGCTGAATCTAGCCATCTGTGGGGCCAGGTCAGAAGGGTTGCTATTCTGAAGAGACCTGTCTTTATAAACCAGCTAAGACCTATAGGGGAAAGAGGACTGACAAGGGACACTAATTGGTTCTTATGTCCATTAGCAGAGCTACCTCAACAGACATCCACACCAGAATGGTACGTAAATGAATAATTGAAAGGGGGGAAGAGCCTCTTAGACAAATCAGCCCCTCAACACAAGCAGAGATCTTATTTTTAATCCCTGGAATTCTGACTTTTTAAAAAGAGCTCGGCTTGGCAGGCAGTAGAAGAAAACGTGGGAGTGACTGCTGAAACGTCTGACCATAGCTCAGCGCAGCTTCCAATCAAAGATGACTGAGCAAATGAAAATAAGGGTTCACAGCGGGTTAATAAAGCTTTATTGCGAAAACCAAACAAAGACTTCACGGAATGAAATGATAATGGGGAGCTGTCCAACAATATTCTTTGGGATGCATCCAACACTGTAATCAGAGGCAAGCTAATTCAGTACTAATTTCAGGAAAAAAGATGGGAAAAAATGGATAATTAGGGAAAAAAATGGAAACACTAAAGGAATCATATAAACATAAATTAGGTCCCAAAATGCTAACGCAATTAATCACAACCAGGGGTGAATCAAGCGTTATCCTATCAAGAAGAACTGAATATTTCAGCAAGTATACAAAAGAGGGAGGAATGGAGAGGCACATAACCAGCCATAAGTAAAAAAAAACACTTGTCAGAAATTAACAACTGAAATGTATGGGAGAAATAACATCTTCATTAACCAGTGTGGATGAAAAATGGACTCAGAAAATACAACAAATGCTCATATTCCTCAAAGCCCAATCTCCTCCTATTGAAATTACAGCCATAACTTTCAAAAATCTTTTTATTTTTCCTCTCTCAGGAACAGAATGATTCATTGTATATAAAAAAGAAAAGAGAACAGAGGAAATAATTAAAGCTATAAAAAAAAAAATCCCAATTACGAAGCATCAGAGTCCAGATGGCTATAATACAGATTTGCTATGAAGAATCAATGTGTGTGTGTGTGTGTGTGTGTGTGTGTGTGTGTGTGTGTGTGTGTGTGTCTGTATGGGGGGTGTCTACTCTAAAATGGTAGAGTTGGAAATCTGGCGAAGGATGTGCTATAAGAACATTTCTTCTCTCCCACAATTAGGATTTCTTAGGCCTGGAAGGGATATACAATGTCCCCTAATTTGCTCATCCCAATATGTTGGCACTCCCCTCGAAGGAGGAGAAACAAGGTATCATCTGTTCTGAGGAGCAGAAATTGGAAACCTGACCTAAGAAGGACCGTTGAAGAAATGGATGCAGGCAGGAGAGGAAAAATTTAAGAGGCAGACAGACATGAAAGTTGCTGCAAAGAAGAGGGCTCTCTAATGTAGAGCTTACATGTCTGATTGGGGCCCTGGCTGTCTTCAATAGAAATGTCCTGCTATGGGAGTAGTGAGCACTCCATCCCAAGAAGAAGTTGTTCAACCTCCTGGCAGAAATGTTGAGGGGATTCAAGTACTGAATTTGAAAGGTCCTGTTTAATCCTTGCGTTTTATAACTCTGAGATTGCAAGCCAGACCAATTTTAAACCCTCCCAGAAAGATCAAGTGATGCATTTCATATTTCTGGAGGAGGAGCGGGTTCCTCAGCTAGCTTTTAACAACTGGCCGTGAACCCTGAATTAGCCACTAGAAAATGAAGGACATTGTTTCGCTCAGAAAGAGGAATTTGGATGGGGCCCGGACAAAGGGATCACTGCCTGTTGTGAGATTGGACCTGCTTGAGTAACCTCTGGTTACCATAGGGCCACGGTAGCTGTTTTTAGCAGGGTTGAGATGCTCAGAGGGCAGGTGTTGTCTTACCTTGGAGGTGGGGAGGGAGAACGTGGTTAGGGAGATAGCCCTTAGGTGCCTTCCTGGTGCTTGGCACTGTGCTAAATGCATTTCATACATCATCTCATGGCAGCTCTGAGTCAAAAACCATTGCCCTGGTTTAAGAGGTGCGGAAATGTAGCCACCATGAGTTTAAATGACGTGTACAAGGCAACACTACTGGTAGGTGGTGGGAGGCTGGGATTTGAACCCAGGTCCCTCCATTCTAGAGCTGGGTGCACTGCCCCATGCTGCCTTCCATTCTGTGCTCTATGCATCAGGCCTTGTGGCTGTGGCCGGACTGCTGGGGCAGTTATGTTCAAGTGCACGATCAGTGTTCCAGTGTGACTGACCAGTGGCTAAGTCCCATTAGCGGCTGTGGTCCCCCCTTGTGATAGACCAGAGAGCAGGGATAATGTGGAGAATTTGGGATCTGCATATTCTTTGTTGGGAAGTGTACAGCTGGAATAATTCTGAGTTCATGAGTGATCACAATTCTATTACTTCACGAAGCCTCAATATGCTTATTATAAATAAATGAGCGTAAGCTTTCTTTCAACTCTTTGAAAACATGTACTTGAAGCCAAAGTTGCTTAGAAGCCATTCCTTGGAATTCAGAAATTCATTTGATCAGAAGGTAGTCAGTCCTTGCTAGAGACTATAGTGGGTTCTAATTAGTTGGGATTCAAATACTGAGTGAGCATTAGGCATGGTTCTATTAGTTAAACAAATATCAAAAAATGAGCATAAATAAGCAATAGGATGTGAGTTAATAATACCATTTCCTTTCAAAAGACCTGAATGACCCAGACCACGTTTCCTTTGGCTAATTTGAATCTTTGCATTTTAAGAGGCCGAGGTACTGGGGTACTAGAATATTGGCAAGAAAGCCTCTCCGTTTCTTACACTATGTGGGTTGAGCTGTGCTGTACCCACACGTGACACATGTGGACACAAGGAAGGTGCTGGACCAATGAGCAGGAATTGAGCAATCCATCTATTTAGATCTGGTCTTAGGAACTGCAGTCAATCAATCAGGAAGCATTTATTGAACCCTTATATAAATAAAGGCAGCCCTTGGAGGAAACACAAAGAGTAGATGCAATGATTCCCATACTGCAGATCTGAAAGGCTGGCTTTGTTTTGAATTCCCTGAGTAATTGAAATAAAAAGTTTTCAACTATGTATAGTGTTGGGTGGGTAGTAGACTTGTTGCATGATCACTTTTTGAGTTACGTAAATTTCTGTGCACTATGTTGTTCTATATGCCTGAAACTAATAAATAAAAAGTTTTGGATGTTAATGGTGCAGAGAGTTACCTCTGCTTTTTGAGAAGGCAAAGGAATGCATGAGCATGATAAGGAGAGACATAGAAGATATTTTTAAAAAATGTCTAAATCAAACATCTAGAGATGAACATCTGAGATGCAAAATACACTAGATTGAACTGAAGGAAGATAAGGCATTACAGAAAAAGTTAGTGAACTTGAAGACATAGTAATACAAACACTCCAAAATGAAACAGGAAGATAAAAGACTGAAGAATAATAAACAGGGCATTAGTGAACTGCTGGCATTAAAAAACAACAACACAATAGTATGTGTATAAAGTTAGAAAATTCAGATAGCAGACAAAAGTGCAGAATGAAAAGTAACAGCTCCTTTTCCCAATCTGCACCCCATTTCTTTCTCAAGTAATAATCACGAGTAACAGTTTCTTGTGATGCCTTCCAGGAAAACAAATATGCCCATATCCACCTATTTGTGTTTATATATCTGAGAGGCAATCCCAGGCTTGAGGACAGTTAACCAGTGGACAAGAGTCTTCTGCAGTTCTGTATGTCTGGGACTCCCTAACCAAACTTCCTTACATGGCCTCCAAGGAATTTTGTGGAACATAACTAATATTATGAGCAAGAAGTGTTCCGTGGCTGAGAAAGTTTGAGAAACCTTGGAGACAACAAAGTCAAGTGAGTGGGCTTACTTATTGCTAAGTTGGCAGGACTTCCGACTCCTGGTGAAGGAGAGAGAGAGAGAGTAGTAGTTCCCAGTCTTTAGTTAAGGAACTCCTTCAAAGAAGTGTGTCCTTTCACTACTGGGGTGCTTCATTCAGGTGAGTCCTTTGGGAGACGCTGCCCTGCCAACAAATGGCAGATGGTGGCTTGACTGGAAACGGACAGGATCCATAGGGAAGTCATGTGTGAACCTGAAGATGTGTGGTGTGAGAGAGAGCACTTGTATTCAGGGCAGTTGAAGATGGGCTGAGAAAGAAGCAGATTGGGCAGAATTGGAGGCTATACTCATGCACAGAAGTGGTGCCATAGAGAGCTGAGTGTTGGTTGAAAAGTTAATGAATTAAAAAAAAAAAATTTCCTGGGAGAAGTGGATGATTCAGCAGTGAATTTACTTGGGCAGAAAAATAAAATTTGAAGTATGGAGAGGCCACCTCTCCCAGTCGAGTTCAGCAGAAGTAGGAGGTTTGGAGATGGGGGCATTTGCACAAGTGCAATTGTGGCAAGAGCAGAAAGCATGGAGTCAGATGGCTCTTCTGTTTATTACCTGTGTGGCCCTGTTCATATTATTCATGTTTTCTGAACCCCAGCACTGTCGTCTGACCCAGGGGGATTATAACCTGTTGCTTATATGTATTGAATGCTTACTGTGGCCAGCTATTTCCTTCCCTTCATGCTTGACAGGAAATAACTGATTTCCTTCTGACAACAACCCCAGAAGGTAAGTACACTTTTTATCCCTACATTTCACAGGTGACAAAACTGATACACAGAGATGTTAAGTCATTTACCCAAGGTCACAGAGCTTGTCAGTGGCAGAGATGAGAATCAAACTCAGGCACTATTTTTGCCATGCCTCCGTGGCATGTCATTGTAAAGATAAAAAGAAATAAGGATCCGTGGCACAGAGAAAGTGCTCTTTAAAATGTTAGGCCTTGCCTTCCTGCAAATAACAATTTGATGAAACATTCAATAAAGTATTTCTTGAATAAATATTTTACAGTCATAGTCAGAATAGCAGCTAATATTTCTTGAGCACTCTTTACGTGCCGGGAACTGTACAAATCTTTTGCATGTTTTGTCTGACACTCCCAACAATCCTGGGTTGGCTCTGTAATCATCCCTATTTTATAGGTGAGGAAATTGAGGCAGAGAGTGGCTTTAAGTTACTTATCCTGTCACATCGTGATTGGTGGCGTCTGAGAAGACAACATGACTTCTGTCAGAAGCTATTACAAAGTGATTAAAAATTAGTGATGCTCCTTTCCAAACAGTGAATTCACTTGAGAGGAAATTGGGAAATAAGAAAAAGAAAAACATTAGAGATACAGAATCAAGGGGCAGTAGACATAGGGCAACAATTATCCATTGCTACACAGCAAAGCACCCCAAAATGTAATGGATTAAAACACGAACAATTTATTATTTCTCATAATTCTGTAGATAGCCTGGGTTGTTTTCTTTTCTGGTTTCACCCGGGCTCACTTGTGCAGCTGCATTTAGCTGGAGGGTTGGGACCTCTAAAGTGGCCTCATATATCTGGCAGTTGGCACTGGCTGTTGGCTGGGGGCCTTGTTTTCCGTGTGACCTCTCATCTTCTAGTAGGCTCGACTGGGCTTCCTCATTGCATGGTGGGCTCAAGGTCAGAGGACAAGAGTGGAGACTGTCAAGCTGCCTGAGCTCCTGAATTCACTTCCACCCATACAATTAGTTAAAGCAAGCACAAGGACAGCCTGGCTTCAGCGGGGTGGGAAACAGACACCATCTGTTAAGGGAAGGAGTGGCAAAGTCACATTACAGGAGGCATAACCCAAGATGGCAAGATTCAGTGGGGTCTGTTATTATAACCATTTACCACACTGGGTTTGGGACACAGGGTAGTCAGAGAGTGACATTTGCGTGGGAAAGAATAAGAGGTATTTATTTCCATTTATGTCTTTTGATATTAGTGCAAAGGCTACCAGAACAACTCATTACAAATCTGAATAATGCAAAGTTGTTTGGAGAATCATGATAAAGGAAACTCAAGTTTTGTTATTTTAACTCTGCAGGATGATCCATGTTGCATGTTGGTAGAAAGTTGATTAATGAGACCATATCCAGGAAGTATTTAGAGCTCCTATAAGGAGAGAGAACTCTATCAATTTTAGAGGAATCATCAAACAGCTATCAAAATGCCACTTAACAGAAGACAGGTCATATTTTCCACCTGGAAGAATTCGCTTCTGATTTTCAGGGGCCTCCAGCCTGGATGTGTGTTGACTGTCTTCACCCATTCCTCTTGGCAAAGGGTAGAATGAGAACTTGTCCAAAGAAGGGATTTTGTGCCTGGGGGACTTGAGCTCCTCTTGCTAGGAAGCTCCAAGAGGGCGCAGAGTGGCAGGTTTCACCTTTGGTGCATCTCTATCCCTTCCTGAGGACAGCCACCAGGGACAGCTGAGACTTGTTCACAGAGAGAATCCTTTCTGCGGGTGAGGGAGAATATCCCCCTGCCAAGCAGCATCTGGTTTCACACTGGGAGAGCCCGCCGGAACACTGGGGCCTTCCCATGACCAGGCCAGACTGGGTCTGGTGCACAGTTCACTGAGAGAAACTAGGGCAATCTCACTCAGTTCCACTTCAACCTGGAAGGTCTCCTCAGTGAGCGCCATGTCATGAGGGAGGGGAGTTCTTTAGGGCATCTAAGGACCTGCAATGAAAGCATTCTGTGGACTGATGTGGCCTATATCCCTGGTCCTTTCTAGGAAGAGATACTCCTTCCTTTCTGGAAATAAAGTATATCTTCCTGGAGTGTCAGTCTCACCCCACATGTAATTTGCTTATTCATCAAATATTTTGAGTGGCACCGGGCACTGTGCTAGGAATGGAGGCACAGCGATGAATAAGACAGATAAAAATCTCTGCTCTCTTGGAGCTTCGAAGAATGTTCTAGAAAGGGAAGGCAGGTATCACCAAGTTCTGAGGGGGAGGAGTTCGGCAGATTCCAGTAGCAGAGAGAAGGTCAATTGGTGGGGACTGAGTACAGGGCCCAGGGCTCAGAGGTGGACCCAGGTAGACTCTTTAGGAACCATTCATAGGTCCTGGTGAGGAATTTAGATTTTCCGCTGAGTGCAACAGGATGCTGTTTTTAGCAGGAGGGTGAATGGATATGATCTACATGTTTCAAAGATACCTCTAGCTGCTGAATAGGGACACAAAAAAGGAAGCTGGGAGGAGGGGTACCCATGAGGGGGAAGGTGCAGGAGACTGGGCCTGAGGGGATGGTGGCCTGGGCTGGGGGGATTATACATAAGAACACATTTTTGAGTAGATTGCAAGTTCTGCATTCACTGCAATGATAAAACTTGAGTCTTCAAAGAAGTTTTGCCCCCATGGTGGACCACTTTGGGCTGTGGTCCCTTGCTCACCAACACCTTATCATGAGGGATACATGCATGAAAAACTGAGAATCACTACCATACAGAAACTACTGTGTTAGAATAAGTAGGGAGCCCTCTGGAAAAAGAAAGTCAGGGAAATTTCCAGACTTTCTATTTTGTTCCCCTAACTGGCCTCTTCTGATGCCAGTGTCACACTGTTTATACCAGCTATAGCATGATAATATGTTTTAATATCTGGTGGGACTAGTTGCCTCTTGTTGTTCTTTTTTTGAAAGTTTTCCGTGGCATTCTTGCTTATTTATCTTACACTAAATGTTTTAAGATGTTTCAGATGTATAATGACTATAGGGAATAATGCAGCATTTTAAAAAAAGCAGAAGTGTCTTACCTGATCTTACCTGATCTACCTACGACCCAGTTTCTAAAATATCTCCATTTCCTCTACAAATTCGGAGAAAGCTCCATCCATCTCACCTCATTCCCTGCCCATCCTCCCAAGGGGGCAGTCACTGAGTTTGGTGTCCTTTTATTTCCATGTGTTTTATTCACTTTTAATGCCTATGTATGTGGGCCTAAACAAAACAGTACTGTAGATGTTTCTTTTATTTTTCAAGATTATTCTTAAAAATATAGCTAACATACAATATTATATTAGCTTCTGGGGTGCACCATAGTTTATTCAACATTTACGTACCTAAGGAAGTGATCACCATGATAAGTCCAGCAACCATCTGACACTGTACCATGTTATCACAATATTAACTATATTCCCTATGCTGTACGCTACATACCCATGAAATATTTGTTTTATACCTGGAAATTTGGACCTCTTATTTCTCTTCATCTTTCCCCCACTTTAAAAAATTTCTAATTACAGTTGACATTCAATATTATTTTATATTAATTTCAGGTGTACAGCGTAGAGTACATATAATTTAAGATAATTTAAGAAGTGATCTGACTAATCTATTACTCACCTGGCACTATAGTTATTGCCATATTATTGACTATATTCCCTATGTTTTACTTTACATCCCATGACTATTTTGTAACTACCAATTTGTACTTCTTAATCCCTTCACCTTTTCCACCGTGTACCTCACCCCCTCCCATCTATCACCTCAACAAATCTAGACCAATCTGACACTATATACAGTTATTACAATATTACTGACTATATTCCTTATGCTATATTCTACTTTGTAACAACCAATTTGTAATTCTTAATCTCTTCCCCTTTTTTTCACCCACATCCCCAACCCCCCTCCCATTTGGCAACCATCAAAATGTTTTCTGTATCTATGAGTTTGTTTCTGTTTTGTTTGTCTGTTTTTTCTTTAGATTCCATATAGAAGTGAAATCACATTGCATCTATCTTTCTCTGTGTTACACTCCACTCAACATAGTAGCCTCCAACTCCATCCATGCTGCCACAGATGGCAAGAACCCATTCTCTTCCCTAGCCAAGCAATATTCCATTGTATATATGTACCACCTCCTCTTTATCCATTCTTCTGTTGACATAAACCCAGGCTGCCTCCACATCTTGGCCATTGTAAACAATGCTGCAATGAACATATGGATGCACATGTCCCCTCAAAGTAGTGTTTTGGGTTTCTTTAGTTAAATACCCTGAGGTGGGATTACTGGGTCCTTCTTTGTCTTTTGTTATAGCCTTTATTTTAAAGACTGTTTTGTCTGGTAAAAGTATTGTTACCAAAGCATTTTGTTATTGTTGTTTCCATTTTCATGGAATATCTTTTTCCATTCCTTTAGTTTCCATCTGTGTGTGTCTTTCAATCTGAAGTGAGTTACTTATAGGCAGCATATGTAAGGGTTTGGTTTTCTTATCCAGTCAGCCTTCCTATGTCTTTTGATTGGAACATTTCATCCATTTACATTGAAAGTAATTGTTGATAGATATGTAGCTATTGCCATTTTATTATTCATAATTTTGATCTTTTTTTTTTTTCCATCTTAAAGAAGTCCCTCTAACATTCCTTGTAATACTGCCTTGGTGGTGATGAACTCTTTCAGCTTTTTCTTGTCTGGGAAGCTCTTTATCTGTTCTTCAATTTTAAATGCTAGCCTTGCTGCTGGGTAGAGTAGTCTGGATTGTAGGTCCTGGCTTTTCAAAGGATGTTGAATATTTTGTGCGAATCCCTTCTGGCCTGCAAAGTTCTTATTGAGGAATCAACTGATGATCTTATGGGAGCTGGCTCATAAGTTACTCCCTGGCTTTCTTTTGCTGTTTTTAAGATTCTCTCTTTGTCTTTAACCTTTGCCATTCTAATTATAATGTGTCTAGGTGTGGGCCTGTTTTAGTTCCTCTTGTTTGGGACTCTGCACTTCTTGGACTTGTACGTTTATTTACTTTGCCAGATTAGGAAATTTTTCAGTCATTGTTTCTTCAAATAGGTTCTCAATCCCTTGCCTTCTCTCTTCTCCTTTCTGGTTCCCCTATGATGTGCATGTTCATATGCTTGAGGTTGTCCCAGAGGTCTCATAAACTATCCTCATTTTTTTTTTATTCTTTTTTTCTTTTTGCTCTTCTGATTGGCTATTTTCTGCTATGCTCGCTTTCAAATTGCTGATTCAAATTCTCTGCTTCATCTAGTCTGCTAGTGATTGTTTCTAGTGTGTTCTTCATTTCAGTTATTGTATTTTTTACTTCAGGCTGCTTCTTTTTTTATGGTGTCTGTGTCCTTTTTTATACTTGCTATCGCTTTGTTGAAGTTCTCATTAAGTTCCTTGAACATTCTTATAACCATTGTTTTGAACTCTGTATGGGTAGGTTGCTTGCCTCCATTTAGTTTAGTTCTTTTTCTGGAGTTTTCTCCTGTTCTTTCATTGGGATGTATTTCTTTGTTTCCTCCTTTTGGCTGCCTCTCTATGTTTGTTTCTATGTTTCCCCAGTCTTGGCTGGGTGTCCTTATGTAGTAGGTGCCCTGTGGGGCCCTGGCACAGTCTCCCTGATCACTTACGCTGGTGCTCCAGGAGTGTCTATGGTGTGGGTGGTGTGTGCCCTCCTACTGTAGTTGAGCCTTCATTGTTGCTGTTGGCATGTTTGTGGGTAGGCTTAACCCTGAGGCTGATTGGCTGTGGGGTTTGGCCATGTCCACAGCTTATAGGCTGCTGTGTGGGGGTTGGGGAGTGGGGGGTGGGATGGTGCTTACCCCACTGAGTGGGATTTGCCCCAGCAGCATCTGGTGTCTGTTGAGACCGCCCTTTGGTTGTGCTGCTTGTGGTACTCTGCTGTGGTCTGAAGCCAACCTCCAAGTATGTTGGTTCTAGGGCCTCTTGGGTGGGGCTCTGGTGTAGGCGCAGGTCACCTACTGCCTGTGAATGACCAGGGACTACCTGGTAGGAGCTACAAAATGATCTGAGGTTTTTTGCTGCCTGTGCTAAACTTGGAGGCATGTGGGAGAAGCCACACTGTGAACTGAGGATGTCTGCTACCAGTACCAGGTCTGGGGTAGCTCTGCAAAGAGCAGGGCACACCAAGGCCTGCTGCCACCTGCTGGCTCTCTTCAGGTTCAGCCATTGATAAAGCCTTGCGGTATGCAAGTTGCGTGAGTGGTCTCAGAGAGTCATTAGAGTGGGAAGAGCTGTGGTCACCAGGTTAATGTAGATTCTGGTGTGGTGCCAATGCTGAGCCTGGAGCTACCCAGAAAAAGCCTCAGAGTACACCAAAGCCAGTCATCACTCGCCTGGTGCCCATGGATTCTGATAGTTTCCCAAAAAAGAGTGCCATATGGGCAGGGCTGGCTGCTTGCAGAGAAAGTACCTCCTATGTTGAGGGAGTTGTGTGAGTTGAGGTCTCAGGGAGTCAGCTGGGTGCAGCAATGGAACTCATGGGCCAATCAGGTTCAGCTTTAGCCGTGTGGGGGGAGGGCTCAACACATGGCATCTACCTGCTGGCTGCGTGAGAGGAGGCCCCCTCACAGGGAAAACGGCAACCATCCTTCAGCCCTCACTTTGAAGCCACACACTTCAGTTTGCCAGCTGTATGCCTTTGACACCCCCCAAGTCACCTTCCCTGACCTGTAGCCCAGGGTGAGTGTCTGTGAGCGAGTGAGTCTGTGTGTAGGCCCCTTAAGTGGATGTCTGGGTTTCCCACAGCCTTCTATCCCACCCGGATGGTTGGAATCCCCACTGTTTTTAACAGCCAGATGTTGTGGGAGCTCTTCTTCCTGGCTAGTGCTCTGAGATGGGGAGCCTTGAGTGGGGCTGGCATTCCTCACTCCTCTGGTAGAAACCTCCATGGCTGAGATATTTCTCCTGGTTCTCAACCACCACATGGAGGTTTGGGGCCAGACTGTTTCACTTCTTCATCCCTCCTACCAGTCTCGATGTGGCTTCTTTATATCCTTAGTTATAAAACTTCTTTCAGCTAGACTTCAGTTTATTCTCCAAGTTAATTGTTCTGTAATTTAGCTGTAGCTTTAATGTGTTTACAGAAGGAAGCAGGCACTGTTTTTATCTACTCTGCCATCTTGGCTCTCTCCTAGATGTTTCTAAATTTTATGTAAATGGTATTATACTTATGTGTTCTTCTGAATCTTGACCTTTTTCTCCCAACTCAGTATTATGTTTGAAAGATTCATCCATGTTGAGACAATTTGTTCTAGTTCATATTGACACAGCTGTGTGGTGTTTTGTTGTATGAAAGTACCACAATTTATTCTTTTCCTGTTGATGGACATTTAGCTTGTTTGCATACAATTTTCCACCATTATAAGCAATACTTATGCTGACACTCATGTACATTTCTATGAATTTCCCTTGGATCTCTTGGATCTATACCTAGGAATGGAATTGCTTGTTCTCAGAATATACTGTGTTTCCCCAAAAATAAGACCTAGCCAGACAATCAGCTCTAATGCGTCTTTTGGAGCAAAAATTAATATAAGACCCGGTATTATATTATGTTACATTATATTTATTGTATTGTATTGTATTGTATTGTATTGTATTGTATTGTATTGTATTGTATATTATATAAGACCAGGTCTTTTGTATTATATATAATATGTTACATATTATATATTTTATTATATATTATATATAATATATTAGACCGGGTCTTATAGTAAAATAAGACAGGGTCTTATATTAATTTTTGCTCCAAAGGACCCATTAGAGCTGATTGGCCGGCTAGGTCTTATTTTCAGGGAAACACAGTACACTTAATCAGTTCTCCTAGATAAGGTCAAACTGCATTTTGAAGTGATTGTACCTGTTTTTCTGTTTTAAATTTAGAATTATCTTGACTATTTTCAAGTGAACATATAAATAAATAACAGCTTTATAGGATTAAATTTATAAATTAATTTAGAAATAATTAATGTCTTTTTGATGTTTAGAATTCATATCCAAGATTATGGAATTTATATTTTCTTATTGTAAGTATCTCTCCATATATTTTGTCTTTTTGTTGCTATTATAAATGAAGTTTTTCTCTTCCATTGTATCTTGTTGTTTGTAATTATAAAAACCATTGCTTTCTACATATTGCTTTGATAACTTGTCCCTTTACCATTTACAGCAGGTTGTCATTTGATTGTCTTGGGTTTGTCAGGTATACAATCATATTCTCTACCAGTTGGTCATGTTTCTCTCCTCCTTCTAATTTATGCATCTATTTTCCTAGATTAATTGTTTTGCCTATTGCCCCACAATGCTGCTAAACAATAGAGCTATATATGGAAATTTTGTCTTGTTCCTAATTTTTATGGGAAAAATTCTGGTGTTTTTTCATTAAGCATTTTGTGTTGAGGAAGATATATATCGTTATGTCAGAAAATATTCATCTATTTCTATTTTATTATGAGTTCTTTTTAAAAATAAAAACATTGCCTTTTCAATGTCCTTTGAGATGTTTAGATAATGCTTTGGATATATTAATATGGTAAATTATATTACAGATTCTCTAATATTGAACCATGCTCGCCTTATAATAAACCCTACATGCTACTTCGGTGTTTTGCTAGATTCTCTGCTAATAATTTATTTAGGGCTGTTGCATTGATGTTCTTGAACAAGATTGATTTCAAAGGCCTGTCTGGGTGTTTGGGAACTATGTGTGAAGCACCCTGGTTGAATCTGGTGTTAGAGTCCTCCTTTCAACTTCAACATTTACACTGAGAACCAGTCCTATGATTATTTGGATCTCCATATGTTTCATAGACCTTCAGCATTCTAGAGATGATCTTCTCCCTAACCGTGTCACAGAGTCGGATGGCATCTCAGATGGAAGGAGTCTGGTCAGACTCCTTGGGACTGACCATGGACTACGACCTCTTATTGTAGCTCAGGTTATTCTCTACTCAGTCAGCCTTTTTTCTTTATAAGTGGGTTTGGAAACTGTGGTGTAACTCTCCTTGTCTAAGCAGATCCCCCAATCCTGTTCCTGTTCAATAGAAGTACTTCCCAGTGTTCCAAGCAGTTCTTTGTTCAGAGTTGACTATAAAGGAGATATTTGGATTGAGGAGTGTAGTTTTCCAGAGAAAGAATGTTTTAACTGGCACTTGAACTATGTCCTCATCCCGGCCTTCTTGCCCATTTGGTGCTTAATGTCCCTCCTAGGGGTGTGTTATTGCATTCCAACCATGGCTGCTGACCGGTTGTCACATTCTTGGGACAGGAACCTGGGCTGAGTTCCATGCTGGGACTTTCCCCAAAAGCCCATCCTTTCTGATTTTGGCCCATTATCTCCAAAAGGGCAGTTGCTTCTGGAGGATTCTTAGTGTGGGTTGCCTAGTGCATCAGGGGTACCAGGAATAGGTTAACTCTATTTTTAAAAAGAGGTCCCCCTTTCTATTTGCATGAGAAAAGAGAACTCTGCATTTGCACAAGAGAAAGTATCTTCCTGTCAATCACTCCCTAGGTGACTCCTCTGGAGAACAAAGGGCAGTTGATTTTTTTAAGTCAAGGGTTTGTAAGTTATGGGTTACCAGCAAATAGGATTTCCCTTGCTAGGATACTTTTTCTTTTTCTTTCTGACGGACAAATTAGGCTCCATTTTTCTTTCTTTCTGACTCCAGGCATCTCTATAGGTCTCTATTCTCTGACTTTCCCTACCCCCTTCCTTTTTATTCTCACTTTTCCCAATTGGCCATGACTCTGCTCTCCCTTCCCTCCCTCCATCCTATCTTTTGGTGTGTAATTTGTTTGCAGTCAGGTTGTCTCTTTGATTTACTGGGCCTCTTCTCAGCAGAATTATAATAAATGGATTGCTTTGCCGAGCCCCAGCTACTTCAACACCACTTGCTCAGCTTGGGTCAAGCCCCTTGCAAACAGAATGCATACAGCCTGCACAGAGACACACGCTCACACACATGATATCAGCCCTCACTCTGCATCTTTTTCTAGCCCAAATATAATGAAAAATATCAAGGCATTCATCTGAGAATGAATTAAGTTACAAGAACTTAGGAAAAGATGTGCTAAGGATGGTCCAACTCCCCGTAGTGCAGTCCCGGGTGTTGATGGTGTCGGGGGCCTAGAGATTGTCCTGATTACAGACTTAATTAGTTATATAATTAGCAAGTGTAGGCCTATAAAACCTTTGTTGTTTGCATCCAGAATTCACATAAAGAGTGTAAATCTCAACTGTGTTAACTGAAATGAGGAATGAGCAAATTTGTTCATGGGCTGCTCTGCCTCAAACACTTTAGTTGTTTCCATTTGCACTGAGAATAAAGTAGAAAAACAAGCAAACAAACCATAAATCTCAACAAAGTACATCTTAGTGTGGCCTACAAGGCCCAGCCTGCCTGGTCTCCCTGTATTCTTTCTGGTGTAAGAGCACACTCCCACCCTACAGGCATACACACACACACGGACACACACACACACACACACACACACACACACACACACACACACCTTTCACTTACTCAGGAGTGCTGGGCTTTGGACCCACCATTGCCTCTGCCTGATGAGTGTTACCCAGTACCCGTCCCCCTCCTTCATCAGGCCCCGTCTACTCATCCCTCTTGTCTCAGCCTGAAAGCTACTTCTTCCAGGAAACATTCCACCGTCTACATTGAGCTAGGTCCCATTATCAACTCCATCACCCACTGTCATTCTTCTGTGACACTTAGTGCAGTGGTCATAACATGAGTATTTGGGCCACTCCTTGCATGACGTCTGTCTGTCCCTCCAGACCTGATACTTCCTGGGGATTGAGCTCCTGTCTGTTACATTCTGGAATTTATCCAAAGAACCAGTGCTCCCTAAGTACCCATGAGCAGAACTGTGTGAAGGAAGGAATGCAGAAGAGCAACAGGTCTTTCCTCACTCGGTTGTTGGGAGACACTTGCATTGAAATATGAAACTTCCCTTTTATTTATCTGCTTCCTCTGTTTTCTACCCTCACCCCACCTCCTTTATTGCTGTACACCATGGCTGTTCTTTCTGAGCCGAGCCCATTCTGGTTTCTCCCCACTAGAGTGAAGTCTTAGAGAATCAGGGCTCAGCTTCTTCTAGCTTCAGATTCCAACAGCCGGGTGCACACAGGCTTACTTCATATTCAATGACCTCGCTCAGAAGTGTCCCTGCCCTGGATCTCCCCTTGTTACCATGTCTGAGTTCAATGTGGCGTGGCTTGTGGAAGGAGGAGTGAAGTGGTGGCGAGACCCAGCTGTAGGTGGCTCAGCTCCCTGTGCTACCTTGAACTACCACTCCCCGTCTCAGTTAGCTTTCATGGGCCTCAGTTTCCTAATCTGAGACCTCTTTCTAAAAATACGATTTGAACTTTCTGAAATAGAAATGCAAAGAGTCAATCTTCCCAGCCTAGAAGCCTTCTTAGAGGTCATCTAAGCCATCCCTAACCTCCAGAAAAGGTAGCACCTGGTCCACTCATTTCTTCTCTGAAATGCTGTGTTCTCTGTATTGTCCTTCTCCCTGTTTAGCTGTGTTTATGAAGTTCAGGATTGTTGGTCCGGTTCTTTTTTTGGGTTCTGGCAACTGAAATAAGGTTCTGAAAGAAGGATGGGGACTTCTGTGCAGAGCAAGGGCTCTGATGTGGTAGACCAGCCAGCCTCTGTACCTAAACTCTCTGCGTGGGCTTTTCGAAGTTCACTCCTTAGTTCAGCGTTTCATGAATACACTAGTCATAGAAGGAATGTTTGCTCTGCCTCCTTCTGAGCCGCAGAGATATGTTGAAGAACCAAGCACTTTGTTTCGAGGAAACGTCCCCTTCTGATGGTTTTATTCTCCTAACTGGTGTTTTTCTCCCTAGTTTCTCATTTTCTCTTTGTCTCTGGGAATAAAGAAACATGGCTATTGTGCTAGGGCCTCTCCTTTTCTTGTTTGAGTTCAGTACATCTCCAGAATCTGCAAGGAGTGATGGACTCCAGTCTTGGACTTCTGCACAGAAACAGGCTTCCATTCCTTCATGCACAGCCAAATCTTCTGCTGTAATAATCATCCCCCTGTCTTCTAGAGATTTGCAGTTTAAGAGGTGTGACTTCAAAGAAATTAATGCAGAATAGGAGTCTGCATTGGGACAGCCCCAGTGCCCTATGTCTGCCTCGGCTCCGTCCTGTGGCATTGTGGGGCTGCCTTGCTTTTTCTAGCCAAGCTTGGTCCCCAGGAGTTGACACCCACAGAGGTCAAAATCACCTCTATCTTGTGTTCTCACCCTGCATTTGCTGTCTCACTGGATGCCCAGGGAATTAAACATGGTGCCCAGTGACAGAGAATCAGGAGGGTCCAGATGGACACAAGAGTGGTCTTGGTGCCCAGTACAGTAAGGGTGTGTTGAAGAGTCAGTGCCTGTTCTTCTGTCGTCATGCACAGGGAGAGGGTGAGCTGGGGAGAATAATCTGTTACCAATGCATTTTTTTTCCACAAAGAAACTAAGAAAGTCACAGCTTTGAAGTGGAAATTGTCTGGGCTTGGAAGAAGATGAAAAGTAAAATATGGTGCTAGGACCTTTTGTGTACAGGTACATAGTCTGGAAACATGCCTTCCCCCCATTAAACATGCTCAGATATCTTTGTAGTACTCATGTAAACAAAAGTGAATTCATTTATAAACTCTAAGAGGAAAAGCCACCTGAATGTGAAGAAGGGCGGCTTAAGTTTTTATTCAGGTTTACACTGCTAGAGAAGGCGGCTTGATTGATAGAAAAGCATGCCAGGATTTTCTTCTACATTTTGAACCCAGTGGTCAGGGCAGGGGAATTGGGTACAGTTCAAATGCAAAATGAAAGGCCCCTGCATCCCTCCCTAAGGCTGCTCTCCACCTTTCTCTTTTAGTCCCAGTTTCTCCAGCCTTTGCCAAGTACATCCAGAGCAGGCAGCCCAGGCTTGAGGATGAGGGAGGGGCTGGGGAGAAGCAAGGATCTGGAATCTTATCTTTCGTCTGTGTAGCATCTAGCAGAAGGTTGTGGCCTTCCTGGGATCACTGGGGAGATAAGGAAATAGAAGCATTTTAATGGCTCACCACGTTAGGTACGTGGCATGTAGATGCCAAGGGAAGGAGCTCTGAGATGTCGCACAGACCTCCGAGACCTCCAGGCTGCTCACAGGCCCACAAGCTCCTCCTCCGTGCCCTCCCTGCAGAAGCCATCTCAGAGATGCTGAGTCTGTGTTTCCTTTGCATCTGCTTGAGACTGAACTTCTTTTCCAACCTGTTTTCTTCAGCCTTGGCACCCTCCCTCCCATAACCTGGGTGTGAGTTACCTGTCAGTCAACTCATAGGGTCACTGAGGGCTAACAGACCATGCCTGGCACCTCCTAAACACCTGGGAATGTTGATGCTGTTGGGGTGGATATTCCTGTTATTATAATGACAATCATGATTTCCAGCCCACCGGCGTGTCCCTGCTCACCTTTCCTCTTGCCGAATGACGTGACGGTTTCCGCCTGTCAAAGGCCTGCTCCTGCGCAGGCTCCTCTCCAGGCAGAGCTTCGTGGAGTCATCCTCGTTCATCCCAGTCCTCACCCTGACGTATCCTGGGTGTCAGGCACAGAGGGCAGCCCTACTCGGGCAGATGTTCTAGAAAACACCCCAGGTTGGGTGTTGACAAAGGTGACAATCTGAATGCAGAGCTGGCAGCTGCAGGGGTCCTCCGGCTGTCCTGAGGCCCCACAAGAGCCCTCTGCTGGCTCAGCCTTATAATGGGGCAAGAAAGCTCGATTGGGAGCTTCCCATGGCAGACGTCACTCGCTTCCCATGCTATCTGTCTCTTCAGCAGCACAGCTGTGCAAGAGCGGGGGGACATAGGCCAACAGGGTGGGAGGAGGGAGGCTCCGGCCCTGGTGACATGACTGTGCCTCAGAGAGTTTCCCTGCAAAGGTGAGGGCAGAGGTACTCCCTGATTCTTTCTTACAACGAGGTTAAAGGCAGGAGACCCAGGGCATGCCCCAGTCCCCTCACCATGTTTATTCTTAAAGAATCGTTTTCTTCTTGGTCAGCTCATCGTCCTCAGGGGTCTGGAAGATTCCAATCTCTCTTTGGCCCCGGGGAGCTATGAGGAGTCACAGCATCATTAAGGGAGGGATGCCCCAATCCCAGCCACTCCCTAAACCCCTGCAGCTCCAACCAAAGGCGAAGAGGGAGGGCCAGAGAAGCAGCAGCCCTTCAAAGAGAGGGACCACAGCCAGGTGTGCAGACCAGGAAAGCAGGGTAGTGGGGTCACATGCTGGTCCCTGAAGGTGGTCCTCAATCACAGATGTGTCCAAACTTCAGCACCATTGTTTTCCTTTGCCTGGGGTGCCTTCCCCGCTGGTTTCTTCAGCGCCATACTCATCCAGACCTCAGAGGGCCGTTTTCTCTGTGCAGCCTCCCCTGACCACAGGCTCTGAAGTAGCCAGCCCTCATCCTTCCTTTGCACTATTGACGGATGCATGGAATGGATGATGGATGAATCATCACTCCTCACTTGGGGGCCATTATTGCTCACCACAGACCTTCTTTCATCTTGACTTGGAAACCCTGGGGTTGGCCCTGAAAGACTGGAGTGGGCTTGGGGCACCAGCCCAAGTGACCTTGCATCTGCACTCCCTCCATGAGGAGGGGGACATCTTTCTGCTCCGCAGCTGGATCTCTCAGTGCCCTGATGAAGGGGGTGGATTGAGGATCTCTTCTGCACGCAGCATCTCTTCTCCTCTCTTAGAGCCACACTGCACATGGACCATGGTCCAAGGCTGTGACAGTCCCTGCATTTCACCATTAAACATCCCCCTAAGGATTCAGGGCCTCGCTGATTAATCCTGAGAAGGCAAATCGATGTTATCTCCTGTGCCAGCTGGCATTGATCGGAGTGTCTGTGGGGTGGGCTGTGGTGAGGATGGTGACTTGGGGAATAAGTGTGCCTGGGTCTACTGGCAATGTCTGTCCTGATGAGGGGGAGAAGTGTGGCCGCACATGAGCCAAGCATTTTGTCATCCCAGCTGATCAACTTCGTGCCCAACCTCCTATACGTTGTACATTTGCCGTCATCATCTCACAACTCCAAGTCTCATCCCTGTAAAGGGGCTTCATTAACAGCCTGTTTTTAGATGGGAAAATGAGTTGAGCATGGTAGCATGAGGGCGGATGGCAGGACTGGGAGGAGAAGCTAGGTCTGGAAGATTTCCAGCCCCGTCTCCACTGGCTCGTCCTTCCAGCTGACCCCATCATCTAAAAATCAACCCCCACTTAGTGGCACTGATTCAGCTTCTTTCTGTAGTTGGTGGCAGGTCAGCCCTGACTTCTAGGAGACTCCAGGCACATGGCAGCAAAGTCTCCATGCTGGCAGGTGATACAGGCTTCAGCACAATCTGGAGTTTGGAAGCAATGTTGTGTTTTCTAGGCACCCATCTGTGGAGGGGAGCAGTGTCTGTGTGGGCTGTCTGCTTATTGAGGAAACAACTACTGCTCAGGAGTGGGTCTGTCTGCCCTCTTGCATGTGTCATTTTATTTCCATGCTAAGAAGTTTCAGGGCTTCTTAGGAGGTGGGTCTAGCCTTTGGGACCTCTGCCTCCAGGCCCTGGGGACGCCTTGATGTTTTCCTTCCTTGTTGGAAGGCAGTGTGCAGTGCCAACTGTGCCACATATCAGCTGGGTCTCAGGCCCAGCAGTACCCAGAATTCTAATTCTGGCCAGTCCGCTGAGGGATTGGGGGTAGAGGGCACTGTGTGGGGCAGCGTGGTCTGGAGGATGTCATGTGCCCGTTCCTGGTTATCTCCCATCAGATGAGGTAGATGCCCCTATTTAGTCCGATTTTCTTAATTTGCCAGTGTGCTGGTCAGTGGGGTAGAGGATGAGAGGAGGGCTATGGGCTCTTCAAACCATCCAAGGTGCTCACAGAGCACTTCCCAGGGGTTAGGAGTACAAAAAACACCTTGGACCCCTGCCACAGAAAGTTCATCATCATTGTCATCCTCAGCCATGGGGACACACTGGATGTTCTAGGCAAAGAATGAGGCTGCCCCTAACTGAGGCTGGCCTAGGATGTTCATTCCTTCTTGTCAGTGCCTCTGAGATCCTACACTGGGCAGCTTGCTGGCCCCCAAAGCACCCCCACTCTTGCATGCTTCAGTGCCTTTGTCCTTGCTGTATCCTCTGCCTAGAATGCCCTTCCATGCTTCTTTGACTAGCACACTCCTATTCATGAGCTAAGCCCCAGTTTAAGCACCCCTTCCATCAGGCAGAATAAATATCTTTCCAAGGATAGTGTTTATCACATTCTAAAGTTGATGTCTTTTCTGTTTTTAAGCACCCAAAATACATATTAAACTTTGAGCTTATTGAGGGAAGGAGCTTTCTAAGTAGAGGATCAGCAGGGGGGATGGCAGGGGGTCATGACTACACCTGGTGAGTTTGCCAGGTGATGGGGCGACTGATGGCCCCAGAGCTTCATTCTAGACTAGGAATGGCAGGACATAGGCTGAGTGGGTCGTGGAGGTTGTTGGTGTCTAAGCTGATAAAACCATGCTTGGACAATAGACTTTGGGGTTAGTGACACCTTGATTGGAATCAGGCTCTGGGTGCCCATGTTCTGAGGCTTCCTCTTCTTTGAGCCTCCATTTCTCATTCTCTGGGAATGTCATAGTAAAGCGTATCCCATAGCTGCTGTGGGAATCAAGTGGGTGATACAGGTGCCATAGGTCCTCAGACATGGTGGCTGCAATTGAGACCCTCCTGGCTGAGAAGCCAAGGTCTTTGGGAGCAGGGATCTTACCATTTACGTCTTTAGATCTGCCAGTGTGCCTAACACAGCGCATGTGCTTAACCGGCTGCTCATTTTTTGTGTGAATAGTTGAGTCGAGATCATACCCTAAGAAGAATTTTGAGCCAGGAAGATGCAGCATGAAAGAGGTAAAGGAAGAAGACTCTGGCAGTGGTATGTGCATAGGGTCGGTTGTAGGGAGTAGGGTCTGTGGAGGGGAGAAGAAGAACTGTGAGCCTGTGAAGCAGGACGATCCAAGCACACTCTGAAGTGGCCTGGACTGGGGGCCTCTGGATGTCTTGGAGCTTCTTTCTCCTCCTTGGGCTCATGAGGCACAGTGGGACATAGACTCGAGCAGAGAGGTGGGACAA
This sequence comes from Rhinolophus sinicus, assembly GCF_036562045.2. Taxonomy (NCBI): domain Eukaryota; kingdom Metazoa; phylum Chordata; class Mammalia; order Chiroptera; family Rhinolophidae; genus Rhinolophus; species Rhinolophus sinicus. The sequence continues at coordinate 34,179,760 of NC_133759.1, forward strand.
GCATGTGGGCATGTGAGGGCAAGCATGTATGTGGGGCTGTGTTTGTGGGGCGTATAGGTGTTTCCGGGTGTGTGTAGGTGTTGGGGGGATATGTGTGCATATGTATGAGTGTGTGTGTGCACGCACGTGTGTCTGAAGGACCCAGTACTGACCGAAAGATGCACTTCCACTCTCACATAGCTCACAGTTACAAGGGGAAGAATGGTGTTAATGAAATCGTTACTTGAAAGCATGGTGACTTGTCTGGTGGGTAATTCCGGGGATTCATTGAGAGTTCATACAAGTACCTTATTCATACTTGGGAGCTTGGGGAAGGCAGCTTGTTTATAAAACAGCCTTTATCTTTTTATCTTATTTATCATAATTTTAATAGGCATAATTTTAAAAATTTACATAAATATGTCCATATTTTTATTCTTTAACTTAACCACAATACCATTATCACATCTAAAAAATTAACACTCATGTCTTAGTATTATCAGATATCTAGTTAATATTCAAATTTCCCTGTGTGTTTCATAAAAGTGGTTACAGTTGGTTTATTCAAATCAGTATCCAAACTAGATCCACGTTATATTTGGGTGACTTGTCTCTCAAGTTTCTTCTAATCCATAGGTTCCCCTGCCCGTCTTATTTTTTCAGGTAATTTATTTGTTGAATAAACCAGGTATGTGTCCTGTGGAGGGTCTCAGAGTCTGGGTTTTGTTGATCATATCCCCACGGTGTCCGTTAGAATGTCCCTCGGTCCCTGGGACATCCTGTAAACTGAGGGTTAGACCTAGAGGCCGGCAAAGACTGAGTGTGATTTGGTTTCTCCACAGGCTTTTCACAGGCAGCTATTGGTGCTGCAGCCTAGACATTTCATTCATTGCAGCGTGTAAGCTAAAGCCAGCTGGGTGAGAAGAGTCATCCAGGAGAAGGGAAGGGAAGGAGAGGGAAGGAAAGGGGACTGTGAATTAAGCTCGGGCGTGAGAGAGATCATGTCAGAACTGAGAACATTTCTGAGGATCTGGAAGGTCAGTGGCAAGGTTGACACCACGTGAAAGAGGGCTGCAGTGGGGAGCAGAGGCAGAGCAGAGCTGCGGGAACTTGGGACGGTCTCTTAACTTCCTTCGTTCTCAGCTGTAGAGTGGAAACATGCCTGTGATTACCTCTCAAAGGGATTGAGGAGATCAAAAGAGATAGTGGATGCAGAGCATTTAGATGCACCTGGCAAAGAAAGGGGTCAATAGATGTTACTGGTGGTGGTGATGATGATGAGGATGATGATGGTGATGGCATTGTGGTGGGGGAGGGGAAGAAAGCTTGGACTTTTCCTGAGATCCATTGGAAGCTATTGAAAGCTTTTGGGTCAGAGAGAAATGTGATCAGATTTGCATTGTAGGAAGCCTGACCCATCTGTTAGATGGAGAAGGAAGTGCAGGAAAGGGGGTGAGAGCAGTTAGGGGCTGATGCAGTTGTCCAGAGGGAGGGGGCTGGCTTGGGTGGATGATGGCCGTGGAGATGGAGGGAAGTGGACTTAGTGGGAGGTCTTCAGAGAGTAAACACAGAGGGGAGGAGATAGACAAAGTGGGTAAAAGGGGAGCCAGGAGTCCAGGGTTTTGGATTGAGTCTCTGCAGGAGGGGAGTGCCCCCCACTAAAATGGGGTGGGGTTAGGGGTCCCAGAGCCAGCAGGCACCCCAATACTTGTGCATGTATGTATTTAGTGAATGTTTGTGCTGCTGTTCTAATATAGTCTGTGCATTTTAATATATGCAATAAAATAAAATAATTAAAGAATCAGATAAAGATGAAGTCAACCATAGTTTTAAATATCTTTGTGTGATTAACATGGCTTCTTAATCTCATTAGTTGGTTCCGCAAGGCAAAGTGCACCCCTAGAGAGAGGTTCATCATTAACGATCGTAGATGTATATCCATATTTCAAATAGTCTTCTTGATTATTTGATGTTTTTGGCCAACTTCGTGTCAGATCTCATTAGGCTATCATGGCTCTTAGCTCTTCACCTGGCTGATAAATAGCGGTTACTAGGGTTGGGGCAGGTGTCAGCAATGTCAGGCCCATGGGCTTTGTTACACCTGCAGTATTGGGATGGTTCATCTTGTGTGTTCTTTGCAGGAATCTTTAAAAGCCACTCAGTCCATTTTTGTAAGGGTTAGTTTGGTCTAAACCAGATAACATGACCTCTAAATGCTCTTCACCTGGTATCTCTAAACTGCAGTATGTCACACTGGAAATGTGAACACAGAGTTAGGGCACTCTGGTCACCCTTCTGCATGCTGGCCCCCCCATGCTACCCTAGGACACCTCAGAAGCTGTACCGAACACGTGACGTCCAACCATAGCCCAAGTGAGGGCACAGGGGGCTATCTGTATATTTGGTGTAATTAAAGCTTAGCCTTTTCTTTTATCTTTTATATATTAAAAAGAAGCTGAAGTGCCAGCATTCCTCTTAGAGCTCTGAGTTGCCCTGTACCAAGCTGAGGGTGGCAATGTGCCGTGTGGAAGGCGGTTAAGGCTGGTGAGGCTCTGAGCAGCTGGCTCACGGCTTCAGTCTGAGCTCCTATTTTCCAGGTGCACTTGCAGCTCATGAGTCTGGCTGTTGAGGTGAGTCTTGTTTGTGCTGGAAAAGCAAGGGTGAGTGTGTGGAGAAGGGAAGGGGCAGGGAGAAGCTATGCACCCTCTCTGTGGGCATCATATCCACCCTCTCTGGCCTCTTTAGCAGTCTGGCCAGGAGTGATATCCCAGCTTGCCCCAAGGCCTGGGGTGTGTTGGCGTGCACAGTGAACGCTGGCATATTTAGCAGCATCCCTTGTGGTTAAAAATGAATTTGCATAGGATCATCGTTGCCCGTTATAAGAATCACCTTCTCAGAAGGTCCTGAGGGCTGGAGGGCTGGGGTCCTCTCGCTGCTCATGGACCCTCCCCTCCTATGCTGCCTGGGCTGTGTGCAACTATACCAGGTTTATTTCTAGGGAGGAGGGTGCTGAGACCTCTGCAAAGGGAGGTCGCCTGGGGACCCACAAGAGATGGGAATCAGATAATAGATTAACCAGGCAGAGTTGGCAGGAAAGAGATTTGTGGGGTTGTTTAAAATTGTTCGGTGTCCTAAGGCTGGTTATTAGTCTGTTGCTGCTAATCCTGGGCCCTGATGAATCCACAGGAGACTGACGGGCTTGCATATTACTCCTGTGCTAACCTATTCCTCTGCGACCCCATCGCAGCCAAATATGCCCATGAAGGAAGGAGACTGGAGGATTATGGGCCCTAATTGGTTGTTGCTGTAACATTTTTGCTTGAGTGTGCAGAGGCAGTCAAACGGCTGCTCCCGCTCCGGGAGCCAGCACAGTTCTCAGGAGAGGGGCAGTCACCTGGGGCGGTTTTAGGAGGGTGTGTCCACCTGTAATGGTCCCAACTGCAGCCCAAAGGAGCTGAAGAGACCTCTCAGCCCCTTTGGGGCTCCTAGCCTGGAAAGGGATGACTCTGGGTGAAATAAGAGCGAAAGCTAGCGCTCCTGACCAATTAGGAATCCATACTGCGTGGCGCTTTCCTCCCCTGAGTGATTATTTCCTTCTGCGGTTGGATTCTGCCCTCTGATTATCGCAATGCATCGCCTGTTTGGTTTTTTGTCTCCACTTAACTCCCACACTCATTTTGTGCATGAATGAGTACAATGTAACCAGTTTAATTTGCTGTTAATTCTCTGTTCAAAATATTCTCTTCTGTTTAAGGGACGTAGTCCCTTTCATCTTTCTGAGGAGGCAGTTTGTGAAAGGAGGCCGCTGCTGGGTGTGCAGGGGATGGTGAGGGTGGGGGCCCGGGGGCCATGAGCACAGTTCTTTAGGATATAGGTGAGCCCTGTGGGGTCCGGTGAGACATCCCTCAGAGCCTGCTGGGAGGAGGGGCCATGGCGTCAGGCCTTTACACTTGCAGAGCTAGGGATTGGTTTGGACTCTCTTCATGGGGACAAGTTCATGGTTGGTAGAAGTACCTCCCAACAGAGGGGCTGTGGCAGAGAGATTCAAGGCTGCAAACTGAAGAAGCTAGGCTTTGTGGATCCCAAGTGTGGGAGTGGGGAAGTGAATTCTACTCCTGATCACATTGGGAGGTAGTCAGGGAAGACAGTGGATTGTATTTATAAAGCACAAACTTTGAAAACTACTTTAAGGCATCTACATAAAGTGTTTGTATAATTTGCTCAAGCATAGCTGGTCTGAAAGTGATTTATTGTTGACACAAAGTTGTTTGTTTTGGTCAACCATGCCCAGCTCTTCCACCTCTCCACTTTAACCTGGGCCTTTGTGGGGAGAGGGCTTTGCACGTGGTGGCAGATGCCCAAACCTCAGTCACAGGGTTGCACTTTAAGAGAGAAATGATCTCCATAGGAGCAAAATCTGCCCAACAAAAGGAATGAGGCCAGGTCATCAAGGACAGTCCCTCAGGCCATGAGGAGATAGAGATTGCTGGGGGTGGGTGGGTACGTGGGTGAGACCCTTTCATCAGAATGGTCTGCCTCATCCTCCAAATCTGTAGAAAGATGCCGTCCCTCGGGGAAGGTCCTGTTTCGAATGCTCTTCTAAGTTACGGCAGGAGGAGGAGGTTGAGAAGCCAGTGGGGATGAGCTCCTTCAATTTTCCTCTTTGGAGCTCTCAACAGTGCTGGCTGAGAGACCCCCGGGAGCCTCCTGGGGAGCTAAGACATTTCCCTCTGTGAGTTACACAATCTGCTGGCTGACCAGACTGATCCTGTATTCTGCCCACGGCAGCCACTGCCACACCTCTCCTTCCACACAGCCCTCCCCCATCACCCTCCACGCTGTCAAGCATTCCTGCTGTCACCCTGGGAAGTCTTGACTCTCCAGCCATTGCCAGCCTAGGTAGGAGGGCAAAGCGCTGCTTTGGGAAACAGACGTACTTTATCCGTCCCTTCAGCACATCTGTAGAGACTGCCTGCTGAGTAAAGATGCTTATAGATGGCCTGTGGTGGGTCAGTCATATGGCCTTCAGGCATAGCACACTGTGGACCACCTGGGGAACTGCCCTGGCCAGGAGGGGGCAGAGAGGTCCAGAGGCCCAGGATGCTGGGAAGCAGGGATCTTTGGAGTAGATGCTGCTCTGAGGATGGGGGCTGAGCTGGGCTGGGCCCAGGGAGTGGTGAAGAGGCTACCCAGGCATGGGGCTGCTTCCCACCCACTCCACTTCCCACTGCCCCCACTCCACAGTTTGGGGAGCTGGGCAGGGATTCCCAGGAAGGAGTGAGCAGAGAATGAACTAAATCAGGATCGATGGGCTGTTTAGGACACAGGAGTTGTTCCAAAGTGGAGCGCTATCCTGAAGCTCACCTTAAAGGATATGAAATGAAGGTAAACACAGCCTGTGCCCTGTCATCTTGCCGCCTCTTTCCATTAGGAAATTTTCCTCCTCACCAGAGAAGATATAGCATAGCGGTGCTTGTGTTCATGTGGGAGGGTCCTTTGCCCCTCAGTGTCTCACTAGCTACGCATTCACCACAGACCTGGGCCCCTCTCACCTGGCTTCGTGCCCAGCTCCTGAGCCATATGGGTGGAAAGGCTGAGCATGGTGAAGACTGGCCCTGCGTCCTGCCAGCCAATACCAACCTGGCTCTGCTGTGGCCACACTGTCCACTGTCCATTTACTGTCCCTCTCCTTTGCAGCCAGAGTACTTCTCTAGTGACAGCTACTGGGGATTGTCTTTGTTCCTGGTTCCCCCCTTCACCCTCAGTCTGAAGAATCCTGCAGTAAGGAACCTGGTTTAACTAAAGTTCCTGAACTAATCTGACCACCCAACCTATTTTTCCCTTGAAACATGTATTCTCTCCCCAGTTCCACATACCACCCTCTGGGAAACATTGCTTCAAACCTTCCATCCTCTCATTTTTCTTCCTACCCACAATTCTTTGCATAATCTCAGCTCTGCCTGCAGTCTGCCTCTTGCAGGAAGTCTTCCCTGACCACTCCAGGCTCACCTGCTCCTCTCTCCTCCCCAGGATTCTGATAGTTTGTACCAGTTAGCTTCAAGGATTCTTTTGGAGATTGAGGGGATAAGGGGCATTTATCAGGACTGCCACAAACCCCGGGATCATGGCTTTCCAAGAACCCGGCCACTACTCCCAGCTTGCTCTCTGACCTCTGCTGTCACTTGGCACACTTCCTCACTCCACTGCTCTAGTGGCCCTGACCTTGGAACATCCCAAGCCAAGGCAAAGAACTCCACAGCCTTCAGGTTAGAGCCTTCACCAGCTGACCATCCTCCTTTTGTCCCACCCTCAGGCCCAGGGACCACCCATCAGCCAGCTGATGGCCTCAGGCAGCCCTGGCCATCTATGCACCAAGCAGCTGATGAGTATTTGTGTGCCTGGAGATGAGGACCTAGGTGTGGACAAGAGACCAGTTCCCTGGGACCAGGGAGGGGACATGCCATCCCTGTTGGATTAGCTTTCTGGGGCTGCTGTAAATAATCACCACAAGCTGGGGTCTTAAACAGTGAACATTTATTCTCTCGCCATTCTGGAGGCCAGAAGTCTGAAATCAAGGTGTTGGCAGAGTTGGTTCCTTCTGGAAGCTCTGAGGGACAATCCATTCAATGATTGTCTCTTAATTTCCTGTGGTTGCTGACAATCCCTGCTGTTCCTTGGTTGTAGCTGCATTAATTCAATCTCTGCCTCTGTCTTCACATGATCTTCCCCTCTGTGTATCTCTGTGTGTCAAATCTTTCTCTCTTTTCTCTTATAAGAACACCAGTCGTTGGATTTAGGAGTGACCCTGGATCCAGGAGAATCTTATCTTGAGATCCTTAAGCTCATCACGTCAGCAAAGACCCTATTTAAAAATAAAGTCACATTCACAGGTATTGGCGGCTAGGATTTGGATATATCGCTTGGGGGACACAATTCAACCCACTACACTGGTCCTTGCTCCTACTCATTGGAGTTATGATAGGGCCCCTGCTTCCTCACTCAGGAGTCCCAGCTATCACCCCATTATGACCTATGCTCTCAGCCATTCACCGTAATCTAATCCAGGCATGGCACAGACTCACCCTTGGGTCTTACCTTCTCTCTGGCTATTGTCTGATCTTTGTGGACCCACGCGTTCCCTCTTCACTGCGGGCGGAGCTTTGGAGCTAGCCATGGGAAACTGCTGGGCACAATGCTGGTTAGAGCTGTTCCTCATGCCTGAGGCGCTGAGGGGTGCCAGTGTTGATCCCAGCTCCCTCCTGCTTCTGAGGTCTGGACCAGCCTGGACTGACCTTCTGCTTACATTTCTCCTTGGTGGTGACAAGGGCCTTGCTGTGTCCATTTCTCCCCAACTGCCCTCTAGGCTGTGGAAGGCAGGCAGAGCCGTGCCATTTCCCCGAGATTCCTGGATAGGCCTTGGCCTGTTGTGGTTGAGCATCTTGCTATCGGCCTCCCTTCTGAAGCCCCTTTTGCCCCTCTGCTAGCTTCTCTCCTCTACCACCTGGTTTTGTTGTGCCATATTTTCTCGTTCATCATGCCTCTGATCATGGTTCCATCGGAGGGGACTCTTCCTTGAGCCCAGGGCCTACGGCCCTTGGAGTGCTCCCATGGTGACACATGTCCATTGATGGGCCAAGTCTACAGACCCCCAGATGACAAACTTACTAATTATACATGCTCCTCTCCAAGTTCATTAGTCATGGGTGAAACTTATGCTTCCCATGTTTCTCCTGTTTCCCTTTAGATCCTCTAGGAAGGACTCAAATTCCCTCCTGGACCTGGTAGGAATGAGCTAGCCTAAAAGGAAGACATCTCAGATCAGAATCTGGCCAGTTGTCTCACATAGGTACACTTTGCTTAGATTACTTGTGAATATAAACCTTACTGAATTTTGTTTCCGTTAGCTAAATATCCCCAGGGTCCCAGCTGGTGTCCTTCTGGTGTTCTGAAGGTCACCCAGGCTTCTGTGGAAGTTTGTAGGTATGCTGATAGCTGGAAGGGTATTTTATTACTGTATGCTAAAATAATGAGTTAGTTGATTAAAATTACAAGAAAAAATTTAAATATCACAGGACAAATTCTGTCAGCATATTTGTCCTGACCAGAGCCCTTCCCTATCTAGACTAGGGGTAGGTAAATGGTATGGTAGCCCACGGGCCCAATCTAGCCTATAGCCTGTTTCAATGCTGCAGTGACAATGGCAGATTTGAATAGCTGCAAAAGAGACTTTATGGCCCACAAAGCCTAGAATATTTACTCTCTGGCCCTGGACAGAAAGTTTGCCCATTTTCAGTGTAGACCATCATAGCACACATGATAGCAGCCCAGCACTTAAGAGCTAGTGGTAAACTAACCTGGGAAGGTGTGCTCCTGGACAGGCTGTAGGACTTCCTCTGGAGCTATTATGTTCTTTCCCCGCCACGATGCTATATCACCTGTAGAGGCCAAAGGAATGCAAGCCCAGTCCCATTCAAATTGATGGTATTGTGTCCAGTTTGTGTACTGAGATATCAAACAGAGAGCACATACCTATCTCTTAATGGTCTTCTGAGGATGTGATAACGTCTGTGAAAACATTTTATAAACTCTAAGGGATATTTATGAAAAGTATATGTTAGCATCCACCCTCCCCCCCAATGCAATACTTAGGTATAAATCTAACAAAATATATGCAAGATCTATCTGAAGAAAACTACAGAACTCTGATGAATGAAAGTAAAGAAGAACTAAATAAATGGAGAGATATTCTACATTCATGGATGGGAAGATTCAATATTGTCAAGATGTCAGTTCTTCCCAACTCGATTAATAGATTAAACACAATCCCAGTCAAAATCCTAACAGGTTGTTTTATGTAGATAGACAAACTGATTCTAAAGTTTATATAGAAAGCAAAAGACGCAGAATAGTCAACAGAATATTGAAGGAGAAGAACAAAGATGGAGGACGGATACTACTTGGCTACAAAACTTCCTATAAAGCTACAGTAATCATGAAGTGTGGTATTGGCGAAAGAATAGACAAGCAGATCAATGGAACAGAAGAGAGAGCCCAGAAATAAGCCCACATGAATATAGTCATCTGATCTTTGACAAAGGAACAAAGGCAACACAATGAAGCAAAGATAGTTTTTTCAACAAAGGCTGGAACAACTGGACATCAACATGCTGAAAAGTGAATCTGGACCCACACCTATACCTTTCATAAAAAGCATACATCTTAATATTTTGTCCCACTGTTTAGAAATAATAATAGGTAACCCGATGAGTAATTATTATAGGCCAGGTACAGTAATGAACACTATACAAATAGCACTTCCTATGATCTTGATGTTCCCTTGAGATACAAGTATATTGCACTCATGTTACTGGTGAGGAATCCGGGGCTCAGAGAGGTTTGTGGGTTGCCCAGGGCCACACTGCTGGGATTAGAACCCATGTCTTCTGACTTCAACTCCAGGGCTCTTTTAGCTGGACCATACACTAGTCCTAAAAGAGGCAGGTGTGTATCATTTGCACCTTTGTAAAGCTTTGCATCATTTTTCTAATGAAGGGCAGACAGGCCCAAGAGCCTTGGTGAAACAAAGAAAACAGCTCAGTAGTCTCTGGCCATTCCCAGGTTTAACACTGAGTTTTAGCTGTTGTAGAGTACAGCCCTATGTCATTTTGCTGAGACATGAACTTCCAGGAGGGGCACAGTTGCTTTGCTATTTGCCATTTATCATCATTACATTATGTTATATACATTAGAGTAACTTACGAAGTGGGGAAAATGTGACCCTCCTCCCTCCCAAGAAATCCAGCCGATAGTACTGGTGATGGAAATTAAGAGAAAGTGAAGATAGTAGACATCCTAAAGAAAGAGTGTCCACTTGGTTGTATTACTCAACATTAATAGACGTCTTGGAACACGTCCCCATTTAGATATCATCAGCTGGGTGTACTTGAGAAGCGAGGCATTACTGTACACTCGTATGCTTGCCTCATAAGCACTCTCCCCTCCTGCATGCCAGAACTTGGCCTTCCCCTCTCCACGCCTCCAACATGTTGCTGCCCTTACATTCAGAGTCTCGTGGTATAGAGTTGGGGACCAATCCATTCAGATAAGTTTCCTTCCCTGAGATGCTATAGGCCAAAGCTGGTGGCCACACTAGCGTCTCATTCCCTCAGTAATTCAGTCACTGACCTATTCACCCATCCTCACAGCGGACGTGTGTGGGCCTCTGCTATGTGTCTGACCCTCACCTGGGCATAGTTTCTACCCTTAGGGAGCCCAGAGTGGAGTCCACTGAGCAGGAGTCCAGTGAGCTGGACATCTTCCTCTTTGTAAGCCCTCATCTCTCAGATGCTAAACACAAGATGTGGGGCCTTCTGCATATGTATCTGTAGGCTTCAGTGTGTCCGGGGTGGACATGCTCAGATTCCCCATGAATGTGTGGAACGGGGGCCTTGCGGGCCTCTGGGCCCCTGCAGCTCTGTGAGCTCTGACTGCTCTTTCCATCAGCATTCTTGGGCCCAGGACCCAGGGCTCCACCCTCGCTGCACAGGGCCCCGTGCCCACACAATATCCCCTGTGGGCAGTGGGCAGGGAAGGGGATTTGTTCCCTGTGCCTGTCACTCTGCACTGTGTGAAGGGAAATGGGGCTTTTGTGAGTTCTCAAGTGAATCCGCTGGCCCATTGTCTGGGCCCAGCTCTCCGCAGAACTCCACCAGTGCCTTGAGGACAGGGGCGGGCTGGGAAAGGCCGGATGTATTCCCAGCCAGGGCTGAAAACACTATTCATCCCAGAAACACCCTATGAGGCAGTAACAAGAGCACAAAGAGGGAGGAGAGAGGACAGAGTGGGAACAAGGAGGGAGGAGGCGTGAAGGGTGAGGAGGGAGGGGAGAAGAGCAGCCACAGGGTATAAAAAGAGCTGCTTGCCGGAGTCCTTCAGGTCCTGGGGATGGATCCAGAGGCCTAAGGAGCCATGTTTCCCCTCGAGAGACCCAAGCATGCTCGGTGGGAATCATAAAGGGAATCGATAGGGAGATAGAGAGACAAGCAGGATGTTACACCAGGGAGAGGACAGCCCCCTTCCTTCCCCTCTGCTGCTCCGATCCTGTGGCGCATGTGGGCGCAGCAGTGGATGCTGTCCCGTGAGAAGACAGCGCAGACAAAGTGGTGAGGGCTGGAAGAAAAGCTGATGGAACCAGGAGAGTGGGTTCTGGGAAAGAGAAAACTCAGAAGGGCCTGCCCTCCTCATAATCCAAAGGGCTGCCATGGAGAAAGCAGAGCAGTTGGTTCTGTGGGTGCCCTTTCAGGGGTACAGCAAGGGCCAAAAAGGGGAAATCCCAAGAAGCCAGCCTTCTGACAGTTGGGACCTTCTGACAAGAAAATAGCCAGCTTGGGAAGGTAGGAAGTGCCATCTTCATGGTATGCCGCAGACACTGAATGACTAACTGGTGCGGGCGCGATAACAGAGGCCCGAGGTTGGGCTGGAGGAGTATACCAAACCTCTGGAGGCTTCCAAACCTTGAGAGGTTCTGAATTGAGCATGGTGCCTGGATTTGGGGCCCAATCCCCTGCTGCATTTGGATAGGAAGTGATGTGAGTGGGCAGATGAAATCTGGACCAGTCATCATGTCCAAGCTAGAAGACATGGAACACAGCGCCAGATTTTAAAGCACTGAACTTGATCTTTTCTCAGTTCCGAAAGGAAGAGACCTGTAGGTGCTGTTTTTGCTGCAGGTGTCATTTTTCGTGAAGCCTGTTCTTTTGGCCAGAAAACCAAGATAGAGAGCTGAGAGTCTCCAACCTCTCAAGGAAACCTTTGTCCCAACCCAGCAGGGAGAATGCAAGGCCAAGTTGATGAATGACTCTCCCCTTGAGCTACCAGCATTGGAGAGGAGGTGACTTCCGGGGATCCCTGTCTGCCCATTGTTAGGAGACCAGGAGCTACATTTTGGCTTCCACACAGGCAAAAGTTTTGGTCCAGAAGGGTCAAGAGTGATCAGTACAACCCCATCCATTGTCTGCCAGGGAGACTGGCCATAGAGAGGTCCAGGCTCACACCGCTTGCTGATGGCACAGCTCGGCCTATAGTCCAGGTCAGCTGGCTCGTGTCTATTCCCTCTGACAAACCAATGTGTAGAGGGCCTCTCTTCTCCACATCTCACTTTAGCTGTTTATTAGGTGGGAACAATTCCATAAAGTGACCCCTCTGTATCTAAGAGCGCTGTCCTTAGGCCTGGGGCATCCAGGTTGGGATGGAGAATTCCCTAAAGCTACAAAGCCAAAGCCCTGGTAACTGTGGGAGTGTGACAGCTCCTGCTCTGGGAGGTTTTCGGCGCCCATGCCCTTGTCGTGCTGCAGAGGGCAGATCAGGTGCCCACGGCCAGAGCAGGAGGGCAGTGGGATTCTGTGGCCCCCCGTCCTGCTTGTCTCCAGCTGTGGGAACCCAGAAGGACCCCTCTCAGGCCAGCAATGGAACTTTGCCTGGACCTTCAAATCCCTTTGGAGGTTATTTGTACACAAAGGCGTGCCCTGCAAGAGCTTTGCAAGGCTTGGGTGGGGGTTTGTGGCATCAAGACTATTTGAGATCTCAGGAAATGCTGGATGCCAGGAGGTAGTCAATGCTGTTGAGTGGGAAACAGAAATAGAAGTCTTCCCCAGCTCTCTCTATATGTCTTGGTGATGACAGAGAGGCCTTAGGAGGATGAGTGATAAGCAAGGCTTGACAGATGTTCCCTGACGAGGAAAGGAAAGTGTCAGAAGGTCCGTTCCTGAGGACAAGAGGTATCTATAGAGTTAGAGGAGCAGCACTGCAGGGGCCTTGGGCATCACTCCATCAATCCCCTGCAGCCACCCAGCGAGGGGAGGCCAGAGTATGACCACACAGCCGAGAGTGAGCCAGTCCCCTCGCAGGCTCCTATTATGGCATCTGCCTCTGGTGATCCATTGCTCCCATCTCTACCTGCCTTCCTTTGGCCCTCTGTACAGTTACCAGTGGTTGTGTGGTACAACAGGACAGGGTTAGGACCCGGGACAGACAGGCCATTGCAAGCAGTTCAAAAATCAACCCCACAGAGAAGGGGCAGAATGATAAAAAGCAGAGTGATTGAGGCCTGTACCTTGTCGTGACTCTGTACCAACATGAGGGCTTGAGGAATCAGGGAGGCCTCCTGGAGGAAGTCCCTGGGCCTCTGCCTTGCAGCCTGCAGGCTTTGAACTGCCAGACCTGATTCACACAGCAGGGCTGGGCCCATTGCCAGTTCCCCAGCAGTGGCTGTGGGTTACCACATACAAAGTGCCCTGGGCGGTGCCCGTGGAGGAGAGTGACATTCCTGCCACTGCTGTCACAGAGCCTACAGGATACTGACAGGAAACCAGAGAGGGTGACACAAAATGCAGGCCCTACGGAGCTAGGGTGCAGTGCGGATGGGTTACATCTTCAGGGACAGGATGAAAGCAAGGCTGGGTGGTCAGGCAGGCTTCCAGAAGGGGCGAGAGGGACTGCAGCCGGGCCTGAGAGAGCTGGAGGGTTGGGTGGGGGGAAGAGTCAGGGTGTGAGGAGGACAGAGTCTATCTGAGAGACCTGAGTGGTGAGTCTGGAGGGCTGCAGTGAGCTAGCCTGGCTCTCTGGAGAGGGAAGGACGGGTCTGTAAGTGGGAAGTGTGGTGGGCAGTGAGGCAGGGCACGGAGGTTACAGTCACGAAAGCAGTGCCATGGGGTGGTGGTAGCCGCTGTCTGCAGCACTGAGGAAAGAGGCACTTGGAAGAGGATGTCAGCTGAGAACGTTAGCACCTGGTGGGAGGCGCATAGTGGGGCAGCTCTGAGGGGTCCTGCAACTCTGCTGGCCCCTGTGGACTCAGCAGCCCCAGTTTGGGTCAGGATGTGTCCAGGTGAACACCAGAGCCTGACTGGCTAGCCCCCCTTCCTTCTTTTCCTGACTGGTTGTTGCCCCTCACCTGGCACATTCCCCACGTCCCTGCCACAGTTATCTCCCCAGAGGCCCCTGGCTCTCTGGCTGCTGCCAGTGCATGCAGAGGGCCCTAGGGATGCAGCCTGGTGCCAATGACATCTGAGAGCTACTGTGCCACCGATCAATCCAGGATGAGGGTGCAGAAGGGCCTGGAAGGGGAAGCAGACGGCAGCATGTTCCTCTGATTAACGAGTCCCGGCCACCATCCATCGCCAGCCTTCGTTAGGGCTGCAGACAGTCATTTTGCATGGACCCGCGGGCTCTCCTCCATGCTCTTCTCCAGAGTGATTAATGCCCCCTAGGTGCCCACATCTCAGAAAGCAAGAGGTCCTTTTTCCTCGTGCCCACGAGGAGCAGGAGCTTATTATGTATATTTCTTACCAGTGTGCCATTGGCGCCAACTCATGGGTCTGTCAGAGTGGCCAAGGCAAACAGATTTAATCTTCTTTAGAATTCGTGGTCCTGGAAGACTGGAAAATGCCAGGCTCCTCAATTGTAATATGTCTTTGACTCTTCCCACAAAAATGCAAATAGATGAAGTCCTGAGCAGCAGTGGGCTCCTGGCCAGGCTCGCACCATCTTTCCTGGGGTGAATCACTGCATCGTCGTGTGGTTCTCTCTTCACTCACTGCCCCTTGCCTCTCTCTCTCTTTGATGCTGGATTGGGCAGAAAGCTATGCCCATGCTGTTGAAGGAGGGCTCTGGGTCAGGAGGAGGTGAGGACCTGGGAAGGAGTTTGGCTGCAGGTCTCGTTAAAGACCCCCATGGCCTGGGGGTGGGTGGAGCTGCCAGCAGTTCCACCTGGCCCACAGGACAGCCTCAGAGATCTGCTTTGCCCGTGCCCACTAACATGACCTGGCCAGTTTGGCTTCTGCCTACGATATGTGGTGCCGCCGCAGGCTGGAGATCCCTAGCAAGGGGTGTTGAGACGTGATTTTCTTCTTGGTTCTCTGGCTGCGGCGTATTTTCAGACTTAGTGGGGGCATGTGGGTCTGAGAGGGTGTCTAGCCATATTGAAGGATGAGAGATGACAATGGAAAAGGGAACTGAGATAGAAGGAAAAGAAGGCAAAAGAAGGAATCTGGCATAAAAAAGACTGGCCGTTTGGAACTTTTTACCCCACATGGAAAGCTATCAGGCTCCCCTCTTCCTGTTCCTGTGTTTAGACTCTCTGGCTCAGGGTTTCTCCCTGTGGGAGAGCTGCGATCAGCTCTGGTGTCACTAGGCCCCTCCTCCACCCGTGACCCTTAAGGCGATGAGAAGTTGTGCTAAGAGTAGGGAGGCCCAGGTGCGGGAGCCTCAGGCCATCTCCAGTGGTGGGGATCACACAGACATAGTGCAGGCTGTGTGTGATGGGGTGCACGGAGGGCCCTGGGTGCCACCCTCCATGACAGCAGTCACTTGAGGGCAGGGCCAGCAGGAGCTTCCTCCTTCGGTTAAGCAGGAATACTGTTGAAATCCTTTCACTGTAAAGAATGAACCCATCAGGCCCGATACATCAGGAAGAGTAACAGCACGTCATCTGAGAGGGTAACAGGGCAGAGACTGTGGTCACCCTCTCTTTGTTCTGGAGCACTAGCCCTGACCTTGGCCCTTTGGGAAAACTCAAAAGGTAGTGGAGGTGCTTGCTGACCCCCTTCTTAAGGGCTGTGGATGCAAGGAGAGACTCTTGTCTGGAGTTCTTGGTGACCTCCCCAGAGGGAACACTCTCTGGTAGCACAGGAAACAGAGCAGAGCCTGGGACCAGAGCCTTTTCAGCGCCAGCATTGGGGGCTCTGCCTGACACCAGGGCACCGAGAGGAGCGTCAGACGCAGGAAAAGCCCAGCACAGCTTCCTGGGCCTCAGTGTGTGTCTGGGGGTGGGGGAGCCACTTGGCTATGTGGGCTCGTTCTCGTTGGCCTTCCCCATTGCTCCAGACCCAGATGGGGTCACACCGGGTCCGGCTTGTCTTCAGGAGCTGTCCACCCGACAGGCATTTAGTGCTTTTGCTGAGGTTGCAGCCCTGCCCTGAATCCTCCATTCAGCATATGTGGGGAGGAGGAAACTGCATTAAGCGCCCCTGCCTGTGGTTGGGCAGGGGTGGCTGAGAAGAGATTTGAGTGTGGCTGGAGGACGAGGGGGCCCTTCTCTGTCAAATGAGGCTGCCAAGCCCGGTGGAGCCAAAGCCCATCCTTCAAAGTGGGCTTTGGGTTGGAGACTCAGTGGCCAGCCCAGTCTCAGAGCATATAGCTAGGGACCGCAGGCCTATGAGAGCCTCTACCAGGCCCAAACATGGAATATCTCAATGACGACTATGTGAGGACGAGCTGCACCTTGTCAGATGACAGTAAGTGCTTGGTGAATAATATCTCTTTGGCTCTCCACAAATGCCTTGTGAAGTTAGCATTATTATCACCATTTAATGGGTGGCTGAACATGAGCTTTAGGGGTCGAAGTGACTTGCCCGAGGTCGGATAACTGGAGAGCGGTGGAGCTGGCACTCACACCCAGGTCTGTCTGATCCAGTCCAGTGCGATCAGGACGTGGCCACTCGGGCAGGTGGCTGCTGCCTTGTGTGCAGTGCTGCTGGACATGGGGGGACGGGGACGGCAGACAGTGCTGCCTGCTAACCCTGAGTGTCACGAGGCACCTGGCAGAAACACATGGCGCAGTCCAAAGAGGCGACTGAGGGCAGTGTAATGAAGGAACTGCTTACAAAGATTTGCATAAAGAACGGCAACACGGATGACGAAACGCATAGGGACTGGCCACAGTGGGGGGCTTTGACCACCCTTGGCCTTGGACAAGGGGTGGGGCCATGTTTCCAGAAGCACGAAGTAGGAAGGGGTCACCACTGTAGGAAGCTCAGCAGGGAGGAGCCCGGAAGTACCCCAGCCTCTCACTCCCCACACCCTCCAGGCTCCACAGTGAGGGGCCCAGTCAATGTTATCTATAAAGGTCTGCCTCCTGGGACAAAGCAGGGCAGAAAAGTGTGGTGATTGGATCTGGAGGAGCAAATGAGACTGTCCCTGTATGTCCCAAGCTCCCGGCACCGGGCCTGAGTATATGTTGGAGGAAACCCAACAGCCTTACCTCCTGGCACCCTATCCTCCTGTTATGGGTTGAATTGTGTTCCCCCCACCCCAAACGGTACATTGAAGTCCTAACCCCCAGTGCCTTATACCATGATCTTATTTGGAAATGAGGTTATTGTGGGTATAATTAGTTAAGGTGAAGTCATACTAAAGTGGGGTGGGCGTCTAATCCAGCATGACAGGTGTCTTCGTAAGATGGGCCCACGTGGAGACAGAGACACAGGGAAGATGCTCTGCCATGATGGAGGCAGAAATTGGAATGATGTAGATACAAACCAGAGATCGTCAAGGACGGCTGGCAAACCACCAGCAGCTGGAAGAGGCAAGGAAGGTTACAGAGGGAGCATGGCCCTGCCGACACCTTGAATTTAGACTTTTAGCCTCCAGAACTGTGAGATGATACATTTCTGTTGTTTTAAGCCACTTCAGTTATGGTCCTTTGTTATAGCAGCCCTAGGAAACTCATACAACTCCTCGCAATTTCCGTGTTTTATTAGTAAAAAGCATTTGCAGGGTACAAGTGTATAGACTGTGACGTCACTAGAGGAACAAGCCAGACTTCACGATTCAGGAGGTAGAAAGTCTGCCCTGCCAAAGTTTCCCTGGCATGTTTTCTAGAGACCACTGTAAGAACAGGGAGCCAGAGCGACTCCCATAAACCACGTACCAAGCCTGAGGCTGGCTGAGCAGAAAAGGCAGCCGTTCTGAGGCTGACCCCCTGCCCTTTCTAGCTCCCCAGCTGAGCAGACCATGTTCTGTCCCCATGCTCTGGTCAGCTTCCCAAGGAGCCTCACTTGGCAGAGCCCTGGGAGGGAGGGACATCAGAACCGTGCCCCTGGGCCTTCCCGCTTGTTCAGGGGCTGTGCCACAGGCCAGCCAAGACCAGATCTAGAGCCATCCCAACTCCCTAAGGCATATTTTTATGTTATCACCCACCTAAGCTGTGGCTTCTTTCTATTTGATAGTTAATTGCACCTTGGAAAATAAAAGAAACAGAAGGAGAAGGGTGTGGTGGGGAGGATTGCGTTGATCTGTGTGTTCTTTAAAAGAGCAAATTTCACAGTTTGTATTTATAATGTAAGTGCCTATTTCGACTCATTCAATCAGTCAGTCATTCAGCAGATGGGTTGGACTGGCTCATTCAGTGTACTCAGGCTTGTTTCTCTTCCTCACCGGCCACTATTACACATCAATCAATGGAGACATATAATAATAGCTTCTCTTTGCCTAGCATTTTACACTTGGCAAAGACAGTAAATAAATGTTAGTCCAATGAGTGTTTTTAAGAATATATAGAGCGTCTTTCTGGGCATGTTCTCACTGGCTCATGGATGCAACATGAGTACCTCTTCCTGTGAAGATCAGGCTTTGACACTCAGATATGACTTGATTTGTTCATCAGTCGTAGAGCTGGGACTTGAACCCAGGTCTCCAGAGTTGATTGAACATGTATGCTGTATGAGGCATCTGGTCAAGCTCTATGGGACAGAAGTCACAGCTCTGCCCTGTCAAGGTACTTACAATGTACTCGAGGAGGAAAGATTGAAAAACAAAATTTCAGGTAGTGAAGAGGAAGAAGACATTCCAGGCAGGAAGAACTGCTTGCACAGACAAGGGGAGGTGATGGGTTTCCTTTTGGGGGAACTGAAGATTAATTTGGAAAAGGTAGGCTTGGTCAGAAGGTACATGAACGCCATAAATTTGTGGTCTATCTTGGAGTTAGTGGAAAGACTGAGAATCACCACATAGGATGGATGTCTTCTATAACAGCGCAGTAGTAATCAGGGAGCTCATCTGTCACCAGCCCTCTCTCACCCTGCAGCTGATGTCCCTTGTCTTCTAGTCTTTGTGCTTACACTGCCATTTCACTCAGTGGAAGCACTGTTTCCAGAGTTGCATCTGTGGGGCACACACAGTGCCGTTTCCTGCTTTATGATTGATTGCTGGCCTTCTGAATGCTGTGACATTGACTTCACAACACTTCGGGAGCGTGGCCGTGAGTATGTTTGCCTACACTTCTTCTTTGCCCTATGGATAGACAGGCTCTAGTGTTCCCACATTCTAGCTAATGCTGTACTGAACATCTTCATGATGCAGAGCATTTTGTTTTCTTTTCCTCTGGAATTATTTCCTTTGGACAGATTCTTGGGGGTGAAATCCCTGGCTGGTCAGAGGACCTGAGATTCTATAAGGCTTTGCTTAGTGTGACCCTATTGCTTTTGAACCATTTCCATTGGCATCGGAAGATGAACTTCGAAATTATATGGAGAATGGTTCAGGTGGGGGCTTCTGGTGAGATACCAGGCAGGAGGGGGTTGCTGTGTCCTGGTCCCGGTGTGCGTGGGTGCAGCCCTGGACTTGGACAGGTGTTGAGAATGTAAAAGAATATTCATTTGAAGAAGATGCTGCAAAGAAAGAGTCACTGTGGCCTGGTGAATCATCTGATAAGAGACTAAAGGACAACAAGGAATTAAAGCTAAATGCCTCAGGTTCCACACTGAGCTCCAGGAAAGGGCAGTAGGAGAGTTTGGGGGGCAGTGTGACGAAGAGGAGATCTGATGTAGAGACAAGATTTAGGAGGGGTGGACATGTGGCATGGGACATGAAAGGCTCAGTTGGAACACTTTCTCACTTCAACCTTTTGTAGCCGTACTGGGCCCAGGCCCCAGTCATGCCAGAATATGGGCCCCTGAGGCTGGCTGGTGCCCTTAACACTTCATACTCAACCAACACGATCCCCAAACCCAGAGGTGATAAAACCTCTCTCCCCTGGTCCAGGGAGGCAACTGGAGACCAATGCAGAAGGGCAGGGATGCGATCACAGGAAGGCCAGCCCATACTGGCAGTGGGAGGTCTGGGTATGGTGTGAAGTTGGGGTTTAGAAGCCATTGGTTGTGGGACCCTGTCTCTGGGGCTGAGGATGGAGAGGGCGGCAAAACACCTGAGGAGCCATTGGGTATCATTCAGAAGTTCTGTGCTAACAAGGCTGGCTTGCCCAGTGAGCAGGGCATGTGGAGACTCGACATGGCCTTGAGGAAGGTCAGGGTCAAGAGCTCCACAAGGCCTCTGAGGTGAGGCTGGGTTGGAGTACTTGACCCACCACTGTGAGGGACAGAGAAGGGCCAGGGAGTGGGGGGCACTGCAGAAGCCTGATGGTGGCTGCAGGATGTCCGCTCCACGAGGTGCTCCGGGCTGAGTCCAGGTCTGGAGGGCAGCACAGGGATTCCCTGACATGGTGGAGAGCCTCGTGGTCGGGGGCGGCCAGCACAGTCTGGATGGGGGAGTGGGGAGACTGTTTTATACATGTTCTATTCCTGCCGGTGTAGACTCACTCTTGGGTGGTGGTGGTGGTGGTGGTGGTGGAGGTGTGTGAAGGGGGTGATCCTGTGCTTTCATCAGCCGGGGGCTGGGGAAGGAAGGAGGAAGTGCCAGCTGCATGCCAGGCTCCGGACACCTGTCATTTTATTCAGTGTTCACAGCTGTCCCTGGGATCCCACCTTCCTACCACTCACTGAGGCTGTAATTGCAGATGTATCTGCCTGGTTATGTGATTAATTTCTGTTTCCTCACTTGCCTGCAAGCTCCCTGAGGGCTGGGTGTCTGTGTGTTCTCTGCGCTGCCTCTGTGCCTGCATGGTGTCCACACTGTCTGTGGGAGCTGCTCAAACTTTATTGACTGGATACCAGAATCTCTTTATGCCACCATATGTCAGCCCTTTGCCAGCCATCCTGACCCCTTGTGGAGGCTGAGGGAGGGAGTCAGGGCTCCAGTGGGGCGATCCTCAGCTCCTTGCATTTACACAATAAGAGTGTGGTTCTTGAAACCACTCCATTGGTTTGGCGTCTAGGCTCCCTGAGTTCTGTGGCCAGGAGGGCAGCACAGGGCAATGACAATATGGCTGAGTGGTCCTTCCCTGCTTGGAAGGTCCAAGGATCCACCTTGTCACGTACACATGAGTGACTGCTCAGAGAGGCCTGGAAGCTCCTATTCCATCTGTATATGTTGTTGTATATTGTTACCACGATGAAAGGATGTTGTAAATATTTTCAGCTGAATGTCTCTCCAAAAAGAATGGCAGAGCTGTGAGGAGAGGGGTTATTTATCTCTCTGTCACCATGATGGAATTCATCCCAAATGTCAATATATCCCAAGGTGCCAATCCAGACAGAAAACAGAAAGTGCCTGCAGAGCCAGGTGGCAGCTGCCTCTTCCTCCTCTCAGGGGGCTCAGACCTGGCCCCACCTCCTAGACTCCCAGGCGGCGGCCCCCTGTGGTTGGAGAGGGCAACCTGAGGGTTTTTCTATCAAAGCCACTACTGGGAAATTGTTCCCTGGGAAAATGGGGTCTCTGTGCCAGGCTTCTTATGCACCCCACCCTTCTTCAGTTCTTGCCAGTCCAGCCAGCTCTTGCCAGAGGTCCCCTTCTGTCTCTCCTCGCTGCCTCTCTTCCCCTCTTGCTCACTGTCATCCTTACTCTCCCCTATGTTTGGGATGGTTCCCACTTCATTCTTGTTAACTGGTCTCTGTCCCTCCCCTGGTAGCCTCTGTCGTCTCTGTCTCCTCTGTCCCAAGAGCCGGGTGGAGCGCTCCATTCTTCCCTTCCCGCCACTGCCCACTCCTGTCCAGGAGACCACAGGAATCTCCATTTGCCTCTACACAGCATGAGTCCCCTGAGTGACCCTGTTGGTACGGGCCACTTATTCCCCAAGTGCAGAACCCTGTCCGTTCACTTGAGCTTCTCAGTCCCCTTCTCATGGGCTCAGCCAGGATAGGATGCCAAGTGTGACTTTGCTTCTTGTCCCCACGCCCTGGACTTGACTGTGAGTCCCTCTCGGGCGCCCACCACTCTGATTCACTGCTGTGTCCTCAATGTGTGTTACTCCTTGGTGTTTAAAATAAGGCAAGGAAGAAGGCAGAGGAGATATCATTAGATAGCTAACATCATTGATTCTTACAGATATTTTATAGGGATCTTAAAGATACCTATAGATTAGATTATTAGATTATTTTTCATCGTTAGATTATTTTTTTATAGCTAAGAAAACTGAAGCTTGGAGTCATTACGTTATAATGATAATAACATATTTTGGGGTGCTTTGTCTCACATAGTCCCCCCTTCCCCCAGTCCTGTGTCCGAGCTAGCTCTAGCCCCATTCTGCAGACGAGGAGGGAGGGAGGGAAAGGAGAAAGAGAAAGAGAGAGGGAGAGGGAGGGAGAGGGAGGGAGAGAGGAAGAGGGAGATTGTCATGAAGTGGCGGAAGTGGGATCTGGACCCATTCTGCCCCTTTCCACTCCATGTGTGCCCTTTGCAGGCTCTCCTCCTGTGGGCAGCGAGTACATGCTCCCAGAGGGCAGAGGCCAGGCACTGGGCATGGGTCCCAGAGTTATGTCCCCTGTAGGCATCAGATCTGACAGCAGCACATGCACCTCCAGCTGGTTTGGTCCCCATGCCACTGTTTGAGAGCAGAAGTGATGGTAAATATTTAATTGTGCTTTCACCATAACTTTCTGCCAGAACTCTCAATATGCTTTATAAATGCAAATGAGAGCTCTCTTCCTCTCTGGGGAGATGTAAGCCTCCTCAAATCACTTTTATGCAGCCCCCACCAGAGTGTAATGCCATAATCAGGGGCTCTCTGTGCCAGAAAAGAAACTGCCCTTAATCATATCGAGTGGATGGTTTATGGTTTTGTGGTCTCCGTTTCCATGACGGGCAGGATGCAAAATAATGGATTCCTTTTGCAGCAATTTTTGTCCACTAGGGTAGATGGGAAACATTATTTGGAAACAGATTCAATTACAGCCTTTCAGCAGGTGACTATGAATGTAATGAAGTCTTAGATTGTATTAATGGAGGTAACAGAACAAACCAGTTCTTGAAGGTTTAGGAGTGAAGGCTGATTCTTATTTTTGGTTCTGGACTTAAATTTCCCCTCTGCCCATATCCTCTACCTTTTCACTGTTACGTCAACATGATCCTGAGGCTGAGGGGGCTGCATTATTCTGGGGGCTTTAGTGACTTCTTGGTTTTATGAGCAAGGACCCCCCACATCCCCTACCCCAGGGTCACAGCAGAGCCCCTGGAAGCCCAGGTCTGCCTAGTGGGTGGCGCGCTGAGATTTGAGGCTAGAAGCTTCAGTTTGGGATGCTGTGTGACCCTGTAGAAAGTTCTGTACCTTTCTGTGCCCTGCTCCCTAATGCTGCCAAATGGGTTTAGTGGCTCCTGCCTCAGGGCCACCTGGCAGAGGCATTTTAATCATGGAGATGAATTTCTTCAGAGACTCATGGAGTGTCTTTTGAGAAGTGTGTTATGTAAATTTGGTGTGTCATTACGATCATTATTAGTGCTGTGAAGTGGAGATGAGGGGGAGAGGGAGGGTTGCTCTGTGCAGGGATCAGCCTCCCCAGCTGTCAAAAGAATCAGAAGAGAAAACAAACTCGAAAAGTCTGTTCCAGTGCTTGCGTTCCTTCAGATGTGCACAGTGTGTGACTCTCAATCCAAACTCAAACTCAAATGGGCCAGAAAATATAGCTTTCTTTCTTTACTTTACTCCCTCAGTTTGCAGTTTGATTCCCCATTCCACGGGGGTGCCAGAAACATTATCCAGGCCACAGGCAGGCTATATAGTGTCACACTGTGGAGGAGGCTGCCCCAGTGGCCCTGCTGGCTCCTATCCATGTGGATACCCTTTGCGATACCCCGACCCTGGTCTGATCCTTGTTTATAGTCCATGCAGGTCACACTAGGTGGTTCTGGGTCCCCTTCATTAGACCCTGGTCAAGTGCCAAGGCTCTCGCTGCTCCATCTGTCCCACGTCAGCCTTGTGGGGTCACTTGCAACCCCATCACCACACTAGGGTGTCCAAGGCTCTGTCACCTATACAGACTCCCACCATCTATCTCTTCTCTGGGATTGAGCACAAGAGCAAAGGGAACCGCTTTTCTCAACGCCGCCCCTCATTTATCACTTCTGCTTTGACTCCTTCAGTCCTGCCTGTGAGGTGTGTTTCTTCTCAAACCTTTGCTTTATGCCAGAAGTCCTTGCATTTCCTAAGTTTTATAACTCTGCATTCTGCATTCATATTTCTCATGTCCTGCCTGAAGCAGTGAGCACAGAATGGCTGGTCACATGAGATGGAGGGGTGTTTGGGAGAAAAAAGGAAAAAACAAACAAACAACATATCATGCATATTTTCTCCTTCCCTATTTGTTGAGCATTTGTGCAGCTAGGATGTGTTGTGCCTGTTCCTTTGATACATGCCTCGGGCAATCCAGGTGGATAAGGCACCTCCACCAGCCTATGCAACACCACTGTGTGAATTTTAAAAAGGTACCTCTTTCAAACAACTGGATATCCAGGTGAAAAACAAACAAACACTTGTACATTTTATCAATTCCTCCCCCTGTATGTAAAAATTAACTCAAAATAGAGCGTAAACCTAGGTAGGAGAAAAATCTTCGTGACCTTGGGATTTGGCAAAGATATGGCACCAAACCATAAAAGAAAAAAAAAATGAGACATTGTATTTCATCAAAATTTATAACTTCTGTTTGTTGAAATACACTGTTAGAAGAATGAAAAAACAAGCCACAGAGTAGGAGGAAATGTTTGCAAAGCATATATCTGATATAGGACTTGTGTCCAGAACACATAAAGAACTCTCCAAACTCAATAATAAAAACAAAACCAACCCACTTTAAAACGGGGAAAATACTGAACAGACACTTCACTAAAAAAGTATACAGATGGCAAATAAGCATGTGAAAAAATATTTAATATTATTTATCATTAAGAAAATGAAAATTAAATCCACAATGAGATTCTACAGCACACCTATTAAAATGGCCAAATTAAAAATGACTGACCATGCCAAATGCAGTGAGGGTGGGGAAGAAATGGAACTTTCATACACCATCACGTATTAGCCCTAAACTGGAAACACCCAGTAGGTAGACAATGGGTAGACAAACTTTAGTGTGGCCATACAATAGAATATTACTCAGCAATAAGAAGGAATGAACTATTGATATACACAAAACTTTGATGAATCTTAAAGCAATTATTCTGGATGAAGAAAGCCATGTAAAAAATATATATTTAGTATGTGACTCCATTGATATAAAATTCTAGAAAATGCCAATTAATGTATAGTGACAGAAAGCAGATCAGTCACTACCCTGTGACAGTGACAGCATGGGGCAGGGGCAGGAGAGAAGGAGGGATTACAAGGGGACAAGGAAACTTCTGGAAATGACAGATATGTTTATTATCTAGATTGTGGTGATGGTTTCATGGGTTATCAGATCGTATGCCTTAATTCTGTGCAGTTTATTGTATGCAATGTATACCTCAATAAAGTTGTTAAAAACGAAAAAGGCTTTTGGTTTGCTGATCAGGAGCTGATGAGCAACCTTTGGGGAGCTGTTTCTGTTGAGAAGGGGTGCTGATGATGGTCAATAATAGACTGAAGAGAAAAAAAAGAAAGCGGTGGTCTAGTCTCAGGACAGGTTACTGCTACCTGGCGGGAAATTGCTGTAATAAATAACAACTCTGTGATCACTGCATGGTACCTGGTGATCTTGGCGTGTGTCCTGTAGCCACGCTGAGGGCTCCCAGGAGCTCACAGCCGAGTCAAGGTGTCTGCTTTTCCCTTGCTGACCAGAGGGATTGGTCACCACAAAGCAGGGTGCTGGGGTCTGAGGTGTGCGTTTGTGTTCTGGGTGAGGCCTTTGCCAAAGCTTTGTGAGCCCCGAGAAGAATCTTGGGGAAGGGCTTGGGCATGTATCTGGGCCCAAGGGCAAAGGGACCTGCAGAGGGCCGAATCTTGGGAAAATGGTTGGGGCCAGAGGAATTGATGGGAAATCACCTGAGGGTGTTAACACAGATGCCTGAGAGGGAGGCAGAGGAGAGGAGGGTAGGATAGACAGGTGAGGTTGGAGGTGCAGCCCACTGGGAAGGAAGAGGGCAGAAAGAGGTGGCCCAGGAGGCCTGAGGAAGGAATGCGATTTGGCTGTTGGGTCAACGTGGCCGTGGAAGAGCGTCTTTGTAGGGTATTATGGGAAGAAGCCATGTCTTGGGGATAAAGTTATGGGTGGGCAGATGACTTCACCCCACACAGGCAGCTTGGGGTCATTTGGGGAGACAGCAGCAGCCTGAGCATCAGGAGAACTGAGGGCTGCCTCCAACTCTGCCACGAGCTGCGTCATTCTGGCAGACTTCTTCCCTTTCCAGTTTGCAGAGGGGCCCAAGGCCTCTAGCACTGACATTTATGGTCATAAGAAACTTCATGAATGTAAGGGCCACTGTCCAGCAACCCTCTGACTCACCAGATTTTCTCTTTTGTGATCTGCAGAAACTTTAATGGACACCAGGACAGCCACCGCAGAGCTGGGCTGGACAGCCAATCCTGCATCAGGGGTGAGTGTCAGACCCTCCATCCTTCAATCCTGCTGTGCAGTCCTGGGCCTGTAGGGTGGCTAGGGGAGGAGAGTCTTGTTATTTATTATAACAATATAATTTATTGTATACTAATGTAACTTATTATCTTAATAAGTTATCTTTTTTCACGATACACTTTATTATAACAATTGTTATTTATTATAACAATGTGTATTTCTTACAACAATTTTCTGCCAGGTAGCAGCCTAGAGCAGCAGCTTTGGGGCATGGAATGCAGGTGAGAATGGCGGCATCCAATGCCCATCCCCAGAGCGGCAGCACCAGGGCTCTCATGCCTGATGTGCTCCCTCGTGTGGTGATGCAGACCATCTCCTGACAGAGTCCTTCAGGAAGCTGGCCCCTAGGGGACTAGGGTCATGCCTGTGAGGGAACAGGGCAGTGATTGCCGATAGCTGGGCACTGAGGCCAGGGACGCTGGTACAGATCAGAGTTCTGTGATGCCCACGGGACTGCTGAGAGGGCAAAGGCATGAGGAGGGCCTGGGACTCAGAAGGGCCGAGGCTCCCTTCACCCGAGCTTGCCTGACAGAGATGTTCCTGATTCACTTGTTCAGCATCCTTGCACTTGGCCAGATGCTGTACCTTCAAAAATGGAACAGCCTTGAGGAGTTCATGGCCTCCTTTGGAGACCGCCAAGTTCACAAATAAGCTGAAGTACAGCTCTCCTTGGTGGCGGTGGAGAGTTCGACAGGCAGGGGTGGGCACAGAGCTGGGAGTGAGAACGTTTGGAGGAAAACAAGGAGACTACAAGCGGGGTTTGGGAGCGTGAGTGGGAGTCTGATAGCTGGTGAATGGGGAGTTGGCAGCGATATTCCAAGTAGGAGGAATAGTTGCTTCAAGGGATGAGGTCACGAAAAAACATGAGAGAGAAGAGTCTGTGTGTCTGGGACATGGCAGGGTGTGGACAGCGCTGAGACGGGGCTGGGTGTAGATTAGAAAATGGCATGGTGCAGAAGGACTATGACGGCCATTTGGATTTTGTCCTGTGGCTAATGGAGAGACCCCGGGCGGGAGAAGAAAACAGTCACACTTGTTGACAGGACTGTGGAGAACAGCTGAGAGAAAAGCATTGCAGAGGCTCTTTCAGCTGTCTTGGGTGGATCGGAAGAGTGGAATAAACACAGAATACTCAGAGAGCAGTTGGAGCGAAGCTAAGGAGCACACATCGGCTGCATTTGGCAAAGGACAGACTATCAGGGGAGAGGGAGGGGGTGGAGAGGGAGTCCGTGTGCCTGGCATGGGCCGCTAGCTAGCTGCAGGGCTTCACCCCAAGGGAGAGGGCAGGAGCGGTGAATGGACTTTGCATTCCAGGGAGGGGGTGAAGTTGGCTAGGGTGGGGGGTCCAGGCTCCTCATCTGCCCCACACCTCCCCTCTCCTTCCCTGCCTGGGGTAACCTCTGCCCAGGGCCCATGACCCTGCTGCACTTCCAGTCCCAACAGGTCCACTTCTGGCCCAATTCTAACTGGGCCATTCAGATCGTGGTGCAGTCCGATCTCACCTGTGCACGGTTGCTTTTACCCCTCCCAGTAGTTTCTGAAACACAGCCCCAGGAGCAGGCATCCTGCCTCAGGGTGGGAGGGCACATCCTGCTGGGAACACTGGGCAGCTCGGGAGCCCTTCCCACTTTTACTTGGGGACGTGATGCAAAGCTGATGAGATGGCAACTGTTCAGGTTGCCCGGATGCTAAGAAGTTGCCACTCATAAATTATGTTATTGTTTGAAGGCTTGTATGTTTTCACAAAGCATTGGCATGATTTATGGTTAATTTTTCCCTTGATCTCGGTGCACACCACCTGTCTTCTTTAAACCAGTCATCTTCTTTCCCAAGGAAGATTGTCCTTTAGGAAAACATTCAAAGTTAAGGGAAGCCCTTTAAAGACAGCAGCTGGCTGGGCCGCTCTCTGCTTGTTTTCCCGCTGGTTAGCAGCCACTGCTCAGCTGCCCTGCCCTGACATTCTTGCTCTTCTCTTGGGGATATGCAGACCGTTCTGTTGGTGTCCTGAGCAGATTCAGAGGCTTTCTGGTCTGTCGTGAGCAGCAGGAAGGTCAGGTTGGCCCTCCACCTGGGTCGAGCGGGAGGATCAAGGGCTGCTTCCATCCCAAGTCCGCTCTCCCCTTCTCCCTCTTTTCCCTTCCTGGACAGTTGCCTCCAATTCTCTGTACATGCCATTGGCTCCGAAGTTGGTGTCCCTATCCAAGGTTCACATATCCAACTGCCACATCTTTCATGGGACGCTCACAGGCATATTGGCTTCCACATGGCACCCTCCTCTCCTTCCCCGCCCACACACACGGGCTCCGTCTGAGCACGTTGTAAAGACCGGAACACAGAGCGACTCTTGACTTCTCCTTTATCATCTTCAGGCCTCATTTCGCTTGGCCCAGCCTGAGGGACTCCTTCACTGTATCCCAAACAACACTGGGTTCCCCATCACAGGTCCTCTCAGGGCCGGGGAGCTTCTCTCAGTAGCACTTTCACAGTTAGAAATTTACGTCTCTGTGTTAGTATTGGGTTCCTCTCTTTCCTGCCCTGCTTTGGCCATGTTGTAACCTCCAAGGAGGCTGGGACTCTGCCTGTTTGTTCACCATCAGAGCTGGCAGCTAGTTCATTACCGGGCTCAATGTACGCTGTGGGTTTCTGACTTAGGCAAGTGGGTGGCTGATGGTGTCATTCTTGGAGATGGGGACTCAGGAGGCGGGGCTTGCTTGGGTGGGAAGAGGCTGAGGGCTGAGGTCAGTATTAGACCTGTTGAGTTTAAAGTGCCTCTGGGGTACCCATAGGGAGGGGTGCGTCCAGCACTTGACACATGGGCAGTGGAATCAGAAGGTTGCCCTACATCAAAGGGAGGGGGGGCAGGTTGTGGCTTCAGTGTCCCAGCGAGAGTGTCTGGAGGGAGCAAGGTGATAGCTTTGGATGGATAACCTGCATTGCAGTGTCACATAGAGAAAGAAAAGGGGACCGAGAAGGGATGGGCTGGGAGGCAGGAGAAAACCCAGAGGTGGTCCTTTTACAGGAGCCAGAAGAAGAAAGTGTCAAGGAGGAAGAGGGGGCAAAATTGACAAATGCTGCTGGGCATTGAATGTTTTCACTGGTCATAGTTACAAGGACCCTATTGGGGACTAATGTGGAAGGTTTCAGAGGGGACAGAAGTAGGAAGCCAGAAAGCGGAGAGTTGATGTGTCAGTGGGAGGTGAGATGCCGACAGGAGTTTGTGAAGGGAGGGAAGGCAGGGTCACAGGGGAACTGTGAGCATGTTCACCTTTCAGGGCAAGGGACTCTTTTTGTTGAAATGTCAAGTCAGAGATACGGTGCCTACAGAGAGATGTGAGTACTCAGATGTGGTGGCAAAAGCCATATCCTCTCTGAAGTTGGAGACAAGGTTCAGAGAGGGAGGAGCAGGGAGTCTTGTGTAGCAGGTTTTAGGAGCATAGAAAAGGTTTGAAGTAACTGCTACGATTGGACAGGCAGAGAGAAGCTGATATGTTTCAAAGGAATATGGCTGGGAGTAAGGCCTACTGGTGGCTGCAGGCCCCCTTCAGCTGTCTGGCCAGACCTGGAGGAGGCGTGGTGGTGGAGTCATCCTTAGTTGTGTAAGAATGGTGGGCCTACAGCGGTGAGAGGCTGAGGACCCTGGCAAGAAGAGGTTGGCATCTTATATCATGGCATATATCCAACAAGAAGAAGAGTGAACCAGGAGGGACTGGCCATTGTGACAAAGTGCAGGCACCCAGATGGAGCTCTCAGTGAGACTAGAGGAGGACGGACGCTATGGCCTGAGTCTGGGCTTGGATTTAAGACACACAAAGTACTTCTGGGTGTTGAAAAGGTATGGAGAATGAGGCAAGGCCAGGGTCAGGTATTTACAAAGTAAGGGGCCTTAGTGGGTGCTCCACATTTTCCTGGGACCCAGTAGGGAGGAGACGCCCCACCCCCCACTCCAGAAAGGGGTCCAAGGTCTCAGATTGTCATCTGCAGACAGGATCCCATGCATGAATGCTTAAGATAGAGAAGGGTGGGTGGCATTGTTCTGGTAGCCCAGGGACTCCCAGGGCACTAGGGTTTGCTTCATCCAGAAGAGGTACCATAATTCTGCCAGGGAGCCCAGCTGGCATTGTAATGAACTCTACCCACAGGGCAGGGCCTGTGAGGTGGGCCTCCTCAGGGAGAGGCCAAGGGGCTCTTTCTTTTATGGGGTTCACTGGGAGTCTTTACTGCTGCACTTGAGAACTGCCAGATATGAGAAGGGGTTAGACTGCCCCCACACATATAGCCCACAAACTGTTTTCAGTTATATTGCTGGAAAGTGGATTATAATATTACACGTGAAAAACAAAGTATTTAGGCTCAAATGCAAAATGTTGCTTTCTCATCTAATGGCAGCTTTAATTTAAAGCCTTTAAGTGTAAACCTGAATCAGAGGCCACCTGGTAAGCAGAGAGAGAAAGTAACAAATACATTTATAAAACAACAAATGCTGGGGAGGGGCTGAGCTCCCACCAAAAGATGTCCCCGGGACCCTCACTGGTGACCATGGTGACTCCTCCCTCAGGATGGCTTCAGTTACCTCTCCCAAACTTTTGCTTCCAGCCCTGCTCCAAAAGTTCCCTGACCTTCACGTTTCAGGATCTCGGGGCAGTCGGGTAAACACACAGTGCCACGCACAGGCACAGGCAGCCCTCGGTGAGCGGGGCTCTGTATGTTGGCACACGGTGCCCTCTCAACAGTCTGCCCCAGTTTCTAGATGTTGCCTGGCCCTCTCCACTCTTCCTTTTCCCTGACACTCCCTCCTTGCATTGCTTTTTGTCCCTCAGGTGTCAGCTCTGTTCTCATCCCCCGGGTGCCCCTCCCCACTAGGTCTCTGGTAGGTACCTTCCTGCTACAGCCCAGAGGGCTTGCTGCCAACTTCTAACATACTGTCCATCTCTCTGTGAGCTAAACGTGTTGATGTGGGGTCTCCCACTGGCCAGAGAATGAAGCAGCTTCATCTCTGTGTCCCCAGTGCCCAGCATTGGCCCAGCCGGGGAGAAGCGTCAATAAATGTTTCTTGGCCAAATAAGTGAGGAAGGACCAGATCTTTCTTGGTAATTCTCTCCATCTCCAATTCAGTATTCTGAATTTAGGAGATGCTCAATTTAGGTTTATTGTAGCCCAATAAAATGTTTGTCGTAGGCCTCTCAATACCCAGTTAGTTATCAGCATTTTTTAAAGAGCTTAATTATGCAAAAAGAGTCACCTCTCCTGGGATAAGCATGATGAGAGAGACCAAGACACCCACCAGAAGGTCCCTATTACTTTCAGGCATCGGCTGGGATGGATTAGAAAGGCAAGCCTTGGTCCGTCTGATAGTGAGGCTTATTTAACTTGCTTGTTGGAAATTCAAGCCCAGAGTTCTTTCACTTTCTGAGTTTTGCCAGCGCTCACTTGCTTTTGCACCTGGGCTGCTGATGGTCTCTGTGGATGTCAGTTTCTGTGTCTGTGGGACGTGTGGCCTAAGTGTGAACATCTATCAGAGTTATCTTCAAAGGGAGATCCATGGGCTTCCAGACTCCAGAGCCATCTGTGTGCCCTTTGGAACCACCTTCACAGACTGTGACATACTCTGTTCACTAATTTAATACTGGCAGATCTTCTTCATGGGAAGGGGGATTTGACAGAGGAAAGATGGAAAAGGAATCCAGAGCCAAGCCTGATCAGGATGAGCGTGCGGGGCGTGTGCATGCCTCTGACCCCAGTGTGCATGTCTGTGTGTGTGTGGGGGTGTGTGTGTGTGTAGGTGTGTGTGTGTGAGCGTGTGTGAAGTTCAATGAGCTGATTTCACTTTACGGCTCTGTAGGCAGTTCCTGGAGTTCTGGAAATACCTTAAATGATGGGTGGATTATTGGACTCAATGGAGAGCTTCCATTGGAGGCCAATGTAAAGCCAACATGCCCATTTGAATATCTGTGTCTGGTCAGTTCACTCCTGACCATGAGGCATGCCCATGAGAGCAGGCACACTGGGGCCTGCACAGCTGCCACTTGTCCACGTGTGGACCCTCCTGGTCACTTGGCCATCATCCCTGACTGCCTCCTCTCTGCCTGTCTGTCAGATCCTTGAGGCACCCTTGCTGGCTGCCCACATCACGGGAAATAAGGAAAGCACCCTCAGAGAAATCTACTCTAACAACAGCCCATTTGTTTCAAGGCCAAGCAAAATCAATTGGAACTTATCTGGTCTGATGCGTGAGAAGTTTATGGAGGAGCAGTGAAGGCTCCAGGTCTTGTATCAAATAAACGAGCGCTCATTCCAGCCCTGCAGCTCTCTGGCTGTGTGATCTTGGGCCTGCCATGTAGACTCTTTCAGCCCATTTCCTCCTCTGCTCAGTGGGGAAAGGATGGTAACTGTCCCACATACTGTGTTTCCCAGAAAATAAGACCTACTCTGAAAATAAGCCCCTGTTAAGATTGTCAGCCAGACGGACACGTTTAGTATGTTATAATGATGTTCCAAAAGAAGGTGACATGACTGTAGTGGAATAAATGTAGATTGTTGTACATGAAAAAATAAGACATCGCCTGAAAGTACGCCCTAATGCATCTTTTGGAGCAAAAATTGATGTAAGACCCGGTCTTAATTTCGGGGAAACACGGTATGAAACAACGTGGGTAAAAAGTGTCCTAGGTACATAGTCAGGAAGCGTTAGCATTGTACTCACCCTCTGGAGAGCTGGACTTTCTCTTTTCTTTCTTGATGACTCAATCATGCTAATTAAGACAGAAAAGCCTAAGCTAAATTAGGCAAAACCAAGAGAAATTTAGGTCTGGGCAAAGTGATTTTGTGAATGGAGTTTCACAGTATTTGAATTGCAAGCTGGCTGTGCCAGGGGCAGGTGGGCAAAGGTGGCTGGGCTGGTCATTCTCTCTCAGACTGATACCACTGCTTGGGACTTAGTAGACGCCTGTGGCCTGATCACTATTTGCTGGAAGCTATGCTTTTCTATCAGTCAGGGCTTTCTGGTGGCCAGTGGCAGAAAAGCACAACTCAATCTAAAAGGAAGTATCTTCAGGTAACTGAATGGTCCAGGGGCTGATGGCATCCAGATTCTTAGCTCCATCTCTCTTTTCAACACCTCCCCCATCCTTCCATTCTTTTTTTCTGTCTCTGAATGGATCTGACTGCCTGGGATTGAACCCCATGCCTTCCCTGAACCAGTCCCTGCAGCAAGGAAAAATAAAGTACTGGTCAATAATCTCAGATCCTGTGCTGTGCAGAGCCTACCAGAATCCCTGGGGACTGAAGGGTGGGAGGGAGTAATTCCCCAGAAGGAATTGGGATACACGTGCCGGAACGATGAATAAACTCTAGGTAGGGAAAAATGAAATCTAATACTGTGTCACAGGCCCTAAGTACTTCACAGCCTTGTACACAGTAACTGTCACAAGAGCCCCATTTTACAGATGAGGAAACTAAAGCACAGAGTAGCTGTTAAATTATCTACGGCCACATGGGTAGACAGTGCCAGGGCTGATGGTTAACCTCCTGCAGTCTGCTCTCCTGCTGAAAACCATGCTGTACGCACTTCCCCAATGCAATGCTGCTCACCATGCATCTTCAGAGGGGGACTCCAGAAGCAGCTCCCAGGTTAAACTGCTATGGGTTCCTCGAATTCAGGCTCAGTACATAAAAGGTTTGTTCTCACAGTACAAGACGTGGGTGGTATCCTTTTCTTGAGCAGTTCCCCAGGAATTAGTAAGACTTTCTCAATGAGAGGCCCTGCATCCCATCGGGTGGGCTCTGACCTCTCTGTTCCATCTCTCCTCCCCTCCCTTCCCCTGTCCTCTTCAGGTAAAACCACTGAGATAAGTCAGAGCTCCCTAGCCCAGGACTCCCACCCACTCTTTATCTTTTTCTCTCACTACCAAAAGGCCTGTAATTAGGAAACATTAGCAGGCTCAAAACAGCTTTCATACCTGAAACATCCTGTGTAATTGCACTCAGCGGTGCTCTTCCCTGGCTATTAATGTCACTTTTATGAAGCAATGAGGAACAAAACACCCTGAGGCACTTAAAACATTTCTTTATGTAATATACGTCTTTTAGGAATGGAAGTTTAAAATCACTTGTCTAACAGACAGTTGATAGACAAAGGCATGGGGGTCTCAGGATGAGAGCCATGGAGGCGGGGCCCTGGGGACAGGGAAGGTGGTCCATGAGGTTTAGACGCTGCTCTCGAAGAGTGTGATGGCCATGTGGTGGGTTGGCTGAGGCTGGGTGCATCCCCAGAGAGGGTGAGATGAGCCAGGTGAGCAGCAAGGGAACCATGCTGTTTGGCTCCATTGTTTGTAGTGGCTGTCTCATGGAGCTTTTATGTGAGATATTTTTTTTCTTTTTCTTTGTGGGCATGGTTGTGCCTTTAATAGAGGTGAATACAAGGTTACAGATAACAGTGTCATTGAGTAGAACATTAATTATTGCATTGGTTGCAGAAATGTATATGTATATGTGTATGTTTTGGGGGAGGTGTGGGTGGAGGGGAGACAGACTGATGCAGGGAGAGACGCTTCTCTAGCTTGCTGTATTAAAGGAATTGAGGAATTGTGGTGGTTCACCAGAATCTTACCGTCTGACAGATTTATTTTTTTGCTTTTGGAAATGGCTCACAGACTCATTCATCAGTAGAGCAGGAGATATTTCTGTCCATGGAGTCTGTGAGAAAATCCCAGAGGTCACCCTGTCCCCCTTCCCCCTCCTGGTTGCAGGCTTAACCCAGGTTTGCCTGGATAGACAGGCTTCTTTCCTTTTCTCTAAAGCCTTCCCCAGGGAGGCCGTCCCTCTGCCAGGTCCCTTGTCCCGTTCCTGGAAACCTTTTTCCCACGGGTACGTGAGCTTGAGGACCAACTGCCTGATGATAGCTCTTCTTAAGTTGAAGGCAGGAGTGTCGCTCAGGGCCGGAGAAAGAAACAGGACTCTTGATTCAGGCACCAGGCAGAACTTAGGTGGGTCAGCAGGGACTCATTGCGTTGGCGGCCTGAGCTCACAGCTTCCTCACACCGGGTGCCTTGGTGAAGGAAAGAAATATATTCCTGGGCATAAGACAGCATTAGGAGGAAGGTGAGGCAGAGTTAAGAGGCCTAGAGAAGATGGACTGCAGGAAAACAGATGAAGAAGGGAGGGCCAAAGTGGGCAGAAAACACACGGTGCAAAAGACATACGGGGACTCTGAGCCTGGCTCTGGAAGGAGGAGCCTAGCCTCTGTGGGAACTGGGCTGATGCCTTTGGCCTTACCTCCAGTTATGGCCAAAAGTGTGAGAATAATTTGGCCTCGCCCCCACTGTCCTTTGGCAGTAGAAAGGAGCAAGCCCAAGGTTTCAAATCTAATGCCCTGGGTATATTTCCATTTCCCTCTAAGTTCCTTAACTTCTCTGAGCCTATTTTCAGCCTCTATCCCATGAGTAATGTAAGACTGTATTTCCAGAGTGGTTGGCAGGATTAAAGTGTGTTTACCTTCTTTGTAAACTCTAAAGCTCAGCCAACACTGCCTGCCCTGACTAGTAGTAGGGGTCACAGTGACTCTTGTTTGAGGAATTTAACTTGCATGGGACAAGGATGGGACCTGAATGAAATATACAGGGTCAGCATTCCAGCATTTCTGTTAGGTTGTGACTCTTCCGTGAATACCGTCAGAGGGTGCATCCTGCTACTAATAAGTGTTATTATCAATAGTAGTGATAACCACTGCTACTACTAGTTATCGTTAATTAAGTGCCAACTGTGAACCTCGCTTCTATCCCCTCACTGAATTCTCACTAGGATCCTTCCAGCCAGGTGGTGTTTCTCCCATTTTGCGGAGCACATACAGGCTCGGGGTGATTATTCAAAATCATGGAACTGCTCATGAGTTTCACTGAGATTGACCCAGGTCTGTCTATCCACAATGGTCACTCTCGTACCTCTGTCCTGGAGGGAGTGTGAGGAAGGGACTTCAGAGTCTTTTATTGTTCAGAAGCCAGAGACCAGGGGCGAGGAGAGGCAAGCTTTTCAGTTCCTACAAAGAGAAGCGTAGGTTTGAAGCCATGTGCCAGTGAGTAGCACATATGTGAAGCGCCCCATGCATCGTTTTCTAAGCCAGATGTATGGGGAGAGGTGGAGCAAGTGCTTTGTGATGTGTGGGGTTTGGGGGCAGAGAGTGGCAGGTCCAGGAGGAGCCTGGATGGGGAGGCTCCACTCCCAGAGCAGGTGAGACCTAGCCAGCGATTCAGAGGAGGACACAGAGGGTCCCTGGGATGGCGGGCTCCAAACCGTGATGGAGGAGCCTGCGGGTCAGCTCTGATCTCCAAGCCTTGACCAATGCTCAGGAAGTGAGGATTCCTGGGAAAGGAGAGACATGAAGTGGCCTCAGGGAACTGCTTTGTCCCATCCAATAGCCTCAATGTCAGTTCTACTGATCCACCTCATCCTCTATTTAAGGTGCTCCTCTGCTGACAGAAGGGGGTTCTAGGCATGGCACATCCTTATCTCCACGTGCCATGTCCTGTTACCACTCCTGGTGGGTGTCCAACACATTTCCCTACGTCACAAAGGACAGATGACATGAAAGACATTGGAGTCAAGATTCACACTTATCTTGCTGGTTGGGAGCCCTGCCTTCAGACTAGCACGGTCAGTGGTAAGGCTCTGTGTTTGCGTTTAGGTGCAGACACAGTTCATTGTGCAGCAACAAGCCAGAGGTGACTCCGGTGGGTGGTGACTCAGGTGGTGGGGACTTGCACGTGGCTGGTCACATATTCATGGGGACTGACCACAGGATGCAAGTGTAGGAAAGGCTAGACTGAGCTGGTGGTATTCGGAGCAATCCAAGTCGCAGGTGTTGGTGGCCTCATTGTGTGCTCTGCTGGCCGGAGCACATCTGCCACAATGGGCTTATTCTGGGAGCTGAAGTTTTAAAAGGGACATTGGAAAACCTGAAGTGTGCCTAGTGTGTGTGTAGGGGGTGATGACCAGTGATCCTGTCATTCAAAGAGTGTTTGTGGACCTGGGGACCTCAGCCCAGAGACAACCTGCAGCGAGGTCCGGGAGGCTAAGGAGTAAGATCAAGGCTTCCCCAGGCTTCCCAGGACCAAGCTCCCACAGCTGCATTCCAGGGAAAAGTCCCCGGAAGTGGGTCATACACAGTGGCCGCATTCCCACGATTTGGGCAGGAAGAGTAGACAGGATGGAAGTAGGTGTAGGTGTGTCCTCTTCACAGGCCAGATTTGATTGTCTCGCACCTTGAGAATGGGATTCTCCCCAACCCTGAGAATGGAATGAAGCCGAGAGCACCTCTACGAAGGCCAGCCTCTTCCTGCCCCCATGGCTAGCTCTCTTGGCTCCAGGACCTCTCCAGCTGCTCACAGTCAGCCTGGCCTATGCACAACCCAAACTCTGCACTCATGGAATGAGGAGCTCATTTCCCCATCCTGTAACCTGCGGTGGTGGCCCAGCTTCTGGCTGGCCTGGGCTCTGTGTTCTGAGCAGAGATCCTTCCAAGCTGAAGGGAAATGTCAGCAGACTCTCCCAGGGGTAACTCTGCTCCTGAGCAGTGGAGCTGAGGCTTGGGCAGCAGTATCACCAGGCTGCAGAGGCCTGGGGCCAACTCCCACCCCGGCCTTGTTCGACAAGGCCTTGTTGGGCAGCAGTGAGGACCACATTCAATAGACAGCTTAAGATAATCACATGTGTGAGGCACTGGGATAATGACAGCTGAATACCCTGCCACCGTTGCCATAGTGACCAGCCAAGCACTGATTCCCTCCTTTTTTTCTTGTGTTTCTGGGCCTCCTTGTTATAGGGCTGGCTGGTGGGGTGGGGGATGAATTTGGGAAGTGGGAAAGAGGCGGGAAGGGGGAGGGGCGACCCAATAGGGGCAGCCCATTATGCTTTCTTTAAATACCCCAGCTGGAGGTGTTTTAAGTCTCAACAGAGACTGGGGGAAACAGTGTCTTAATCCCCAGCTCCCTGTGAATTATTTAAAGGGATCTTGTCAGAACGATGAATTTGTCACTGTTGCAGTGTCAACAGCAGCAGCAGCTGTCATAAAGGCTGAAGACCCCACTCCAGGCAAACCCTGGTAGAAATGCTGTTGCCTGGTGGGGGTTACAGCGGCCTTGGGCTGTGGGCAAGGAGCTCCCTCCTGAGGCACAAGCCTGCAGTGTTTCTCCTGGCGTGTTGGCAGTGCCTTGGGTGTGAAATGTACCAGGATGCAGAGAGACATGTACCATCTGGACTCTGGGCCTGCCTGGCCTCACCTTCTATTAATGTGATTCACACGGCCCAAAGCCCAGGGATCTCTGAGCAGTGAGGGGTACTCAACCTGGCCAGGAGTGCGCAGAGCTGACCAGTGTTCACACGGAATTTCATGGGTGGACATACCCAAGGGAGGGTACACAGGCCCCACCTTGGCCACAGCCAGCACCCCCAACTACACACACACACACACACATGCGTGCATGCACACATACATGCACACAGGCACACACAGGCATATACACACATGCACACATATACACAATCCACATACCCACATATGCACACAGGCACACACAAGCATGTACACACATGCACGCATATGCACAATACACATACACACATATGCACACAGGCACACACTGGAGATGATGTACAGGTACCCACAGCCAGAGACAGAAGAGAGTCATAGATCATACGTATTGTGGAAGCAGAGCCAAGACTTTCAAGGAGACATAACTGACCTGAGCTCAGGGAGAGGCTAAGCATGTGTCTTTGGAGGGCCGAGAGCATAATAATTGACTCTCAGGGGTCTCTTCCTCAGCTTTATCACATGCAATCCTCACAGCCTCCTCGTGAGGTAGGTACTATTTGTGTCCCTGAGTTAGAAGGGGAAACTGAGGCTCAGAGAGGTTTAAAGACTTGCCCATAGTAATGCAGCTGGGTCTGGCTGACCCCAGAGTCTGTGAACTGGACTCCTGTGCTAAGCCAGGGGTCACTATGACCTCTAGGGTTCAGGGTTAGGCAGAGTAACAGCAGTGCTTCTTAATCCCAACCTTTTTATAACCTTCCCAGCAATCCAAATATATTCCACTTGGGGCCATTTCTGCCATGCCCACCTCCTTATAGTATTTCTTGCATTTTTCCACCATCTAAAGTTTCCAAAAGGATTTTGTGGAGACTCTTAGAGACTGTACTGAGAAACAATGGGTGTATGTTTTCCCTATTCTAATTATTTCCATATTCTAATTGCGTCCGTCACCCCATTCCGTGGAGTGAGTGAGTAGATACTAGTCAGGGAATCACCGAATCATTGCTTTGCGCACTGCAGTACGGTGGCCTTTCAAGGCTCTGGGCTTTCAGAAGCAGTGCCCTAATTCAAGTCAGCCTCGCAGCTCTTTGGCACATTATATGGGGCTGTGGTAATGAATGGGGGGCCATTCGTGTTCTTCCAGCCCAGCACATCTGGGAGGTAAATTAAGCATATTGGGAGGTGAGCTGGTGCTCGTGTCCCTCAGGGAGCCATTGAGTGAATGCTTCCTTGGTTGGTTGGTTGGTGTACTAAGTGGTAGATCCCTCCGGACTTGTAGGAATATATGCCCCACAGACCACATTTCACATTTTAATTAGCCCTCTAGCTTGTCATATATCCGAGTTCTTTCAGGCTTAGTCAATTGTCTACCTAGGAGCTGTGGTTTTGGGGTCCAGGCTGATCAGCGATGGTGGCTGCCAGGAGATTCTTGGGCCATTTGTGGGCTCTGTGAAGTTGTGTGCTGCCGGGGCCTTAGTGGGCTTCTTGTTCAGAGAGGCAGCCATCTCTAACTGGGAGCCTGAACGTGGGTCTTTGGGTTTCCTCTGATTGGGCAATGCCAGGGAGCTTCCATTATGGTTCCACAAGGCAGGGACTGTTTGAA
This sequence comes from Rhinolophus sinicus, assembly GCF_036562045.2. NCBI lineage: Eukaryota > Metazoa > Chordata > Mammalia > Chiroptera > Rhinolophidae > Rhinolophus > Rhinolophus sinicus. The sequence continues at coordinate 34,220,132 of NC_133759.1, forward strand.
AAATAACAGGTTCCTACAGACAGCAGTTTCTGCCTAAATATAGACTGCTGAGTGGGACTGAAACCTGTGAGCCATGTCCAATTTTGTCTCCCTGTGGTCTGAGCTGGTGGCTGACAGTGGCCGAAGGATGGCCTGCCTGGTTGAGAGAAGAGAACCCATACTGAAGCCCGCCCAGAGGAAGTGCTGGAGTTCCTGGCAGAGCTGGGAGGGGGCTGCGGGCTGGTCCTCTGGGTCTGTAAGGAAACAGAGTTTGGCTCTTTAGTCCCTGTGTTCTGCTGAGCAAAGGGCAGGATTATTTATCCAAGATGAAGGACATGATTTCCACACCCTGGTGAGTCAGCCAGGGGTGTACCCTGAGGTTCACATGACGGTGATGATGCTGAGGCTGATAGCAATAATAATTAGTACTTAGTGAACGGTGGTTACTTGCAGGCACAGCACTAGATGAGTTACTTACACGATCGTTCCGTCCTCACGACACCCAGAAAGGTAAATAGTATTTTGCAGATGAGGGAACGGAAGCTCAGAAAGTTGTTCCTGGTCACAGAACTGTAACTAGCAGAGGTGGGGTTCACCTGTCCCTGGCAAGCTCCCCACCTCCTCTCCACCCACGTTCCCCTTGCTCCGTGCAGTTTGGCAGCCATGCGGGCCTCCTGGCTTTCTTGGTGACGTGTCAGGTGTGCTTTCTCGGGAGAGTTTGTTCCGGTTCTCTGAGCCTGGAATATGCCTCCCTCATGTACCCTCCAGGCTGGTAGCTCCTGCCTGCCATTCAGATCTCTGCTCAGAAGGAGCCTTTCCATGATGGCCCCACTGCTGGTTGTCACTCACACGATCCCCTTACTTGCTCAACAGTGTTTAACACAATCAGACTTTATATTTTTCATTTGTTTGCTTGTTCATCCTCTGGGTCACCCTATTAGAATAGAAAGCCCACGGGGGCAGGGACTTTGAGTTAGTCACTGCTGTGTCACCATCACCTAGAACACTGTTTGGGGGTGCAAGTAGTTGCTTAATTCTTGGTTTAAACAATGGAATAAATAAGCTTCATTTGAAACAACTCAGAATAGCTGGATCTGGTTAAGCTAATGAAGGCCCAAACACCGATGTCAGTGATTTCTATCCTCATCCTAACTAGCAATGTCCAGAGGAAGTGACCCTTTCTGGCCAGGCCCTGTAGAAGTGGCTTACTTGTGGCTGTTTTATGATGTAGCGTCATGGTAGCCATTGGGCATTCTGTGAGGGGCAGAGTTGGCCTGGGTAGGTTGTAGCTGTCTAGGGAGGGGCCAACTATCACATATCTTTTCAGAACCCATGCCTGGAACTATCTTCAGAGGCAGAGAATGGAATCAGCTCACTTTATTTTTGTTTTTGTAGTCGTGAACTTCATTTGATAGTGGCTCTTCATTTTTGACCAAGAAATATTCTTTTGCTAGCTCATCCATCTAACTCATCAGATTTGGCTCCCAATGACCTTTGCCTGTTTCCGAAATCCAAATGTACCCCGGGAGGATAGAGAATGTATAAGAGTCTATGAAGTTTGTTCTAGAAGGCAGTGTAGATGGACCAGTGGCTGGAGTTTATGGCAGTGGTTTTGAAGGGGAACAGCATGTTTTACACACACACACACACACACACACACACACACACACAACCACAGCTACGCATGCTCAAAGACATGTGCGCACACAATCAGCCAGACTGCTAACAGTCAATGTGCACTGTCCAAATGTCAACAGGCACTCTGGGCCACTACTGAGCCTTGGGAGCCCTGATTTCCAACAAGCAAGTCTAACACATCTAGATCTAGAGGAACCTGCAGGTGTCTTTCTCATGTGTCAAAGTCTTGGTCTGAAAGCCTGAACAAGTACTTTCTAATAGGTGTCATTGTTTTCTTTATTATGCTTATCTCAAGGACACGTGGCCGTTTGCATCAGTAACAGTGCCCTTTCAAAGGCTCTTCATATTCTGCTGGTTGTGCAAGGCTGCTTTGTTTCTTCTTCTTCCAGGGACCAGTGAACCTGGTGACACCAGCAGTAACTCCCCGAGGAAAGGATCAGGGTCTGAGGAGGCAAAGAAATTGAGGAACAGACCAGGGCCTTGCTCATCCCCTCAATCTGCCAGTATTTGTAGAGGGCTAGGCATGGGAATATGGAGGGGTCTCCAGCATGGGGTTCTGCTCTCTAGTGTGTGTGTGTGTGTGTGTGTGTGTGTGTGTGTGTGTGTGTGTTTGGTGTGTGGGGTGGGAGAGATGGATTTGTGAGACTGCAGCAGGACAGCTGATAGCAAGGCAGTGAGGTCAGGTGTTTATTGGGAGGCGTCCAGCAGGCAGCTGGATGAATAAGTCTGGGGCATTGGGGAGAGGTCAGTGATGTACCCCATGGTGGTTGCAGCCTTGTATGTGGATGAGATCACTCAGGATATTAAGTGAGTAGAAGGGAGTGAGGATGGTGCCCTGAGAAGCCTGTGGACTTGACTGGCCCCAGACATAACTGAATAAAAATGTCCTTTGTGTAATACCAGGGTTGTAAAGCTAAATGCATGGAATTATTTCGCTTGTTAAAATGAACTAATAATTTAGTCAAAACATAATTCCCTGTCCTCAAGGAGCTCACAGCCTGGTAGCAGAATCTAAAGTCACACACATGAAGCAATTAATGAATAGTTCAAAACAGGGTATTATCGAATGCTAAATTGCATGGAATAAGTTCAGTCATGCTTTAAGCATTCAGAAAAATGGTTGCTGAATAATATAAGCTGGGAAAGCGTCAGGGAGGAAATGAGATTGAGCTCCTTCCGAGGAGGGAGCTGCAAAGAGAGCTTGGTTCTGCCACCCATCAACCGACTTCGGGCTAGTTATTGAATGGCTCTGGGTCTCAGTTGCCCATTTGTCAACAAAAGGTCTTCGTCAACATGATCTATAGTGGCTTCCAGCCAGATTTATTATTCTCTGGTTCTGTGTCTTGGAAGAGTTGAGCTGGGATGAGAGTGGGGTGGAAGAAAAGTATTAGGGCCAGTCACAACATCGCGGACAACATCAAGGGTCAGAAATGGACAATCTTGTTGTCCAGATGTGAGAGGATATGGCCCCGGTTTGAGCTTCTGCCATCTCCTGCCTGGTCTGTTGTCATTAATTGCTGACCAAATAGTGGGCCAGAGCATTAGTCCAGGAAGAAAGTAATGCCAGCCCTAGCACATGGCCGTGAGAATGCAAGAAAGAGGCCAGATAGGGGGAATATTGTTCTGGAAGAAATGGCAAATGATGGTGACAAATTGGGTGTGTTGGATGTATAGGGAGTTTCTGGCCTGATACCTGCCTGATTCCAGGTTGGAAAATCAAGTGGTGTTTTGAGTGGGGTCCTGGGCCCAAGATTCTGATCGCATTTTTGAACCACCCTCCTGATTCTACCCAGGCCCTTGGTGTCCATGATAGGGTTGCTTCCTTTGCCACCTGTGCCTGCTCTAGATGCCACGTTTGCCCCAATTTAAGTATCACTAGTTCATCCACAAACATGATTTAGCACATATTTGTCACTTGGGATACAAGGATAAAGGGATGAGACGGGCATCCCTGGCTCAGAGGGTAGGAGAGCAGGGACACGAAGCTGCCTGTGCAGCCAGACTTTCTGTGGATGATAGAGACCACGGCAGCATTGTTGGGATATTGAGGTGTAGGCTGAACCAGAGAACAGAAAGGTTTTTGTTAAAGCTATGTTGACATATTTGTTACATGTCATAAAATTTACTCATTTAAATGTGCAATTCAATGATTTTTAGTAAGTTCACAGAGTTGTGTAATTATCACTATAATCCCATTTCAGAACATTTCCCTCACTCCCCAGAAAGATTCTTCATGACCATTTGCAGTCACTCCCCTCTCCCACCTCCAGTGTCAGCGAAACACTAATACTTTCCTGTCTAGAGAGTTCCCTTTTCTGGGCATTTCATGTCTCTGGAATCATACATTATGTGGTCTGTTGAGTCTAGCTTCTTTCATTTAGCACAATGTTTTAGAGGTTTAGCTATGTTGTTGCATGTGACCACAGTTCATTCTTTTTCATTTCGGAATAGTATTCCATTGTGTAGCTACGTCCTATTTTGTTTATGCACTTACTAATCAATGGACATGAACAGAAGGTCATAGGAGTCATATTAAAGGCCAGTTGAGATTCCAAAAAGGGAGGACTACGGTCAGATTGGCACGCAGCGTTATCAATCTTACTCCACAGATAAAGATGTTTAAGACATGTCCTGGACCTTATTTTCTTTTAGTCAAATTATTTCAAACTCTGAGCCCCCTATCCCACTGAATGGTGAGAATTTTAATCTCAGTTCACGGTTCTTTCCACGATGACTGTGGAAGCTCCCAGAAACCCCACTCAGAGCACATGCTGCATTGTCCCTAGTCCCCGATCCAATGAGACCCAGCCACCTCCAAGTGCTCTGGGCATACCTAAAGCTCTGGAGACGGTGGCGACTGCAAGTAGCAACTTTGTGCTGCACACTTCTTACCAAGACTTGATATTTTATCTTTTTAATTTTTTGCCAATCTGATAAGCAAATCATGGTGCCTTGTTGTTGTTTTAATGGGAGGAGATAATTACAGGCAAGAAGACAGGAGGCGATATGTCAAATGCCTAGAAGTGGAGGCCGAAAAGCTGCTCCCGAATAGAGACCTTTTGGACACCGGCTTTGGGATGGGCAGTGAGAGCGCTGCAGGGCCTGGAGCCAGCACAGGCCTTGGGTGAAAGACACGGGGTCCGGAGTGAGAAATTGGGCATCTGTGGGGTAGTAGATTAAGAGTGGTAAAACTTCCCTTTGTTAAGGATCTGGGAAGTGGTGCCTGGGGACACAGGGAGCTCAAAGCCTGGTTGGGGAGGCAGGGCTGATGCATGAGAGAGTTAAGGGAACACGTGGCCCAGTGAGTCTGGGCAAACCAGCTTCTCTCTGTGCCCCTCGCTCCGCCCCCTCCCAACACACACGCACTTGGCTCAGTGAGAACCTAGAGAGTCTACCCCAAAATATCTTTCCAGTCTTCACCAGTCTGGTCTACCCACCATCATCTTTTGCCTGGACCACTACCACGACCGCCACTGGTCCTTTTCATGTACTCAAGCTGCCCTCCAGCCCAGCTTGTCCTCTGCATCAGAGAAATCTTTTAAAAACTGAACTCTAATCCCCTGTATTTTCCTCCCTAAAATTCATCCCTGACTTCCAGTTACCATCAAGATGAAATTCAGAGTTCCCAATTTGACCTCCCCTCCCCTTAGTCTTATTCCTGCCACCGGTGGCTTTTTATGCCTCTTTTGTCACACAGGCTTCATTCCTCAAGGGTGCCCGGTCACTTTTCCCTGCCATAGAGCCTTTGCACGTTCTGTTCCCAGGTCTAACTGCTCTGCCCCTCTCTGCTCCCAGAGGATACACACTTCTTCTGGCTAACTTCTATTCATCCATTCCCTCTCAGCTTGGAGGGTCTTCCCTGACATTCCTCTGTGTATCAGGTACACCCCCTCTCTTGGCACCCTGTAATTTTCCCTCACAGCAGTTAGCACAATTGTAATTATTTAGTTATTTTAATAACCATTTGTCTAATTTCTGTTTCTCTCACTAGATTATAAGCTTCATGTTGCTGCATTCCCGTGGCTAATGGAATGCCTGGCATAACATTGGCATTCAGTAAATATTTTTTCCATTGACCTATCAACAAGGTATAACTATAAAGCAATGAGGCTGATTCCAAGTATCATAAACAAATAGTAGTATTTGTCCCTCCCTGCTGGGAATGCCATTCTGCCCTCATCTTGATTTACCAAACTCGATCTCTTCTTTTCCTGATCCTAATTGCCACTTGCTTGGAAGCATTTATACCTCTTCTAGCCCACTCCGATCACTGATTTTTCCAACTCTTTGTAGCATCCACTGGCAGGAGAAGAACAAAATAGGGGGAAAAATGATTGGGAGACCCCGTGATGGCCTTTTTCCAAACAACAGGGAGTCATTTCCTTTCTCTCAATTTCTCTCTACTCTTTCCCTGTGAATATACAGCTATATTCCCCTTAATTTGCTTTGATCTCTCCCTTAGGAGCTGTCAGGGAATCAATTAGATTGGTAGAATTTTATGACTTGAGGTCACCCAGTATGATTCCTCATTTTACAGATGAGAAAACTGAGGCCCAGAAAGGTTAATGTTTGAAACAATTACCTCTGTTGGGTCTTATAATACCAATCAGTGTCATTTTCTAAGATAAATGTTCTCAATATCCCAGCTCCACAAGAGTGAAAATCCTCATTCAGTCTATTTAATGACCTACTGGTGGTGACAGTCTCAACGCTAAGGTGAGCCCTGAAAGGTGGACTTCCTGTCTGGCTCCCACGCAGCAGACAGAGCTGCATTAGTCTTGGATGGGTCAAGGACTCAGGCTGGAATCAGGCCCACAGCCTAAATGGGGGCCACAGGCTTCACCTGTGCATTAACAAAGGGGCCCCACATTTCTGCTGAGACCTTATACAGCACAACTGAAATCATGGATCGTGAGACCTGCTGTGTTTAAACAATTACAGAACAGCAAAATAAACCTGTCCTTCTCTTGAAAGTCATGCAGGGCCAACTGGGAAAACATTATTTCAAAATCGCCATGGAAAGGGAGCGAGGTCTGCAAATTTGAATGGAAACAACTGCCAGCTACTTCTCCCTAACATATTGGCTTTCTGATTCCAAAAAACCAGGCGAGCTGAACATAAGTATAACAAACGCATTTAAGTAGAGTATAATACAATCTTAAAGAAGGAATAAAAATTGGTCCTCGACATCTGGAGAGTCAATAAGAAGTTAGGTAAAGTCCAGGTGAAGTTTGGCAGTGTGCAAGGATCCCAGATGGAGCGCACCAAGGACTCTGGGATGGGGAGGGAACTGGCCCCCTGGGAGTGGTGGGAGGGGCTGGGGAAGAAGGGCCCTGGATAGACTGAAGCTCAGGTGCCTGAGTGGCAGTGGCCCAGGCAGCTGGAGTGGGTAAGCTCACTTTACAGGCCTCGCTCGGTATGCAGGGCCAGCTCTCCATGTGCCCGTTTGTTCCTCCGCACCATGCCAGGTCTTCAGATAATGGTGCATGTTTGAAAGTCAGCCTTGCTTCTGCCTTCCTGCTCCTACAGAGGGTTAATTCCGTGTGAGAAACTACTGTGGTGTATTTCCCTTGCACACATAATAGGCTGTTAGCTCTTTTAATGAAGAATCCTAGATTATATATTTCAACTCCACACTGTGAATAAGAAGCAATGAGCACAATATTTAAAGAAATAGGTAGTGTTTGGTTTCTTTTATCAGTGCTGCTAAATTGTCAAGGATCTTAATCCATTTTCTCTTCACTTTAGGAAGCTGAATTTCTTCTCTCCTTTGTTTACTTCTTAAGCCAACACACTGAAAGTTTCTGGGAATACTCCCAGTTCTTGAGATTAGGGTCCTGAGCCCCTGCCCACCCCCTCACCCCCACCAGTGTGGGCAGCTGCTTCCTCTCCCAGCACAGGAAGAAAGAATGACCCAGCAACTCTTCTTTGGCCCCTCGCCCAAAGTGGATCCGTTAGGGAAGCCATGCCTTCATGGGCCCCACTCCTTTTATTGCCTGTTACTGAAATAGTTATTCAGAGAATTCCTTTGGCCATTCAAAGCACTTCTTTCTATCTCCTCTTCTCCCCATCTTCTCTTATGGTCATGTGACCATGGATGAATTGCATGATATCTTTTTTGTCTGTAAATTGGGGATAATAGTATCTATTTCTATTGGGAAGTGTTGAGAAGATTGAGAGGCATTACTTAAGAAATGCATTGTTCCTCCTGTTCTTCCAATTGAAAGGGCTGATAAAAACGAGAGGACTTTTTTTCAACTTGAAGCCTGATCATCTCTCCCTTATTAAGAAGCTTTCCTTTCTCCCTAAGTAATACCTTCCAACATTCTCTTCCATCACTTCTTTGCTTGAAATTTGTACCAAATGAAGCTTAATTTTCTCCATTAAGGATCTCTTTTAGCAGCTACTCTTACCAGTTTTAGAGTCTAGCTCTTTCAAAGAGTTGATGTTATAAAACAAAAGTTTATGAGAACCTGAGCTGTTGAGAAATTCTGAGAAGCTTCATATTCACATGCTTTTCAGAGATATGAAGGCATTTCACCACAATTAAGAAATTAGGTTGAGTAATTAGTATTCAAGGTGGGGTGTCATGCAGTCGGATTCCTAATCCATGGAGTGGCTGTTGCGAGTAGAGGCTGTGTCATTGAGGAAGAAAGGTCCTGTCATCACGTGGGGCTAAAAGCTGCAGGTTGTCCCCATGGATGGAATGAGCCATAGTCACAGCATGTGAATAGTGGGTTAGATGAAGAAAGGCTTTCTAGAGTGAAGTCTGTGATATTTTAGGATGGGCTGCAGAGAAATATTCTGAAGTCTGTTTATAAGAAAGCTTTAAAAGCAGGTTAGATGTGTTCATTTCTCAGCTAGATTGGTGAGCTCTTAAGGCCCCCTCCAGTGCCAGGCTTCTCCTCTGCTCTGCCTCTCTTTGTCTGCTCACTGTCTATTTTGTGTTTTTGCATGTGTGTGCCTGTGGCCTACTTGGTACAGTGGGAAGAAGTCAGTGGCTATGATGAAAACCTGAATACCATCCGCACCTACCAGGTGTGCAACGTCTTCGAGCCCAACCAGAACAATTGGCTGCTCACCACCTTCATCAACAGGCGGGGGGCCCATCGCATCTACACGGAGATGCGTTTCACTGTGAGAGACTGCAGCAGCCTCCCCAACGTCCCAGGCTCCTGCAAGGAGACCTTCAACTTGTACTACTATGAGACTGACTCCGTCATTGCCACCAAGAAGTCAGCCTTCTGGTCTGAGGCCCCCTACCTCAAAGTAGACACCATTGCTGCAGACGAGAGCTTCTCCCAGGTGGACTTCGGGGGAAGGTTGATGAAGGTCAACACAGAAGTCAGGAGCTTTGGGCCTCTTACTCGGAATGGTTTTTACCTTGCTTTCCAGGATTATGGAGCCTGTATGTCTCTCCTTTCTGTCCGTGTCTTCTTCAAAAAGTGTCCCAGCATTGTGCAAAATTTTGCAGTGTTCCCAGAGACCATGACAGGGGCGGAGAGCACATCTCTGGTGATTGCTCGGGGCACGTGCATCCCCAACGCAGAGGAAGTGGACGTACCCATCAAACTCTACTGCAACGGGGATGGGGAATGGATGGTGCCCATTGGGCGCTGCACCTGCAAGCCTGGCTATGAGGCCGAGGACAGCGTGGCCTGCAAGGGTAAGCTCTGGGGCCTCTTGAGGCCTCTGCTGGGGCAGGGCCAAGTCTGCAAGGTTTCCCCACCTCCAGCCCTGGATCACACAGGAACAGAGCAGCCCAATGGCTCTTATAATATAAAGCTCCGGGGAAGTTCCCTAATACTAGGCCTGATGATTTTCCAATTGTGTCCAATCAGAATGTCTGTATTCATGGCAGGGGGAAGAGACAGGGAGAATTCCAAATGCTGGATAATAACTTAACCCACTCAGTTATATTTAATTTGGGGGCATTTTCACATTCTCTCTCTCTCTCTCTCTCTCTCTCTCTCTCTCTCTCTCTCTCTCTCTCTGTCACACACACACACACACACACACACACACACACACAGCCCTGCATCCTGTCTAGCTCCATACTCTGAGGCATGGAGAATTTGGGTTGTCATGGACAATTCACTCAAGGGTAATTGAGAAGTGACTGAATTTGGAAAATATTTTAGTTGATTTCAGTCCAGCTCCCACAGCACTCAACTTGGTACTGAACCCATGTAGCTCATTAACTCAAAGCCCTCTGGCTTGGCTGTCTTCCTCCAGGGGCTCAATGCCAGGCCCTGGGGCAGGGAGAGAGCTAGCTTTGGTGTATCCTGGAAGGAGATGGAGCTTTTGGAATGGGGGTGGGATGGTGTCATGAATTCTATTACCTTTGCTTCCAAATGATGCAAACTTTGCGGTTTTGGGGGATTAGGGTACTGTGCGCTCACCTCAGCTCTCCTAAGCCCAAAGCAGCACATGTCCTATATGTGGCAATCAATGTGCTGACCTGGCTCGAGCATCAGTCCTCTCTGGGAGTGAATAGAAAGGTCTGGAGGGTGCATACCTCATCTGTTGCCTAAATGCATGGAAGAGGAACATGGGGGAATCCAGAGTTGGGGAAGAGAAGATGCTTTCCTTTATTCAATTTCGTTTGTGGCCTTCAAAGTTTCAGATTCTTTCAAGAATGGGACTTCCCACATGGACCTTGGAAATGACCTCCTTGACCCTAACCCACCACTTGGGTGGCCCCAGTCCTTTGGGACAACTTGGAGGTGGGAGGCTGTATTAGTTCCTCCTTCTTCATTGTGAGCCTCCTGCCTCTCTTGTCACCCCCACCCCGCCTGAGCACCAGACCATCCCTTGCCTGTCTCCTTCTCCCCTCACCTTGCTCCCCAAAACCCTGAAGGCAAAGCACCAGGCTCAGATGGGATTACTAATGCCCATCAGCTCTGTGATCCTTTGAACTCATCTAATTGCCTGGGTAGGGGCACTCACACAGCCTTTCTGCGGCCTGCTGAGAGTGAGAGCTGTGCCATTGTGTCTTTATTGGATTTCTTGGTTATGGTACCCATGATGGATGGTGTGGAAACAGAGGGGAGAGAGTGCCAGATCAAGTGATGAATCAACACAGACAGTTTTAAAACCAGCCCGGACTGGTCCCAGAGCGCTCTTCTTTGTCCCGTTGGTTGGAGGAGGGGCAGGAGGCGCCCTCTTTGGCATTTGTCAGGGTCCAAGTGGGGATCCAGGCTCCAGGCTGAGTTCTTAAAGGGGCAGGTGCAGCAGCTGCCAGGCACACTTGCAACAGTGTGGGTGATTTCTCCAGACTTCAAAGGGCTGCCATACCACACTTGCTGGCTGGAGCCCTCTCGTTTTTCTCATTATTTCCTGAGTGAAACGGCAGGAACCTGGGCAAGCATTGATTGGTCCTGATTTAATTGGGACTCTGGGAACAGGCTCATTTCTTTGGGCTAATTGGAACTTTTCTCTTTTGGGGGGTTCTGCTGTCCATGCTACTTGTCCATCACCTCCGGTGGTTGTCTTGGGAGGGCCTTTGGGGACAAATATTTAAATCTAAGTGGTTTCTTTCCATTCTCCCTCTCTAGCCCCAGGCCCCTCTGGACTTTTGGGGGACATTCCTAATCTAAAGTTATTGTGAACCTGGCTTGATTTTACAAACTGCTTCTTGTAAACTTATTCGAGTGTGGAGGAAATGGGGAACGTAGGACACCATCCCTTTGCCATTGTAGAGGCATAGGCAAGCACATTTTGGTGGCATTTCTGAAAGTGGAGAGTGGCCATGAGGCAGCATCATGGGTCCTGCTGCCCAGCAGCCTGGCTGAGCTCAGTGCCCTAGAATGGCAGAGAATCCCCCATTTCCCCTGTCTCAAGAACTTTAATTTGCGTCTTCCAAATTTTTTTTGCCCTTTTCTTTGCTGGTAACCTGGTCTTGATGGCTGAGTCAGACCTCCCTTCCCAGAGCGCATAGCCAGCTTCCCCCAGGAGGTGAGGGGCCCTTGGGCATAGACCGTGATTCTGATAGAGTTGTACATCCTTTGGTTTGGGGTGGGCCATGCGTGTGGAAAGGTCTGTGATGGGTCCCATGGTCTATCTTCAAAAGAAGTACCCACCTATTTTGGGTGCTTAAGCTGTGCTGTCAGGCGGGCACCATGGCTGTTCACAGCAGTTCTGGGGTGGTATAGCCAAGCCTCATTAGGCCAGGAGCACCGAGCCTGGTGGATGCCAGGCAATTACAAATGAGAAATAGTGAACCTCCATCAGCTGCCCTGGAGAAGGAAGGAGAGGCAAGTTACTGTCTCCCAAGCCTTGAGAACCGATGCGCTGGAGCCAGGCTTGGAAGGCTGGGTGATTTTGTGATTCACACAGGTATGTCGATTTGATAGATTTTCTTTTCTGGACATTTGAATCTGGGCCTTTGCATGGGTTGAATTTACAGGATAGTGGAAAGACTATCCTTTATATTATTTTTGTGGCATGCCAGACTTTTGTGATGGGCAGGAACCTTATTTGCCTGACTTGCACTGTTCATCTGTTAAACCCTCTCCTGTCAAAGTCATGGTGACCAGTTGCTTGGTTGTGCAGAGCACCTGGAGACCAATTAGGCAACCCAGCCAGCAAAGAGTGGTCCTGGCCTACAGCTGTTCCTGTTGTGATGAGGGAGGATGGGAAGACAAGCAGAAGAAGCTGTGGGGAGAGCTTGCCCATTAGAATGTGCAGCAAGCGGTTTACACATTTTCTTGAGGGCCCCGTGGAACAGCGTCTGTTCCTGACTCATCCTTTCTATAAGCGCAGGTTGGACCAATCAGGCAAGAGCACAGCAGCCTGCTGACCCCACCAGTGACTCTGACCCCATCATGTGTTTGTCTCTATGAAATTGTTAATTACTAGGAAAATGGCCCATCTGCCCCCACTTCAAGTTTCATGCTCATGGTACAGTGGATTAATGAGAAATCATGGCTTTATCTTTACCTACCCTCATACCTTCCCTGTTTAGGTTGATGACTAAGGCAAGCCCCTGTGTGGGTCCCATAGCCTAACTGTCCCCGGACCAGGGACGCCAAGAGTTGGTGCTCAGCAAGCTTTTTCTGTGCAGTGGAGTGTAAAATACTGCATTAGCTAAAGTTGGTTTCAGGGGGAGATGGGGACGCTAAGACTGAGTTGTTAGGGGGAACCTGGCATGGGTAGGCCCCTTACCTGTCTGTTAGAGCTTGGGGGCTGCAGTATCGCCTATGGGTGTTCAAGGAGGGGTCCCGTGTGCTGGGATAGCCTCTGGCAGCGAGGTCCTAGCTGGAGCAGTGTACCCATGGGGCTTACACCTGTGTCTGCCCCTATGGCTTTCCCTCCCAGGCACAGTCCCTGGAACTCCAGAAAGAGCTTCCTCATTAGCCTTCCTCTCTAGCCACTGTTAGGACTCAGGAAATGACAATACAATGCTACACATACCCCTTCCTGCCATCCTCCCTTGCTCCTGCCCCTGAGGTATCCAGGCCAGCCTTGGCTCACCACTGCAGAGGGCACACACTGAGCTACGGTGCCTAGGCCCTCATTCTTGGTGCTGTCACTTGCAAAAGGGGAACGGAGTGTGTCCAGGTGGAAGAGGCCTAACCTAGAGACAGGAGTTGGTTTGAGTCCTGGCTCTGCTGTGAACTTCTGGATGGTTTTTAGGCAAGTCCTTTTCCAGTGACAGTCCTATCGTGTATGCCTACTTCTCAGGGTTTGTGAAAATCAAGAGTGACAATGGATATGAGAATGCTCTGGAAGCCATGCAATGCCATCTATTGCTAGGGGTCATTGCCCTCAAGTCCTAAAGCATGCCATCTGACTCTGGTTACGAAGGGAACAAGATTCTGGAATGAAGGTGGCATGTGGTGCTCCCACCCAGAGACACAGGTCAGCAGGAGTCCTGAACGTTCAGTCGTTTACCTACCGGCACCTACCCGGGTCCAGATCCATGACTTTCCACAGTGGCCAGTGAAATCAGCACATGGGTGTGACCCACTGCCACTCAACACGTCAATGGGTCAGTTAACACACGTTTGAAAGGTGTGGCTCATGTGGCCTGCCTTGAGGCTGGGGGTCTGGGCAGGTGGTCTTTGTGAGCTGGATGTCTAAGTAGGGTAAGAAGACTCCCCAAGCCGGATAAAGAATGACGGTCTTACGAAGCAGTAATTGTTGATCCCAGGGTGGGCATGAAAGCTTTTATAAAATGGCATCCCAGGTGCCTCCTTCTGAGACTATATTTAGTAGGTCTGGTTGGGGCCCAGGCCTAGAACCCTGGGTGTAAGCTTCAGACCAGGACCATCTATATAGCTGGAGTCTAGAAGAAACGGGCCCCAGGGGATGTCACCGAAGGTGTCCTTGGGCCTGTGGGATTTGTAGAAGGGGTAGACCTGAGAACTTGAGGGGACATAGAAGGAGTCTGGGATCAGGGACTGCAGGAGCAGGCTGGAGGCTGGGTGGACTGAGCACGCGGCCTGCAGGCTGATAGGGAGGAGACGAGCGTCAGTGCACCTGGAGTAGGTGGTGGGGGCTATGGGACCGCTGTGCAGGGTCCTAATGATGCCAGATGGTGTAGACTGGCACCTCAGCTGCGAGGAAGCCCAAGAAGGGCTCTGGGCAGAGAAGACAGAGACAGGACGCTGAGGGTGGACTGTCTAGGGGTTCCAGCAAAGACCAGCCTTCCCCGTAGCTGTCCGGCACCAGCGGTTCGCTCAGGACTGTCCTCTGAACAGCAGGGGTGCCGCCATTGTGCTCAAGGGTGCATCAAACCCGCAGGATTCCCATGCCCTGCCCTGGGCCTGCCAGTCAGGGCTGGGCTGAGGAGCCAGGTTCTGTAACCAGGGGTCTATGCGACTTTTGGAGGAGGCTCTCGGGTCAGCTAAGACCCATCCAACTCTGGATGTTGGCGGGGCTTTGACAACTGAAGAACAGAACAGTTCTTCGTTCATCTGTCTCCCTGTTCTGTGTCTTTCCCGCTCCCCACATATCTGTCGGAGCCCTGAGTTGGGGCCTAAAACCTCCCGGAGGTCACTGCCTTGTGCAGCTCTCCCACGACACTCGTCAGACCAGATACTTCCCTGCGTTCTCCTCAGAGGGTTCTTCTCTTTCGGAGGCTTCGTCTTCACTCCTCTCCTTTCTCCATCTGGGGACTTTTTTTCCGGGGTAATTTTCCACCTACATGTAAATTCTTTCATGTCTGGAAACCCAAGGGATATTTTGAACCTTTTAACCATTTCGGTGCCTTTGTCAACCTGAGCAGCTGAGATGAGCCAACGTATAAGCCTGGGGGAGTTGAGATGAAAAATCTGCAGGATACGAAAGTGGAGAAAAATGTGTCTAATTTAGTTCCTCTTGGGAAAAGAAGTTTCTGGAGCCTATTTCAATCTCCCTAAGGGTTGCTGGTCTCTGCTCTGGGTCTCCACCTGCCTCCTCATCCTGGATGCTGAAAGAGAAAGTGGCGGCCTGAGGGAGAGCTGTCGTGTGTGTGTGTGTGTGTGTGTGTGTGTGTGTGTGTGTGTGTGTGTGTGTAGGGTGCACTGCAGTGGCAGCTGTGTTCACAGGCACTGAGGAAACCTTTCTGATCTCTCTTGCCCATCAGCATTTGGCTGGTGAGTGAGAGGAAGGCCACAGTTCAGACAGCCTCCTCTCAAGCCCCCGGGAGACCAGCTCTGCGCAGGCCCTGGGAGGCCAAGATCATTAACACCGCAGCCCTGTAAGATGAGCTTCATAATAGGATTTCCCGACAGGCTTCTTCATTTAGAAACCTCTCGGGCCTCCTCTGATCCCCATGATGGCTCTGGCCACTGTTCCCCAAAGAGGAATCTGATGTAATTGACTGCATGTAATGGGCTATGACACCAGCATGAGCAACAGCAAACAGAGCTCGAAGGATGCCCCTCTGCCAGACTGACTCCAGCATACCAGGCATGGCAACTCGGTCCCAGGCTCCGCTGGTGGCAGAGGATGGCAAGGAGGCAGATAGGAGGGGCTGCTCTGGGTTCCAAGTCCCCTTGTGCTCGGCACTGCACCTTCTGCCTTTGAAAGACAGGGATTGATGTACCCCAATCCCAGTGGTGTTGACCAAATAATCATGATGGTCCCAGGTCAGTGTTAGAGTTACTGAGAATGACGGGTAGTGTTTTGTGCAGGAGCCCTGCTCTGGGTGGAAGTTCATGACCTAATAAACATGTGTTACCAAAGATGATAACAAAGACAGCATAGGGTCGTTATGGAGGTAGTGAAAACGTCACTGGGCTAGCAGTGCAGCTGGGCCCCTGGTGCCACTTATTACACCATCATTGGCCATGAAGAACTATAGAGTCTGAAACTGCCCAAGCTGGGGTGGGAGTGCGTGGGATGCTGAGAGACCATCTATTCTGATCGCCTCCTTATCCACAGAGAGAGAGCAGCCAGGGAGCACTTCTGGGCACCAACCTAGGGAGCCCCAGCTAGTTAACGTCACAGCTGGGATCAGAACCCAGGTCTGGAGAGGCCACCATCTGCCTCTGCTTCTGAGTTAGATGTTAAAATTAACCGTCCTTAAAAGCACAAGAGTATTTCCAGGAATATCAAACTTCTGTCAGCTGCTCTCTCATGAATTCTCTCTCGTATCTGTGCTGTCCCTTGTTTTCTTGGGTTCTGGGCACTCCCTGGAGCCATGCAGCACCAAGCACGGACCTCCGTGTTGACTAGATACCACCGTCTTCATGTTAACCTCTCTGGGAGAAGTACTTTCTCTGCAGATGCTCAGACAGGTTGCCCTGCCTGTGAGCCATCCAGAGCGTGCACAGCATTGTGTAGGCCAACCTCAAGCTCCCTGGGAAGGGTGAGGTCTAAGGCTTTGTGCTTACAGAAAAGGACAGAGGGAAGGTAGCAGGGCTGCAGGCTGGGGGCCTGGCTGTGGCTCTTTAATTTACATATCTGCATCAAGGGCAAGTGTGGGCCCCTGGGGCTGAAACCCAGCTCAGACTGTGGTCAGATTTACCCCCTTCGCTTTCAGTCCCCATCTCTCTCTGGAGCTGGACAGTCCCTTTCTGTAGAACTTACTCGCCTGGAGGGAGAACTATCCCTTTTGAGTTTGAAGGATGTAGAGGAAGAATTGTATTGAATCTGAGCCTGCCTGGAGGGAGAGCCTTCAGTTCTGGGCCCTGGAGAGCTCTGAGGGTCTGAGTTCCGTTTCCAGTGCTTGTGGCCATTGACGAGCTGTGTCACCTGTGTCCAGTGCCCCTGGACTTTAGTTCTCTCTCAAGGCAATGGGGTGAAGAAGAGTCTGCCCAGGACTTTTGCAGACGGAGAAGGAATGCATCCCAAACTCGGGCACACTGTCAGGAGCAAGCTTTATTTTGCCAAGAAGGCTTGGACAGGGACATTGAGAGAGGGGCGGTCGTGGTCTTTCCCCATAGGAGGGGTCTCTGCCTGCAGAAGTCCTATCTACACTCTCTTTGCTGGCTCAGTTAAGAGCTTGAGTACCAGTTACCTGAGATGGCAGCTGAGTCCTCCACTTTCATTTCAAAGGCCAGCCAACAAGCAGGACAGGCTAATCCTGGGAGATGTGGCTTAGTACAGAGGAGTGCGTCTGGGTCTGCTCTGGGCCTCAGCATCCATCTGATATGACAGAGACCATCTTATCTCCACCCAGCCTACTGTAAGACAAGTTTGCACCTGCAGGTGTGCTGGACGCATCTCCCAGTGTGCGCGTGTGTGCACGCATGCAGGCTGGAGTTACCTGGTCTCTGGGTATGACCCTGGGGGCCTGCACTGGCCATCTCCTTGCAGGCCTCAGGGTTCTGGCTTCTAATTCCCCAGTCAAGTTGGATTCCACTCGTGAGTTCATGTAGAGTGAGTGGGCCCTGTGCTCATTCTTTCTTTAGGTACTTAACGGGCACCTAGACGAGCCACACCCTTTATACTTATGTACTCAGATTGAACACTTTTACGTCTAAGAATTTGCTACATTCTTAGCATGCTCTTCGAAAATGCTTGCAATGTCAAGAGGACAAGAGGGCCACAAGTAGCTCTGTTGTCCTGGAGAACTCAATGGAAGATGGCTTTTCCCAGCTAGACAAGACTTCTAGTAACCGTGAGTTCAGCCCGCCCGATGACGTTTAACTTTGCTTTCCCACAGTGGTCCCCAGCCGGCTTTTAGACACCCTCAGTGATGGGACACTTACACACCCTGAGGCAGCCTGGTTCACCTCTGAGCCCTGCTTCCTAGTACTGAAATGAGTCAGGGGCCCACTGCTCCAGTCCCTATGGTAGAACTCTTATGCAAATCTCCCTTCTCCCAAGTTACCTTTTGTTGTTATTATTTTTAAAAATGTTTTTAACAGGTAATGCATGGAAAATGTACGTTTCCCTCCCACTCTGGTCCTCACCAGGGTTCCTCATTGTTAGTTTCTGATAATCTCTTGCAGAGAGGGTCCATGTATTTGCATACCCAGATATAGACATTCTTTCTCCCACCTGCAAAGGGCCATACTGCACAGGGTGTTCACCTGGTTCCCCTTACCCCCTTTCTTACTTAACAATGAAGGTTAACAGTAATTTGGTTATGTTACATAGAAATCTGGCTCTTCTTTCCAATGATTGTGTAGTATTCCATTGGATGGATGTACCTTTATTTAATTGGTCCTTCATTTATATACATTTAGGTTGCTTCCTGTTTTTTGTTATTTCTAAACCATGTTTCAACAAATATCCTTGTGTATTCATGTTTGCACTTCCGTGTGAGCATATCTGTGAGACAGACTGAATTAATTTATTCAATGAATATTTATTGAGAACTTTCTATGTGCTAAGCACTTTTCTAAGAGCTAAGAATGGAAAAATTCTTAGAAGTAAACTTGCTGAATCAAGAGTATATAAGTATTTAATTTTGATAGATATTCCCAAATCGTCCTCCAAAAAAAGGCATATTCTACCAGTTTTGCTCCCACCAACAATGTAAGAGAGTTCCTGTTCCCTATACCTTTACAAAGATAGTAAAATATCAATCATTTTTAACTTTGCCAATCTGATAGATGAAAATCAGCATCCCACTCTGGTTTCAGTTTGCATATGTCTTGCTGTGAGAGCCACTGAATGTGGCAAAGTGCCCTGAGTTGTTCTGCTCAGGAGTTGAGACGCAAGCTTTCCTATCTAATGTGTCACCAAATCAAGTGAGTTTGCATGTTGCGGACAGTTTGGAGTTTGCTCACTCCATGGTGTGGTCCACCCTTCGCTTGCCTCTGTTCCATTTCCTCCTGCCTGCATCCCATCCTTGATGTGTTCTTTGCCCATCTGTAGCATCAGGGCATTTTGGTACATGCCATGCACCTATTTCAGCGTTTTCCAGATGATGTTAGGTGAAAGGTCTGCAGATGGGGCAGGACAAGGGCAAGTGCTGCTGTGGAAGGGCCAGGCCATTCTCAGGTCCTCTCAGGAAAGACAGCCCAGCCTGGTTTGTTGGGAAACACACCTCGCTTTTCCATCTTCCTTCCCTGCCTGGGGCCTTTTCTGGCATCCCTGCTGATCCATTGCAGCCCTGTTCTGCAATGAGGTGAATCTCTCACCTCTCGGCGCAGTCCCTTCACCCCCCATCCCGTCCTTTACCAGCTTGCCTCCGGAGCCTTGGGCCTCGGCTCACCCTGATGATTCCGCATCAGCTGCCTCTTCTTGTCACCAGCCTCTAGCCTTCTCTTCATTTCTTCTGTACCAACCCAGCTTCACCAGACTTGCCGCCCCTTCCCCAGAATCCGTAAACCAGTGTCAGCCCCATCTCTGACCAGCTGTCTATGTCGCAGGCCGGAGCACACACCTTCCCACAGCCCTGCTGAAGCCCAGGCCCTGCTTCTACCAGTGAGCGTTGGCTTAGCCCTGGGTCACTGCCCACGGCCTCCACCTCCTTCTGGTTTTTCCAACTCTGCAGCAATTCTTTTTCTCTACCTCTCTTACTTGCCTCATTCCCCCTCTCTTCTCCTCTCCCCTCCCCTCCTTTTCCTTCTTGCCTCCCTCCCTCCCTTCCTTTGTCACTACTTTTCCATTAAAATAAATACTTTCAGGTTAAAATATGAGACAACTTAAAGAAAATAATAAATTAAAAACCTGGCTTGTAGTTATGGCAAAAAAAAAAAAATAAAACAATAAAAAAAAACAATAAAGGTAATATGCAAATAACATGTTTGAAAAGAATGCTGACTTGCCCTGTTTACCTGGGCTGATAAAGTAGCTTATACACTCTTCAAGGAATTCCCATGTTTTGTTGTCAGCTCATGTGATAATTATAATTGCATGGAAACACTACTACAGTGTGGCTGTCATTTATAGAGCACCCATTACATGCCAGATGCGCTGCCAAATTCTTTCCCTGCACTCTCTCAAATCCTCACCATAGCCCGATGAGGGGCACACGATTAACATGCTCATTTTTCAGTTGAAGATACTCAGGCACAGAGAAGCTAAGTAACATTGCCAAGGTCATATAATGTAGGACTCAGGCCCAGCTAATAACTGCCGTTCTCTACCCCTCCCCCAGATGAAGAAGAGCAAGATTCGTTTAGGGGCAGATTTGTGATTTGTGGTGGCAGCTGGGGTTTCAGTGTCCCATTTGGGCTGAGATATAAACTTCACTAGGGTACCCCAAAGAAAAGTCATCAGGGTTTGATCTTCATTTCCCGTTGGCTAGGGATGAACTCACCCTGGAGTTCATGGTGTGACCATTCCCACTGGCAAGAATGAAGGTGCAGTTGAACCCCCCACACCCGCACTTCCATCGTCGGCCCAGCTCTCCCTTTTACTCTTCTCCTTTCTGAGCTCCTCGTTGGCAGGGTCATGCCTGATGCTTCTCTGCATCTCAAATGCCTACTTTGTGCCATCTGTTAAATGAGAACAAAACAAAATGCATTGAAAACAAATTTTGTGGAAGCAGGATGTGAACAGAGGAGGAAGGGAGGCTTTGCATTAGGATGTGTAAGAAAACATCCCAGCAGCACTGAGTCGCATAAGCTCCGAAGAAACGAGTCAGGAAGCAGGCACGAGTCTGCTGACAATGCATGCACTTGCAGAGGTGATGAGAGCAGGGCCAGATGGAGGAAGTCACCAGTGATGGCAGAGGCCTTGTCTGTCTGTTGTCCAATAGAGTGATACGTTGTGCACACACACAGAGAACTAAATCAACAGAATGGTCACAACCTCATACGTCATGAAACACTTTCACCAAAAGTTGGTGATAACGTCTCAGTTTGACAGAGGACATAAGGTCAGTGCAATGTGTGTATTTCAAGTGGAAAATGACAGTCAGCTCTTTGTACAAAATGGATAGAGCTTCTCATTGAAATTGTATGGAATATGCAAGAACTCCACCAAATCATGAACTTGGCAAAATTTTGCCTGTTCTGGGAATTAGGCAATTTGAGGATTTCTGTTTGGTTTCTGAGTCTGTCACACACCTGGCTACAGTCATTCGAATGTGGTGACCCTTGTCACTTGAAGGTTTTCTTTTCTCGCTGGGTCTGTTTGTCTTCCGCTCTGCATCTTTGGCCAAATTTATCTCCCCTGTTTTCTTTTCCTCCACTTATTCTGTTCCCTTGTCTTCTCTCTTGATTTGCTTCGAAAATAGAAAAAAAAAGGGAAAACACATTTCATTGGTAGGATTTTAATGCATGGATGGCTGTTTCTATTCATTGTTTTTATTTTTTTCCCTAGGAAACTGTTTAGATGCAAATTGCAATAAAAAATGAATTCTTCCCTGTAGTAAAATACAGGAAATCAATGTTCATCATTGACATCAATTGCAAATATTACAAGAGTCATTTTTGTCATCAAATTAATATATAATCCCACATGTCGATAATAAGATCATTCATTGAAAAGAACAATAGCTTTTGTCTGTATGTGTGTAGAATGCCCTTCTCCCCTGTGCTCATTCCTTTACTGTTTCTGGAGCATACTCTGCTTATTTCAGCTTCTTCAACCCCATTCTTGATTATTCTTGGCTTCTGAGAATTCTCTCTAGCTTCCCTTTTTTTCTAACATCTTTCAAATCTTGCAATCCAGCTACTAGTTAAGGACCAGTAACCAAAGCTGTTAATTATTGAATTGAACATTTCCAAACAGGGTGACTGATTCAGTCTTTCAGGTCGATAACCCTTTTCCCTCTTGTGGGGATCTTTGCCCATCTACCCTGCCCACTCTCCTGATAACTTCCTGTAATGAAAACTCAATTATTTGGAAGAGTGTTTCCTCTTTGGGGATTGGCCTTTTCATTTGTCTTTTCTCTGAACCCCATGAAAGTGTGCTTACTGCCTGCTCCTGACCCACCTGGAGAGCGAAAAAGTGAACTAACTGTGCCAAAGGAGCAGCAGACGCCCTCACCTCTGAGGACAGTGGATATTTACTACCCAGAGAGCTGATAGCATCAGTACACAGCCAATTGGTCATCCACACACCCACTTCTTCCTGACCCAGGAGGAGGAGGCAGAGGTGGCTGCCCCTGCACATCCCCAGGGGTGGTAGCTTTGCTCCTCTCCCTACCCTGGCTTCCCACAGTGGCCAGGCCTCTTCAGACCGTCTCCCACAGTCTCCTTTCCTGCTTGTAGCTGAATGCTAGCCCTTCCTTCTGGACCACAAAGGGCTCTGTAGACAGACATTGTGTGTTGTTTGCCAACACGGGGGCCCGGGTACACAGAGGGGGTGAGGAAGAAGCCATCTGCTCTCTCCTTTCACGCAGACCTTTGCTTCCTCCCTTTTTCACTCTCTCCGCCCCTCACTCTCTGTCTTTGAACGTGCATACAAAAATTAAAAAAAAGAAAAAAGCAGTTGCTAATTAGAGCAAGAGAATGAGAGTAAGCCTGGAAGAGGGATACAACAGAGAGGCCAGCTCCTGTGCAAATCAGCCAGCTTTTATGAGCCACTGAGGGAAGAACAAGGGGGGCCCTGAAGGGGCTTGGGAGGGATATTTTGACAAAATAAGCAACAAAGCTTCTTCTTCAGAATGGCAAAGAGGGGCTTTGTCCTAACCTCCCGTCATAGAAGAGGAGGAAACAAGAAATGACAGTTTCTTATAAACTCCCATCGCTAGTGTCCACCTGCCCTAGCTCTTCTTATCTTTTTCACACTCTCTCAATAGCTCAGTAAACAACGGTGTCAATTTTGGGGACATTTAAGTGTATCCTTTTCTTGGTAATTTTTGTTCTGGCTGATAGAGAGTGGGACATCATGGGCTTCTGGTCCCAGGCTGGGAGCTTCCCCGTACAGGAGCCGCTGAGTCATCAGGAAGCCCCAGCTTGGAAAATATCCTCTAACAAATCAAAACTTCCTGTCAGGGCTTTTTTTCACTCTGTCCTAGTCTTGGTTCACCAGGGTATTTCTTTTCCCAGCCCTGTGTCATTAAGTTTTCCACGAGTCGTCCTGATGCATGGCGCTGAAGTGTTGGCTGCCTGGGGACACAGCAGCCCATGTTCAGACAGGACCCTGCTCTGACGCTGAGCTCTTCGAACTCACTTCATGCTCACAGAAGGTTCTGGATACCACAGCAGCCAAGGCACCTGCCTGGCGGTTCTGCCATGGCTTAGAGTGGAGCTGCCCTTGCTTCATTCAGCCAGGCTCGCTCTGAAGGCCCAGAGATGCTGTCAGTTATAGGGAGGGAGGGTTTACCTGTTGACTCGGTCTCTCTAGAGATGCAGTTTCTTCAGGCATAAGATGAGTTGACTCATGTTGTAGATGTAAAGATTTTGATCTGTGTATTCAAAAAAATGAGGTATTTTTCTGATTTCTTGTGAATGTAAGCCAATTAAGATGAGCACAGTAGAAGTCTCCTTACGGTGCACGTTGGTACTGACTTGTCAGGGAGAAAGAAAGGAAAAGGAAATAGAACCTGGAAAGAAAGGATTATTGGTTCATTCTCTTCCACGGGTGGCTTGAAGGTGATGGCTACACATGAGAAGAGAGAATGACCCCATTGGAATCTCTTGGGAAAAATCCCTTGATTCTGGACTAAGGTCTCAAAATGAACTTTTCAGGAGTCCATACGCAGTGGACCAGTTTCTAGCACACAGATGTCAGCTCTTGGTATTGTCAGTAGTTTTTATTTTAGCTATTCTAATTGGTGTGTGCTAGTATCTCATGGTGGTTTTAATTTGCATTTCTCTAGTGAATAATGATGTTGAATATCTTTCATGTGCTTATTGGCCATCTGTTTATACTCTTTGGTGAAGTGTTTATTTAACATTTTTGTCCACATTTTTGTTAAGTTGTTTTGTTTCTTACTATTGAGTGTGGAGATTTCTTTATATATTTGGATACAAATGCTGTTTATGAGTATATGATTTGCAAATATTTTCTTCCAGTCTGTAACTTGTCCCTGCTTTCTCTTAACAATGTCTTTTACAAAACAATCTTTAATTTTGATGAAATCCAACTTATCTATTAATTTTTTTTTCTTTTTAAAGACTGTATTTTGTCAGAGCAGTTTTAGGTTCATAGCAAAATTGAGAGGAAGGGACAGAGATTTCCCATATACCCACTGCCCCCACACATGCATAGACTCCCCCGTGAACAGTGTCCCCTAACAGAGTGGGACATTTATTGCAATTGATGCACCTACATTGATATACCATTGTCACCCAAAGTCCATAGTTTACATTAGGGTTTGCTCTTGATGCACATTCTGTGGGTTTGGACAAATGCACAATGACACATATCCATCGTTATGGTATCATACAGAGTATTTTCACTGCCCTAAAAATCCTCGGTGCTCTGCCTAGTCATTCATCCCTACCCAACCCCCACCTCCTGGCAACCACTGATCTTTTTACTGTCTCCATAATTTCACCATTTCCAGAATGTCAAACAGTTGCAATCATGCCGTATGTAGCCTTTTTATACTGGCTTCTTTCACTCAGTAATACGCATTTCAGGTTTTTCCATGACTTTTCATGGCTTGACAGTTTATTTTTAGAGCTGAATAATTTCCATTGTTTGGATAATTTATCCATTTTTTTTTCCAATTTTCCTGGTTATGGATTATACTTTTGATGTCATGTCCAATGATTCTTTTTCCCAATCGCAGGTCACAAAGGTTTTTTCCTAATGTTTTCTTCTCAAAGTTTTATATTTTACTACATTTAGGTCTGTGATCCATTTTGAGTTAGCTTTTATTGAAGGCATGAAGTTCAGGTTGAGGTTCATTTTATTATGACGTTGCCTATGATACCCAGTTGTTCTAGCACCAGAGAGCTATGTGGATGCCTCCAC
The DNA here is from genome assembly GCF_036562045.2 of Rhinolophus sinicus. Taxonomy (NCBI): domain Eukaryota; kingdom Metazoa; phylum Chordata; class Mammalia; order Chiroptera; family Rhinolophidae; genus Rhinolophus; species Rhinolophus sinicus. Next base: position 34,244,951 of record NC_133759.1, read on the forward strand.
CTCCTCCATGCCTTTACTTGAATATTACCTTCTCGGTGACCCCTACCCTGACCACCCTCCTCTCAGGGTCGACAACCCTCAACAGCCCTTCCTCTTTATTTGCAGCCCTCTATTTTTCTCCATAGCAGTTGCCATCCCTTCCATAGTGCACAAGTTGCTTACCGATTACATGCATTATTTGTCTCTCCTCACTAGAATGCAGGCTCGTGAGGGCAGGAATATTTGAGTACACACTTGTTCACTGATGTTGTCCCGAGTGAATGATAAGCACTGAATGTGCGAAGAGGCTGGGGTCCGCTTGGGCACATGGCTACAGAGGCAGAAGGTGGAGGGGTGGCTGATGGAAGCTCCTAGGCAGGCTGAGCAGATCAGATCAGAAGTGAGCCGTCCTGAGCTGGTAGCACCCCTGCCTCACATTTGCATCAGGCCAAACAGGTTTGCCCAAGTTAACACTGTACCCCAAAGCTGCTCTCTCAATGACCCGCCCACCATATTGTTTGAGGCTCTAAGGACTTAAGTAATTAAACCATTTTCCCTCACAGTCTTAAAGTATTTGTTCCTTGAAACTTAAGCTTTATCCCCTTTTCACCCTTTTGCTCCTTGAAAGACAGAAAATGCTCTAATGTCTTGGGAAAATTATCTTAAATTCTAATCAGGCCTCAATCGTGGGTGTTAGCAGTAACTCAGAGTTGAGGTGGTTGGGAAGGCAGGGGGACATTCTGGGAAAGCTGTTTAGGAGGCAAAGTTCGCTAGAATGGAAGCTTTCAACTGGCTAATAGTGCTTCAGTTCCAGCGATGAGGCTTAACTCATCAAGTGGGAGGCCCTGGGAATCGGAGAAGCAAACAGTGCAAAGATATGGCGAGACCAGAAGAAAAGAGGGCGGATTAAATAAAGTGGGGTGGGGGGATTAGTGGATTCTATCCCCTGCTAGGGAGCCCCTCTTTATTCTGTCCCTACCCCAAGTTCCAACATCACTCTGCTCTAGGCCTCTCGAGTAGCCGGTGCAGTGAGTGTAGGACGCTGTGTCTCCCTGGGGTCTTCTCTGGAATTTCTGCATAGGAGGGGCTTGGGCAACAGTGTGGTTGGTTGGGTGGGGAGAGGCCTGGCTGGACGCTTGAAGGCTGCATTTGCATAGCAAGCACACTGTTCTTAAAATGAATGTTCATTTGGAGTTTGGGGCACTGATGAAAACAGGATGGGAGGGCTGCTGCTGTGTCTGCCAGAACCTGGCTGGTGTGGGCTGGTGGCAGGTCCTTTCCCTTCCTCGTTGCCCAGGCACCAGTCCTCTAGATACCACCCCACCTCCCGTCCCAAGAGGTACCCTGCAGGTCCAGGGGGTCCTGGTGTCCTGCTGTCGGTTCAGCTAGCCCTGCTCTTTGATGATCTTTGAACAGCTAAGGCTCCTGGCCTGTTTGAAATCCGGTCACATACTATGTTTGTTCCCAGAAAAGCAAACCCATGTTGTCTCCTATTTCTGTCTCGTTTCTACCACTGGATGGACCAAGTCGGCTAATTTTCTTTCCCCTTTGATAAATTTGCTTCCGTTCAGTGGGGAGGAGATGCTGATTTTGAGTCCTCGGAACTGTGAGGGGGGAATCCCACTTGCAATATTTTTTAAATTATATTTCAAGGAAGATACCTATTAACACTTGTAATAATTCACAGAAAAGAAGCCCAAGCAGAGCTGGTTGAAATGTCTTCCTTTGTCTCTTTCTTCTTTTTTCTTTTCCCTTTTAATGTTACCAGCTTAAATGGGGGTCTTACTTACAGATGAGAAACAGAAACGAGCAGTGTCTGAGAATCGCTTCTTGCCTTCTGTGTCTTTGGCCACACCTGCCACCCATGGTTTCTCTGGGGAGACCTGCCCCAGGACAGGCCGCCTCTCCTCCCTGGGCCCCTTCCCTTACTCCCCCTTTAGACCATCCTGGCTATAAGCCAATGCTACGTTCAGGGCTGTGTGTACAGGATAATGTTAAAACAGAGTTACAGAAATTGTGGTATGATTTAAATGTTTGCATCAACAAATAAGTGCCTCTAACACAAAATTGCAATACTCCATGTTATGCTATAAAAAGATACTTATAGGATTTATAAAATGTATTCATGTGCAGCTCCCTAGAGGCAGGCTGGTTGGATATAGGGACACAGTTTTAAGTTGTGAAGGACTTCTCACTTCAGTTCTGAGTAGATCTCACTAAGTGTGAATCTGAGGACTTTCCTGAATGCGAGGGGGACTAGATGGCCCTCCTACCCTGCCTGTGACAGCCCTACTCAGCCCAGAGTCCGGGAGGGTGGGCAGCTGGGACCGAGGTGGGTCCTAGTACACATCCCAGGTCGGCCTCAGACACATCCCTTGTCTCTGGGGACCCGGAGTGCTCTTCTGTTTCCTCTAACACCCAGTAGGTACCTGCTCCATGGACAGGGTCATTTGGATTCTGATTCATTGGACAGATAAAGCTGATGACTGACTGAGCACAATCACTTCCCTCCGTGGGTGTGGGGAATGTGTCATCTTGCAGGACCCCAACCTGTGGCTCCCCCTGTGGTCTCAGATGCATGTGGATGTCTGTGTGCCCTCCTACCCAGCTCTGCAGTCCGTTCTCTGGGCAGTCACATACCAAGGGACTGCTTTTTCTGGCTGTCCTGACTGGCTCCCTTGCCTTCCCAAGGGAGCAGGGTAGGGGTATCTGATGGTCAAGAGAAGTGTTGACCAAGATTCAAAGCTCCAGACAAGGCCCCAGCTCAGCCTGATGGAAATGCTCTCTGCTTTTTTATGATGGGGGAGCCAATGGCAGGTCTGGCAACAAGAGCAGACCTGAGCAAAAGTTCTCTTTGTATTCTGGTATTTCAGAAGGAATCCTCTGAGCAGAACTGAAATGCCCAGGAGTGACAAGGGGGAGTTGGGTGCTGATGGTCAAGGAATCTGGGGAGAAAACATTGCTGGAATACTCCTAGAGGAAAATGCTGCAGCTCCAGGCTCTCAGGCCTGAGCAAGACAGTATGCCTTACCTCTTTAGGGAGACTCCGAGAAGTGCTGTCTGATCTGGAAAAAACACAGACAGACACGTCTGCGGGAGGGATGACCCAAAGGCCGGCGGTGAGTTGGTGATTTGGCTGTAGGAATAGTCTTCAGAATATGCTGTGTAGTGATTTCAAGCTGTACCTGAGATGGAGGGCGTGTCCTGTCTCTCTGCCTTTATCTTCCTACTTGGAGACTCTGCCAACTGCAATGGCCTCTAACCAAACTCCGCTCCAGTACTCTGGGTTCAGCCCGTCTCCAGATTCATCTTCCTAAATCCCAGACTGGGTCCGTTGTCGCTATGCTCACCACCTCTCCTGGCGCCTCATTGCTGTAAGAGCACATACTCAGGTAAGCATTCAGGAGTTTACACATGTGCACAAACACCACAGGCCCCAAACCCACCTGGATTCACAGTGTAGATTCTGGGTCCAGACCACCTGGATTTGAACTCTGCTGCACCACCTACTAGCTGGGTGACTTTGGGTAAGTTACTGTACCTCTCTGTGCCTCCATTTCCTCCACTGTAAAATGGGCATATTCATAACCCACTTCTGAGCGTGGTTGTGAGAATTGGATGCATTCATGCTTGCAAAATGCTTAGGATGTTGTTGGCTCTCAGACAGCATTCGTTATGTATGAGCCGTTGTTTTTATTCTCCACCTCACACGGAGCATGCTGGCGCCCCTGCCCCCTCAACTCCAACAGTTCACATTTTAAATCTCATTAGCTCTTCAAGGCCTACGTAAATGTCTGCCTCTTCTACATCGAGGTTTTGATTTCTTGCTCTAATTGGCAACTGGCAATAATAATTGACTTTTCTGCGGGCACCTGTCGCTCATTGCCTATTTGTCCCCCTGTCCTCTCTGCCTCTCTGCCCCCCAAGTGCCTGAGGCTGACTGTAGCCCCCTGAAGGGTCAGCAGTCCCATTCTTCTTCATTGCTCTCTTTCTTGCAGGGGGAGAGGCGTTCAGTACTTCCCTGTTAGTGGGGCTGCTTCTGAGCTTTGCGTCTCACTGCTGCTCTTCCTTCTCCCCTTTCCTGTGCTCTTCTCCCGGCCACCCCCACTCTCCCTCTGTTTCTCTTTTTGTCTCCCCCTCTTTCCATCTCTTCCTTTTTGGTTCTCCTTATTTCTCGAACCTCCCCCACTTCTCTCTTAATGAGAACTTTCACACATCATATTGATTTGGAGTTTTAAAAAGCCAGCATCGATTTTTCTGGGGCACTTTTCATGATCTTATTTTTAAATGTAGGAAGAAAGCTGTTTCCAAAGCTGTTTACTTTGTTCTATTGAGTTTGGAGTCGATGTTAGAAACTTTTTTCCAGAGACCCAGAGAGCTCGGGGACCTCTGATGCCACATCTCAGGAGCTGAGGGTCAGGGCTGCCGTCTCTTTAGAAGGCCCAAGTCTGGTGGCAGAGAGCCTTGAGCAAAGGCAGAGGCCTTGCATAGGGCCTGGATTTATGGACAGGGCTGAAGAGCATGTAGAGAGAGTGAGCAAAGACAAAACAGACATATTGTGGGCTCTATGGGGTGAGGGGCAGGTTGGGGGAGAAGAACAGTGGTAGGAATTCGCTGGGGAGGCCATGGTTCCTGCTGCTCTGGAATCAGGGACAGAGTCTTGGGCCTGTCTTACCTCTTCCCACCTACAGCCCATATGGATCCAACACTTGCAAGGGCTTTGCCTGCGTCATCTCATCAATCCTCCCAGTGACGTCAGGATGCAGGTCGTATGATTGCCATCTTGCTTTATAGGTAAGATGACGTTATAGGACTAGATTAAGGTTAGCGAAGGGCTATGGGTTACAAAAGTTCTAACGATAGCATAATAGAAAGATCTCAGGGGGCAGAATTGAAGGGGGAGACAGGCAAAATTTTGCTGACTGGAGGATGTGTGTTCCCTCATGTAGGCTGCATTAAATCTTTTTGGGAATGATGATGGATATATATATATATATATAAATAAACCAACAGAATCAAATGAATTGATGAGGATATTACGTGAGGGGAAAGTGAAAGCAGGAAATAAGATGATCTGTAGCTGAAGGTCCTGACGCCCAACGTCAGAGGTGGGCCCTCTGGATGGACTGGTTGGGTGTCACCAGGCCTAACCTGCCCCATTTTGGGTTCTGAAGCCATGAATTATGACCACCTCTCCGCTACATGAGTTCAAAGCTCTCTGGAAGCAGCCAGGAGAGCAGCAACCTAGCCTGATCTTACCTACCCCGGGCTCCTGGGCAGCGGCAGGGAGGAGGGGCCCAGGGCATGGCTGGGTCCATGCAACAGCTCCTCTGGGCATTGAAGCCTGCGAGCTCCTCACCTGGTTCAATGAAGGCCACTTTGGGTAAGGCCAGTTCACAGGAAAATTGAAAGGTGATCAAACTATCCTGAGAAAACATGGAACCTTTGGCTTGCTTGCCAGCTTTCTAATAGTGTTTAGATTTTGTTCAGAACAATTTTGCCCTCCTTTTTACCTGGCTAACTTCTTTTTTTGGATTTCAGCTCAAAGGTTGCTTTCCCAGAAGTCCCCAGTCTTCTCCTCTGTGTACCTATAACACTTGCATTAGCCCAGGCATTCCTTCTCTCATGCCAAATGTACTTCCCTAAACAACCTCTTCTGCATAATTGTACTCCACAGCAGGGCTTCTGGGGAAAGGAAGGTTAGGGTTTGTAAATGAACACCTGTGGAACTTTGTAGCCAAAGCCCTAAGAAAAGTAGCAGTCCTAACAAAAGCCGCCGCCCAGATAAGTTTCTTCCAGCCTTTGCACCCAGCCTCTCAGTAGGTGGATGCCCTGTAGCCTTGAATCCTGAGGCCACTGTCTTCTTCTTGGAAATGTAGGTCCTGGAGGGCATTGACTTCTAGTTGAGACCCAGTGTATCTAAATGAAAAGTTTGGAACTTCCATGTGAATGTCTTAACACTGGCAGAAATGTCTTTGGTGCTTCTGCATCTGCATTCCCCCTTCATAGCTTAACAGAGTGGATGTGGGGAGGTGCTTGAAGCTGCTATGAACAGCCACAGCTTACAGAAAGCACTGTGTAGACTTTCAGTTTGTGCTTTCCATGTCACAAGGCACTGTCGCAGTTAGTGACCTAGGATGTGGAGGAGAATGCCTCAGAAAATCCCCAGCTCTGGGCCTGTTTTCTTTCAGCAAAGCTGTGCCCTGGGGAGGGGTGAGATAGGCCAATGGGAAAGTCATCCTGGGCGGAATGGACTCCTGCATCCTGTGTTCCCTTAATAGAACCTCCAGAGCCCACGTTACAGTGACTTCCTCAAAATACCTGTTCCCTCATGTTCAAGCTTTCTTTTCTGGAAAGATAGCAAGGTTCCAAATGTTTCTGGCAGACTCTCCTTCAGTGACTGGGTCACCTTCTTGTCCCTTTCCTTCCCAGGTCTCCCACCCCAGATTCTCACCATAATTCTGACTACATTCAGGTTACAGTGTACCTTGGGGCCCCCAGTTTTCTCCTGGGGTAAAATTCCCAGTTTTGTCTTGTCTGTGGGGGGTACTCCCCACTGGTTTATTTACTGTGACTCTCCCTGGTCGCCCTCCCCTCTGCCTTCTCGTGGCTTCTCCTTCCTACTTCATATGGATAGGGTGAATTTTCTGTTCTCTCCAGATGCATCTGGCATCCATTGGGCTGTCCATAAAAGGTATAAAGGTAGAGGCCCGACCCCAGTGAATGCGGGAAACCACCAGGGCTGGGAACAGAGCTCTCGCCTCCTCAGCTCTGCCTGGTGGGCTGGCTCCACCTATGGAAAAAGGAGACTTATCCAGTGTCTTCCTCCCTGTCCTCCATTTTTCTTCCCACAGTGCCAGGCCTGTATGGAGGGTCCTCAGACAGTGTGATCCATACCCACACATCAGCCTGTGGCTGCATTAGCCCCTCTGAGGAGGCAGAGGACTGCTTGTGGAGGTTCAAAAATTGGAGGTCCAAGCTTTGCCCTCCTTTCCCCACAAGAACCTCTCCTCTCCCCAAGTCATTGAGCTACCAAGTTCTGTTCATTCTACCAGTGAAGATCCCTGGAACCTTCTCTTTCTCTCCACTGCCCTACCCTGTATGGCTGGGTCCTATCTGGTCTCCCTGGTTCCTGTCCCCTCAGTGCATCTTCCATATGGCTGCCCCAGGGGTTTTCCCAGAAAGTAAAGCTGGTCCTGGCCACATATGCAAGATGCTTTAGGTCTCTCCATTACTTCCAGGATAAAGTCTGATGCACTCCCTGCCCCCCTTAGCATCAGGGCATTTAGTAACCTGCCCCCCGGACTGCATCTCCAGACCCATTTCCTGTGGCCCCACTTCAAACTTCTAGCCAAACAGTGTTCAGGGGTTCCCAGAATTGAGTCTGGTTCTCAATGTTACTGACACACTCTTTTTTCTTCCTGGATTTCCCTTCTCTCTGTTGCGTTGGTAGAACTCCAGTCTGCTCCAGTGTTTCCTCCTTCCTAAGCCTTTCCCATCTTCCTCCGCAAAAACATGTTGGCGGCTCTTGCCTCTGTGTCCCCAGTGCTTTGTGAGCCTTGATTCCTGTAGCGTTTATCACACTGTACAGGCAGAATGTTCTCGCTCCTGGTCTTCCCATTAGACTGTGAGCTCCCTGAGGGCAGGATGGTTTCCAGGTCACTTCGGTGGCTCCACACCTGGCCCAGTGCAGGTATTACGAGAACTCATTGCACACATGTTGAATGAATGAATGAATGAGAGAGGGGTATGGGCACTACACAGTAACGTGAGAGGTGGTGGACACTGCTGCCATCTGGCTTCAGATGAGAAACACAGAACCAGCTTCCTGGGTTTCCTCCCCCAACATGCTGTCCCCATGGAGGGTGGGGCCAGGCTCCCTGGTCTTGGCATCTGGAAACTACACAAACACTCAGGATTTCTGGCCCCATGCAGCTTGTCAAAGCCCCCAAAGAAACAAAATCAAGATGTTGGAGGGTTTTTCTTTAGAGAAAGAAATATTCTCATCTTATATTTAGAGTGGTACAGTATCTTCTACCTTATGATTTGACTGACAGGAGACATGTATTTAAGTTATTTTTAATCGTAGGAAGACATCTAATGATTAGATCTTTGGAAGCTATTTTATAATTTTAAAACTTTGGTAACAGAGCATGTTGAAAGAAAGAAAAAAAACCAGATTGACGTGTTTCAGTTTTCTCTGTAACTTTAGACTTTTGTTCCAAAGGAATCCATTGTCTTCAGCAAGGGGCAACCAGGGATTGTGTGCGTGTAACTCACTCCATTCTCCTTAAATGGCTTAAGATTATGTTTTTGCCTCAAAAAAACATTTTAGAAAGGACCTCTTTCACTATTGACAGAAACAACGAGCATTTATACAGGGCTTGGCAGGCTGCACTTTCTCATTTATTTTTTTAATTGACCTTGTGAGGACGTGATTGCTGTGATCACTATTACTCCCGTTTTGTAGAATAAAAAAAAAAAAGGAAATAAGAATGGTCGAGTGACCAGCCTAAGACCATCCTATTAGTGTGGTTATAGATGGTGTTTGAGCCCAGATCATCTCTTCCTAAATCATATGGTTTTTGTTTTTGTGTTTTTTGCTGTTACTTTGATACCTGAATGCGAATACTATTTAGCTTATCCCCACATTGTACTGCTGGGATCTTAACTGGTAAACTTGTGTTTTGGTTACCTATTGCTGCTTAACAAATCACCATTTTATTCCTCCATTGTGATCTGTTTTACTCCTCTGAATGAATTTATTCATCCAACAGCAACCATTTTTCTTATGCTCACAGATTCTCTGGATCAGGAATTTGGACAGGGCACTACAGGGGTGGATTGCTTCTGCTCCATTATAGCAGGGACCTCAGTGGGGAGGTTTGAATGCCTGGGGGACAGAATTGTCTGGAGCCTTCTTCATTCACATGTTTGGCACCTGGGATGGGATAACTAGAAGGAGAAGGCAGAACTCAGCTAAGAATTCTGGAGTCCTTAGAGGTGCACTCTACATGTGTCTTGAGTTTCTTCGTTGAATAGTGGCCTCGGAGCAGTTAGACTTTTTACATGGTGGTTCAAGTTTCCAAGAGAGAATGTTTGAGTGAACAAGGCATAAGGTACATGACTTAGTCTCAGGAATCACACACTGTCACTTCTGCCACTGGTCAAAAAAGTCACGATCCCACCCTGATACAGGAGGAGGAGACATAGACCCCCCCGCCCCCTGCCCCAATGGGAAGGGTGTCAAGAATTTGCAGCCGTGTTTTTAAAACCACAACAGATTATTTCTCTTCTGACTAGATTGATCTAGGTTCCATGCTATCTGGAAGAAAGGAATGAACAAGATAACTTCTAGAGAAACTTGTTAGCAATGGACTCTGGTAATACCCTGTCTATGAGAAGACAGGCTTTCCAAATTGTCCCATTAGTTTTCCCTGGCCATACCAGGTCAGAGAAGAGGTGGACTTTGCCATCCTCTGCTGGGGATACATACTCAGTGCATGTTTATCGGACACCATGAGCTTTTCATGATTTGAGAATCTCATGAGCCATAACACTGCATCACTTTGGAGGGAAGATATTTTATCTGGCAAAATCCTTGGGAGTAAAGGGATTGAGAACCTCTCTGAGAAGGGAGGCTGAAGAGACAGCGTCCTGGGAATTCAAAGCATTTTATCCATGTACTCCAGAGGTTCTCCCCCTACAAGGCTGGGTCAGGTGGATGAGCACAGGACATGGGGTGTTAGACCTTGTGGAGTCACCCTTGCTGTACTAAGCCATCACGGTCACATTAGGATCTCCTGGGACACATGTTGACCAACTTCTTTATTCTTGGTAGTCAAAGGTGGCCCCAAATGAACTTTCTTACCTCATTCCCCACATGGTGGTCCTTTTACCAGCACTCCAGGCACACCAAATTTTTGTCATGAAATTGTGCCTATACCCGTCTGCATAAGCTCGGTTATGTTGCAGTGTAACAAGCTCCCCCAACCTTAGAGGCTTATAACAATGCAGGTTTATTTTTCCCCCAAAGTGCATGTTCAGCATCATCATGGGTTGGCAGGGATTCTGTTCCATGACATTAAAAGTCATCTGTCAGAGGGAATGGGAACTGGTAGGTCTTGCATTGACAATTAAATGCCCTGGTTTGGAAGTGGCATACATCATTTCTATTTACAACTCATTGGCCAGAACTAGACTCATGGCCTCACCCCCACCTCAAAAGGTCCAGAAAGTATAATCCTACCATGTCCCTGAAACACAGACAGCTGGAAAAAAAATTGCACTGAGTGCTACATGGCTACTACAATGCCCCTTAAATCAGTATCTTTGCCCTGTCTTAGGATGCTCTTTTCTTCTTCACATTTTCATTCATGCATGCATGCCTGCATGCAACCGTCCACCTACCAATCTACCTATCCAATGTTTAGTGAGCACCTGTCAGGTATGGCTCTCGATGCTAAGCATATGAGACAAAAAGGTTCCCTGGAGAAGTCCATAATCTTACTGGAGTTGTTCAAAATCTATCCAACTTCCTCAGACTGTAGTTAGACTCTCCATGAAGATATCCAGTATTACGGGATCCTTCCTCAACAATATGTCATTGATGATTAAGCATGATAATGACTATTATTTTGTTATTATTGAGCACTTACAATAATCCAGACACTTTGCTAAGAGTTCTATTTAACCTTCACTATAGTTTTGAGTAGTTGGCTATGTTATGCCCATTTACAAATGAGTAAATTTAGTCCCACAGGGATTAAGTCACTTGTCCAAGGTCATACAGCTACTAAGCGGCAGAGGTAAGGTTTAAATTTGAGCAAGTCCTTAGTCTTCAGTGGCTGCATTACGTATCTTTAATGCTTACGCAATTTTTACTCTGAATCAGAGACCCGGCAACAACAAAGATTATTCTTTGCCGTTGTACTATGAGAACTGAGAAGGCAGGGATCATTTCCAGTGAGTTCTGGTCATTTGATTCCTTTTTGATGAATGAATGAATGAAGTAGGGAGAGAGGGAAAGAAGAAAGGAAGGGAAGAAAGAAGGAGGGAAGAAAGGAACAAAGGAGGAGAGGACGGAGAGGCCTAGATTCTTTTCACATACAATGAGAGATTGACAGCGAGATGGCAGCTGTGTGCGAAGGCAGGCGAGTGAGATCCTGCAGAGAGGGGTTTGGTGAATCAGCCGTGCTGCTCTCACACCCTGATCTTCAGCCCTCTCCCTCCGTCTATCAGTCCTGTGCCTCAGCGCGTCTCATTACCGCTGAAGAGGTCCTTCAGTCTACCACGTCTGCACCAACGACAATTAAATACACAGATGTATTCCTCTTCACTCGGCTGCTGAAGAGGAAATATTTTTTGAAAAATATGACAACTCAGTATCACAGCTCAGAGAAACTGGAGGAAGGAAGAAAGGGCTACAAAGGAGGCCTTAAACAGAATTTTTAAAGGTCACTCCCCGATTTTGTGTTACTTTCCAAAGCAATATTTTGAGATAAAAAAACAAACAAACTGCTAAAATGACAATTATAGCTATGCTGTTAAATAATGGTTTAACAGTGGTGTGTGCGGTCTGAAGGCATCGGCCTTTCTGCAGCCCAGCCCTGTGTACCAGGTCCAATTTGTTTTCCCTGATTACTCAGGCTTTATCAAAAGAACTATCTGCAGCCACGTGCTGTTCTTATCTGGTGCTGGAGCCTTCAGCTGTGTCCTATATATTGATATAAGGCTTGAGTTAACCTAGATTCTTTTAATGCATCTTCTTGACGTTTTAATAAAAAGCCACCCCCCTCCCCCTTAGTGTCTTTCAGCCTCTAAATTGGAGGGTCAAATTGCTTTATTCAGTGTTCACTCCTCCCTCAGGGAGTATGTGTGTGCCCCTATGTATATATGTCTCTATACGTGTGTGCCCCTGCATGTAATATGTATATGTGTCCCTGTGTGTGTGTGTGTGTGTGTGCGTGTGCGTGTGCGTGCGCGTGTGCATGACCATGCATGTACTAGTGGCTACTGTGTTGGCAACTTTTGTCCTAGAGATAATGTATAAGGGCCTAATTGCCTTTGCTATTTAGCAATTAACCACTTGCAGATGCAACTAGTTGTGAGCAGAGTTCTGGATGTGTGACTAATTGCAGGTGTAAAATATTCACCTCTTCAGTTCCTTTCATGGCTCAGTGGGGCTCAATGCTAATTCTCCCTCACCTTCTGGGTTCCGACTCATCCTCTGGCCAGAGCATCTCCTTGGGAGAGGGGCCCATGGGGGAGGTGGGAAGTGTTTCAGAGCAAGAAGGGACATGGAGGTGAATGGGAGCAGGGCAGAGTTTGGGGGAGGCTGCACAGAGTCGGAAGCTTAGCCAGCGAGCGTCTTCCTCACCATGCTACTCATGCAAAGCAGAGCGTTCACTGGGTCCTTGGTCTACAGAACCTCCACATCGCAGGCCTGGCGTCTCCTCGGGTGAAATCCTCTGTAAAGGGCTTTGTTTTCCGGAAGGGCCTGCCGTGTGTGGCTTCCTCTCCTACCACCCTTTGCCCAAGCAGTGACCAAAACTCTCATAGACAGATGTGGTTGATGAAAGTCTGGACAAGTAACCGGGAAGCTTGCATAGCTACCACACTATATGACGGTGGTACCCTTGGCCTCAGCCATTCATCCACAAAGTGAGAGTGACATTCTCCCCCACCTTCCTGGTAGGCCCTCAGCATGTCCTTCTGTTCAGGTGAGAGTGACTTCAGTTGTGGAACTTGGTTGATAAAGAATAAATGCTGTGCCTTGCAAGGGAGTGGGCGACTCTTGGATGGTTATAGGGAATTTCTTACATGCAATATGTTTATGGTAAAAAATCTCCAAAGGGTCAAAGGGATGAAGAAGCAGGAGCGAGGACAAAATTATTGGCCCTGAGCTTTGCTGGTTGTGGCCGAGCCTCTCTCGCATTGCCAGTTGAAAGTGAAGGCCTGGGAACAGCTTGAGATAGCTCTTCAGGGCAAGAACCCACCCTCCCTACAGCCCCCAGCTGTGAGCTCCCCTGCGGCCAGAGTTCTCTTTCCCTCCGCACTGAGGCACACCAACCTTGTGGATAGACAGAGACCCTGATAGCAGCCTTCAGAGAACCCCTCTCCATAGCTCAAGGCCTAGAGGAGATGGGGCTTCAGGAAGGGGAGAAATGGGAGAAGGCAGGGTCCAAAGGAAGAATGAAGGTCAACATCAGATGGTAAGCAGGCAACAGAATGGAATATTAGCTCTCCAAGCTGCCTCTCTGGAGGGTTTAGGGGGACCAACCACTTCCAGGCCCCAGAGAAGGAAGGGTCCATGCCCAGAGTTCCAGAGAGTTTGGATCTCCCAGTCTAAGGGCCTACACTGAGCCACTCTTGCCACATTAGATGTCTCACTACATCTAGTCATGTGTTTCCTGGTGAGCAAGGGAGTTGTGGGGAGAAGACTCAGAAAGCCATAGCTTTGTGTACTGTGGAGTGGGGTGTGCTACAAGAGGCCAAAAGGAGTGTATGTGTGTTGGGTGGGGGGCGGGGGAACATTGAGGCCAAGGGAGAGGTGAGGTAGCAGAGGGAATAGTGGAACATTGAGGCCAAGGGAGAGGTGAGGTAGCAGAGGGAAGACAACCACGTCACGCTCCACCTTGTGGCCATGGTAAGGGAACTTGGTAGCCTTAAGGCACAGCCTTGGAAGGGCGTGGGGCCTGGTGGGACCTCATGGAGTTTGTGATTCCCAGAGTTTACTCCAAGAGGAAACTGGATCAGTGGGGACTACCACTCTGCTGTCACATTTTCATCTGAGTCTTTTTTATTGCACGACTACCCAACGTAGCCTTCCAGTCCTGACCTTGCGTTCTTACTCTGGGCCGCTTTCAGTAGAACACCTACATGACTTAGCTTGACCCCTAGGACCTCGGACTGCCCGAGGTGGGGTTCAAGAAGATGAAAGATAGCTTTCTGTTGGGATTGCCAACAGGCCCTTTATGCCTTATTGCTCCAGAGATTGGAAAGCTCCTTGAAAACAGTAACAAGGATTTTTCTGTATCTACTTCACCACGTGCTACTTGTGCCTCAGATTTTTCCTCTATAAAATGGGATAATAATAGAACCTATTTAATAGGGTTGTAGGGAGAATTAAATGAGATGAGTAAAATGCTCACCATGATAGTGGAACATAGCAAACCCTCACTAAACATTAGCATTCAAGTTCCTGGTGTTATTGTTCTGTTATTTTTACTGAGATTCCTTTCTTCCAAGAACATCCGACCTTACTGAAGATGGCTTAGGATCTGTGTTACCTATTGGCTTTGGATGCCAGGACCCCATAATTCCGAGGTCAGTGTGGTTCGAGCCTGAATCATTGGCTTATTCATGATGCAAATGGCCCTAGGAGTCACATCCAATTGCAGCCAAGCAGAAAACATGTTTGCCCCAGAATATGGCCATTACACACAGATTTGCAAAAACTCGGGAATGAGATACGAATAACAAAGTCTGCATTTCTCCTATTGCTTTAGATGATAAATTCAGGCTTAACACATGAGGTCAGGATTTGATGATTCAAATGCCAACCCCTCAACTTCATCCCATGATCACGAAGAGTGACTGTTTTCTAGATAATTAAAGAATGTGAGTGCCAGGAGAATCCCTCATGATTATTCCGTGAAACTATCTTTTTCATTTGGGGAAAGTGGTGACAGAGTGTTCAGCAAATTTAGCCGGAGTTCAGCCAATTCGGGGTGCTTTATCTCTTAGATACTTCCTTTTAAGTCATTTCTGTCAAATGCAATGCAGCGTAAACGAGGCTTTCTTAATTGCCAGTCCCCACAAATAAGCATATGCATTGATATGTGTCTCTGCATATGGCATTGAACGTCCCAGCCAACATGCAGCTGATTCCAGACTCCAGCCAGAGCACTTGGAAACACCCAAGTGGGGTCATGATCCAACTTACCCATCTGGAAAATGGAAGCCTGGGGCAGAGAACTCTGAATTTTCAGTGTATGTTGGACCACAGTCCAGCCCATGAACTCTAGACTCTTGGACAAAAATAATCTCCAAAATATCGGGTTACTAATATAAGCTTTCCATTAAGAATATCAAACACACACACACACACACACACACACACACACACACCCCAAATAAAAACAAGCGAGCTTTTTTCCATCATCAGGGCAATATTTTTTAAAGGAAGGTCAGTTTAACACCAAAAAACAGACAAAGGGAGGAATTCCTTTGTCTTTAACTTAATGTGTGTTACCATAGTCCTAGAACAGCCTAACCATATATTTTCAAAAATACAAGGTAAAAGGATATAATCTCAGAATTTAAACCTTTAAGAATTTAATCTTGATGAAAATCGTGAAAATCTCATTATACTACATTTATGCCTCTTGTGTTCATATGGCTTTCTTAATTCTGGCAGATCCAATTATGGGAATAGCTGGTCTAACCTGATCTTAAGATGAAGGACATTCCCTTTCTTACCTCATACAACCCTCAAAACCTATTTAACCATGAAATATTGGGAACTCACTATTCTTCCAACATTAGCCTATTATGACTCAGTATTTTGATCACAACAATATCAACAATAATTATGGCTAACATTTATTAAGCATGTAGCATGTCTTGGCACTGTCCTACCTAGGTACATTACATGTATTTGCTAATTTAGTCATTACAGCAACTGTTAGGGACTGAATGTTTCCCCATGTTGAAGCTCCAACCTCCAATGTGACTGTATTTGGAGATAGGGCCTTTAAGAAGGTGATTAAAGTTAAATGACGTCAAAAGGGTGGACCTCTCATCTAATAGGATCACTGTCCTTATAAGAAGAGGACGTGGCACCAGGGCTCTCTCTCCATCACGCACAGAGAAAAGGCTAGCCATGTGAGGACATAGTGAGAAGGCCATCTGCAAGCTGAGAAGAGAGGTCTCACTAGAAACCAGCCCTACTGGCACCTTGCTCTTAGACTTCCAGCCTGTCCCAGTCTGGGATTCCGTTATGGCAGCCCAAGCAGACTAATACAACAGCACTTGGCATTTGTACTTCCGTTAGCTCCATTTTGCCGAGGAGGACTGTGGATCCTGGCATTGTGACTGGCTTGTACAAGGTCGAACAGAACTTGTGGAGCCTGGCTGGGTTCCAGGACTTGAGCTGCTATCCATTAAGGAGACTTCTTTACGCTGAGGTTGGAGGGGGGCCCAAGTCCTTACTCTTCAGTCTGAGCCAGTAGCTCTGTCCCTCTGAGCCACATGATACAAGGCTCTGTGTTGTAAAATGCCTGCCAGCCCAGCGGGCTGTTTGGTAGAAAGAGAATGAATCCATAGTCCTGGGCTCCAAGCTGGGCACAGAGTAGGAAAGAGCTGGAGAAATGCTAACGGGACTTGATTTATCTCTTGGTTGATCGAATTTCATTATGAGGTAATTTCCCCCCTAGAAGCACTCTCCATTACCTGAGCTTCTACATCCATGAGAACATCTGCTTGGGAATGTCACTATAGACGAGGCTGTGGCTACTTTATGCTTCCGTTTAGAAGTGACTTGCTGGCTGAATACTTTGTTTTTGAAATTTAACAACTTTCCAAGGCTATGCCTTTGACTTTGCTGATTATTATTCCTTCCTTTTAAGAATTGTTTTTTTCTATTAGCGCCCTGAATATCTTTTTGGGGGGTGGGGTGGTGGGGTGGGAGGCTGTGGCCTCTAAATGGTATCCTCTTGTCTTCAGCTTAATGCGTGCAAACATAGTTTTAGAACAGCCTAACTATATTTTTTGCAAAGAAGAGCAGTTAGTCTAATTAAATGAGTAAACATAAGCAGAACAAATCACTGTCAGGTTCTATAAATTGTATCTTGAAGTGCTAACTGCCCTAATAAAAGCAACCACAGTAAACGAATGGCCCATTAGACTGAAAACAGGACTATCAATACAAGAAGATGCCCGCCCCCTCGTCCCTCTGACTATTGCTAATAGATACTAGTTGGGGTGGCCATAACAGATACGCAGTACAGTTATTCAGGTATCCATATCCATGTGGTTTTTACTTGGATTACGTACAGGAATTTATGTGTACAGTAATCCCTCCCCAAACACTGATTCTCTTTTTATGAAATTCTGGTATCCTTGGATTTATTTCTGTAACTTGGAGAATTTCTGTTTCAGAATACTCAGGGTTTGAGTCACTGCTGTTGGGGATAATTTAGAAGTAGAGGAACGGGTGGGTGGTGGGAGAAAAGAGGGAGTGGGTAGAAAGCAGAGCAGTAGGAAATGCTTCACTATGTGGTGTGATGGAAGTGTGAAGAATGCAGTGGGAAGGAAAGAAGGAAGGAAAGAAGGAAGGGAAGAAGGAAAGGAGGCAGGGAGGGAGAAAGGGGGGAGGGAGACCTGGGATGCCTTCCTGTGTCCGAGTCTGTTCTGGGAAGGCGACTGAGATGTGTCTGACCTGGGATCAGAGTTCTAGGCCAGGGGCTGAGCAGCTCTGGCTGTCTATTCCACCATGCTTATATGGAGGCTGAGAAGTTAGACACCTACAAAGCTCTTCTACATAAATTAAATAAAGATTTCTGAAAACGTTTCAAACTTCCTGATTACTGTGTGTTTTTGGCACCCCAGTGGAAGCAATGAGACAGGGTCCAAGTAGAGGATGACATAAATCAAAAGGGGGTCTGGATATTTGATTGGAGGGCAACGAGAGGAGAAATGAAAAACTGAATTAGTGTGTGCATTGGCTGCACCAGAGCAGGAAAATTACAAAAGTCCTTTCAAAACTACAGAGGGAGATTCTGAAAATGTTTTAGCAAATCACGGCTAATAAATGGGAATTACTAACATGAAAAATCATAATTATTACTTTAACTTATACAACATGTTATTGATGTTTTTGTGTGTGTGACATTTTTATTTTTAGAAAAGTGACTTTTTGTTTTTAGTGAAATTACACATTTCTATTAGCATTTCAGAGAAAAACAAAAAAAGGTATAATAAGGAAAGTAAAAAATAACTGAAAAAATCCAGAAACTATGATGGTTAAATTTTGGTAAACATCACTTTAGCTATGTCTATAATCTATCTTCACTATAGTTAGAAAGATAGATGGCGAGTCAGAACTAATTTTAGAATAATGTGGTCATGGAAATCTTTAAAACATTAATTTAATTTTATTTAAATATAACCGAAGAAAAAGAGACTGCTATAAAATAGAGGAAATCGCTACATTTGATAAATGTTTCTTCACCACAAAATATATTATTTCCTGAAAGATGTTCTTAAGATTAAGAAAGAATATTATAAAAACAATGCAATTTGAGTCATTATTCTGCACTTCATATTTCAATTTTAAATAGTATCCACTAACCCCTTGCTATGAACGATGAAGAAAATTGTATACTTCTGTTTCTTCTATTCCTTTTCCTTTCCCCATTTCCTAATTTTTGTTAGTTTTTTTAAAAATTATTTTTTCATTTTAAGGTTTACAACAATTTCAGAATGTTTTAGTTTTATTTCTAGGTTTAAAAGACTGCAAAGACTCCCAGTTGCTTCATCACAATTTCTCTAAACTGGTCATTATTTTGATTTATCTCTTGGTTGATCGAATTTCATTATGAAGTAATTTTCCCCCCTAGAAGCACTCTCCATTACCTGAGCTTCTACGTTCATGAGAACATCTGCTTGGGAATGTCACTATAGACAAGGCTGTGGCTAGTTTATGCTTCCCTTTAGAAGTGACTTGCTGGCTAAATACTTTATTTTTGAAATTTAACAACTTTACCAAGCTATGCCTTTGACTTTGCTGATTATTATTCCTTCCTTTTAAGAATTGTTTTTTTCTGTTGGCGCTCTGAATATCTTTTTTTTGGGGGGGTGAGGGGATGCAGGGCTGTGGTCTCTAATTTACGGATACCAGTGGTCCTCTATAGATTATTTTGGGTGTGTTCTTTGCTAATCACTGATTTTTTAAAGTATTTACTCTACGTTAGTGGTTTGATCTTAAATTCTATCAATTCTCTAGCCATTTTTCTTTTTTTAAAATTAGTTTTATAGTGTTGTTATTTTGATCCATAACTTGTTTCTTTAACTCTGCAATCTCTCTTCTAATTTTATTCTATTGTTTCATCATCTGGGTTTGAGCTTTCGTATTATTGAATTTTTCTGAAAAAGAATACTTCTGGATACTTTTCTTCTGTTTCTGGGACTATAATTTCTTCCATACTGACTTCTATTTCTGTTTTTTCTTTTCCTTTCTTTTTTTTTTTTATGCCATTGGTAATGGAATTGCGTGTTTGCCCTGCTGTTCATTTCTTAGTGTTCACACTGAACAACGGCCGCTCTGTGCAGGCATTTGTTTCTCCGATATGGAACGGGGGACTTCTCCTTGACACGGCCCACTTTGGCTGAGGACGACTTGTCTTTGCAGCTGAGCCACAGTTTAAGTGCTGGGTTATTCCTTCTCACCCCCTTTCTGTACCTGGGCGGGGGTGTGTGGAAAGCTCAGCTGGATTTGTGCACATCTTTGATGGATCTGTCTTGGATTTTGTTAATGTTTCAGACTAGGGCTGATCCCCCTCGAGACTGGGGTGGTGGTAGGTAGAAAACTTTGGCCTTTGAATTGTTTCCCTGCTTCTGAGTGGAGACTTGTAGCTTCTCTGTCTGTAAGGGTGTCAGCCCTGAAAAGAAAAAGATTTCAAAAAGTACCCTTTCAGCTTGCTCCTTTCCAACCTTAGGGGTCTAGAAGGAATTTTGAGGACACTGACTCATGAGTTGGGCTGGACTGGCCCCACAGACTTGCGTCTCACCCCTAACCCCAGTGCAAAGCACCTTGCCCCTTGCTGGCCACCCCTGCTGCAGGCCTGCTTTTGGTTCCTTGCTTATTCCACATTCTCTTCCAACTTGAGACCTTTCTAATATTGATGCCTCTGCCTAGATCCCTCCTTTCTTTCTCTCTACCTGATCTCAGCTCAAATGTCGCATCCTCAAGGAGACCTCACAGACCCCTCACACAAGGCCAAGCCTCTATCATTCGCACACACAGCTTTCTGGTCCTGTGGTGAGAATTTCCTCTTCTCCAAATCAT